>NC_079388.1:8349240-9016740 GCF_029220125.1 Pseudoliparis swirei
GTATCAAACTTCACTGAGGGTACTAATTCATCCTTTATTTAATTAATCAGAAAGCTCCCATTGAGATACAATATTTCTTCTGCCAGGGAGTCCTGGAACATGACTCTACGACCTTGTCTGAACCTGAGCGTTGGCGATGCCTTAATACATTTAGGTTGATCGCTGTCATGCCCCTCCAGGTTAACCCCTCCAACACAGTGGCAGGATATTGCTATGATTGATTGAATCACGTTAAGTTAAGTTTTATCTGTAAACGACAAACCTGTTAAAAGCCAACAATAATATACTGAAGGACTGAATCTGTCAACTGGAACTCAGGCAGTGACTGAACTGCAGCAGCTATCGTTGGCTATCTATCAGAAGTAACAACAGTTGGGTGTATTGTTGGTGCTACTACCCAACTACCTTCACTGCAACTCTTTGGCACAGCGTTACCAATTTAAACCAGTTTGTTTAAAGTTTGGAGACAAGTTGCAAATTGCTGCGTTCCGAATATTAAACTCTTTGTTTTTACTTTTAACACACTGCAGCTTCTCTCACAGTGTAATAACTGTTGCATTTAGTAAGCATTCAATTGGGACATCCTACTTTGTCATAACATTGAACCTTGAACTTTGACCCTCTTGTATTCTCTATGGGGGTCAGAATAGCTGGCTTTCTGGCTGCATGCTGCTGAATGTGACCGTATGCAGCAGGACATCCTGGCATTTTTAGCATACTGCATTTGACATGCTCTGTATTGAAACGTTATAAATAAATTCACTCCAGACTAAACAGTATGGTGGTATGAGTATGGGAATGCACGGACACGTAGGAATGGTCTGTTGCTGTCGAGCACAGTTTTCCGCCTGAAAAGGGGCGTGGTTAGAGCGCCTTGCGGCCTGGGAGTGACGGATCGGCAGGAATGCGGAGGCGGAACTAAGGTGCTGCTCTGCAGTTTCCCTCAGAGCCTCCTAAACGACACGGACAACCGGAAGTGGTCGCAAATTCAAACCGCCATCACAGCAACAATATGCGCGTATTTGGTTTTTCACTTCATCGGCTGTCTGACGAATAGGTAGTTTATGAATACTTAAGCTAAATCTCACAGAGAATTTCTTTAAGGTGATGTATGCACTATACTATATTTATTGCACTATTTCATCTGTTTCGTGTCGATAGCTACTCTTTCCTTCGCCGTCGATTTTGAATCTGACTAATACCTGGAAAACAATCTGGTCGATCGTCTTGGTGAATTTCTGAAACCCTAAATGTCACTGAATGCATTACGGTTTAATTACAGTTGAGAATGCATGGAGCTTTTACAATATAACTTTTTTTCAGATTATGCCATCTGTAAACATGCAACCTAAGAAACATAAAACTATTATAATGTTCATGTTATTATCAGCGTTTATTTTCTGTAGCGTACATCATCCCGCTTTTGCAAGATTATACTCTAGGAAATAGACATAGCCTTTACATAGTATGATATCTAAACGTGTTTATTGCTTTCCAAATAATACAAAATATGCACATGTATGCTATCTTATTCTGCATAATAACGTATAATATTATTGTGGGGTAAAAATAGGGCACGTTTTTAAAGATGAAATAAAAAATTCCGTGTAACCCTCGTATATCTCATTCCTGGTAGTATTTTTCTATCGATTTAATAACATTATGTATTATTTATTTTACAAAAATCTATTTCTTCGATTTAAAACAAATATATTTGAAGTCACATTTTGTTTGTGTAAAAGAAGAAATAATATGGCATGTGCTTGCGTAAGACCACGTTTAATTTATTTACTATTATGCAATACTGAAGTCCTGCTTTATCACACATACACCCAGTTATATCATCAATATTAAATAGTTTGATTTGTGCAGAAAGTAATGATTATTAAAATGTTGCTTTTCACTGTTCAGTTTACAGGTGCAGACCGAACCGAAGCAGTCCGAGCTGACGGCAGCAGTATGGAAGAAGACATAAAGATGGCCGGGACGGAACAAGGAGATGCGGCGAGCAATGAGGGAAAGGCCAGTGTGGAAATGCCCAGTAACAGTTCAAATAAGAGAGGAAGGGGTAGGCCTCAGGGTTCAAAGAAGATGCAAGTTTCTGTTACAGATGTTAACTTAACAGAGCAGATTTCCAACGGTGGATCCAAACAGTCTACGAGGGGAAGAGGGCGTCCAAAACTTGTGAAACACACAGTACAGGAAGGATCAGGAGACAACAAGCAGGCCAGTAATTCTCCTCAGAAAAGAGGCCGGCCGAGAAGTTCTCTGAGCAAAAGCACCTCTAAGAATGCTGCCGCTAAAGACTTACCGAACGGTGGCGCTGATGCATCAAAGCCGAGACGGGGTCGTCCCAAAGGATCCTTGAATCGCAAGTTTGAACGTTTAACAAGTGGAGAGAATGAAGGCAGTTTTGTACCGCGTCTGAGACAAAGAGGCTCTCTCAATAAGAACGCCATGATAAAGACAGAGGTCAGCAGTGAGGAGGAGGAGGAGGAGGAAGAGGAAGAGGAGGAGAAGCCTCGCAGAGGAAGGCCCCAAAAAAAGATTGCAGAGGAGAGCGAAGATGAAGAAGAACTTGACTCGGATGACTCCAGGCCGGCTAAGAGGGCGAGGGGTCGCCCCAAAGGCTCTTTGAACAAGAAACCCCCTGCATACAGGGTGCAAAGTACGGTGGGCCCGTCCACACGAGGGAAGCGTGGCCGACCGAGAAAACAACCAGCCAAAAGGGGACGGCCAAGGAAGTACCCTCTGCCATCCCCCGAGGAGCTGAAAAAGCCCAAAGTATGGAAGCCGCTGGGAAGGCCCAGGAAATACCCCCGCGTTGATCCTCCAGAGGGGTCTCAACCGGCCCCTCGCAGAAGCCGCGGTCGGCCTTTTAAGTCCGAGTCCAAGAAAGGCGCCACCTGCGCAAGAGTTTTCCTGCATCTTCACCCGTGACCCCAATGTTGGATCCCAGAGGAAGAGGGGCCGTCCCAGGCGCTGTGAAAGGGAAGCTGCACCAAAACGTGATGCTGGACCAAGCAGGAAAAGGGGCCGTCCTAAAGGTTCACTCAACGCAAGGAAAGCCAGCAGTGAAAAAAAGTCCCTAAGAGCAGCCGCCAACCGCTCAAGAGCAGAGAGGGCTGCTGAGGAGGAGGACGACGAAGAGGAGGAGAGAGAAGAGGAGGCGCACATGTCCAGCGAGCAACACAAGGATATTGAGCGCGGGGACAATAGAGCAGAGTCGCTCGGCGGTCAGGATGCAGGCCATGGAGCTGGTCACCAGGCCTGATGAACCAGCCGGTCTGACCAAAGGAAAGTTGCTGTTTTAGAATACAATCTTGTCAATGAAATCCCATTTCTTCTTAAATTCAGTCGCGTAGCCTAGATATTCTGCGGCTCTTTTATTTTCTGACTAACTTGTCCATCTTGTTTTATTGTGCTTGATTTTTCTAACATTCTTTTTTCCTGTCATCTCAGTAAGTTGCTTTCATTTAGCTCTCAGATGTGGTGTTTGTCTGTTTTGTTTTTGCTGTATTACGGTTGCTGGAGAATGAATAAACGTTGGAATGAAGAGAAAGAACAGTAAAACTAGAGCGCTAGAGTCCTGACACCACATCCGGGCTCGCATCTGTTCAACTCGCCTCTGGAACTCAGTATTTTTGGAAAGATTAAATGCGTTCTTGGGGTTTACGTTCCATACTTTAGGACTTAACTAGTCAGCCAGCATCATTTTCATCACTGTCTCATATTTGTGTAAATAAACTGCCTCTTTGAATCGAAACGGACGTATCTGATGTTGTTTTTGTGCCACTAAGATACATTTGCAGTTGTGGAAAATGATGGAAAACTGTTTCCTGTCCCCGGTGCTTCAAAGGAAATGTCCCCAATAAATGATTTTAGGAACATTTAGAACTCATGAGATATGAGACATGTTACTAAAAAGTAAATCCCTTTAACCATAAAAAAAAGTGCTAAAACTTAAAATGGACTTTGTCTGCAGTTCGACTTAAAATTGCACACCAGAAAAAGGCTTTCCTTTAGGAGAAGCATTCAACTGTTTCAACAGCAATAGCTTATGGTGTACCTGAATGTAATGTAGTTATATATTTTTAGATTATATTCAGAATCAAGGTTTGTTACAAAAAATGTACTGACCACTTTATCTTAATAAACTACTATGACTATAAAAAAGTATTCTTATGTTTGTTGCTTCTATTTTAACTTGTTTGAGTAGAAGAAGGTTAAATCTAGGTAAATCTGTATTTCTACAGTGTTGTTTCGTTCATCCTTCTCTGTATTTTCTCCGTACACACTGCATAATACTATTTCTATTTACTCTTGAAGCTGAGTCTGCAGGGGGCTGTCTGAGCTACATCACAGTTCTTAGTTGAGGTGACAACACTAAAGTAAAACACTACTTTGTTATATTTCGAATTTAAATTGACCACAACATTATTAATAATGACATTGTAATTACAAACTTTGTGATACAACTTACCCTTTTTTTCAGAAGCAACTGTTGTAATTCTTCTGACAGCTTGTTAGTTTGCTTTCTAAATAAATGTGATGGAGTTCAAACGGAACAACATTATACACAGCGGAGGCCCCGGCACATTACATTACATTTAGTTTTCCTGTCCACATGCTGGTAATGAAGAAAGCCCACACACCTTATACCAATAAGTTCACACTTTGACAGCAATCTACGCTCACAAATACAATGTAACAGATCAGATGTCGATAAAATAGACATTTTCAATTTATCTTTTTAACAGTACTCAAACACTATACATGTCTGAAACAAGTACTTCCATGAAGCAAATAGTGAACACATCAGATGTTACTAAAATGTCAAATGTGGGGTGTAAAATGGTTAATTTTCCTCATTGACTTTCTTTTGACGTATGCTCATGGCACCAAATAAAGCATATAGAATGAATCATTATTATTTCTCAGGATCAAACTATTTTATTCTAGTTCAATTTAAGTAAACTTGTATTTCTTGGGGTGCAAGGCCCAAGGTGGCGTTGTTGGTCGCTTTTATTTCCCCCTCTCTTAAGGCCTCACCACATTCAGTATACTATGTACATTATGAGTATCCAGCTAAAATGAAGGATGTAAATCAAACACACAAGGCAGTCTACTTATGAATAATGAAGTCAACATAACTGTTAACTCCTGTGTTTTGAACGTACTAAAATAATCCCAATTTAAGGAAACAAGGAATTTGCAATGAAAAAATGTAGGTGCAAAAAAAGGTGTGTGATATATTGGGTCTGAAGATATTCTTAAAGGGTCAAAGAAGCAAACGTGGGTATAAATACTGAAACAGCTGGTGGACAATTGCTGGATCAACCTAAGAGGACATAGGAGAACAAATAGCACGATATATAAGAGTATAGGCTGATGGAAGGGAGTTGTGTGCACCCTGTTTGAGAATCAGAACATGTGTGTGTAGATCTGGAGTCAGTTACTTAAGATTACACACAGGAATGGGATAAACACAATTGGGTGTGTAGACGACACCATTAAAAGTACATACGAGTGTAGAGATGGTGGTCAAGGGAGGATTTAAAAAAGAATGGATACTGAGGGAGAATAATACCAGAAGGTGACAGTAATGCGACATGGTGGATTTAAATGGCCTTAAAACCTGCAAGGAGAAGACGACAGTGTGAGAAACAACAGCAGCAGCAGTCATCGTGGACTTCGAGGCGGAACTCAAAAGCTGCGCTGCTGTTTCCTTCAGAGCCTCCTTTGTGTCACGGACGCCCGGAAGTGGTTGCAAATTTAAACAGCCATCACAGCAACAATAAAGCTGTACTTTTACATCACACGCTGTTGGGACAATCGGGAATTTATAAAAATTAAGCCGAACTCTTACAGATAAATTCGTTCAGGTGAGGTATGCATTTTATTTATTTCAATAATTATGTATATTTTTCTGATAGCTACTCGTTCCATCGCCGTCGATTTTGAAGCTGACTATTACCTGGAAAACAATATGCGAGAAAGCGGTTGTCTGGCACTACGTTTCACGATGTGATTGCGCTTCAGCTACATTTATAAATGCTTGGAGCTTTTAAGAGTTATTAAAAAAAACGTTACAGGCGTTTCAAGATGAAACCGTAAATATGCAGCGTAAAAACACGTTATTAATACCGTCTGCATATTATTTGTGTCCTCCGATACTATCGGTACGACTTCCCGCCTTTAAAATATTGTAATCCGGGAAAAAGTCTATCATAACCGTACCAAACCCACCCTTTAATTAAAATGATATATATCAATATGTACATGTATATGCTATCTTGCTCTGCAGACTTGCAGTTTGTTATTGTAGATTGTTTTCTGTAACCTTTTAATAAAACAGTAATGGTTTATTTTGGAGCCAGAGATATGTTTTTCATTAGTTATAGTTTTTCTGAAATGAAAGATCACTCAAGCTGTTGTGGATCAGTAAAACATTTGACAATTAGAATCCTTGGATATAAACAATATGCAGACTTGTGAATAAACGTATACCAAAGGTATAGTAATTAATTTTGTTAAAATTAATCATTGTTTCACATAAGTGGGTTAGTGGAATCTAAAATCATGCAGGTTCTTCAGAAACTCTTTCAGCTCTCATAATGACATTATTAATTATTTTATCAAGGTCTTTAAAGATACTGTTGATATGTTTCAGAGTTTAATTAAAAGGTCTCGTATATAACTATCTCACAGAACTTTCTTTCTACTTTCTATTTTACTAACTCTTTTGTCCATAAAACACCAGAATGTCTTCTTTAGTCTGACTAAGCGCCCAAGTAAGGCCAAGAAGAGTATCACATGCTTGCATTTTAGAACTTGTAAATGAAATGTTTGGAATTTTATCTTGGAAAGTTACAGTTGATTATCAAAATTAGCGTATAATTTTAGCTCGAGCTAAAACAGGAAATATTTCTCTTCGTAACACTGCTTGACTTTTCTCGTGCAATACTGCTTTATCACATTTTCACCCAGTTATGTATTCAATAAGTAGTTTGAAAGTGATTATTTTTTAACAAAAATGTTGCTTTTCACTGTTCAGTTTACAGGTGCAGACCTAACCGAAGCAGTCCGAGCTGACGGCAGCAGTATGGAAGAAGACATAAAGATGGCCGGGACAGAACAAGGAGATGCGGCGAGCAATGAGGGAAAGGCCAGTGTGGAAATGCCCAGTAACAGTTCAAATAAGAGAGGAAGGGGTAGGCCTCAGGGTTCAAAGAAGATGCAAGTTTCTGTTACAGATATTAACTTAACAGAGCAGATTTCCAACGGTGGATCCAAACAGTCTACGAGGGGAAGAGGGCGTCCAAAACTTGTGAAACATACAGTACAGGAAGGATCAGGAGACAACAAGCAGGCCAGTAATTCTCCTCAGAAAAGAGGCCGGCCGAGAAGTTCTCTGAGCAAAAGCACCTCTAAGAATGCTGCCGCTAAAGACTTACCGAACGGTGGCGCTGATGCATCAAAGCCGAGACGGGGTCGTCCCAAAGGATCCTTGAATCGCAAGTTTGAACGTTTAACAAGTGGAGAGAATGAAGGCAGTTCTGTACCGCGTCTGAGACAAAGAGGCTCTCTCAATAAGAACGCCATGATAAAGACAGAGGTCAGCAGTGAGGAGGAGGAGGAGGAAGAGGAGGAGGAGGAGGAGGAGGAAGAGGAGGAGAAGAAGCCTCGCAGAGGAAGGCCCCAAAAAAAGATTGCAGAGGAGAGCGAAGATGAAGAAGAACTTGACTCGGATGACTCCAGGCCGGCTAAGAGGGCGAGGGGTCGCCCCAAAGGCTCTTTGAACAAGAAACCCCCTGCATACAGGGTGCAAAGTACGGTGGGCCCGTCCACACGAGGGAAGCGTGGCCGACCGAGAAAACAACCAGCCAAAAGGGGACGGCCAAGGAAGTACCCTCTGCCATCCCCCGAGGAGCTGAAAAAGCCCAAAGTATGGAAGCCGCTGGGAAGGCCCAGGAAATACCCCCGCGTTGATCCTCCAGAGGGGTCTCAACCGGCCCCTCGCAGAAGCCGCGGTCGGCCTTTTAAGTCCGAGTCCAAGAAAGGCGCTCACCTGCGCAAGAGTTTTCCTGCATCTTCACCCCGTGACCCCAATGTTGGATCCCAGAGGAAGAGGGGCCGTCCCCCAGGCGCGGTGAAAAGGGAAGCTGCACCAAAACGTGATGCTGGACCAAGCAGGAAAAGGGGCCGTCCTAAAGGTTCACTCAACGCAAGGAAAGCCAGCAGTGAAAAAAAGTCCCTAAGAGCAGCCGCCAACCGCTCAAGAGCAGAGAGGGCTGCTGAGGAGGAGGACGACGAAGAGGAGGAGAGAGAAGAGGAGGCGCACATGTCCAGCGAGCAACACAAGGATATTGAGCGCGGGGACAATAGAGCAGAGTCGCTCGGCGGTCAGGATGCAGGCCATGGAGCTGGTCACCAGGCCTGATGAACCAGCCGGTCTGACCAAAGGAAAGTTGCTGTTTTAGAATACAATCTGAAATCACACGTTTCTAGTCATTTTGTCAGCCGATATTCTGCAGCTCTTTTCTGACTAACTTGTCCATCTTGTTCTATTGTGCTTTTTATTAATGACTTTTTTCATGTCGTCAGAATATTTGTATTACTAATAATCTTTTTTGGAACTGGCGCCGATTGTTCCGGTTTACATTTAGCGTTTTAGACGTAGTTTTTGTCCGTTTTATTGTAACTGTGAAACGGTTGCTTTTTTAAATGAGTTAAAAAGGTCAAAGCTAATAGAAAGTATAGAGAGCTGTGTTTGTGAAATCACATTCCACCAGCTTATGTAACTCAATACAATCTGTTTTTCTGTGTTTCTTTCACTGCTCTTTCTGAAAAGATCTAGCTAGTTCTTCGGGACAAACTATGCTATGAAAATGTAAATCACCTTTTCCAACTGATTTCCAAACACACATCTACTATGATACTGCTCTGTTTTGATTTTAGTTTGCATAATTGGACTTGACAAGGACACAGGATTAGATCTGGGGAAATGCTTCTTTAAAAAAAAATTTATATTTTTATTACAACAATTTGAAAGGGGTCACCCGTAGCAACGAACGTACAGAGAATGATCACCTGAGTCTGCAGCTGATCTCTGCTTCACAGAGATTTAGCCAACGGATTGTTTAACCTCAAACGTCCCCATTTTCATTCATTCATGGTGTTTTTAGTCAACATAGTGGAGCATTTAGCAGCTAAGAACAGATATTTCCCTCAGGAGTTTGTTGAGACCTAAATTAACTGCTGGGTGTGAATTTGGAAAATTGTAGTTCATAAAATGTCTACTGTCTTAAAAGCTGTTATTTCAATGTTGTGTTGTGCAACAACTTGTTCCCCCTTCCCCCAAAGTGGTCAACACAAATCATTATTGCAGGTTTAAGCCATGCTGCTCTGCGGCTTACAAGGAATTGTTAGAGGCCGCTAAAGTACTGTTGAGTAGTTTGTGTTGTTTTACAATGTGGCCGTGAATGAGGTTTCCTTGCTTTTGGATAATAAAAATAACAGGTTGTGCTTTATATTGGGAATCTGTGAGGGTTTGAGGGCCTGTGAAATGAAATATGTCCACATATCTTTGATAATTTGATTTAGTTGCCCAAGCTTTGAATGTACCATCAGTTACACAGATCAATGAGCCCTCACGCAGACTGAAACCTAATAAATGCCTTCTTGCCACACACACGTAGTACTCTTGTAGTTTCATCTGTTGCTCCCGTTAAGTTCTCCTATGTTGACATGTAGCTGTGAAAGCTTTTCTTTTTTATCTTGACCATCATGAGATTACATGTAGGTGATTGGATTGATTTCACAAACATTCATACACTTGCTTGACTTGACTTGTTCATCATTATTACTTAATGTACATCGACATCTTGAGGGTTGGGTAAAAATATTAAAGTGTTAAAATGCCAAATGGAGTTTGGTTGTGTCAAGTTATTCAAATATAAGGACACATTTGGATTCATAGTTTTGAAATCAATAATTTGTGATATGCTCTTGAAATAAAATGTGATCTTGCTGTTTTATTTTCCACAGCGTTTGTTTGGATCCGATGTGACTCGATGACTCGCTGCCACTCAGACACGACTTAACGATGGAGGCGAATACAGACTTGGGGAACTATTTATGTGATTATTTTCGTGTTTGTGTGACGCAGCGACTCACCTGTCCGGTTTGATGACTCGACTGCTGCGCTATGCAGTCAGACCGAAGCAAAGGCTTGGTGTATTTTGACGGATGAATCATTCAATCTAGAAAACTTGTACAGGTCAAACTAGAACTCACATTTTTTTTGTACAATATTTTCCAGGGAGGATATTATTATCTCAAAGACCAACTCAAAACAAAGGCGGGCTTCAGTAGTATTCAGCTGGTTTAATGTATTATTTTAGACCAGGCCTACTCAGACGCTCTCACACATGCACAGGAAGTCATGTGTGGTATGAAGTTTCCTAGATTTGTGAAACAAGACAAAGATCAACACACAAAGGGAAAGTAGGCGTATTTAAAATGTATTTTTTTCCCGGTGGGGAAACACGTTTCCTGAATATGATAAGATCTATAGATTCAGAATATTAGATTAATCATACTCATTCAAAAACAATTGAACGACTTTATTCCGGACATGTCCGTCAATTGTTGAGACAAACAAGTAAATAGATCTTGAGGGTAATGATTACAAAGTGATACAAACATGAGGTGCTCATTTGAGAGCATGCCATGTTTAAACCAAAAGCAATAACTATTAAATGTAGAATACGAATGACTAATTGGAGAATCCAGTTTTTAGAGAGCAAGGAAGTCATTCAATGGTGAGGAAATGACGAATTTGAAAACATGAATTGCATTTAGAGCTCAATATATCAGATTGAGAGCAAACAATCAAGACTACTAATAACTTTTCTTTTCAACATGACTCCTCCGGTCCCCCATTAACGGGCCGCTCTGCGTTTGACTCCCAGGGGCCCAATGCGACCAGGTTGGGATGAAGGGATTACAACGGGGCGGATCTTTGCGATTTTTTTTTTCTTCGGTAAGCGGAAATAGAGGCAGAGTGACACCTCCTCGCCGTTTCCTCCTCCCTGACGCATTCGATCCCGGCTACACCTGTCAGGTGACTTCTCACCTCACCTGTGAGAAAGAAACCACTCGGGTCGTGATCTCGCCGGTTTGAGACACAACTGACTTCACGGATGGTGTCGGTGTTGTGAGCGGAGTCCGGACAGGTGAGGCCTGCGTCACACATTTACCTTCAATCAGTGTCACTCGGTCGACAACAATGTGACGTTTCGAGTCGTCAAACACGTTTTGGCTTCAGGCAGAAACTCGACCTCCTAAAGACCCCCCGGGGTGCAGCCCGGCGGGGGAACACGAGTCAATCTGGAAACTCAAATCTGCTCTGAAGTGAGAATCCAAAGCAGTAGCCCGATCAGACCGCCTGTGTGTAAAGTGGGACATTGTGTTGCAATGTTACAGAACAGTGAGTTATAGTTAAAGTTGACGCTCAGAAGGAAATGCAGTAAAAAGCAGATGTTTCAGGGGACTTGATGTTATTGTTATTTATGTGAACCATCTCCCCTGAAACCAGACGCAACACCGGCATTAGACTTTCACACATGAAACCTCACGTGAGAGGAACGTCTCACTTTGGTGTCAACAAATGTTACACACTCAGCCATGTTGTCAACACTTTCAACACGCCCACTTTATTTTAAGGGCGTTTCTGTGGCTAAATGTAATACTTCTGTCAGGCAAAGTTCAACTGTTTCATGTGTTTTCACCGAGCAGGAATGCAGCCATGTTTATACAGCCCGGTACTCACTTTATGGCCGAAATTAAACCGTGTTTTCTGTTAATAATTGACCGGTTAGAATATCGGTAATCTAGATATACATCTAGATATCAAAAGTTGGGTTGGACAACAGTTGGGGATCATGACGTAATAAGGCCTTGGTTTTGTGCAATACTCGTGTATTGTTATGTGTAGTACATTCTTCGTAATTTGTATCTTTTTCGTATTTACAATAGTTTTATGTCTTGAGATTTGTATTTGCTGAAATCGCAAAACTCTTTAGTTCGTCTTCTGTGATATTACATTATGGGTCATACCAACTCACCACGACCCCCTCATTCATAAAGCTCTACTCCAAATACTTCTCAGTTTAGATTTTAAAAAGTTTTTCACTGGATTGGTTAATATTTTTACTAAACATCCAAGAAACATTCAGGAACATTTGCAGCATCTATTTATGTAAATAGTTTATAATTAATAATACTTGAATATATATATTTAATCAACATTCTGATTATCTGTATTGTTAATATCATTCTATCACATATAGAGATTATTTGGTCTCTACATGCCAAACTACTACGTAGAGCTGGAAAGAAAAACCAATGCCAAATAACTTTTAGGTTTGATAGAATAACAATATTAACACTACACATAATCAAAATGTGGTTGCATGAAACTGAAAACTAGCATGGGTATACATTTTTATTAAATGAAAGATTCTTTGCTCGGCTGAAAAAGTATTTGTTTTTATTATTTTGAGCACTACAACATATTCAGCAACAACTATTTACATGAAGTCATGTTGCAAATGATCCTTATGGTTTCTTGGCAAAATGAGAAATTGGTGAGGCCTAGAATACACAAACTTCAAACAATTCACAAGTAAAAACGTTTTCGGAGTAGAGCTGTGATTTTGTAAAGAAGGTCCCCTGATTTTATTAGAAGTGTTCACATGATTTCCCTCCATGGTTCATGTATTTTGGTTTTTAACTGGACAAAACAAGCAGTTTGTAGATTTTTATATAGACAAAATGATTACTGGGCGATCAACAAAATACTCAATAGATTAATTAATCATAAAGCTAAAGGTTATTATTTTATTATAGTATTTTGACTGTATGAACTGTGGTGAAATAAGGTAGTGATGCTAATATTCTTAAAATAAGATATTCTTCCTGTACATCCACACAGTTTCTAATTCACTCTCACTGGATTTGTTATTTGTGATACTTGTTTTGATGTTTGGAAGTCTTGTATCAATCAATAAATACTTACATTAAGGGATCAAATGTAGCATATTTACTTGCTATTTTTAAGTGAAATTACTAAATTAGTCTTCAGACATGAACTCAAGCAAAGCTGCACAAACATGCCGTAGACAGCGTGTCGGCCTGTGCAGGACAAGCTACAGGAACACACCCATGATAAACAGTGAACTTTGATTTCCTTTCTTCGAAGGCGGAGCAGGACATAGTAGTTGAACATGTTTTCTACCCCCCCCTCTCTCCCTCTCTCTTCCCCCCTCACAGAGAAATGAACAAAAAAGGAGTTTTAGCAGCAGGAAGAAGATTTGCTCTCAGTCAGAATCCTGACGGCACACAAGGTATTGACTAAAAGTAAATAAAATAAAAAACATGTCTGGCCTCGATGGTTTAATCCCACATGAGGCCGAGGCGCTTCCACCTGCAGAGCCACTAGTAGCCGGAAGTAAAAAGCCAGAAGAGAGTGACGGCAAAAAGGAAACATGGGAAGTTCTAGACGACGAAGAGGAGGACGACGACGAGGAAAAAGAACTGGAGAACTCAAAGGAGGAAGAGGAGTATGAAGAGGAAATGACCCCCTCTGCTCATCTGGAGCCGAACACTCTGCCGTGGCCTGAAGACAAAGACAAGAGGCCTCAGACGGACAACAACGATGGAGTCTGGCCACAAAAAGTAGTTTCTGAGCCCAAAGACGGGGAGGCGGAGCTCTACCGAGGAGGCCGGGACCAGGCGGAGAACGCCGGAAAGAGCAAATGGAGGGAAAGCATGCCCGAGGGCGACAGGTGGGGGTACGATGAGATCGAGCTGCAGCGGGACCATAATGGGAATGGCTCACTGGCAGATGATGAAGATGAGGGGGAGGAGGAGCAAGACAAACAGTCAAATTGGATATCGGAGAAATCGGCTCTGGGTTTCACTCCACGGGTCACGATAGTGCGCCCGTCCAGCAAAGAGCTTCTTGAGGAGAGCAGGCGGGTCATAGAGAAGGACGTCGAGAAGGAGCCGCAGAAGGAGCTCGACTCGGCGGCGCAGTTGCATCCGGAGTGGACAGAACCGGACGACAAGTTCTGTGAGTATGAAAACCTTCACCGCACCCGAGCCCGTGTTTATAAGTAACGCATGACGTGGAGAGCCAACTGTGAGTGTAACAACTCACTGCCAACGGGGAAGTGGAGGAGTCACGTGTAGAAGTCACATGATCGGTTGGATGTTTGCAGAGTAATGGATTTACCTTATGGCACATTACCCCCCCCCCCCCACACACACACACACACACACACACACACACACACACACACACAAATCCTAGATTCTTCTTCAGGGAAGTTATTTTTTTTAAATGTGTATGTATGCAATATTTAATATCTATACAAACCGTTAACCTGTGAAAACTTCAACAATGTATTGATATTTTTGTATATAAATACGGGTACGATAGTAAGTTGGCTAACAGATTTATGAAAGAAACTAAGAAAGAAAGAAAGAAATTCAGAGTTGCAAAATACCAATCATAAAATAAGGACAATGTGTTATTGACGAAATAAGAGAATATAGATGCACATTGATGGTATAATTGTATTAGTGAGACCGCAGGAAATGGTGACAGAGGGATGATAAAACGTCTGTTGCTTGAATCAAACTAGGACCAGAGACCCCCCATGGACCACCCACGCATCAAATTTCTTAATCCCCTAATCCTTCTCCTCTCTTTTCTGTCCAAAAATCCGCATTCAACATCCATTTCATCAAATTAAATCCAGATTAAGAAAGATTACCATTAAAACGGACTACTCTGATGTCATTGATACTAAATCCTGTTTTATTCTTTTTGAGAGGAGGGGAAACGTAATCTCATTGTCTCCTAATGTGATGAGCACAAGAGCTCGCTGTGCTGTGGCTTTTGAGTCTTTTCATATTTTTCAGCCAGGTGCAGAGTTTTAAAACCTGAGAAAGAACATTTTAAATGAGCAACTTTCAGTTGATGAACTGGTCACATCGGATCACTTTGTTCTCATGAGAGATTCACCGCTTGTCATTTTATTAGCCAATTTGATTTAAAGTTTGACCTGCTGAGCCTGATTTACTTTCCTTCTTACAGCGTGCACAAACATGTTTGCAACTTTTTTTTTAATGGAACAATTTAATTAGTTTGTTCTTGCAGATCAAGAGAGAATTAGAAATTATTATTCAATACTGTTTATCTACAACTATTATCTATCCAAAACTATGTACATATTAACCTATTTATACAAACCTATATTCTATCAACCCTCCCGCACACCTATAGAAGAAGATGAGCAGCGTGCAGTGAAACCACATCATATATTATAATACATAAAAATACATTATAAAACATTAAAATACATGTCTTGCTTTTTTTGCGTGAATAAATTGCTAAATGTGCTTCTTGTAGTGATTTTAAAAAAAAAGTCTCTGAGAGGGTCTGAAAAGTTACCTAATCTAGGGAGAAAGTCGCCAAGTTGGCAACACTGTGTGTGTGTGTGGGTGTGGGTGTGGTGCTCGTGAACATTTGACTGGCACAGAGTCAACGAATCTGAGACTGATCTTCACCGCTCGCGGCCGTTTGGGCTGAAAACCAGACAATCTGGTCAGCGGTCGGTGCGCCTCGAGTCTCGATCCAGGCGGCTCAGTGAGTGAGTCACCGCACACGATAATCTCTTTTCTCTTGAATCACACGTAATCACATGTCTCGAGATGTTTTATGGCCTTGAACCGGCTCTGCTGTCGCTGTGAAGACGGAAGTTAATGACTCTTAAAAGACACTCCTTCCTCAGACGTGTGTGAGCGTCTGTGCGGCAGCAAGCTGAGGACGGCCCTGGCGATGGCGGCCGGCGGACTCCTCTTCCCTCTCCTGCTGTGGGGGGGTTACGCCCTCCTGCCCTTTGACCCTCCGCCGCTGAGGGGTACCCCCCTCAGGGTGGTGTACACTCTACGCTGCGCCTTCTTCGCCATCGTCCCCATCCTGCTCGGTAAGACCACGTGTCAAGTTTATTGTGTATTGAATCTAACACTTTGTATAATCTAAAACACACACACACACACTGCCGGCCACAACCGATAAACCCTGGTCTCTCTGCAGGTGTGGTGGTGCAGGGCGTGGCCCGGCTGCGCTACAGCGCCCTGAAGCCCCTCTACCAGGGTCAGCTGGTGCACAGAGAAGTGATGGTGCACTGGCACTACGTCAACGAGTCCCTGGCCCTCTTCCTCTTCTTCTTCCTGCAACTCGCTGTCATGGCAACCTACATCAACCAGGATCTGCTCAAACTGGTGCCGCTGCTCACCATCATATTTGTTTTTGGCAGGTATGTGTGCTCGCTGCCGCGCAGTGATGCATGTTTCGAATGCAAACCGTTTGACGGGAGAGATGATCCTGAATATTGCTTTGGTTATTAAATGTCTGTGGACACTAAAGAATATTATATACAAGATGCCAAATTTAAAAAAATTCTTTTTGGGCCATTTGGACTTGATTACTACATTTTTGTTTATATATTTTTAATTGTTTTACTCAGTAACTTCAGTAATGCGTTGGACAGTAAATTGTACAAATGCATAATTCCTCCTAGTTGATCAGTATAGTATTATTACAGGAGTATTGGGCTTTACAGAATGAATGAGTGTGTGAGTGAGTTAAGTCGAGGCCAAACAATGTCAGACTGCACATTTACTTTCCAGCTGGTAAGAAATTCTGTACTTGAGGTCGTTCATTCCCACATTTTACACTTAATTTACTCAGCATGACACAACTTTACAACACAAAATACAGTCACTTTCTCACACACACACACACACACACACACACACACACTGGTGGAATGACTCCTCAGGTAAACTCATGAGGTTTACAGTTGTTGTTTTTTCCCAGTGAAACATATTTTACATACACTACCGTTCAAAAGTTTGGGGTCATCCAGACAATTTCGTGTCTTCCATGAAAACTCACTTATTTATCAAATGAATTGAAAATTGAATAGAAAATATAGTCAAGACATTGACAAGGTTAGAAATAATGATTAATATTTGAAGTATTAATTTTGTTCTTCAAACTTCAAGCTCAAAGCAAGGCCAGTTGTATAGCTTATATCACCAGCATAACTGTTTTCAGCTGTGCTAACATAATTGCACAAGGGTTTTCTAATCAGACATTAGTCTTCTAAGGCGATTAGCAAACACAATGTACCATTAGAACACTGGAGTGATAGTTGATGGGAATGGGCCTCTATACACCTATGGAGATATTTCATTAGAAACCAGACGTTTCCACCTAGAATAGTCATTTACCACATTAACAATGTATAGTCTGTATTTTTGATTAATGTTATCTTTATTGAAAAAACAGTCCTTTCCTTTGAAAAATAAAGACATTTCTAAGTGACCCCAAACTTTTGAACGGTAGTGTATGTATTTTACAATGAAATCATTCTCCAACAGTGAAGATGTGCTCATAAACTACTATGACACATACGTTGAGCAGGGCTTTACATCGGGGCTTGTTCAGCCACTTGTCCTTCGGGGGAGTAGCTGCGATGTTTACTTGCCAAATGTACCTGTCCTAAAAGTACTTTTAGGGACTTAAACGCCTCATAATGTGAAATGTCTGTGACCAGCTGTCAGCTTCGAAGAAGCATCTATCCAGATGTTGTGTCATCAAGCACTCAATACAAAGACAGTGCCGGTTTCTCCACGCAGTTGGAAAGGTTGGATGTGCACGGACAGGCAAAAACCAATGTCAATTCAATTCAGTTTATTTTGTATATGAATATATGTGATGTGTACAACACATTCAATGAATATGACAAATTCTGAAAAATGAGTAGTAGCCATGGACCACGATGCAGACCTCCACAATGGATGTAACCCGAGCAGCTCGAGGGCCTCTTCTCGTGACCCTCTCGGATGTGCAAAGCATCCCTCTTTGTGGGTCGTGATGGGATCTATTTGTCATTATTTATCCAAACCAAGTGTAAATGCTCACGTGTTTGTCTATGTGACTATGTGTGTTCTTTCCTGTGCTGCAGGCTGATCTACTGGCTGTGCCTCTCTCTGGGCAGCAGCATCAGGGCTCTGGGCTTCGGCCTGTCGTTCTTTCCCATACTGGTCATGCTGGGCACCAACCTTTACTTTGTCTGCGCTTCAGTCGGACAAGAGGCGGTTTTCGACGTGGAACCTCCGACGACGGCTCCTCCTCCCAGCCTGCGCTGGTGGGGTTGAAGACCGCCGTCCAAAAAGGCGACGAGGAGAGAGACATTAGTGTAAAAACGTCTTTTTAATGTGACGACGCAGCATTCAGACAACTCGACTCGTTCTCTTGGTGTCCTTCAGTTGTAATCCCTCATATCGGTCCTGGTTGATTGCTACGGTAACAGGAAGTGCAGTTTAATGCTGCAACAGCTCTCCGTGAACAGCTATTTTTATTATTAAATTAATAATGATACACTGTCAAAACATCTTTCAAAAGTGACCTTTTGTTTTGTACACGTTATTAGGAATAAATAAATAGACACTGATTCTCCAGTTGGATGCTTTTAATGTTAAGTAGCAGTCGAGCATGTTCTGCTTGCATCAGCAGTAACAGTGAAGGCTCATGGGAAGGAAGACCGCGTCACTAATAAAAACATAAATAATATAAAATAATTTCATGAAAATGTCAAGGATTATAACTTTTGGTGTTTTGTTATTTGGCCTTTTTTTTTAACCAAATAAATCAAATACATGAAGCATGTTGTGGGATCATTGTAACTTGGATCTCTGTATATACAATTTAAAAAAAGAAATCCACCAATATTCACATTTGTATAAATTACATGATGAAAAAGGTGGATTAAAAGAAGAATACGGGATTTTTTAAAATTGTGATTATTCTTCGACCGCAGATTTTTAAACCGTCTCACTTTCAACCTTTCCGCGTAGAGTTGATAGAATCAGATTTTAGTTCTGTGATGTTTCTGGATGCTGCAAGATCAAGATGAAAAAAGTACAAACTGAAAACCTTCAATTAGAAACAATGAAACCAGTGAGATTGATTTAAAAGGATAAGAACACTGTAAAATTGTATGAGATTTGAATGTTAAATTGTTTTATGAATTTTACCATTTCTATTTAGTCGTCACATCGGTACTAATGTTAATCTTTAAACGGTATATTTATAAGAGATGCTGTTGAATTCATCTTGTTTGTCGACTGATAGTTTTTTATTTTGAAGGAACCTTTTCATTGTATGAGTGAAGTATTTAAAGCACTATTTGGGATTTCAAATGAGTTTAATAAAGCTTTAATAAATGATACTCCACATGACAGCAGCTGGTCATTCAGGTCCACATGACTGAGGGGGGGACATGTTACTTTTCTGTCCAGCCAAAAGAGGTTAGATTAAAAAATAAAACTAATTGTGATTAATATTGAAGTTGCAGATGTCTCTGATTATGATTCATGCGGCACGTTTCAACTCGACCAAATAGCCAGTGGCAAGTTTCAAAACCTGAAGATTCAGCCACACATAAACACCTCACGTGGGCCAGCTGTACACGAAGAAATAAAATGCTTTGGGTCAAAGTTCACTGAAGAGAAATCATTCAATGATAACCGAATGATCCTTGAGTCCAAGTGGACATTTGTGCCAAATATATATTTTTTAATTGTAGTGTTTCCGATATTTCCCGTTCACAAGAAATGATTGACGGACAACTCTACTGTCGCTGATGCATTAAAATGACTCGTCAGCTATTTTATAAATCAGTTATGGACTAATCGGGTATGTAGTATTTAAAAAAAACACTCAGGGTACAATCTTCTGTACTTTCAGAAAAGTGCTTAATAAACAAAGTTCTCTTATACTGTTTGCAGTGTTGCTACTTTCACTGAAGTCCAGGACCTGAGCGTGCACATCTTTAATTAAAAGCACAAAGCCCAAAGAAGACGTCTCCAGACTGCTCTCGCGTTGACATTTTGTTTACTCTTTGTTTTTATCACGTCTGCTTGCCTTCTTGTTTTCTCTCACAGTTGCTGCTAAATTAAGCCGTGTAGTTGTCACTGAAAGTGTGAAATGAAACTTGTTTGTAACTATGACAACGGGCTGAGGTGAGGATGAAGAGAGAAAAATGCTATAATTGACAGAAAAAAAAAATTCTAAAAATGCAACTTGGAATTTACATTTTTGTTCAAGTCTTTATGAAATATTTGAGGGTTTGATATACAGCAAACAAATAAAACCACACAGTCCACTTCATTTCACTCAGTTTGTCTATTTAATATATAAAATACGATAAAACATACGCAAAAAGGGTAAGGATTCAAGGGACTTGGATACTTTGGTACAACAAACACTTTTTTTGTAAAAGCGGTATAGAATTTCAATAACATATCAGTGCATACTTTGTATATGAAAATATACACAAATTGTAAATCACTCAAAAAACAACAAAAAGATTTTTTTTCCTTTACAACAAAAACCAAAAGCAGACTAGCTCAACACAATATATTAGCTATAAATTTCATCTTTAGTATTTCATATGCTACATTATTCTGGGTTGTTTTATAACTCATTTGTGATGCATGTCCTGTATCATTACTGTGCATGTATAAGTTCCGTTACCTCTATCTCATGCATTTACTTTTTTCTTTTCAAATTTCATGAACTAATTTCAGTTGTTTCCTGTTTTTATAAATATATTCTTTATCTTAATTAAAACTGCAGCATTTAACTGGTATGTCCTTCATTGCATTTGCCAATACCACATTAACTGATCGTGCAATTTTCAGCAAGTTTTTTTAAAAAAAATTTAAAAAAAAGGAAACCAGTATTATGTTTTATGATAAGAGAAAATGAGAAAACAAAAACTATCCTACACAAAATAGCAATAAAACAATAGCTCCATAATAATATAATAATAAACAATGGAACTGTCACCAGCACAAATTAATCCAAAAATAGTGATATTCTATAAAACATTGTACACAACAAGTAACAAGGGTGCAGGTTGTCATTTCTCATATAGATTGTCTTGTGACTAAACGGCAAACTTTTTTTGTACATGAACAAACCTGCAAAGAGGCAGGAAGCCCATCGGCGTGGTGTCGGCCATCAGCGCCCACACACACACACACACAGTTTCCACTGAAATTGAGTTGATGCAAAAATGGAATTGACTGATGAGCTCTGTAGCACCCAGTTAGAACAAACTGTTCAAGATTTTGGGAAATGAACTTTTTCGCTTTCACGGGAGGAAGATGAGAAGCTTGATACCATTCATGTGTCCGTTAAATGGGAAGTCACAGTCCATTAGCTGAGCTTAGCATTAGGACTGGAAAGGGGGGAAACAACGTGCCGTGGTGGTTGGACACACACATTCACATAGTAACCCCCCCCACCCCCACAGATTTCCTTGAAAGTCTCATGTTTTGATTAAATTTGGATAAAACGTGTTCATACTCCCTGTTTAAGTGTATGACATGAAGGCGGCTTTAGAGGGGCTGGAAAGCGAGTCGTTACCGTCGCACGCGGCCAGGTGAGCCGTTTCCTGCTCATCTAACCATCTCTAGCTTCACAATTACTGCACACATATCGGTGAGTATCAATCCTCTCATGTAACCATCTGTAGGAAAGCGACTAAACGAGTCTCACAACTTTTAGAAATACTCCTTTAATGGTTTACGAAGCAACATGAGTTTATCGAAAGTGTTGGATGTTGAATTGATAGAAGAAAGGAAAGAGCTACCCAACACACCGTCAAATGAGGGATGGAGAAATTACCTGATCATAGTATAAACATCAACAACACTGGCGTGAAAAATGTCGCACAGCAGGGTGATGTTAGTCCTGGACACTTGCCACAAACTCAAAGTCAGTGTCAAACACGAGTGTCACACACACACACACACGTCTACCAATCACACCAAACTGCATCAATTCATAAAAGACGCCGCGTACATTTCCCCTACGCTGACATGAAAGTGTTTTTTCATAAACGGTCAACAAACAGCTGACATGCCAGTCTGCACTGTGAGCATCGTCTCAAGGGGAAAAAGGTCACGCAGTCAGGAGCTTCGTTCTATCATCGTTCTATTTCTAGGCTATAAACAGCCTTTGTACACTTATACAACAACTTGAAGTGGGTCAGACGAAACAAATTCGTACTCGAAAAAATACAATTAAAACGACAAACACAGCACTTCATTTCTAAGTGAAAAAAGGCATAATCTGTGTCAGCGTAATGTGGAAAAGATTCTGTCAATCAAAATATGCGTTGAAGTGCATTGTATTTGAAGAAGAAAAAAAACTACGAATTGAATGGCAGTGTCCTCATCGGTTCATAATTAGGTGGTAATGGACAATTGTATTGTGGGTTTTTTTAAAAGTGTGTGGTAGGAGAATATAATGACACCACAACCAAGCAGGCCTCTGTGAGTGAGACAAAAAGTGCACACACCATCAACACGAGCATAAAATAGGTTTACTGAAACAAGTCCGATCCACCAGCACGACCTCGTGCGGCGAAAGCCCGAAACATATCAAATCCACACCCATATACGCAAACAGATCCACTGAGAATCAACACATTGCTTGTTTTTAGGGATACCTAGCAAAGTCTATGCAAATATAGTCATATGTACATACACGTCGTTGAAGCTGAAACGCTATTTTACTTTGTCGCCAACTGAAGCGGTAGAAATATAGAAAATTTCTTCTTCCTTTACTTTTTGAAACACGGCAACGAGCTAAGGAGCTTAAGAGGACATCGAAGCTTTTGTATACGAGGGGTTTTCATACAAAGTCAGAATTCCTACTTCTGGACAACCAACGGACCTTCAAAACTGTATATATATATATTTTAAATACCAACAGTTAAAGAACAATTGGACTGAAAGAACCAAATACGTTCCCTACCCCCAAAAAAGAGCCGCCAGAGGCTCAAAACTCTCGTACTATGCCTTTAACTGGATGGCATCTTGGTAGGAAGCCGAGCGGCTGGCTGGATTTCTGGTGCAACAGTTTCCATCCAAGTTCCCGAGGAGATGAGGCGAGAGGACGGGACGAGTCTGAGGAGAGCGGCGGCGAATTCAAAGCTTGAAAAGCATCAACAGTTTCGAGCCCTCCTTTCCGTGACAGTGCAGGTGACACGTCGTCATTGTCCTCGCACTGTGTGCGAGAGACATTTGGCATTTCATTTGTTGTGGTACAGGTTGACATTGGCTCGTCCCCACCTGCCTGGGTGTACGAGGTTGGGAAACGTGGCAGTGGAAAGAACCCTTGAAGGGGAAGTCTCTCAACCCCAGAGGACCTCAGTGCCAGAGATGCTCCGTCCTCACATGTCCAGATTAAGTTCTATCCAAAAGTGCAGTTTGGAAGTGATTTATGGAAGAATGGGGAGCCCATAATCCACACTGTGTGGGATTTCAAAGAGCAGGAAGTGGCGAGTCACACGAGTCTCATGATGCGGACATGCCACTAATCGCACTGAACGATGCAGCAGAGCTCGATGTCGATGAAGGTGAAACCATGCGATACGCGCTTTCAATGGTTTTGTCAGATTGGAAAAAAAGGTTCAACACCTAATTATCTACCAAAAGAAAATTACTTTACGCGACTTCATTCAAGCAAGAAGGCTTTAAGAATCTAACGGCCTCAAGTCAAGGATCTACAAGGGACTACATATCCAGCGGAGCACTAAGTCACCCTCTGCTCACGCAGAGCGAGAGCCCCGAAGGATTTGAACGTCTTTTAAAAAAAATGTATGTTTATTTGGCAAAGCCTCATAAGTCTGGGTGACGCAGCCGACTTTTATAATTTGGGACAGATGTGTGATGATAGTGGGGTCGGAGGGGCAGTGGGGGGTTAAGAATGAGTGTGTGTGAGTGTGTGTGTGTGTGTGTTGCGGGTGTTTAAGTGTCACCGAAACTTCCCTGTGGGTGCGAAGGAGGTGTGGCCGGCAACTCTATGTGACCCAGGTATCCAATCTCATGCGCTTGATGTTTCCTCCCTCCTGCTCCGGTTCGTTCGACGCCCTGATGAGCTCGGCCGAGGGGCTGAAGTCGGGGCGGCTGCCGGGACCGACGCTTCCCGCAGCGCCGGCCGAGCTGCCGCCCCCGGCCCCGCCTCCAGCTGCACCAGCGTCATCACGATCGCTGGCGTTGCTGCTGACGCTGTCTGCGGGCGAGCGGCCAGTCGGAGGCTCCAGGCACAGCAGGGAGCCCGGGTACTGCGGCGGCGCAGTCAGGATGGCTCCCCCTGAGGTCGAGGACGGCGTGGCAGAAGACGGCGGAGGGCATGGCGCGCTGCGATCCCTGCCGGGCGAGATGGGCTCCGACTTGATGCTCACACTGGAGTTTGTGCTGACGGTCAGCATGGCGCCTTGAGGTATATGGGTCACGGGCCTGAGAACAGGGTCACAAGGTCACAGAGAGAGAGGAAGACAATGGAAGATAAGGGGTGCAACAAAGAGGAAAAGGCGAGAAAGCAAAAACATACGTATGATTAGCTTCTTGACAAAAAGGCCAACGAGAAACTGGAAAGTTCACTTGCATCAAGACAAAAACCCACGTTACAAGGCACAGCACCAGCAGGGCAAAGCCACATTCGACTATTCAATAATTCAATAGATTCTAAAGCCTTTAAAAGCAAAAGTAACCCTCCCGCTGCACCGGAAGCATGAAAATGAATTTGTGTGACAAGGCAGTTCGTAGTGACTCAGCGACGACGTGAAGAAGCGACAGATGATAAACAGAAAATAATCCCGGGTTAGAGAACATGGTGGGAACCGAACTCCGTCTTATTTCCTGTTTGACTGCACCAGACATGCCAAGGGAAGCCAGCCAGAAGCACAGACACACGGGGAAAAGAAAGTGCGATACAGTACCGGCCCAACCACTCATCTCTACCCAAGAGCAGGTTGGACGGAGAGCCAACACTGTGGGGGGAAAACAAAATGTTGGAGCCCAAACCAAAAGGTAAGAGGTGGATTAGAGGTGGCATGTGTGGAGAAAAGTGGGAAACATTATTGCAAGCAAAGTTTCTTCAACAACAGCAATAAAGTTAATAATGTCTGAGAATCAGAAAAACAAAGACCCAAATCTGCCAATTTTTTCCCCCACACATAAAAATCCAGGCAGGACAATCTTGTTTTCTGATTTACAAGCACAGAGAATGAAGCATGTAGAATAAATGTGTTTATGAGCACTGGTACGCATTTAAGTTTACTCAGTTTGTACGGTGGCCCCTCAGGACAAACATACAAGAAGAAATGGAAAAACATGAAAATGGCCTTTTTGCTTCAGTAATGCACTTTTCGTTGTTCAATTGAGGATTATTTTTTAGACCGTTAAGAAAATGCACACAAAAGGCTGTAAATACTAAAACAATAAAAAAAATGTAAGAGAAGGGACAACTCTTTGATATCTGCCTCGTTTCATATTTTTACATTTGCAGCATTTTGGGATTTTGAGCGCTAGGCTTTCACTCTTGAACCCGTTTGTCCCTTTGAGGCCACCGTACTTGTGGGTGTCCAATGGCTGTAGCCTTCAATAGGACAGGAAAACTATGAGAATTTTTTTAATTTCATTTCTCAAAGCGGAGACCTCCAATTAAATGTCAAATACACATCAGTAGAAAACAATCTTAAAACAACTCTAAAACATTAATATATAAATGTGTTGCAGTGTCACAGTTTTATAATTAAGAGATCTTTACTGCATCGGCCTTTTGATATTTGTGCTGCGAGCTAATAAAAGTAATACTGGTTTGAAAACGTTGTAGTGACTGTTGATAGTTTGTTTACAGTAAAGTATCTTATGAGGCCATAATTAGAGTGAATTATATATTGATATACTGCATGTTGTTTTGTTTTAGACAAAAGCTAAATTCATATATGAAGTGGACCACGACCCCCCTCCACTATGGATAAGGTCATGACACTTCTCACTAACACACACGGACAAACACACACTAGCTGTTCACCTCAGGTTGGCAGTCAGACCGGACACCTGGCTAGACAGCTCACTGCTCTGCTTGTCCACGCCCCACATGCTGTGGACAAGAGGAGAGAGCACACAGGATCTGGTGTTCATGTGGCCAAAACACACGACACCAGCAGCTCACACAGCTCACACAGCTCACACGAACGACAAACAATCTAATGCAGAGGCTTCTCAAGCGTCTCCTCCATTTCATCTCCATAAGAAACCTCATATCTTAGGGAGAAAGACGTGACAAATATGTATCTGCCAAAAATGTTTCCAAAAAACAAGAAAAGATCGGGTTCCATTTACTTGATTTTAGTCAAATTTCTAAAAATCCACATGTACAGCATTACAAATAATAATTGTACACCAGTGTCAAAATATTTCACTTCTTCAAAGAAAGCTTTTAATTCTGACTTTGTTAAATCCCTAAAGACATTATGATATGATATATACCTTTATTCGTCCCACAGTGGGGAAATTTCAAAAATCACAGCAGCGGTGCACATCAGAGCATTAATAAAACTAATTATAAAACACATAACTAAATACTAAAAACTAAATACTAATACTAAATATACAAGGGGAAAACAAAGTAAAGTGCTGAGTAAAGTAAAGTGCTGAGTTAAAGTGTTGAGTTTGCCAGGATCTCCAGGATCTACTGCAGTTTGTTGTGCAGCCTGACAGCAGCAGGAAGGAAGGACTTGTGGTACCTCTCCCGCAGACAGATTAAAGTCTCAAAGTCTGGCTTCTAGCAGGGATAACGACAAATACGAGGCCCCATACATATCAGGACACTGCAACTACACACACATTACTTGGATGGAACTGAACATAATATGACACACACTGTAATTTAAGGAACACAACCAGGGGGGAATCACATATTTAATTTTCACTTTTTTAACATACCTTTACATTTTAAGCTGATATCAATTTAACTTCTGAATAATAATAAGGAGATGCAACATTAAACTATGTATCGTTGTCTAAACCCTGGAGTCCATTGTATATACTTAAATAAACAATGCCTATGCACCAGTTGTGCATAACAAGTGGTTTAGAGGTATTGTGCAAACACTTATACAATAACATGAGCACACTTTCACCAATATTAAACCAACAACCTAATGCAACAGTGCAAAGGTTTAGTGGAAGTGTGTTTACATTATTCATTTATTTAATTCCTGCAATGCTCTACAATTAAATGAGGTTCATGCTGCTGTCCTTTAGTTCAAAATGTCTCTTTTGGTTTTAAGGTAAATTGAAATGTACTTTGAAAATCTGAGATTTATCAGTGAAGGAGCTTTAATTATAAAAGATATCAGCCAGCTCTAGTTTATATGTAAATAAGACCGTAAGGAAAGGCTTAATTACTGGATGACACATCATTTACTAATGCTTTCAAGATCAGATAAAAGCTATTACTAAGTACCACTTTTGGGTTAACAGATTGAAATTCATTAAGGGCTAGCCAATAATCAGTGGTTGAGTAAGTTGTTAATATTGACTGAAGCTGGAGTGAAAGTACTCCTTGAGAAGGGGTGAAGTAGTAGTAGTAGTGCGTAACTTCATGATCTACTTTATCAATGCATTTAGAGAAAATGTGTCCTCACATGTTTTTTCTCGGATTTGATGTGGAATACTTGAAGATCAAGATGTATGCATCAAGATATTCTTGAACCTTAGTAAATTGGCGTGCATGGCCACACCTACTTTCCATTTGCGGTGCTATAGTATAGTGGTGCTATAGTCTAGTGGTGCTATGGTATAGTGGTGCTATAGTCTAGTGGTGCTATAGTCTAGTGGTGCTATAGTCTAGTGGTGCATGTGAGCGCACGTAAACATTATTTATAGCCAATTGTATTAGTTAAAGCGAGAAGTTTGAAACGCCATATAAGAGGAGAAATACATTTATTTTTTTGCAAATGTTCTTGATTAAGAGTAATATTTATTTTACTAGGAGTAAAATATATATATTTGTTTTAAATCATTAAAGTAAATGTAACAGAGAAAATGCTACAATAAAGTAAGAAACAAATTCTGCAGTTACAGATGTATGTAATTAATAAAAGGACCTGAAACTGTTTCCCACTACTGAAGAGCAACAACTACAGAAAACCTGAATACCGGATATTCGGATCGATGTTATGAAGAGCTGCGATGGCGAGATGCTGTTGAGACTAAGGAATATGAATTGCTCGTGTATAAAAGGTCATGGGATGGATGTCATGCAAGCTGACTGCTAAGGTCAGCATCACAGTATTTTAGTGTCAAGGGGGTTGTCATTAGACAGAGCTTTTACAGCAGCCTGCCATCACCATCACCATCATCTGAGTGACTGGAGAGCTTTTAAGAAACTATTAAAAGAAATACGCTGCGCCAATAAAAAATATACAAGAAAATACTTACACCAAGTTGCTGAGTGATGCAAGATTAAGTTGCTGTTGTTGCTGCTGCTGCTGCTGTTGTTGCTGCTGGGAAACAGCCTGCTGTTGCCATGTGGACACACTGGTTGGCAACAAGCCGCCAGGCGACGCCAGAGCGTGTAAAGCAGTGATGTCTGCACTGGTCAGCTGGTACTCTGAGAGAGAACAAAGGATTTGAAATAGTCCCAGTGTTAAGCTCACATTTTCTCAATTTTATTCAAGTTTTAAAAATCGTTTTGAGGGTTAAAAATAAAATAAATCCCGTTCTTTATTTTTTAAGCCACTTGGTGCTTTAAAGGTTATTTCTGCTGCTGTGTGTTCAGTTCACCTGTGTTGTACGCGGTGGTCATGGCGGAGAAGGGCAGCCCTTGTGCCAGCAGGCTTGGCGTGGCCACAGAGACCACCGGCGTGGTGAGGCTCTGTGCCACCTGGGCTCCTGCTGCCAGCCGCTGGGCGTTCTGCCGGGAGAGGACACCGACATGTTAGTCACGGCAGAAACTATTCTCACATGTGGCGGAAAGCTAATGGACTTATTTCGATAATGTCCGTTCTGACATGCTGGGAATGACGAAAAATGATGGATTGAGTCAAGTAAATCTTAAAGTCCAGTAGATTTACCATCAGGAGGTTCGTAATGTCATGCATCAAAAAATGAGGTCCTTGTTTTGAGTACGCGATAAACAGACAGATTACATTAAAGGCAATTTATTCAACCATCAGATACACTTATGTCACTTATTTAAAGGATTATCCCTTAATTAGAGCGACAGAGAGAGATGACGGGAGGAGAGAGACACCAACCAGAGATATTGCATTTCATACACAAATACTAATATTAATTAAGGCTAGCAGGGCGACGATTGGGTTTATTTTTTCAAAACGATACAAGACCTAAAATACGCTAATCAGAGAACAATTTCACTTAATGTGTCAGTGTATGTATTTTACAAAATCTATCATTTCTAAATATTCTGCGGGTCTAAAACAATTTCTGCATACATGACTTCAGAATATTATCTAGGGCTGCCATAAACTGAAATTTTTGTTACCAATTAATCTGCCCTTTTTATTTTTCTCCATCGATTACTTAATTCATCTCTTCCTCTATGAAATGTTAGTGAATGAAACTTGACTTATATATTTACTAATTTCAGCTCTTTTACTATCATCTATAATGTACAGATAGTACAATCTGTATTTTAGATTATTAATAAAACAAAAACTGGAAATCATCTTCAACTATTGACTTTGAATTGAATGTGCAGGTCATCTCACGTTCCTCCAGTGGATGTCACTAAAGGCCTGGCAGCATGTTGCTCTGCTTCATTTTGAGAGAACAGGACATACTGTTCGCTCAGTGTTTGTACATGAAGTCATTTAGATGACAATACATCTGTGAAACTGCTCCTATAAGGTTTTATTATCATGTCCTTTTGCTGCAAGACATTTCTGAAATAGCAAGACACTCAAATTATGAAAGATAAATACAAAACTGAGCTGCTTTATAAGAGTGAAAAATACGAGGTCCTGCAAATTAAAAGAGAGAGAATTATTAAGAGTCAAATGCCTTTAATGTATTGCCACTTTGTTTTAAAAAAAAATCTGATAATTTTGGTGGAAAGTGAAAATGAGTGTCAGTGACTGGAGAACATGCCGCGTTGCTTCACACCACAATGCCAAGTGGAGAAACACCCATGCTTAATGTGGCATCACATGATGAAGTCAATGGGCCTGATCAAACCTGACTGGATAACTCAAAGGAAAATTCTGCTAGGTCTATTTTTTTAAAATTATCATTGCGATCACATAATCCTAACAACAAAACCACGAGCCCTGAATCACATGCAGTCAGGTGGGAGCCATAAGCTGAATACCACCCCAATACATGTCAGTGGAACAGGACCAAAACAATGAGAAACTCTTGCACAGTATTGTAACCATGCCAACAGTCGATAACCATCAACTCATGCGAGTGGCCGACGTGGGGAACAAAAATCACCTCGTTTACCAATTCCAGCTCATCCTCTGTCTGCAAAGGGTGGTAACAGATCATATTAGTCGCTAAAAGTAAATAAGGGTAAATAAAAATACACACTATATACTAATTGTTACAGTGAATGCATGGGATGGGACCTGAAGTCACAGAAGATGCCACCACTCCGCCTCCAAACAAGGGACGGCATATATTAAATAGTTGACGAAACAATCTGACCACAAGGTCCATTTGGTCGCAGGTCTGCAGCTGTTGCTCATCTGTTCAGAGATTTCTCAACACTTTTCTATTGTTTCCAGGGTCAAAAATAAACAATCAATTTGTACTTTTAAGCCAACACGAACAACAAGTTCGTAGACAGCAATATCTGTTTGTTTGTTTGTTGTTGGCCACACAACACTGCCATATTTCCTTTTGATAAAGTTGATGCCTATTCATACACAGAACAGACATGGAGCAACATTAGCATTAATTTTGAGTAGTGTCTACGGTCACTGGATGCAAGCCCAATGTTTACTTTTCTTTTAACTTTAAAAAAGATAGCTGTGTCCCTGAGGTGGGGGGCAGGTAACTGCATTTTGTTTTCATTGAATCTTTTGTTGGAAAACGGTAAGACTGAATCAAAACAGCAAAGTTGTGAGCCTTAAAGCAAAAAGACTAGCAGGTGAACTACAGGTGATAATTCTGATGGTCTGACCCGTTTCACACACAAGAAGTCATGTGATCCATTATTAGAATAGAAATTAATACTCAAGGTTTAAAATGCACAGAAAAATGGAAATTTGTATTCGGCAAACAGCTGATGAAGATTGTGTGATATAATCAAAAGCTCCAGAAGAGATATTAAAACATCTCAGTTGCCAGAGTTAGAGTGAAAACGTAGAGCAAAGAGCAAGAATCTCTTCTCTCTGGTCTTTACCAACACAAGAAAATATGGAAATCAGCCTCCATTTACCTTTCATATAACCTATATAACATCAATCCCCAAGTTTAAAAAAAATAATTTTCCATCTCATTTATAGGCCTGTGAAAGTTTCTGAGATAATAGGAAAATAATTCCTAACCCCTCATGTACCTTAACACATCCTCTGGGTTCCAGGTGTCTTGATTTTCTTATTGCGTCTAAGATCCTAACTTATATTCATCCCAAGTGCCATTTTTGCCATTGTGTAAGGTCCAAAATGTTAACTAAAAAGGAACCAGGCACCACAAGTTCTGCTTGGGTAAGCTCACCATCTGCATGAGGCTCTTTCCGCCCTGCGAGGTGATGACTCTGAGGTCTGGCTTGCGGTTGTTGACCATCTGGGGGCTGGGAGGTGGGGGTGGAGACTTGGCCGGAACTACTTTCCCCAGACTGTTGCCGTTGGAAACGGTGAGAAGGCCTGGGGAGGCCCTGGCACTGTTGTATCCATTAGCTGTGGGGAGAAAGAGAAGCAAAGGAACAGAAATCAATAGGAAAACCAAACAGGTGAATTCAGACAGCGGGGTACGGAAACCGTGCACTCAAAATTGTGTTAAAATACTCCTCTGCGTGTCTAATTTAAAGACACGTTAAAAGAAAACGTCACCTCGTCAATAACATCCAAAAAGATGATTCCAAATGTATTCATTCTACTAAAATCTTAACACACAAAACATGATTTGGGAGACAACCTTTTTTTGCATTAAATATCAGACAAGTGAGCAAATAGAACATTTTCCTGTGCAAACATATATGAAAAAAAGATTTTAGAAAAATAAAATGGACCATAAGGGGCTGTGAGGGGGTAGAATGAAGAAAAGAAGAAGTGATGGGATTCCCATGCCTGTCTGTTGATGTTACTGGTGGCATCCCCTGATCCCTTCAAGGCACCATCACAGATGGTGCAGGGGAGGAGAGGAGGAATCTTCTGGTGTTCATTTTGTGACCAGAAATTTCTATACGATAAGCTTTTTTTTTAATGTTCTTGTATTTCATGACTAAAACGTAACAATGGAAATGGAAATATTGCTCAATCTCTTCCCGTTATGCCCGATGTGTAAAGACAAGACCGCTGACAACACATGTTTCTCTTCATAACAACGGACAGCTTTTCTAATGGCTTTTATTCAGAAAAGGCTGCATGTGGACATGCTGTGGGGGTTAGTCCGGTGCGAAGCCTGTTGACTATGAGAATATACTCCTCAGATGGAACGCAGAGATAGTGACCAGCATTTGATAGAGGTGCGTTTGAGTCAGGGTTTCCGTGTTTACGCTATAATCATTCAACAGCGGAGCTCAGCCTGGCCACACACACATGGAGCGGAGGAGAGACGTATGGTAAAGTTTGAAATACATTTTGCAGGCTCAGTAGTTAATATAGAGTATACTGTGTATAATTAGATTTCAGTGGTCAAAATGGATTGGAAAAAATATATAACGTATGTTTGAAGATGTCTTTGTGTACCTATATTTGTTAACATTTAGCCTTTAAACAAACACTAAATACTCAATATAGACCAGATACCAGGGGAATTATTGGCAATAAAGAAAAGAAGCAATAACTAAAACAACACTGGGAATCTGAACAAATATAGTAGCAGATTACTCACGAACTGGACTTGGGCATCCTCCATTTGAATTATTCAGCTCTCCTCCAAGAAGAGCTCCTATTGAAAAAGGATTAAAATGACGTGAACTAAAAACTAATAACTCCCCAAGGGTTTTGAAATGTGCTGATATATAGTATCAGTAAACGTATTGACTCTAGACCTCAATGCTTAATATTTGGTTGATGGAGATATTAACTAATAATTTGAAGGGTACACAAAGTTTTAAATCCAAATATAATTACTACTTTAGAAGTACTTCATGTCAGAACTATCTCCTCCCAAAAGGAAGAGGCTCATCGTTGTTTGCAGTTGTTTCTGCCGTTATTTATTGTTACTTCAGTTTGTTACTCGCTCACCTGCACTGGCTGGTCGTTGTGGCAACCCAGGAGATACCGTATTTCTCTGAAGAGCCGGTTGCTGTGGCGACAGGAGGTGGGTATCCGTGAGCGATGATGATGTTACATAGGAGGTAGTTACCAGTGCGTTGCCAGGGTTACTAAACTGCAATGTGCTTTGATTAGACGCCTGGACTGTGACCGGCATGGAGAACGTCTGGGCCGCAGCGGTCGACTGCTGCAAAGGGAAGAGACCATTTTACTTTTAGACTTCATCGCACATCAAGTCCTCAGCGCTCCATTCCCGCCTTTGAGACAGCAGGATGTTACACAGATGTCCCTTTGGTAAGCTAAAATAGTTTAAACAGCTAATATCATCCAGGAAGATGTATGCATTGGCAAAAGGTAAGCGACACATTGCAGAATTTATTTCACTGTTCAAGCTATAAAAAAAGGACAAATAAGCTGAGAGGCGTTTGATCACCAAATCCCCATTATTTATTTTCTCCAATTGCAAAGTTCCCTATTTATAGACATGAAGGAACAAGTGACACCTTATTTAATTCAAAATATGTGAAAATATAAGACAATGCTTCGAATCAAACAAAAATAATCTCTCTCAATCTTAATTTACGACCCACTAAAAGTGTGTGGCTCCGTCTGTATCTGCAGGGACCCTCAGCTAAAGGAAAAGAGTAAACAGGCGGTGTTCGGGCGTCTCTGTGCCCCTCACTCTGCCTCCAGCTGTCACTCCTCAGCCTCTTGTCCCCCGGGCTGCGTTCTATCCTGGTACCGTACTCTGTGCCGTCGGAGGCTCAGATAAATTCTCCGGTCTGGACACAAACACTGCGCCCATTAGCTAGATGAACATTGCAACGCTCACAAGCTAGGGTCGTTGAGCAAGGGGGGAGGGGCCAACTTTAAATGAAACGTTTACAAACCACAGCGGACAAATCCTACTCAATCTGACTTTAAATTCTTAAATGTAACATGTCCTGCTATTTTATTTGATAAATTGTAAACCTGCTTGATGCTGCTTTATACAAATTTCCCCCTGGGGATGAATAACGTCTAAAAATCTATCCATCTATCTAAGTTGAAGTTGGTTCTTGACACAGCAGAAATGATTTACTGCCACTCGGGCGGTTTGGCTAAAGTGAGAAATATCATCAGCAAACAGTTTTTCTGACCAAAATCCGACCCTCATTAACTGATCATTAACATTAACCGACAACATTAGTGCCTCGCATGCAGGGGTGCTGTGGTTGAAGTGACGAAAAAGCCGCCCAGCTGCAGAAATAGCTGAAGCACAAATAGACTAAAACTATCATTCATCACCAGCTGCAGTGTATGCATGTAACAGGAAACTGATGCCTCGTTCACCTGTCCGGGAGAGTTACAAGGCACGATGTCACGTGCATTGTCGTGGACTCATGCAGACACTGGAACAGTACGTTGACAGCGCATCAATTAATTTATCTCCAAGGTGTTCAGCTGTGTGTCTCAGAGGCATGCTCTGTCCAGGTGTCTGACAGCCATGTGATCGTAGCTGTGCAGTACGTGTACAGTTTATTTGTTGGTGAATAGATGCTTCAACACTTCAAGACCGAAGCCAAGCTCCAGCGTCTTGCTCGTCAGCTGCTGATTAAAATGGAGGCCGTTGTCCCCGAGGTTAGACAACTTGGGCCGGGCTCACGAAAGGTGGGCTGACCTTGAAGTTATGACATAAAAAAAACGTTAACAATTCTTATCGTCGGTAAATTGCGACTAGAAAGTTTGACAAACTGTGCGGATAAAACAAAGGACGACCACTGTGGTTGAAGCTGAAACACAACACTTTGGAATCCCTTTAAAACAAAATGCAGTCTAATTAACAGCTGAATATTTTCTTTAAGAACGTTGGTATGGTAGCGGTCAAAAAGCTGTTCATGCATCTGTTATCTCCTTCATCTGCAAACGACCCAGTGAACCCACCAGTTAGAGTGACTTCACCACAGTAGCCGTTTCCTGTAGGCACTCAAATCAAACAACAAACAATAACAGACAAATGTCCGCTCAACCAGATTACAGTGAGGAAAGAAGCAGAACAGCAGACATTACCATATACTCCATTACTTACCCCGTAGCGTTTGAAGAGAACATCCAGATCCTCCGTTGTCTTACGGTACTTGTCATCATTAAGGAGACTTTGATCAATGGAGTCTTCGCCGTCCGGCTCTGGACTATCACAGCCGTTGAAGCCTTTCTTTCTCAAAGTCTATGAAAGTAAAACAAAATAAGAAAATAGTATTACGTCAGTCAGTTTAGTTGCTGGAAACTAAGGTTGTCTCAAGGTAGTTTTTTTTGGTCCTAAAAGCTGATCTGGCATCTCCAATACCAAATCAGATCCAATACTAATATTTATCTAAATGTGAATTATATATATGTATCCGAGACAAACTAGTTAAACGGGGACTACTTGCGTCCCCATATATCCTAAAACACCACTCGTTTCAAGCTCACGCTGCATTTCCTAAACCGCAACAAAGGGAACTGTCAATCTTAGCTGGCTCATGGATGTACCTCAATAATATCTGCATTGGTCCGGCTCTCATGCGGCTCGTTGTACTCGGTGTATTTGAGCAGGACCTTGTCCATGTCAGTGCTGGCGTACTGGAACAGCTTGTTGGCATGGTTGAAGATGATCAGAGCAATCTCGCAGTCACACAATACGCTCAGCTCGTAGGCTTTCTTCATCAAGCCAAACTTTCGCTTTGTGAATGTCACCTGAGAGGAAGAGACGGAGGAAGTTGGGGAGAGGGGAACAGGGCAGAATGTGGGGGGGAAACAAAAAGATATGTGAGGACACACCCTTTATTAAAAGCTCACACAAAATCATAGGAGCTCAGAAATTCTGATATACAACGCAACATTTTCTTGATTTTAAAGTCTCCCTTGCTCAGGGTTAACACTTTGCGATTGAGATAGATATGTAAATAACTTTACGGTCTTGATCCACAGACTAAGGTCTAAACTTGCCAATCAAAACAGAATTCAGTTCAGGGGAAGAAGTTAAAGACTTGTGAATACACTTTCATGTGCCGAGTAATGAAGAAAACATATGCAGTCACATTACTGACACATCAGGGCACATATCTAACAGTTTTTTAGTCATACCTCATCATAGGTTTTGATGTTCGTACAACCAGTTATAGGCATCAAAAGGAATTGAAGCCGTTATCATGGAACACTGACAAACAACGGATATCAGACTGTTAACATTCACAATATATGTTCTCCATTATATGATGTGATATGTATTGTCATGTGCAGACCTTATAGGGTTAATCCTGTCACTGTTTTGATGGGCAAAGAGAACAACCAATCAGAGGGACTGAAGATGACACGTGACAAATAAAGCTTTGCTTCTGACAGCGAGTTCCACTGAAACAAAGTGATGCCCCACGGTCTTTATTTCTCCGTCATTATATTCCCGGTAACACCGGGTATACAGCCGGGACCGCTGTACATCAACACATCTGCGAGCAGACTGTCACGCTCGTAGCTCGTAGCTAGCGCTAGCTACGAGCTAGCTTAAGCATGGTTATAATGGCTAATTTATTATTTCTTGGGCTACTTTTATGAATGCAAGACTTGCAATCAACGATACGGTTCTAATCTGAGTTAAGGCTGCTCGTCATCATCGGTCTCCCCGTGTTCAGGGGGACCGGTGACGGTCTCCCCGTCGCGTCCAGCCTGACGCTGGTGTGCTCGACACGGGCTCACTAGTCACACACGGCGCAGCCTCCGCTGTCAGAGTTAAATATGAGAGGCTCGTAACCTGCTGACAGGGCGGAGTCACCAGAGAAGTTCACAACAATAGTTTTTTTCAATTTCAATCGGCTCAGGCACCGGAAAGAAGCACCGAAATGTGCGTTGCGTTTCGGTCCGGGTAATACCGGTTGTATTGGAACCGGTACCATATTGGCACCGGGTTTCGGTACCCAACCCTAGACCCGACTGAGAAAACAAGAAAGACGTTGGGCAGGGAGGAAACCTGAAGAGGGGCGGCAGTCTGGTGACGAGAAGGGAAACAACAAACGGAGCTGAAAAAGACAAATCCTTGAGGACAGCTGGCTCAGTTTTTGAGACCGTTCACTGTAACGATGTGTATAGTTGATTGAGACAATGACGCAAATTAACAAGAGCAGCGATCAGAAAATGACTTCTAGACCGCCGAGCTCCCCTCAAGTAGAACAATCTATCTGGAGATTGATTGTCCTGGGAGTGAAGAAAAACAAAACCTCAGTAGCAACAATCTGTTCAGTGAACTGCACACATAACTCATTTCTTTTAATCTAGGAGACCTTTCATGATCATGAAGACTTTATTTAGTGGTAATATATAATGATAACTGCTTACAAATGTTCTTCAATTAAAATAATGTCACATAGTACTGCCTGGGGATTAAAAGGTTTTAGAGGCACTCAAAGTCAATTATGAATATGTCTTGATGAAATGTAATGTACAACTGCAGTATCTGTAACGCCCCGTGTCTCCTGTGTTCTGTGTCTCCTCTGTCATGATTGTTTCATTCCCTTCACCTGCCCTCAGCCACTCTTGTCTCGTTACTGTCCGATGCCGTACACCTGTTTCGCCCCCTTTATATTGTGTCAGTCTTTCCCTTTTTGCTTGTTGGATTGTTGTCTATAGTTCTGTGTCTTTAGTTCCATCTTCCGTGTGCCCTGTGGATTCCTGACCTGCCTGCCTGCCCTGTCCCCCGATTCTCTGCCTGCCCCGTTTTGGACTTTTTGCTTTTAAAAAAACAACATGTCTCATTAAGGAGTTTTTTGTTATTCATATCGAGTCCAGCCTGTTTCTCTGCGCCTGAGCCTCACCCCGTGACAAAACCCTGACAGTATCATCTAAAAGTTATAATATCCAAGTCTCTAAAATAAGTTTTTTTTTTTATTGATCGCGAACATTTTAAAATTCAAGAGTCCACGAGCGTCAATACAATCAAGGTTTTTTAAAGTAATAAGAACATATTAACTTGTATTTCACTAAACAAAAAATATATAGAGATTACTATATTTAAAAGGAATACTAAAAGTTGAAATCATAAGCTAAATATACAAGATTCTAAAACCAATCAGACATTTAATACCGACTTGTGGTTCTTTGACATTTCCTATACTAGACATATTATAGCATGTACCAAAAAAGTGGGAAAAGAGGATCAAAGCCCTAAATTCCCTCTACAAAAGTATAAACTTTATTAAGAATACTTATAATACATTATTTAAAACACTCATCCATAAGACCAGTCACACAAAAGACAAACAGATGAAAACTAAGTTTGACTCACCTGCTTGTTCCTTTCATCGGTGATCCGTTGGATCTGAATCTTTTTCCTACCCATAATGCTTTGCAGTTGTGGAGACAAACGTAGTCACTTAAGTGGAGAAGCGCCTCTCAGATGGCGAGAGGGGAAGTGCAGCCTACAACCTCTTACTTCAGCCCCAAAAACTGTCAGACACAGTTATGCATCCGAGGACACACACACAAACACATTTCTCGGCCCAGTTGTGGTCCGGCAACTCTGTCGACTCCTTTTGACGGGCGGCCAGACGGAAGAGTGGGAGATGAGGAGATGAGATGAGGGGTGGAGGTCTTCAGTTCAGTTCCACGAGGAACAAAGCGCGACAAACTTCCCTGCAGCGGTGAGGAGGACGTTGCTCCTCTCCTGCGTGACACAGAGGGACAGGAAGGTCACTAAAATATCACAGAATCAAAACAAGAAACAAATCGTCTGATGATGGCGATTGTGCATTCACAAAATCAATAAATCATCCTGTTCTACAAATAAAATGACAATACATGATTCAACAATACTGCCTGATTATTAAGGCATTAAACATGACGGTATCTCGCCAACACTATTTGACGTGGTTCAATCCAACCTTCAGCATCAAGAAGCAGCAATCACATCAAGTGGGAAGCTACTTGATTAAGTCGATTTTTTATTTGATCGGATGCTTTGAGACGTTCTCTTTCGGCCTTAATAGTAAACCAAATCCACAACAGTCCTAAAAATGTGTTTTTAAATCATTAAATATTAACAGAGTATTTTGCTACTCTAGCCGTGTCTAAACCACCTCCCTCCATACTACCGAATAGCCACTATATCTCATTTCCAACAATAAACTTGAGTGTCCAATCTTTTGTATTGTCCTATACATTTCATATAATTTAATACAAAACTTCACACTAAAAAGCACAACTTCCCCTTTGCATTAGTCTCAGTTATGTGAAACTATAGTTGTGAAATTAATAATACATTAATAGATGATTAAATGCTTGTTGCGAGTCATCGTAACGTAAAACAAAGGGTCAGCACGAGCTCCCACACACATGAAGCTTCAGTGACAACACATTAAGTGATTCCACTGGGCTCTGTACAAGTATCAAAACATTTGACAGACCAACTTGATGTCAATGAAGGATTATTATTGATGGAGATGGGTATTAATGTTTAAAATCATATTCACACACCAGAAAACGAGTAGCATTGGTATTATCACAGCCCAGGTCAAAGGTCAGTCCAAACGTTGTATGGAAGAGGTGGCATATCGACAACTAAGACATCTTTATCTTTCTGTGCAGGCGGAACCACTCTCTTTTTATTGGCTGCACTTTTAAAATCTTTCATATACAAGAGATTAAAATAATAAACGAATGATGAATAATTAAGCATTGAGCCTCTGCATGAGCTACAGATAGATGTGAGACTAAATAAACTGGTCCGTCTTTTGGTCGTGTGGTTATACCCGAGTGTAATGATCAATCGTTCCCGATCCTAAAGTGATATTGCAGGTTATGGAAATAATTCAGATAGTTACCTTCGCATTGAAAATGCAGAAGGTTATGTTTTGATCGCCGTGTATTTATTTATTTATTTGTATGCATGTTATTCGCTTAAGTAAAAAAGTATTAAACCGAATCTCATGAAATTTGGTGGGATGATTGGTTATTATCCGGGGACCATTTGATTAGATTTTGGGATCGATCGGGTCAAAGGTCATGGTCAAGGTCATGAAAAGGTCAACATCTTCTTTTTACCATAGCACGGTCAATTTATATCCAATTGGCATGCAACTAATGCCAAAATGTTCATAACTCAATGCCCCATCTTGTGATATGCGAAGGTATGCGCTCTACCGAGTGCCCATTCTAGTTTTTAATGTATCAATCGTGGCAAGGATAAATAATTAAATGAATATGCCAGAGAAGTGACAACAGTTAGTTTCCCTTTGCTTAGTCTGTCAGTATGACATTAACATCATCATCGCTGACTATGCTTTTGATTGTATCTAGAAAGACTAATTAGTCACTTAATCCCCGGTAATATATACAGTTTCACATATGCTTCCTTTTAATATGTCTACCACTGTGATTTAAGCTTCCAGTAGCGCTGCACAGTTAATCATATAATAATCACGATTGTAGCGTCTACAGTTGATTACACTTGGTTTGGTGCAAGGCTAAAAGCAACGCTCCCTGCAAGAGAATATAAGAGTTTATTAATCAGCAAGGTATTAGTCGATCGATAGAATAGTAATTGGTCATTATAATGATAAATTATTAAGCATTTTAATCTCCCCCCCCCCCCCCCCCCCAGTTAGAAATGCAAAACAAGGACTTGGTTTCAGTTGAGAGGATTTTCTCCTTTTCTGAGTTGGAGATATATTCAACCATGGGCTCTGTGACGCAATCATGAACATTTTGTAAGAACATTTATTTGACTATACAACACAATTGTCAGATTCATTGATGATAAAAACAACCGTTAGGCCGTGGTTATTCTCTTTTCAATGCAACTGCTGCCGTCCGATCGTGATCATCAATCTGATCATGCCATTAACTGGAAGTCTGTACGCTCCGAGATCGCATCCATCTCGCATTGGGAATCGATCAGCCAGACCACGTGTCCCCGACGAGGAATTGACATAATCAAATGTAATTGGTCAAGTTGTTGACTGATAGTCAGTGATTATTTATTGTTTGGTCATCGATCCCCTCCGTTTAATCTTTATACAAGAAAACTATTGGCTGAAATAAATGCTGCCATCACTTAGCTGTGGTCTCAGAATAATGGACAGTGCGATGCTGGAGTTCTGATGGATTGACCCAGAATGACAGACATGGTTTCACTCTGCTTCCGTTTAAAATTAAAACGACGTTATTTCAACTCGATTTTGCTTCGAGTTGAAATAACAGGGTATACTTTTATTGAGAAGAATTGTGTTTATTAGCAAGTCAGAGAGAGGTTGTTAGCGGCTTTCAACACAATAGTAAGTGGAAGATGGAATATATATATATATATACACACAAATATATATATATTCTCCTTTATAGTCTTCGGCCTCTCAAGATGCGTTTCACTACATTAAGCTCAATCACACATTCGTACACTCGTGGCTAGGGTTGGGTACCGGAAACCGGTGCCAATGTGGTACCGGTTCCAATACAACCGGTATTACCCGGACCGAAACGCAACGCACATTTCGGTGATTCTTTCCGGTGCCTGAGCCGATTGAAATTGAAACAAACTATTGTTGTGAACTTCTCTGGTGACTCCGCCCTGTCAGCAGGTTACGAGCCTCTCATATTTAACTTTGACAGCGGAGGCTGCGTCGTGTGGCGCACACCAGCGTCAGGCTGGGCGCGACGGGGAGACCGTCACCGGTCCCCCTGAACACGGGGAGACCGATTATGACGAGCAGCCTGAACTCAGATTAGTTCCGTAACGTTGATTGCAAGTCTTGCATTCATAAAAGTAGCCCAAGAAATAATAAATTAGCCATTATAACCATGTTTAAGCTAGCTCGTAGCTAGCGTTAGCTACGAGCGTGACAGTCTGCTAGCAGATGTGTTGATGTCCAGCGGTCCCGGCTGTATACCCGGTGTTACCGGGAATATAATGACGGAGGAATAAAGACCGTGGGGCGTCACTTTGTTTCAGTGGAGCTCTCGCTGTCAGAAGCAAAACTTTATTTGTCACGTGTCATCTTCAGTCCCTCTGATTGGTTGTTCTCTTTGCCCATCAAAACAGTGACAGGTTTAACCCTATAAAGTCTGCACATGGCAATACACATCACATCATATAATGGAGAACATATCTTGTGTATGTTAACAGTCTGATATCCGTTGTGTGTCAGTGCTCCATGATAACGGCTTCTACAGGGAATATGGCCGAAGAGGTTTTTAATGTCCTCATTGTGCGTTTAAAAAAAAAAGTATCGGTTCAGGCACCGTTTAGGCACCGGTATCGTTTTAAAAGTACCGGTTTAGCACCGGTATCGGAAAAAACCCAAACGATACCCATCCCTACTCGTGGCAGAGGCTGCCATACAAGGTGCCACCTGCTCATCAGGATCTAAACTAATCATTCAAACACACTCGCACGTCGATGGAAAAGACTTCAGGAGCAATATGGATTTAAAATGTTAACTAGGGACACTTAGACCTGAGGTCTGGAGGAGCTGGGGATCAGACCAACAAAGGATTGTCACAGTTAATCAATTTTTTGTCTGCAAGGATCATTGTATTTCTTTTCATGCTTGACTTTGTTGTTATTGATTCGTTTTAGGGTCGATAGGGACAGCGACACTTCTCAAGGAGAAACAAAACGTGTACATCTTCTAAAAACATTAGCTTCTCCTTCTTACACATAGGCTCAGCCATGTGGCAACAGTTTCACTTTTCCCCTCCAGTCTTGACCTTCCATGACCATGCTCTCCTGTGGGAGTGTTGTACGGCCAGACGGAAACATTGAAAACGCCAGTGGAGTGGTAGACCTAATTTCAACACTTCAGAGCATCTTGAGAATTAATCAAAAGCCGTGACAAAAGCCACAATATTAGGTTGAACTTTAAAATGCTCAGTGTCATGTATCATTGCCCTGTATTACAGGTGTTTAAATCCCCCTTGATGATGTCCATTATCAAACAACATTATATAAAAACGAGAAACAATAGTCACAATGATGTAGTTTGTGCAGCTCCTACATGTAGCTTTTCAATCATTCAATATTTGTCTATCAGCAGTGCTGGACATCATTATAAATCATTCATTAGCTGCAACTGTGAGGCAGCAACTCTAAACAATTACCACAACATGTAGAAATATCCCACTGCGAGAGGGAAAATGACTAACAACAGCTCTTCCCTTCTGACCACCAACTTTGCCAAGCGACAGTCTTTGATTAGCCGTAAATTGGCCAGAATGGGGCGACACTGCAAGGCGTCTGTCCGGCCTCCCTCTCCCCGACTGCCCTCTGCATGGCTGCCCCCTCATTACTGTAATTGTCACATTCATCCCTCTTCTTCCCCCTTAAGGCGCTGATGGCTCAATTAGGAGCTGGCCGGAGGACTGATTGGACGCCAGCATAATGAGGTCGCCGCTTGGCTAAAACGGAGCCCTGAATGCAGCCCAACCGAGCTCGCTCTGACACACGAGAGGCCAAAGAAGCAGAAAGGACTCTTACAAAGTAAAGACACTAAATCGAAGTGTTAAATAGTGGAACATTATTGACTTTTGGCTGGACCAGGTATGCTTCATTATCTTAAGAGGGCCAAGCATTTTGTCATAAAAAGAGCCGTTGCATGTTACTCGAGTCATCCAAGTGACGGTTGAATATTCTTCTGATGAAGGAGAACGCAATCAAGCTCAGGAGAGACATCTGTCAGTTTTGGAGGAGTGTAATTAGTGGCCGTGACCTTGAGCGGATTATGCACTAGCCAATGAAATGTGCCAACACCCTGAAATAAATGGTCGGAGCCTCAAACGTGACTTGGAGTGGGGTTTGCCTCTCCACAGCTCTGACGGGGTTTGGGATGTTCTTAATGGCTCAATCTCCATTAAACAAAGATGGACAGGGCTTTTTTTGCACTCAGATTGTCTCGCGACTTTTTACGCATGTTGGGAGAACTGGTTTCAGGTACGACTCACATTTTAAATACAAAGGACTGCAAACTGCCAGCCAACTAGAACAGGGTGTCTACAGGAATAAACCAGTGAAATTTAAGACTTTTTAAGACCACGTCTAAATAAAATTTAAGACCTAATTTACGATGGAAATATACATTAATCTAAATTAATTAATTCAAAGTAAACACACTGATGTCTGTTCAAAATTAACAGTATGGTGTAATGCAAAAGGATAACACAAATGTCATTGCTGTTGTAAATTATATTTATTAATACATTTTCAGAACATTTAAGTCCCATGAACAAATGTCTCTAAAATTAAGTAAATATATTTTAAAAATACATGCAACATAGTTCCTTTTGAACAAAAAAAATCCATAAAATAACAAATAACATTTCCAGCTGCTTTTAAAATGCAAATTCATTTACATAATAGAATGTATGTGTGTGTGGGTGAGTGAGTGTGAGTTCTCATGTCTCTATGTGATGGATGTTTGTGCACAGGTTCATGTCTACTCCTGAGCTTTTGTGAATATACTAGGAAAACAATCCTTTTCAAACTGTATTAATATAAAAACTTCCAGTTGACATTTGGTCCATTCTCCTGGAAAAAAGAAAGAAAAGGCAGACATTAGCCAACAGTCACCACATCTCTTCATGACACCACTTCAGATTAATGTCAGACTGGATCAATATGAATGAATACTATTTTTACAAATGAAGCAACGTGAGCCATCCCTTGAGCCAAGTGAACACTATGTAGACATATTGACAGGTAAACACCACTCTACTTACTACCATTCTAAAACTATTTTTAATTAGTCTAATTAATGTGTAGTGCGCCTATGCATAGCTGTTATTAACTTGACACATGAGTAAAGCTTAACTATATGAAACACATACTCATATACAAGAGGATAGTTAATACATATATTTATGTTAGACTTACTTTGAGGTGCTGAAGTAGGTCCTGGGCGTGTCATGGCCCATGAGCTCCACAGGATCCTGACTGGACCTGGTCATTTCACCAAGAGCACATGAAGTCCAGCTGTCTGCTCGCGGTGGTCTGGTCCAGAGTCTCGTGGAACAGAATGAAGAACGCACTGCAGCGTTGGTCTTCGGTGATGAGCTCTTTGTTGCAAGGCGCTGGATTTCCTCCGGTGACCTCCAGCGTTGTAGCGTTGACGTCGTTGCGGGCGGCGGAGCAGGAGCTAGCGGCGGAGCAGCAGCTAGCCCCGCGGGCTGCTGGCGGCCTTCGCTAGTCTCTGTGCTTCTTGCTCTGCTCGTGAGATTCCACCGCTGGAAAGTCTCGCGACACATAACGCAGATTCAGAAGCATTTCACCCACCGTGACCAGAAACACTCGTTCTTTTCAAGCCGTTGTTGAACTTGCATCCTGCCATGTTTTCTAAAGTAGCCGATGCTTCACGTTGTAGGGGATTGATAGGACCGAATACGCGGTGCTCACCCGTGTGCGCGCATCACGGCAGAGCTTCGATGCCGGCGCGCATCGCTCTGTCGCGCGAGCCGAGAATTGTTTGCGGGGGGGGGGGATTTCACCCTGTTATAGGGGAAACACTGGAGTTGATAAGCGTGTCTTCTTGTCTGATCAATACGCAACTGTGAGGTGCGCGAATGGACCGAGCGGACAGCTGCTGATCACTCAACAGCCCGACCTGCATAAACAGACGGTGCGCGCGTAGCGCGCCAACATATTTTTTGGGAGAACCGAAGACCCATTTTGACCCAGGAAAACCCCTGGACATGACACCCAAAAAATTTAAGACCAATCCAATCTGAATTTAAGACAATTTAAGACTTTTTAAGGCCTTATTTTTAGGAAAAGCTATTTAAGACTTTTTAAGACTTTTTAAGGACCCGCGGACACCCTGTAGAACTGCACTTTTCACTCCAAATTAACATATAAATTAGCTATAAAACATCAACTCAAAGAATGATTGCAATTGTTTAATTGGATAAGTTCCATTTAAACAATTGCAATAATGTTATATTTTATTTTTGTCTTTGGAATATTTTCCCCTCATGTCTTAGTATGAAATGGACATTAGCAGACAACTCAATGACAGCATGGAGGTCTTACTGAACCTTTTCCACTTGATAAAATCAGGAGAGACAAGGAAAGTAAATTGTCTCAGCCTGGTAAATCTTAGAGAAGTTACAACTGTCTAGACACAGCTGAGGTATTTCCACCAACATAGGACTGAACTTGGAAGGCAATATGGTACCATTGCATTTATTGAAGGCTATACTGAACATGTAGACGTTTTGTGAGTTTCCTTTCAATTTTTACTATTTCAATAATTTAAAGAATATCAGCTATTCCTGTCCCTCCTCTGACAGTCTCTTAATACATGTTTAGTTTTGAATGAAATATCTGTATTGCTATACAATATAAATCTTGGCCCAATAAAAAAAATAGATATTTATTTATTTGTTTAGCTTTATTCGACCCGAGAGCAAAAGGTCAAACTCCCATACAGACATGAAGGCAACCATTCAACACCTGAATTCAATCTAAACGAATCGCTGCTGTGGACTGAGAAACCTTTGGTTGATTTAATTCTGTTCATCTTGGCAACCACTGCCAGCTTTATTAGCTCAAAGTCCTACCCAACGGGACGACGCAGTTCAACAGCACTGTTATTTCAAGCATTTTAATAAAAAATACTTCTGTTGTTGATACTGCAGCAAGGTTTTTGGAAACCTAAGAAGGCAAAACAAATGTAATCCTGCGGTGAGGCTGAAATGGGAATCTTTGGGTCACAGAGAACTTGGCTTTGTATAAAGAATAAAGATTCAGCAGCAGATCCAAAACGCTATTACACATTACATGAAACATGCTGCTGGTGGATGACAGATTGAGAGCGTGTATGGCTCATTTCACCCATCAGTAAGAATGCACTACCTTCATATGTTGATATGAGTCACGCTGTCAAACTGGCCTACTTCTTGCCCAACAGCTCTGGCATCTACCCCGGGATGGCACAGAAAATCATGGCTGCTGATCTCCAGTACCCTGGATGCATGCAGCCCCGTGCTCACCCAGAACTGGTGCCCTGATTTGACTAAAATTTGCCCTGACGGTTTATATGTTAAAAAACACAGTTAGACTTACAGTAAACAAAGCAATGCAAATGGCCTCAGCATGCCAACACCAACACTGCCTGACATGTAGCAGTATCAATATAGTGTGTTCTGGACTAAATCTCATTAAGTCACTGCACACACACACACACAAATAAACAACTAAATCATTTTTCTTGAGGGTCCGAAGCATGAAGCTGTAAAATGCAGCTAGATGAGCAGCTCTAAACAATAGGTCTCTTATTAGTCCGTGTTCTCCTTTATGTCATTAAACTACTGACCCTGCCAGCTCTGGCATGAAGTGCTTTTCTTCTGAAGTGGCAGCAAGACTCTTGCCCGTATGCTACCAACATGATGACAGATGGAGTCTGAAGACTGGTAGGCCCACAGACTGCGGACAGGTAGCGTTACCCTCGGGTCGGGTTTGACAGGTCGACGCTTATATCGTTATTATTAAATAACGTGTGCTGAGTGTCACCGAACAGCCTCGTTAAAGACAACACACCCGGCTGGATGTACAGGACGAGCTACTCCAAGCAGGCCATTTCACAATGTTCAAGTTACGAGTCCGACCGACAGCCATTACCTTCCTGACACTCTCCGTATAACTCGGCCGCGCGAGCTGCAGCACGCGCTACTTTAAATCACGTCACAAACATGTCGTCTTTAAATCAAGATGGTCCTGCTGGGGAATACAGGTCGACGCGTCGATGCTTATTTACTTTGCGATATTAAAATAATAAAGCCAGCGGGAGCTGCTTCTGTGCGAGGAGAAAAGACGCAGGAAGGAAATGTATCACTCCACTTACCTTGAAATATTGCTGATAGAAAGCCGAAAATAGGCCTGTCGTCACGCGCCCCAGAAGTCGTAATGTCTTAATTAAGAAACGTTAATTAATTACGCTGAAGCGATGTCTCTATTTACATGAATCCGCGGCATTTTATTCCAGTTAATGTTGAAGTAACTATACTGTCCACCCAGGCGATACAGCGCACCCAGTGTACGGTCGACGTCATTGAAATTCGCCCGTGATTGACCCTTTGGAAATCCAATAGGAAGCTGACGTGCCATCCTCTCGGCCAATCAAAAGGCAGTATTGAAAATAGAGGCTGGTCTTTGCGAGAGGACATGACGGAGGTGACGGCCATGTTCTGCAATAGTGTCTGTATCCCTCCGCTTCAGTATTTACCTTTTGCATGATTTTGCATGTGGGGGAAATGTCACTGTAGCCCCGCTGTGCCCTGCCTGCTTTCCATGAGAGAATCCGCAAGGCCATTTGTTTTTCACAACTGTAACCACCACAGCGCGGTAACGCGGCGAATAACGAACAATGAGACCAGTTAAGGTTGTTTAAGAGAGAAATGTCTCATGTTGTAAGACGTTAGTTGTCGACATTGTTCTATTATCTTGTCGTTATGGCTTCATGACTTACAGTAGCCTACTGGTGATGTGATTTTTATTTTTTTGGGTGAAATTCTGCAAGTCTATGAGCTTTGAACCGTATATGACTTATGAGGTCTAAAATATGTTAACTACATTGCAGTAAAATCATACTCTGTACTATATAACCTACTGCAACGCACATTATATATAATATCAGTGTACTCATGTGCAGAGGGCCGACTGTACATATACTGTCACACACAACAAAACTGTATGCAGACGACTTTATAATCTATAACATTAACCCACTAGAAGGCTTGGGACAAATGACCTATAGCCTACATGCCTTCTTATCAATACCCAACCAAATCCTCTTTCTAAGTTAGTTTCCCATATATTCTTTACACACAGATTTATTTAGAATATTCCCCATGTAAAAAAGTATTCAAAGTGGATTGAAAGAAGACAGGCCTTTAAGGTAAAACAAAACAAAAATGCAGCATTTACTATTGGGACTTCATTATTTCAGGCTATTATTTTCAACAAAATGTCAATTAACCAAATAACTACAAGGGGCAGCTAGGGCAGCTGCACTCTCACAACACAACTCAATATACATTAGCCTTTACTGGAGAACAAGCCTACTCAATTGGCAGCCCGAGTGGCCCATTATGTATAATCTGATATATGACAAATATGTAAACTGCACGTGTGAAAGTAGCTAAGGACCGGGTCATCTCACCGTCTCCTCTCTGTTGAGAGTTCAGGCACAATTGGCTATTGACAGTCACAGGTAGGGAAGTGCTCTACTGAAAATATGTCTCCATCAGCCCCAAAAAATGGACAATGATGTGTGTGTGTGTGTGTGTTTGTGTGTGTGTGTTTGGTAGGAGATGTGTAATTGAATGCTCTTGCTTTACAGTACAAATCTCACCTGTTTACATATGTGTATAGGTTTAAAGTATTTCCAAACACTGGCACATGTTGATGTATTTATTCAGAAACAATAGAATTGAACAGAAATGTTTTGTATTTTTCGTAACAGGAGTCCTGGTTAGTTTCTGGGTTTCTAGGTGCACAATAAAGCTGCAGTGTCCTGTTTCCAGTACCTTCACTGTACTGAGGGGAACAATTCCACATGTTGAGATACTGATTGATACCACTGTCATGTTTGTATGCTAAACATAAAGCTTGAGCCTGCAGGCGGTTATCTTAGCTTAGCATAAAGATTGCAAACAAGGGGGACAGGTTTTCCTTTGTCTCTCCTCCAAGGCCCTGCTAGAAAGCACATTTATTTCCCAATATGTTAAACTATTTATTCAATTGGGGATTCAGATGCGACAAGGTATATACACAAAGTGTCGAGGGTTGAACAAGGTCAGTAGGAGACCATTTGCAAATTAAAAGAATATGTCGATGCAGTACCAGTAGGAAACCAGTGGGCACAGTTCATCCTGTAACTGAAGTCTTGTATGTGCACTGATCCTAAAAGAAGTATAAGAAGATGCCTTTAAAAAACTTTACATTTCTAGTTACATGCTGCACACATTCATTTTCTTCATGGGTTTCTAGCAGATGTTTGTCCTAGTTTGATAACAAAAGTGGTATCAGACCCAGCACTGTGGATCATTGGGAATAGAGCAGCTGACAGAAATACAACACATGACATCTTGGCGAAATGCCTCATGAGGGACATCTAGGATTAGAAACACAAAATCAAAGGCTGGCTTGATTTGTTGGATTCAAACCCACAAGATACAAATAGGTATGAAGATGAGTCATAGACATCACTATGAACCAGGAGAACGTTGAAATAGAATAAGCAGCAGAAGATAAGAAGGTCTGCTCTTGTGGATGCAAGAAACTATGTGAAAGGGACCTAAATGTCCCCAGCTTCGCAAGACCTGGATGTAGAAGTCCTTTGAATGAAGTTTAGTGGTAAGTATAAACTGAAGCCTAATAGTGTCCAGAGCAGACATTTGAAATTAAATACAGAGGGCAGAGAGATCAGGCAGCAAAGGAAGGAAAGGTTCAGCTGGAGAAAGAATTGGCCTCAGGCTCCTCCAAAGAACAAAGTGGGCGTCTGTTAAATGTTGTACACCAGCTGTGGAAAGGTTTACAGTTAAGCAGCTAGAACTATCCGGCATGTTGGCTGCAGATGTGTACGAGCAGTTTAATTGCAATTTTATTGGCGGTTTTATCCTTGGGCCACTGCTGTTGAGGTGTCCTTGAGCTAAACATCACACACCATACTGCATGAACTGTATCTGTGAGCGATGAAACTGGACACAGAGGAGGCCGCTCAATTGTTAAACTAGACTCGGGATACAAGATGGTTGCCTCTCAACAGCTCTCAACGTGGCGACGCCTGAGCCAGCGGCTCATAGCCCACGGTGCTAAAAGGTGCTAACAGAGAGCGAGGGGAAACGCACTGACAGAGCTGACAGCGTTTACTTGAGGGGGCGCTACACTTACGGACCGCCGCCATACGGGACGGCATCAACAGCCAAAAACAATACCAGAGCAATGCAGATTGGCGGCATTAAGCCAGTGAGGCGTACTCTCATGTACATAACAGCAGGTCCAGCGGATGGTTGACAAACCAGTATTGTCTAACCAGTTTAATCTCTTGTTATATTTCATGCTGTAACATTAGCATACAGAGGTCAGAGTTATGAAGCCTCATCCATGATAATCACATAGTTATCTGGTGCACCCTGAACAGGGGGCAGCATAACAAGCAAGTTTACTGATAAATGTGTTTTCATCCTCGGGGGCGACCAAACCAGAGGGGTAATCATATCCCATCTGCATGCCAGCAAATGTGCTTTACAGTCACCGTGGTAATGAGAAAAACAAGCCAAAGTGCTCTCCATGCAGGTTTACCCCACTCTGCTGCCCACACACACTCCACGCTGCGTCCCACGCTCACTGCACTCTGCCATTGCGTTATCTCGTGGAGGCCAGAGCACCTGTCACTCTTACTACGAGGATTCATATTTCTGCCACGATAAGTAGGTCAGTCTTGATTCTATGAGATAAGTAATATTAAATTAAATAAGATGCCAACTTACGTCACCATGAAGTTATACATTTGTAGTGACATGACATTTTAGTCATACATCAATGCGCTGACATCAAGTAACACCACAATCAAAGCTGAGAAACCAGTGTTACATGAAAGGGTTAGGCAGCATGAAACGATGCAGTACACACTTCAGGTTTCCTTTTTGTCCCCGGGTGAATTCTTTGATTCTGGACTGTCGCATGCAATGTGTGGCTGCCTGTGTGAGCAATGAGGCCCCAACAATCTCAATAATCTCGGTCTGCCTTCATTCTATAACTGCAGGGAGTTTGTGTTTTTCATAAAGATATTTTTATTGGTAGATGTGCTCATAAGCGCGGAGGCATACAGAGAGAGAAATCTCATCATTCATTCAGCTGCAAGTAATTCTACAGATAAGGCAGCCGCTGTGTTTGGTACATATTCAAAGATTCTTTTGTGGGCTGAGACAAATGACATGAGCTGCAAATAAAGCAAGTTTATTGACAAGTGAAGCATGTCATACACACAAGAAAGTCATTTTTACAACCTGATGTTATTTCATATGCAGGAGGATATTCATGAAAAATAATATATGACTTTGTTTGCAATGTGCATCACACTGCCCATTTGTTTAATTGCGCAACAGCTAATGTTAAATGATTAATCAAAGATATAGTGGCTTTTGCCACAATACCTTTGATTGATATGATGTGAAATTATGCAAAGGAGTTAATTATCAAGTATCCACTAATAGTATCGGTGTTTAAATAAAAACAATTGAAGATTATTCTTATTTATCATCATCCAGAGACCTCGAGTGTACAGGCCTTTAAATAGCAATGACACAACAATCCAGTGTTGAGGGTGTAATACATAAAATGTCCTCACGAGGGCAGCAGGAGAACAGAGAAACGTGCATTCTGCACCGAGCTCATCAAGCTCATCGTCGCCTCGTTCAAATAACCACGAGGCCAAATATCACAACGATATGTTATCTTCATTAGTGTTCACTATGAGACACCTATAAAACCATCTCATTATACTGGAAGCACTGCTAACACTATATATAGCCAAGTGTAGCAGCGGACTGGGGGATCTACACCTTTTTACCAGTGTAATTAGAAAATGTGGAATAAATGATTATGCTGATAACCTAAAGATAAAAGCAGCAAATACATCAGAATGTATTCTACATCCGGTGAATATCGGTCCTCATTAATAAAGTCCATAACAAATGAATAAAACACGTCGCAGGAAAGATTTCCTGCATGGACCTGCGCTGAATTATAACGCTAATATGTAAAATGCCTCATCTGTGATTGATACGTTTGATTGTATGATGCTTTAAAATGTATTTAGAAGAAGAAGACGTATCCACTGCTGATCTCTTGTTCATAAAAGAGAAACAATTATTTAATATCATACAGTTGGTCTGTAGGCCTATATCCATGTCTCGTTCTTTTTTTCAACCAATATTGTATATCAAACGTGCAGCTGAAATAGCTCTGTGAGTCACCTCCTACCATAAAGTCATGATTAATGGCAAATCAAAACATTTCATTAATAACATTTTACAAGCGATTTTTTAGCAACTCCTTTTTTAATATGAGAATCTGGATATAACTACCAACTTCAGCCATAAAACCGGTGATAAAAAGAATTTAGCCTTTTTGATGGCGGAGCAATTCCCCGTGTCAAGTGTTGACCTTTTTCTGTTGTAACTTCATGAAAGCAGGAAACATTTAAAGAGATTCAAAATAGAATTTTGAAACGCTTTATTTTAAAAGCGTATAGCCTGAAAAGAGAACAATATGACTCTAAAATAAAGTCCTGAGATTCTCTTCTTAATAATCTATTCTAAACCGTCGCGTAAATGTGCAGACAGAATCACCTGTTTGTTATAAAACGTGTGGAACGGAACGTGTTTAGATCAAATATAATGTTTATTTTAACTATATTTACCCAGTGGCCCATGAGCACGAAGTCAACCTGATGGTCTCAGAGCTCAGTAACACTAAGTGTCTTCTTGACTCATGGAGCCGCTGGGTCCTTCTGACCAGCAACACGCCTGTTGAACCTCAACCATAGGACATTTAATACCACTGCTTTGTTTCTGTGTTACGGTAATATCATATAATATCATGTATATCATAATATCATATCATAATATCAGTCATATATAGTCAATTCTATTATATTCTGCCCAAAATCCCAAATCCCAAATTTCCCTCAGGGGGTTTTAATACCATCATCAAATTAGACTAATTTTAGTTCACTTGTTGTAATAATAATAATAACACAAGTAAAATGTATATTGTGTATTGCATATGCAGTACTTCATAAAGTTAAATGTAAATATTACTTTTTGAAAAACAAGCAGGGTCCATATAGTATTTGATCAAATATAAACTAATCAAAACTATTTTGAAAATCAAGAATCATTGTTTTATTTGAAATCATTCAATCTTTTTGGAGGATCTATATCGATCAATCCATCTATCCATATCTATCCATCTATCTATCCATCTATCTATCTATAGCAACAAGTCCGCAATCTGGGTCTGTTCTACAGTTGATTTTGTACTTTCTCTTTATAACATAAAGCACAACATCGATATTCACTTTTAAATAAAGAAGAAATGCCTATGGAAGGTTCCCCAATTCACGAGGGAAATTGTGAATGGGTGCATGCTAATAATCAGAGGGTCTCCCTTTGAAAGCATATACATACACTTTTACAAAACGGACTCACTTATTTTGTTTGTAATTTTATTTGAGTATTTTATATTTTCAATGAAATTGTTGCCATGCCTGTTATGTGTGGACCCCAAGAGGACTGGCTGATAACTGCATTTATTTCTTTATTTTACTGTAAAATATGATCTTTTAATAATCAATATCAAATAAACAACAATATAAGAATACACTGCATAACCGATAAATGATATACTATTTGGCTTTTTCTTTTTAAAGTTGTTTACAAACCTCTAACTTCATTCAACATTACTGAAACAACTCTGCTATTTGTGCAGCATAACTTCAATCACATGAAGTATCCCCCCTCTTTCATTTATTATACACCACCATGTCTCATTAAGCTCCCATTCAAATCACAGGATCGCAATTTGAATATTGGCGCGACGTCCGGGTGCCAGAGTTTCTGCATGCACGCGCACAAATACACGCGGAATCCTTATGGTGAGGCAAAAGCATCCCATTTCATATTTACAGTTACAGATGAGGTTGTTGTTTACATGTTAGCTGGACTGTGACATGCTGCTCGTGCGTAAAAGCGCGGCTTGAGTCGCGATGCGTGAAGCCTGCCTGGTGTCTGGCGGGTGGCGGTAAAACAATGGAGGGATGTCGGAGGGTGGTTTACTGCTGTCGGAGGGTCTGGGACCGACTGTGACCCACCCGCCAAAAGACTGTCTGCTTCTCACGGCCCACGTAACGCGTTACAATAAGTAACAGGCCAACAAGCTATATGCTTTTTTATGAACCTTTGAACGAGCCACGTTAAGTGGATAACATGGCAACATCTCTCGTTGTACCAACCACTTTACTTTTGCTTTTATTTTTTATCAGAATACTTGCCTTTAAGCTCCGCATCACAAGCTGTTCTTTACTTGACACATTCGTGAGGCAGCATACACTTATCTCAGAGGTCAATATTGTGAGTTTTACTTATGATTTACACGAAATATGATGAATTCTTATTAAATTACCCAGCAATATAAAGTAGGCACGTTGAAACTATCCCAACCAACACTCCTGCCTAAAGATGTAAAGAGTATAAAAGGTATGTTGATAGCTTCATTTGGCGTTGCTGCTTTTGAAGAGGTACGCTATTTTAAAAGTATCTTGAGACTTGTGGGGCTTTTTCCCTTGTCCGAAGAGAGGACCTCATGATTATACAGCCATAGGATTTTGGGGCGAGAGCATAAACCCAATTTAACATTTGGCATCAGTTCAAACCCGTTTCCTGTCGCTACAGTGAAGTATTTTGTTTTGACAAGGAGCCTACAAATACTGTATATAATGTTGAATTCTTACATTGTAAACTACCGTGAATAAAAGCAAGTTGGTTTTTGGCACATCGTCTTTAACAACGGTCTCCTGGCAACGAGGCGCGCGAAGATGTTGGTTTTGAGCGCGCGTCTGCGCTGCGGCTCCCCGAGGCGCGTGTTGTAGAGGCTCTCTGTTCACGTTGAACCTGAGTAATCATACCACAGCCCCGCAAACGGGTCTGGATCCGGTTCACACGCGTACAGAGAAAACGGCCCTTTACGGTAACACCCGCCATGGTCCGGTAACCGAGGCTCTCCCGGTTATTGAGCATCTCTCAGCTCCGATAGCTCTGAATCAGACATGTGTTTCATTTGTGTTATTCACCCTTGTTATTCAGCCATGAGGTGTGAAAGGAGAGAGTTCTTGCTAGATTTTTTTGGTGGACAACAATATTGGAAATAAAAATAAATGAAATGAAAAGAAAGCTATCATAAATGTATGTTGGTAATTACCTATGCATTTTGGTGTGTCTATTCTTGACAAACGTATTTTTTTGATTTATAAACTGATCCCTAAATATGGTATAATTATTTAACAATTGAGAAAGAGCTTATTGTTATCATTATTAGTATTATTAATATTTATTATTATTATTATTATTATCATGCATTACCAAAATTATATTTAACAGATTTGCAGCGTTAACATTCTTATGCACTCTGTGTGTGTGTGTTGGTCGTGTGTGTGTGCGTGTGTGTGTCTGTGTGTGTGTGTGTGTGTGGGGGGGGGGGGGGGGATCTTCTCGACCTGTGTGTGAAGGCAGTTCCACACATTGAAGTCTAGACGGATCAACATGACTGAGTTAACTTTATTACATGCAAATGATGAGCAGCGTCTAGCTATGCACACAAACAAGCCTGAGACCTTACACAATGACGTTTGAGCGGATTCTTCTTTCATTAATTCAAAAGATTTCTGGTGTGATTATCATGATAATTAACCAAGCCATGGAGCGCCTCTCAAGTCTGTCTGTCAAGTCAGTCTTTACACGTTTCGCTGCAGAGCAACATTTGAGATGCATTTCAATTCTGGGTGAGAAGCCAAATACAAAGATCCAACTTTTCTTGAAATGTCTGAAAATGATATGTTGTCATATAATGTGAAATATGTACTTCTTTCATTGATAAATAAGTATTGGCTTACAATCAAATAGTCATCAAAAGTGCTACAAGGATACAATATGAGACCAGAAATGGCAGACTGAAACATCCATTGGTAATAGCTGGCCCATGATGTTCGTGATACTGATACATTACGCACAATATAATCACTTCATTTAGAGCACAAGACTTACAAAAAGACTGAGAATATGTGATATGATTTACATATCTTTACCGGCATGTAAATAACTCGCTGTATGTCCTTATCGTGCGGATAAGGATATGTGATAAAGTCATGCAGACAAGCACACACTATCTGAAATCCATATGAATTAGAGGGATGAATGAATTATGGTGCCACCATGCACTTCTGCATGCGTCTGTTGGGGGGCGTGAGAGACGCTGCCATAGGTCCTTATTATAATCACATCGGCCGCCTTGCATAATATACAAATCTCAGAGGGTGGGAACAGTGTTACCTCACTGACTCACAAGGGGGTGGGCCTTGGACGGCGTATATGATTGAGGACAAATGAGATGTTAAACCATTTGGACTCAACGGCGGCGGAGATGTAGCCACCGGACAGCCCCAACTCCCCCGTTTGGCGAGGGGAGGACGGGGGCTGTGGATGTGGAGGACGGCCGTGTGACGATATGCGCGGAGAGCAACAAGAAGACCCGTTAGATTTAAACAAATGGACGCAGCCGGCGGGACGTCACGATGCGCCGTCGCCACAAAGCTCAAGACGTCGCTCACGAACGCGCTCATTTGGCTCCCAGTCCGGAGGGAGCACTGGTTACCAGGAGCTTATCCAAGCCCAGTGCAACCCACCCTTGTGCACCTGAGGAGGAAACAGTAAGAACCGTGCTTTGTATTATGAGTGGTTTTGAGGCATATAGGAGAGTGAGTTTAAACCTGCAGGAGAGGATTCACATGGAGAGATCATGCGCGTCTATAGCACGTTGTGTGTAACCCGGTTGTGAAATAAGTGCATCTACACGCCGAACAGATGCTTCAAATCCATTTCTGCCAGTGATGCTCGTTCTGTTCTCAGACCAGTTTATGGTCCCTTGAAAAGATGTGCAGCAGCAGCAGCATCCGAGATACAGGCTGACCATCCTCTGATGGCAGCAGCACAGGCGTGTAGTTTCACTTGTGGCTGCACACACGTTTGTTTGGCACTAGATAGATACAGTAAGCGTCCAAGGCGGTTTGCAGATATCTGAGCGTGAAGCAGTGACTTCAGTGGCCGTACAGGGTGAGCTACGCGAGGCCTTTTGATTATAGGTCCCAGTTTACTATTATCAATGTTAATATTGTACCAAGAATGAGGATCTACATGTCTCTCTCTCTCTCTCTCGCCCACCCTTCTTCCCAATACACTTTGATAACACATTTAAGCGATGATTCACATAAAATACCATACGAATGATAGTTTACTTCTTCTTCTTCAACGTTAAGTTACAGCATACATGTGTATGATCGTCTTTGAGACCAGAACCGTCTCTGTTGTTATGTCTATTACTTATTATTATAAGTTCCTGTTGCGTTTAGTTCACAAGCTGGACAGAGATGGTAAACACTGGCGCTTCTTTGGCCATAAATCATCACATTGCAGATGTGACCAACGTGTCCTCTCACAGTGGCGCACGGGTCTGTAACACCGGCCTGTGGCGGTATCCGTGTGGCCTCGGGCGGTGCGACCTCTCCCAGCACAGGGTTACGTTGGGCCCGTTTGCTGTCAGCAGCTCACGCGCGGAAAAGGCTAAGCAGGCGGCAGCGCGCGCAGAAAGGCCAAAGGAGCGCATGCAGTGTGCGGCTTCCCGTAGCCGGAGATTACACAGTAGGCTACGGCGCCAGCATCGGGGAGCTCTTACGTAAAGCCTCCCTAATCTGTGTGAGTGGGTAGAAAGACCTCCCTCTCATGCGTGTATCTTTTATTCTAACAATTATGACATCACATTGTCATGTGTGTGTTTGTGGTGGATGTATTGCGCCATAGGAGAAATACTATGTTGTTGGACTTTCTCTATTCTCAAAGTGAGATTTCATTTGTTTGAAAGGAAACATATTTTACACATGCACGTTTTTTTTGATGATCTGAACAGCTCATATAACGCGCACGTGCTGGACACAGGCCGGATGACGCAAAGGCCAGATTAGTCGGATGTTCCCCCCCAAAATAAAGATAGGAATCGGGGCTTTGAAATGAGCAGTAACCATGACTCTGCGCTTTCAACCAAACAGATACATGCATGGTGAAATGCACGAGCCATGTGTTGACGGCATGTATCTCGCAGACGTGCACTGTGCCGTGAGACGCGGGTCTGTGACATGTCGTAACTGACAAGGGGCCGTTGTGTATGCAGCAGCATCTCTGGAGCCTCCTTCATGCTGCAGTCAGTGAAGCTGCAGGAGCAACGCGACGCACACTGCACTCGTATCGGGCTTCTGTGACCTACACTCATTCTAACTGAGGATGCCTTTCTTAGAGATTCTACTGAACTTTCTTTTCCTATTAATTAGTAATTCTTTTTTTCCCGCCCCACTAGAACATGATACACAAAAGTACCAGAAGTGAAGACGAGATGTTCCTCCAACTTCCAGGTGAGAATGATCCCACTTTGGTCTTAATGCATTTCAAGAAAATCAGGAAAAATCCATATAGAGACGAACATTCTCTCTCTCTCTCTCTCACACACACACACACACACACGCACGCACGCACGCACACACACACACACACGCCCCCCCACCTCCTCCCACACACACACGCGCGCGAAAAAACCAAGTGACCACGCTGCAGCACACTGTGTGGAACTAATTGATTACTCCTGGAAATCATTTTAAAATCCTTTCGGGATCCTTTTTTTTGGAAGCGACTGTTCCGCTCAGATTTGGCATCATTTAGAAAGCTTTTATGCTCCTGGCAATCTATTAAAGTAGAACCCCGCCCCACATTACACGAGGTACCTTGAATGAAACCTATAGAAATTGCAGTTTTCCCACAATCAGCGATACCAGAAGTCAGTTTGGACCTAAATAATGCCTTGTTCCCTTTATGCGTTTTAGTGAGCCATGTGTTTCATAATTTCTCCACACCGCGCTGACTCTTCTGTAGTACATATTTGCAGAAAACGCATCAGATATCAATTAAAAGAAAGAAAGAAATACAGTTTAAAAGCATTTCGTCTTAGTCGTTAATTTACATTTAGCAGTGCTGCAGTATTTAATATTTGCTTTAATTCAGGGGAGTTAAAATTGCACCTCACAGATATCTGATTAACAAACAAATAGAAAAATACAAATAAATACACAATTGCGATACTATCTTTTTTTCTTCTTTACTTATTGCATTTAGAGGGACAGCAAAATAGAAACGACCATTACGTAGTAACAGCTTCAGAAGTCACATGCCATGCAGTAGGAAAAATAAAGTCATTTTTTTGCATTTAAAAAACGTAATACACAACTAAGACACAAGTCGACTTTTATGTTTAAAATTATATTTAGCCTCGGGCAACATACTGCATCTCGCCACCCATCACTCACGTTAGGTGGGAAAAGTTAAACTGTTAGTCACAAATCTAACAATATATCACAATAATACTATACGTGGAATTGTTGTTATTGCAATACACGAGAATACCCTGAGTTCAAGTCATCAGGGGGAGTTCATGTGAACGTTGAAGTCGCGAGCTCGTGTTAAAATATGTGTGTCACGGCCTGCAGACGTAAAACAGCAACGTGATCTCCACTAATGGATGTTTCCTTTTTCTCTGGCACAAATCCAAAGCTTGCTCTCTATAATTCATCCCTCTCTGAGCTCATTCAGGAAGCAGATACAATGCAGGCTAAAGCATGGACTGATGTGTGTATCTATATGTTTAGAGAGGCTCTGCGTGCGTTCGTGTTTGAGGCAGAGGCCTACATGTCCAATGCAAGAGAAGGAACAGCCTCTCCGTAATGGCGGACGTGCGTGTGTGTTAATTGGGCATCACACCTCGCTGCATTAATTGAAAGCCAGCGATGCCAGTGACGTCACTCCCCTCTCACAAAAAAGCTATTTAATAAAAGCAGTTATGTGGAATATTTTAGACACACACACACGACAATTATAATATTTAGAGACCTATAGCCAAACACATTGGCTATAGGTCTAATATTTTAGCAGATAATTATGAATTATGGAAATTGTATCCATATATATATATATATTAACTATAAATAAACTGTGTCAGGGAGTTTACACATCACTGTATAATACCAAATGAATTAATATAAATAAAGGTATCCACAACAATTCTCTCAAATATACATTTAATTTTTGCAATAAGTGAAGATATGAGTCTCTATACACACGTTCTTCTGAGCAATAGGCCTATATGTAACTATTTGTATATTTTGAGGCTGTAAACTTTTTATGATAATAATATTTGAATAATGCTCAGGGAAAAAATAGAGCATTATTGTTAAAGATGTAACATAACATGAATGTTAATGGTTTATACCTGTAGTTAAAAAAATACTGACCGAATACTTTAATAGAGTCAAAGACTTTTGCCTCTAAAATGAGGTAATGTGTCAACATTTCAAGAGAGTTCCTCTTTTATTCGACCATACTGTAATATTTTCCTCACAGTGCTATTTGTGTAAATGATTCCACTGCGTGCCATTTCATCCCGAGCTTCTGATGCCCCCCATAAAGATCTTTATTTGTCTTTAGTTCACTGGATGGTCGGCTATAATGCATTGTTTTGAATTCCTATAAGAGCTCATTCACATTTCAGTCGTATAAAAGACACTTAATAGCTTGGAAAATGTGTTTTCCCAGCAGAATCCCTTGTGAATCTTTAGTCATGCTTGTTTTTCATCTCATTTCATTGAGGCATTTTTAACACAATGTAATAAATTATCTGTATTAACACTCCAGATGTATGACTATTGTCATTATTTACACCTTTGGAATATCTCCAATGAGTAAAATATAGCTTTGTTTTGGTCAATTAGCCTTTTAAGCATGTTCCCTGTCATTGTGTGTCCTTACAGGTGTGTGTGTGTGTGTGTGAGTGTGCTGCTGCAGAGAGTTGTGTTTGCAGGCCTGAGGGGTTGTCTGTTATCTTTGGTTATCTAGCTGTATGAGTGACGTACATTTTTCATAAAGCTAGATAACCGAAAGTAACAAGAATCCCATTACACGCCTGCACAGTGAAAAACTAAATGAAAAGCACAAGAAGAATCAGGAATGGGCTCGGACAATGACCACGTGAAGGTAGGACGCTGTGTTACATAAGGGGTTTTAGAAGGAGGGGCGGGGGATTTAGGAGGGGTGGGGGTTCTTGTGTAACAAGATGTTTGTGTGTGAATGTTTCCTCATGTCGGCTCTTTTCAAACCACTGGTGTACTGTATCCATCAAGGGCTTGATGGGGAGGGAAACATTGATGTCCTTAACAACTATATGCACTTAAAGTCACACTGATACTCAAAATGATTGAAATAGGTCACAACAAATGTGTTCACCTGCTCCCAGTTAATGGTACATTGCATGAAAACAACAAAACAATCTGTCCAAACTTGTACTTTTTTTACTTTTGTCTCCTGAAAAAAGAGAGAATCTTTCGTGGTGACCTGAATATAAACTGCTCTTCTCGTCATACAGCCACTCTATATTCTGTCCGACCATCTCGCTTCAGGAGGAAGTGGATCAAATTAAGTACAACGCCATGAAAATCAATTGCACTGTGACTTTAAACTAGTCATGCAGGGCTGACGCTTTGAGTTACAGATACTGTAGGGCTGAGCTAAGGGCCACATACAAACAGCTCACGTTAATGAAGGATCAGCCTTATTTTCCAAGTTCCTTCTTAAGGTTTTAATCTGCTCCTTAGTCCTTATACCAGATTAGAACAAACTCTGTAGCCAATTTAGACATTTCAGAGTGTCTCATAAAAGGCATCAATAACTGACAGTGTAACTCGCACCTTCTTGTCCATCCATAGAGGTAAACGGTGTAATTACATGCTACTGCCACTCAGAGGATTAGTCCCTGTGCACTGTGCCTCATGCATGTATGGCCCTTACATAGTTCTATCAGATTTTTACAAGTGTTGTAATTTAAAACATTTATTAGAGGCCTCTCTGATCACAAATCAATTAAAATGAGGTGTCCTGTGAGGACAAAAATGTGACAAATAAGTTATTATTCGACATTGGATACAATTATTGAGAAGAATAAAATGGAGCATGGATAGAATACACATGCACACTCAGGAATCTCTTTGTCTAATTGCACTTTGTTTGTGCAAGAATTTGGCCTTGATCTGTTTTTAATTAGCCTTTATTTTGCCTTTTCAGCGATGCCAGATAATTGGCTAAAATATGCGTGTTTTCACGTTTTCATGCTTGAATCCCTTTCTTCGGGAAGGAAACTGTGTTTTGTTGTTGGTTGAGTCTTCGCACGGTTAAACCATGCAGCTGGAGCCTCATCGGCCTCTTTATACACATAAAAACAGTCCACAAACATCTCTAATTTCGAGTTTTAGGATAACGTGAATGCAGCCCTTGTGGTTATAGAGCACATGTAGGACAGAGCGGTGGTGGCAGAGGTGAAAAAAACAAAGAACACCTCGAGAGCCAATTAGGAGCACTTTGCCATCATTTGGAGCTTCTCCTCTCCAGCCGATGCTCGTCTTGATTTCCTGCTAAAAGAACTCAATGAGCTTTGTCTCAAACAGGCGTGACGTCAGTGGGGAACGACAAGCCACTGAGGAAGAGGGACAAGCCACTGAGGAAGAGGGTCATCTTATCTCACATGTTTTACGTAACTTGGTCGAGCATGAACACTTTCTAGAACGTAAATATCGTTCTAAAATAATGGCCTAAAGAAATCTCTTCTTACACCTCATGAGCTCCGTCAACACTGCAGTGTGACGTAGCACAAAGTGAAAATAAGGTTGTAAGATCATTTTTATGTAAAACTTCTCAATCCTGCTTCACATTCATTCGTCTCTTGAAACATGTCTCATGGCCGCAGCTTAATCTTTTATATTTGAGATTGATTCAGCTTTATTATGTCTTAAAGCCTTAAAGTCATAAGCCTAATACCTTTTGACCACGTGTTCACATGCGCTGACACTGTACTTTCCCCACACACTCGTCTAAACATGCTTCTTCTTTCTGCTTTCCCTCCTCATTCATTTCATTTTATTCTTTTTCGTTTTTTTTTCCCCAGCTTGGATTCCCAGATGGTTGGTTGTGATTTGTATGCATTTGCATAATGAATGTCATTTGCATGCTCAGGGGCAGACCATACCATGAGAACGGCTGTGTTGGTTGTTTGTGTGTGTGTGTGTTCATGCATGGGCACACGTGTGCAGCGTATACTAAGCACATGTAAATTCCAAGTTTTTTACGCAAACAGACCATCACAGGGTGTTGTTTGTTTCACCCCTACGCTTTATACACACTTTGTACCTCCTGTCTGACGTTAGTGTGTGTGTGTGTGTGAGTGCGTCTGCGTGTGTGTGTGTGTGTGTGTGTGAGAATTCCTCTTCTATGTGTGGTGCATGTAGGGCACCAATCTGACGACCTTGCCTCTTTCTGTCACTCCGCCTCTCTGTCCTCTGTCTTGATAACCGTTCAGCAATGTACCGACTAGAAGAATGAAAAATAAGAGACTCCCTCCTCAATCCCATAATCCTCCTCTCTTCCGACCCCTCCCTTGCCAGTTTGTCCTCCTCTCCCACACGGCAAGTCACAGTCCTGCCACCATCTTAGGTGTTGAGACTGGCACAAAATGGCAGCTGAAAACAGCAGAACGTGGATAGCCGGCGCTGCACCTTCCCCCACTCCGCGTTGGCCCCGATGCTTTCCGCGCCAGTGGTTGCCTCAAGACACTGTTAATTACTGCCAGTGTGTTAATTGTGGAGATCGCCCCGAGAGACATGCGGCGGGGAAGGGCTGAGATAGGAGGAAACTGTGGAGCCGGTGGCTTTCGAGCGTCGGCAAACTGGCATTTTTAAGGGCAGCTGCGGTTCCCGCCGCGTCGCTTTCGTCGTGCCCGTCTCCGAGCCGCATGCAGACGCTGGCGATCGACCATTTTGTGAAATTTCCACGACGCCCTGAAAAAAACTCTCTCTGCTGCTTCAGGTTTCCAGGACATTAATTGGATGATTATTTTTGATTGCAAAGAGTTATCATTTCTACTGGCATAATTTCTGCACGTGGATCGTTCACATATTATTTACGCCGCAGACAGCTTTGGTTTGATGACGTGGAAGAAAGGAAGCAACACCTCCGCACTCGCTGACATACACAAGGAGCCGTGATTAGCAACGTGGCAGTCTTCATAAATCTCCGCTCGTTAGCGCGTTTCTTCCTCACACGTGCATTAGATTTCACGTTTGGCTTGTAGAAGAATATTCTTGACATGTGGCTCATTTGACATGGCAGCATTAACTGTCTCTAATTTCTCAAGCGGAGGAACATCAAAACATTGAGATTTTATTAGAATTTAATAATGTAAGATACATGTATCATCGCCTTTTCACATTTTTTCAGCTGCTGAATGAAAACCATGCGTCTACATTCTCAGCTTCATGATCCTTTTGATCTTGGTTTATAACGGGGTTCAAGTCCAAGAGATGAAATAAATATCTTTGGGGATTTAGCTGGAAATTACTCTAAATTTATAACCTAAACTAATATACAGTATTTCTCAACCTCTCTGGCCTTTGTGCTTTATGAACATGACTTAAAAAAAAATACAAAATGGTTTTACAGATCTGAGAAATGTTTTAACTTTTAGAGAAGCATACAGTCTGTATACAGGCGTGGACACATTTACATTTCCAAATTTGGAAACAGGATTTTTTTTGTAAACGGCCGCAGCATTTCATCCGACCTTTAAGCAGGGGATAAGAAGTGAGCATTGTTCTGATCATTGAACTGCTACTCTCACGACGACCGGCAGAAACGAGGGAAAACGACAGTTCAGAGAGGAAAAAGTGTTGTGAAGGAATGACTGAGAAAGACTGGAAGGAGGAGAGGGGGGCAGACAGATGAGGAGAGGGAGGCTGCGACAGTGAGATCTCAATAGTGAGAGGCCGTCTTTGTGTTTCTGTGTGAGGTTTATCTTGGGGGGGGGGGGGGTGGCAGGGGGTGCTAAGAAAGGAGGGCAAGAGGAGAGGGTGGGGATTCTATCCTGGGCCCGCAGACAAGCGACACATTGTCCTCCCCAATGTGTGGCGGCACTTGTGGCGTAACGCCATTATTTAGGCCAGTGGAGGGAAAGGGGGTCTGGAGACCAGCTTAACCAAAACGCCAATTAGAGCCGGATCGGCCTGATTAATGGACGAGGGAGATTGGTAAACAATGCCTGCCATTGTTAATATAACCCCCCCCTACACACACACATATACGAAGCCCTACCCAACGGGTTTCTTTCACATAGCAGACCCTCCATCCCTACTGCCTCTGACACACACACACACACACAACCCCCACCCACCCACACACACACACACACACACACACACAGTCTTTGTTTTAGCTTTGGCAACCTCGATGTAAAAAGTTTGCGTTGATCTTCTCGTGTAAATTGGCATATGTGCATGTTTAATCTCTACATAGAAAAATCAAACAAGGTAAAGAAGATTTGCTTTAAAGAAAAAACTATACAAAAGTTGTCATATACAAATAGTAAATGTGTGGAAAAAAAGAAAAAATAACTACGGTTGAAATTGTAAAGCGATGCCTTAATGTATTTAACATGCACATACAATTACACATTGCAGTTAAGTTCTACATGCAGCGATGAAACTGAGGCGTCTTTCATCAAAAGCAGCCGGGGCTCATATGTTAATCACACACCATGCGACGCTTGGCTCTGCATTTCAATACGTCCTACTTTATTGTTTTTTTTAAGCATATGCGCTGAATAATTAGCCACCACATAGCCCAATCAGGGGCATGCCAATGTGGGGTTTCCATGGCGACCCCATCAGTTCTTACCTCCCACTCCCTCCACTCTTCCACCCCCACCTCCTCCAGCCTGGCTGCAAACAGGACGGTGAAAATAAAGCGTGGGAAAAAACACTTTGGCTGCTCAGACAATGATAGTGGGGGGGGTGGGGGTTGAGGAGGAGGGGGAGAGGAGAGGAGAGGGGGAGAGGAGAGGAGAGGAGAGGGGGAAAGAGAGGGAGAAAGGAGAGGAGGAGAGGAGGAAGAGGAGGAGAGGAGGTCTGATGTTGGTGATTGGAAGAGCAGCTTGCGTCTAGACTGGCAAACACAGACATGGTCTGTTTTGGAGTTTGGTGTTTTGGGGGGTTGGGGACACATTTGATTGCGTGCCGAGTTCCCTCTGTTATTAGTGTGCCATCTATGGGCAGCGAATGGGAGCTTACAGTAAAGACCACTCAGTGAGCGACCTATGAAACAGTAACACTGAGCTTTTGTGTTAGATTATGCCGGACTTGGCTCAGAGTCCAACGAATGTATGAGCCTGTGCACATGATCCGTGACTCAAAATCCGTCTGCAATCTTTCCACATATTTGACATCTTTAAGCGCTTTGAAATATGGACAAGAATTATAGAAAAATGCTGTGGCTTTGTTACAAAAAGGCTGATTGTTCAAGATATATTAGATATGCAGGAAACCTGTGTTAGATTGGTAATTACTTGTGCAGATGCAGAATTATTTTGAATTATTGAACCAAGATGGCCCCCTGGGATCAATATATTTTACAGGCATCTTCAGTCCTATACTGTAAACACTGTGGAATCAGAGCAACTGGGGAATAATATGGATTTGAGCCAACACAATATAAATAAAATACAGGATGAAAAAAGCATATGCTTATTCTGCTGCTCCACATAATGCAGAAACTGGTAATCTCATCAGGACATTAATGAAATATAGTGATTATACTTGTTGCATCACTGCATATTTGTGTTGTTTCTCAATGCAAAGTGTAGAGCAGTGTAGATACATGTGTCTGTGCTTGCTCTTATACCTCATTGAAGGACTTTAACCGACTCATCTGTTTTTTCCTTGAAGGTTTCCGATCAGTCTGAAGTTGGAAATCATCGGATCTTTGCCTCCTTGCTCTTTGGGACTGGGACTTTGAGTCCAGTGACGTTCGTCTGACTCAGGACTACATCTTTAACTGCTCACGAAGACACACACAGGTTCTGGGAGAGCAGCCGTCTCCAGCGACGAGTCAAAACTGATATCGGACGCGACAGCAGGACATCTTTATGTGAATGAAGACAGAAACCAACCGGCGACAGAAGATTTCGGTACAAGAGGACCAACTGACTGAAACAGAGAGTAGAAGACGGCAAAAGTGATCTGTGTGTGTGTGTGTGTGTGTGTGTGTGTAGTGAGTGTGTTATTGGGAGCTGCTGTGCATAGATGTTCAGGAAACTTCTGTACTACATTTTCATGTAGGTCAGAGCTTGGATTACACACACGAGGTTCAATCTATTTTGAGTTTTTTTTTTTACTATCAGTAATTAGTTTCCCAATGTATTATTATCCCTGAGATGAGAATCCTATCTTAGATCCTAAATTATAGATTTTACATTCCATTTTCTTACATTTATCTTTTGAATTATGTTTGTTTATAATTATTTCAGTGAACATTTAAATGTCTATATTTGTGTCATGTTGACAATCTGTGTGAAACACATTATTTGATGGACTTGGTCCATCAACTATGAATTGTATAACAATCATTTAGATGACTATTTTAAATTTTATTTTTAAACAACTAGTTTCCTTCATATTCCATCTTCTCATATTAGAGTTTTTATTTATTCCATTGCTATCTAAGGGATGTATAACCATGGCATGCAAAAGGAGTAGGTGGTAAAATCAGCTCTTATGGAGGTCTTTCCCAGGCTTTTTTTTTTTACAGAGGTATTTAGATTTTGATTTAGCGTACACATTTAATAAATAGGGCCATTATCCCTGCAGGAAGCGTTTTTGTGCAATCAAAACAACAATATGTTTAATTTTTTTCTCTATGCAAAAGAAAGGAGTAGGAGGTTTTTAAGTTTGCACTATTTGTATAAGTGTTTGCACAATAATTGTATTGTTAAGTTTGCACAGCGAAATATATACGGGTTGAGTTTGTGTGAGAGAATTGTGATGTTATACTAATATGCACTATATGAGCAGAGCTGCAATGTGTGTTGAAGTAAGTTTTCTTAGAGGTTTGATGAGAAACAATACAGACTTATTCTATTGTTTTATCAGTAATTGCACAGGAAAAGTGGATATATTCATTTTAAATCAGTTCCTTTGTTAATGTCATACGAACATGTGAATGCATGGGATTTTGTTTTGATCCATCGTGGAGAATTTGTGAATATGTGCAATAGATTTTATGCATTTTGAATACTATTCAGAGGGAATAATTGATTATATTGCACGATGGATGACTGTTTGAGGAGTCTTATATAAGAAGGATTTGCACATGAGCTGCTGTTAATGTGCTCCATTTCTGTACTATGCAACTGTTTCAACTGCTGTTTATTTGAATCAATAAAAGTGTGTTTACAATGAGACAATACCTGTCTATGTGTGTATATCCTATGTCTACGTTTGTGTATTTAAAAAGGCGTAAAGAATGTAGAATCAACCATGACACAATTATCATATTAACAAATTTGTTAGACCAAATTTACAAATCTGCATCCGGTTTCTTGTAAAGTACATCATCCACATATACTGAGGTTACATCAACAACACATTTGCCAGTTAGCTATGCAAGTGAATTTAAAATCAATAAGTATGGGACATTTTAAATGCGTTGTTCAATTGAATTTGTATCAGATGGGTAACAAAGAAAGTACTCAATAAGATATCTGAGCCGTTCTGTTCGTGTTTATGTCCCTAAATCATGTAAATATCCACACAGAGTGCAACAATTGAGAAATAAACCACAGCTCCCACTTTGCAACAGAAGACTCACAGAAAATAAGCGCCAATAGTCTTTATTTATGGATTAGCGTTGTCCTAGGGGGAGATTTATTTCTCACAGTCATGGCAACAGAAGAAACACAGAGATGTACACATAAGAAAACACAAAAGAACCAACAGCAAAAAATTTAATGTTGATAAAATAAAATTCCTTACAAGCTTTACATGTGATGTGAATCATTGCTTACTGTAGCACGTTTATCTTCACGGGGCAGTGTTTGTGTGTTTTTTTTACCACTTATTTACGAGAGAGAAGGTCGGATGCACAGGTCCTCTCACGGGCGTCATCCAGTACCGTCCTTTACTGTTACTGTCAGCCACATAGAAGCTGGAGGCGGTGATAGTCAAGGAGACAAACGGCTCTCTCACTTTCCTACAGAGCTCTTCACAGCACGCCTGAGACTGCAGCCCGTGACTTTACAGCCACGCTTATGCGCTCACACGTTTGGTTTAAGCTCATTTTTAACCTGCAATTAAAGTGAAGTGTGGGAAATATCATGTTAATGGGAAAATACAAGATAACAGTGATGCATCATTTCCCAGAATTGTGTTCAAATCTAACGAGCTATGATGAAGAATGTATTTAGTTATGATGCCAGTATTTAGACTTGGCAAAGATGATTTATTTTTGAATTACAGAGACGTATAGGACAGGGACATGTTAAAATACATAATCTTGGTGTGTGTAATGATCAACACATGAGCGAACTGGGAGAAAGCACCAGTATCAAGACGTGGTTATAAACTACTCCCTTTAACGCACTATACCTGCACAGGTAAACTGACCAACTTATTATGACACAAGTAAACATCCAGAGGTAGAAACGCTCCGGCAGTGAGCCGAGAACAACATGCTCATATGAACACTAAACACAACCACTAACCAATGTTTACACGCACTGTACACACACACAGCCACATCTGGATGATGTGTTGAGTCTGGGACAGCGTGGCACAGCTGCCCTCAAGGAGGCGCAGGCCAGTGGATCCAGCTGCTGCCACACCGTATGAAGCATCTAGAAACATCTGGAGGGACGAGGTCATCGTTGAGCTCAAAAACACTCCGGGGCTGAAGGTCTCGAGGAAAAAGAGGATTCTTTTGAGCATTTGTTTCTCACACACACACACACACACACACACACACACACACACACACACACACACACACACACACACAAACACACACACACACACCTCCACACACACCTCCTTCAACTCACTGTAGTGACAGCAAGGACAATGACAGGAGAGACGGAGGTTCGTGTAAATTGGATGTTTGGCAACTTTTGGGAGCAGTTTTATGTTTATTTAAAAACTATTCATTTTAACATTTTCCTTGGTTAAATAATTGTACATAATATTTGTTGGTAAATACAAACTAAAAACAAACACAGGATTTTCCACCGGGAGACTGGTGATGGAGGTCGGTGTCCCGAGTTTTAAATTAAGCGATTCGTATGTTACGTTGTTTCCGTTTGATTTAATTAACATACTTGTTAGAAGAACAACAATTATATTTTTCCTAAACCTAACTAAGTGGTTTTGTTGTCTAAACCCAACGGCGTCTGTTTCACGGTAACAGTGGAATGTCCTTAAAATATCACACACCTTCCCATGGGATCTTCAGAGATTATTTATAGGAACAACTGACTGCTGTAAATGCAGAAGTCTTGTGCAATAATCTGTAATATCACCTAAAAATAAAAACACTTATTCAGTTCTGCAACTTAATGATCACTCTCAACAATCATTTTCTAAATACCGATTGCCATCACTGAACCTGAACTTCGACTCTGCTGTTGTTGCTATTCTGTATCTTCTGTTCTACTAAATGGTTCAAACAACACGTATGCTCATCTAACCTCCTGTACCCGAATAAATAAAAGGTTAAATTAATTAATCCAAACTGTTTTGTAAGAAACTGCAAGTGGAAACATCTGATTAGAGACCTGGCAGATGCAGTATACAAATTAGACAGTACATTGTCCGTTACAGGAGGCTTTATACAGAGTATTTCCAGTACATTTGAAATCCTATTCTTTAAAACATGAATGGCAGTGTATTAAAACAGGGTAGAATCCTGTCAAAAGAAGTAACACTGCAAATCTTGTAAACATGAGCATTTGTTTTGTTTCCCTCCAAACATAAATCCTGTGTGAATGTGAGAAAGGCCTTCTGACAGGTAGGCCTCTGCTGCTGCAGACCGGCCTCCAGACAGCAGCAAAGTTACGGGAACCGTCTGATTATAATGGAATCAATAACGAAACAAAAGCTCATGTCTGGGAGGAAAATCGTGGGAAGTGCCGCCGAGGGCCTGATTAGCATTCTGTATTGCGAGTCCCAGTGGGCCGTCTCCTGGAGCCCCCCAACCCAGAAGTGAAGAATGGCAGCGAGGGAGGGGCGGGGGGGGGGGGCAGAGATGGAAGAGAGGTTGCAGAGGGCCAGACGGGGGATGCGGAAAGTCAAGGAAGACAGCTTAACAAAGACAAGTGCAGTGCTGCGGGGGGGAGGGGGGGGGGGAGGGGGGAGGGCTCGAGGCTGCCACCGTGAAATCAGGCGGTGTGAGGGAACTGGGTTCAAGTTCAACGGCAAATCCTCGCCTGCGTGATGAGGTGATGAATACCAAATGCCTCTGAGAGAATCCTGTGGTGAAGCCCCCAGAAGTCTCACCGGAGATGAAACTGATGCGAGTGGTCACTTCAAGTCTCTGAATCTGAAGGTCAAATTTAATTTCAAACTTTATTTGAATGCAGCAGATTCAGATTCACAGGAGTGACGATAGAAAACGTACGGCTGCAAGTAACCACTTTCATTATCTTTCATCTCAATGAATAGATTATTCATTTAAAACATCGGTCACAGTTTCCTGAAGCTTAAGTTACACTCTTCCAATTGCTTATTTAGTTTAGAGCAGCAGTCCAAAAAAAAGAGGAAATCGGCTCACAAAGTGAGAAACTGGAACTACAGGGAATGTTGGCGGTTTTTTGCTAAAAGAACCCCCGAAATATAACATTTTTAATCTTCGGTGGACCATCTATACCAATTAATCAGTTAATTGTTTCAGATTTAAACAAAAGTCCATTCAATATTTAAGAAATACTTAACTATGAAAGATCTTCCCTTCAGTTCTCTGCTTATGTGGAGATGTAATCTGTAATTGTCTCGAGTACGTGGGAATCGGGACCGCGCCTCACTTGTTTCATTCCAACCGAAATACAAGTATATGTAGCCCTGTACATCTGTCAGGTCTCTTTACGTATTCTCTTATTTAGACACGGTCTAATCAAGAGTAATACCTTTTGATAATACATTCTTGTTGGATTTCACGCCGGTGCTCCTTCACTTCTCCATCTTGACATTTAACATATATGTGGTTTCTGAACTCTTTTACCCCGCATGATGAAGAAAAGACTCAAGAAATGTTTCGTTTTCACAGGGTATGCTTTAAATTATAACTTTTTATACATTTTAGGCTGCATTGAATTTAGCCACAGTTAATGTAACAATGATTATGTTTGAACAGGATTCATCATTCACCACCTTTGTCAAATGAAAAAGAGGGTTCCAGGTTGTTTTATAAACAGATAATAAAATGTTATTGTATCGCCACTTGCATTGAAAATCTTTAACTTGATGTCACCCTCATGTGAATAAACTGCGTCGCTTACAATAAGAATCAAACACAAACATCTAGTTTTAAGAAGTGACCTTGTCTGGCTCTGAGGAGCCGACTCACAGAAAGTTTAGATTTGATAGAGAAGCAATGTTATTTGATCTGTTAATACTCTGAAATGTAAAACACACCAGGCAGACAGCACACTCCTGTTCCTGGTATTTATCCATATAATGCACGGAAAAGTATGTGTATGTCAAGGTAGAAAAACAAACATCTTAAAACATTGTTTAAATAAAAATCCTCGGCCTGTGAAAGGTCAGAAATTAAGTTTGACATAAAGAGTTCTGACCTCAGGGCAGATGGACAATGGTCACTTCCTCTTTAATTACCACCTCTCCACACACAATTGACCTTTGGAATGTGTGTGTGAGTGTGTTTTGCTGTGTGACCGTCTTCAATGGCCTTTTAAATCCACAAGTTGCTTGACCTTTGATCCCTCTGATTGTTGTGGTGTGTCCTCGCAGGCCGCTGGGATTTCTCATAAAGACACCTGCGACATCATGCTGGTTATTATTTACAAAGACACACCCTCCTCGTCTCATACCATTAGTTATTGCTAAAGATGGTGTGGAGGAAGTACTCAGACCCCATACTCAAGTTAAAGTACCAACACCACCATGTACGTCACAAGTAAAAGTACACATTTTGCTGAAATATGTTTTTCGTGACCGACATTATTATCCAAGACATTACGATACAAGACATTATTAGGGGAGGAGCTTTATATATGTTTTTGTATATGAAGTGTCATTGAAGTAACCATCGTAACTACAGATGTTAAACAAATGCAGTAGATTAAAAAGTACAATATTTCGAATGGAAATGGTATATAAGAATGGGGGTCGGGGGGTGGGGGGGTCAAAGCCGGATAAAGAGGTTGTTGACCTGCTGGTTTGCGGAGTTTAACCTCTTGGCCTCCTTCTTGATGAGAGCTCGTGACTCCATCAGGAGGGGAGGAGGGGACGGACAGGGGGACGAAGTGTGTCGTCCAGCCCCACCAAGCCACACACACACACATCCCAAAACATGATGGCTGATTCCTAAGGAATATGCAAAAACAGTGCAGACTGATCACAGTTTTTCAAAGAATCTCTTGACTTCTGGTCACATTATCACAGATTGTTCCGCTCATAAATGCGTGACAGAGATCCTGCATTGCAATGCTCAGTTGAACCTCTTTACACAAATGAACATTGTCTGAAATTTTCCCTCTTCTGTCTAAAAGTCATCCACTCGCTGGTTTCCCACAAAAACAGTCTAGTGGGTGCTATTGAACGTTTGGTGAATTATCCCTCAACTCTCCCACACCGCTGACAGTGGGGCGGCGAGCTCGATGGGGAAACAATATCTCATAGATTTGCGATATAAAACCAATCCGTCCAGACGAAGACACAGGCACAAAACATGGCTAGAAATCAGCCGTGAGTATGTCATGGCACGTTGGAGGGTCTGACTACTTAATTAGACATATAATAAGGCTGGGTCAGGCGGAGCAGACAGGCAAAGAAAGGCAGGCGGGATGAGGCCCTTCAAACTGTCTGCGTCACACTGTGGGTGTGTGTGTGTGTGTGTGTGTGTCTGGGTGGTGCTGTGAGAAAGTGTGTGCCAGTGTTGTTTGCATGTCTGAGTCTCGATGCGTGTAGAAATGTGTCTGTCTGGCACATGTGTGTTTGTGTCATCGTGTGAACACGTTTGAGGTATAAAAATCTTCCCTCTATGAAAAAAACATCCAAAGAAATCCAGATAAACGTGATCGACCAAATCCAGGAAGGCGACGAAGGTTTGGATTCAGTCGAAGAAGATGCATCACGTATTATTTTCTTCCTATTTTTTCAAAATAGAACAAAAAGAAGCTGCCTGGACTCTTGCATGGCATAAACATCATGCATACACATTGTACATTTAGGGGAACAATTTCCGAATTCAAACACACAAATGATGAAACAATACTAGAGACGGTGTACAAAACCACTCAGAAGTCGAGACTCCAACATGATTAATAGACCAGAAAAAGCACAAAATTCACCCTTCTGCTTCATGAAATGATCTTTCGCCTCTAAATGAGGCTTTTTGACTTTCCTCTAAATCAATGATTAATACATTACAAAGTTAAAAACACGTACACTGTGGTGACGAGGGGTCATTAGCATATGTTGCTTTAACGCGAGCGGTCACGAGCCAAAAACATTGGGAAAAACGAGAACCTACATTCATTAGAAAGTGTAACATTTTAATCCTGAAAGTACCTCCAGCGTTTTATTGAACAGCTAAAACAGACCACTTTCATTTAAATATGGACAATATCATAATTCATGACGAGGGTTTCGCACATACCACGCAATATGGTGCATCATTTGAATGTTGGACAATATATTAACCAACTGTACATCCATGAGCAGTGAACATATTTCAGCGGAGAGAGAAAAGTCCAAAAACGAAGCGTACCTACCGTCCCTAAAGGTAACACAACAAGCTCGGTTCAAAATGATCTCACACATTCTTCGGCTTCATTTTATTCTCATGTTGTTTCTCTCATTTCAACACAGCACCCTCTGCAGGTTACCAAATATTACTTGACTGCTTTCCATAAATAAAGGGTTTTATCTGCACTGTGTATGCACGTATGTGTCCGTGTGTCTGCTCGCGCTCGTCTGGCCTCTGAGATGTTTAAACTATGTGAAGTATATAAGAGCACGAAGAATGTGCCTCAGTAAGTCATTACTGGTCAAAACAAGTCAGAACCACTTATAATAATCACTTATTCTTACTCACTCATTGTTGCCTCTGCAGACAGGGCCCAGTCAATCTGAACTGGAGTCTGTGAGTGAGAACCGACTGGGAACCCGCCACCGCAGCTGCAGCTATTTGTTGTCTGCAAGACACAGAGGAGAGGTCGGAGGTCAAATAAGTTCACAGGATCTGTGGGCTTTCACATGTTAATGCTCCGCCGCAGCACCAGAAACAACAGCGAGAAGACACGGTTTGTGTCACAATCTCACGTTTAATGGACATCTCTACTGAACTGGAGGACTTCGGGTTGACAAATGTTAAAAATTGGGGTTTTAAACGACATTAAAATATGGACTTGAACGTGAGCATGAATGAGATGGAAGAGAAAATAATGAACAAAAAGGTCACCAGAAGCTTTGTCAAACGTGTTTTTGGTATAAATCTTTTAGATATTTTTAATAATTATGAGCTTTTACTCATCTACTGCGTCTGAGAAACCTTTTAAAGCCTTGTAGTTGTTTATTACCATTAGTGCTACTTCTACAACGGTGTTTACTCTCCTACATTAATTTGCCACCCAGAGCAACTAGTTATTTTACAAATTAATGTTTTACATGTTACACTCTTAGAAGATATAATTGTTCGAGATCCAACAATGTGTAAAATTGTTACATTTTGCAGCAACTCCTACAACAGCAACATTCCTCTTACAGATCATCACAGCTATATCATCATATAATAAACACAGTGGCCAATTACTGTAAAAGAAATTGTCGGTGACTTTCTTTTCTACTTTCAATCTTTTACTTCTTATATTCTCACATCATGATATTGAAAGCGTTACTTACGTGACGGATCTGAATACTACCTCTACCACTGGTTGTATAGAAAAAGCCTTTCCTGTTCTTAGATGTACGTTTTACATTTACAGAAGGTACATCTGGGACCCGGAACCGGATCAGAGTCCACTTGACCCCAATATCCAATTAATTTGTTGAATGCTGTATAGGCACGGTTCCTCAATTCTTCCATATCTCGTGTTAGATTTTAAAGTGTGTTTCGGTTTTGTGACTAAAGACTGTGGAGCAGTCCAGGTATGCAGTGAGACCTCTCAGTGTGTGTGTGCTGCTGTCAGAGGGTCCACGGTGTTGAACATGTAATCGCGGGTTCAAGTGTTGCCACGCTCCAATCTCCCACTCAGGTCTCTGCTATCCACTATATGATAAAAACAAAACTCTAAAAATAGCACACACATGACAAGAGAGAGATTTTTTGGGGACAATGCATCATCATCATCATCATCATCATCATATGAATGGAACCAACACTCAAAGATAATCCTCCGGTGGTGTTGCCCACATGTTCTTATCACACTGACTGCAACAGAGGAGGAACATTTTTTTTAAAGGAGGTAATTCCCATTCCGTCTTTCGTTGGTGCAACTTCAGTTGGGAGCACCCCCAGCTGGAGCTTTGCAGCACAGCAGGTTCTGAGGCTCCGACAGCATCATCGAGATGTTGAACTCTCCTAAAAATCTCCTCCTGTAACCAGACGGCAGTTTGATTTCAACTTGAAGCAGATTTTATTTTTAAAGCCTTTTATTTTGTAATTTTTTGAGAAGGAACTGGTTAGGGTCGTGATGTTTTGCTTCATGTATGAAAATAAATGAGTCCTTTACATGTTTTTATTTCTACTTGAACAGAGAACAAAACTTGTTTTTTGCTTTAAGAGCAAATTAGTCTCCAAGTAACAAATAAGTCATAGTATTTTAAACAGTAACAACAACAGTAATGATAATAAAGTCAGCTTTATCTTGTCACTTATTCATTATACAATAAAGCTGAGGGGGAATGAGATGATTTAAAACAACATTTCTGTTACGCGAAAGTATTTTCACTTTTTGGATTTGTCTTTAAATATTTTTACTTTTATACTTTCCTGCCGGTAAAACATATTATATAAAAAAAGGGGAACTGCTTAAGTTCCACATGCAATACAAACATAAACGTTTCCACTGCTTTTTGAAGAACATATATGACCATTTAGTGATATTAGCAATTGTTTGTAATGTTTTGGAAAAAACTACCACTGTCAATGTTATTTTGTTTTAGTGAAGTGCTTCAATTATCTGATTTATTGTGATCACGTGCTGCTGAATGATTGTTCCTGAAGTAAGAAAACTCCCACGAATAGTTTCCCATGCAGGCTGCTGCGTCCTCCATATTGCCTCTCCATGGGTTCAAATTATAACCTATTTGTCTTTCTGTTTTCACACGGCTGCCTGTCGATCAGTCCTCCCACCCCCCAGCGCAAATTGCTGCAGTGTGAAAGCAGCCACTCCCCGTTCCCTGTGGGTCTAATTGGCTCGGATTAAAGAAGCCATTATATCAGTGGAGCTGATCTGAAAGCTGAGCCGCTGCGCTGCAGGCAGCCCACACTTTCCATCACGCTGAGAAACCGATACAGCAGCTGCAGCTTCCACATGCACTCACTTTTTAAACACAGCACTCCTGATTGTGTAAACAGTGTGTGTGTGTGTGTGTGTGTGTAATACAATGATCTGTGTTTGAGAACGTAATTACAATGTGCTTCATCACCACAACAACATGAGGTATTTGTTGTTGTGAGATGGTTTTATGGTCCAACTAAAATGTTACGTGCCCACGGTAAACTGGTCCGATTCATTCGGTTGTAGGTTTGAAGTTACTGTTGAGTGCCAGAAGAAGAAGAAGAAACATCCTGCTCTGTGTGGCCGCTCGTTTAGGAAGTAATGAATCATGAAGTGGTTTTACTCTTGCATGGCCATTTTTTACTGTAATCCTGTATAAAATGGCTGACACACAACAATAACTTTACATCTGAGGTAGAAAGTGTTTCATTCAGTGAGGATTGGAGTGACGATTGTTATCAAAAGCTTTTGTTAATGTTTTGTGCTCATGTAAAATATATATCAGCTGATGTTTCATGATTTGAGGTTTCCATGTGTAGAATATCAATCACATTATTGTATCAGTTACTCTTATAGGACCCAACAGGTTTAACCTGAAGGGTAAAACATTAATTCATTTAAATCAACAAGAAATATGAAGACACAAAATAAGTTTAAAAATACTTCCAAAAAAGAGTACAAAAAGAAAAGGTCAGAAACATTTATATTAATAATATTCAATATTTTATATGATGCCGCAACCACAATGACTACATTACTCTATTTTATATTTTCTCAGGTTTGTTTTGTAAAGAAGTTGGTAAACAATACTGTATCTTATTTACCTATACAATCACTGGCTGTTAGCGAGTAGAAAAGTAAATACAACGTGAAGATTCTTGTATTAATTTCTCCAGGAGACATCTGGAATTTGGAAAGTTTTTCCAGTTAAAGTTCCTCACAATTTGGAGAACAAAAGCTCCTGAGAGGATCACGCTGTCCCTGAAGCGTTGTGGTAACGTTATGTTTAAAGCTGCTCCATTTGAGAAAAATATATATAACAGATCTTCATTTTTGTATTATTACATATTTTTTAAATGTCAAATTCGTAAGAGAAATGTTTCTTTTTTTCAAACCAATACAGACTTTACTTGTTTGGCATCTCATGTCTTTTAACAGAGATATGTGAATGAAAGATCCTTAAATCTCTCTGAACAATCACACATTTCGCTGGAGCGTATGCCTGCATGTTGCAGTAATACGACCAGGAACGATGCCGGGAGCCAAAAACATGAAACACTTTACGTTTGTCAAAATGACGAGCGAGGGAGAAGCCACAAAGGTTGTTTGTACCCCGGTGAGCGCTGGCGGTGGGGTGAAGGGTTGTGGGTAAAGCTCACTGTCGAGGTTCCCAGCCAACTCGGCACGCCTTTTCCACTTCTCCTCTCCCTGCAGTCTGTTCACGGTGCGGAGCAACACATCTAGTGGAGGGTTGCACTGCCAGGACCTGGATGTTCATTAAACATTGTTTTCTGTTTCCTTTAAAAACATCCCGATTTCGCCTCACATCAACTAAAACTGTTTGCAACAAACAAACAAACAGCCATGGTTTTTTTTAGCAGATGAGATAGATGTCTTTGATTAAAAAGATAATTTTATTGCCTTGTTTTAGGCGGGAAAACTCATTTGATACATCTCTATATAGACATGGACAGACATTTTCTAAATATCAACTTTATGTCATTTAACACAATACTTTGGGCTGTGCAAACTTTTAAGGATCATTTGTGACTATTTTTTTCGACAAGAATATCACAACAAAATTTGTCTGAGAGTAAAGTGAAGATACATAAATATCAGCAGTTCCACTCGACTCAACTGATTAACTTATCAACTTGGCTAAAGACGTTTTATAAAATAATCTATAAATCACCAATACAATTATTCATAATGGAAAAATCATTAGTGGCAGCTCTAACAACACTGCCCACATTATTGCTCACTCCTTTTCATTTCCCACAGCTCCCTCCTCCCCCTGCAGCTCACGCCAGCGGTCATTTTAGGGTGTCAAGGGCCTCGCACTTGGGGTTTTGAGAGGTGGACCCTCAATTAGTGAGCCACGCGTCCTTTGGAAGAAAGAGGAACTCCGTGAGGAGTCCTTAACGACCGGCCTCTGTTCACTCTGCTCCGACCCCGTGACCTCGGGGTCACAGGCCACAATACACTCCCATCTGGGGCTGTGTTATCGCTTCTATGACGGAGAGTACGGACAGCAACCCTCTGCATTCAGGCCGAGCTGCGTGACGCTTTTGAAGGCCTGAGAACGGCGGTCGTGCTCCAACACCTCTGTGAATATCCGCCGGCTTTATGAATTCAACTTTACCCTCTGATCAGGTTCGAAATGTGGATCAGTCGTTTTTAATTGAGCTGGACCCGAAGGAAGAAAGGTTGCACACATTTACTGCACACCAGGGTGCCTGGAGCGTCTATAATCCTGTATCTTTGGCCAATGACCAGCACTAACGTGGATCTGTTTTAGGGGAGAATGCCTTGCTCAATGGCACATTCCTGGGGTGGAAAAGTGCTTCCCACTCACCCTCATGTGGAACTGCTCTCGTGTTTTGGACTTTTGCATTAAGATGAGTGCACATGCAACATTTGAATGATGGAGAGGTTTTGACCCTTTTTCTTATCCTAAACTCAATATTAAGTGATGACAATATTACACTAACAGCAGTGGTGGAACGCAACCAAGTACACCCTCAAAGAACTGGACTGCAGCACAATTCTAAGGTACTTAAGCATTTCTATTTCCTGCTACATTATACTTCTATTCCACTACATTTATTTACTTTTGTCATTTGTTGATTTCACTATGTATCTGTATGAATCTGGAAATAAATGCTGCATAATTAGTACTTGAAGTGTATTTTGATACCGATACCTTCCTCACATCTACTCTGGTGAACGGAGGACTTCTTCCACCACTGCACCGGTGTTAATAATGCAGTTTGGTTCAGTTGGATCCAAAAGGGCTGTCATCAAATCTCTTACAGTCCCAAACTTTAAGGATCGCCAATTGCCAATCAGATAAAACATTGAATGTTGGACATTTTTGCTTAAAGAATATGTGCCTATTGATATTCATTGATTCTACAAATGTATTGTAAAATGCATAACTATCTGAAGTATTACACAGAGTAGGTTGTAGGTGTAACCTGAGGGATTATTCTCATACAGACAGACTTTTTAATGCAGTAATCAAACGCTTGTGTCTTAGAATAACGGCACATTCAAGTGAAGGTAAGTGGAGATACTTTCAGGAAGGAAGTTGGGTGTGCGTGCAGCAAAGAGTTGGCCTTGCAGTAACGTGATTGTGTTCATTTAATACACAATAATAACATATAATGCTGAGGTATCTAATAAATAGATTAATCCGCCATAAGATGTAAGTGATACAGCGTTTGCCACTGTGGATCTCGCCAAGCAACACTTCCTATTAGCAGCTTTGTTGTTCCAGCCTTTCTTCTCTCCTGGCAGTGAACATCTTGTTTCTGGGCTCAGGTGTTATCTCAAACACTTCGCTGACATTTTGCCATCCGCTTCCTCCAGCTCCCACACATCGTGGACCAATGACGCCACCTGGTGGCGGAATTACTGCCTGCAGCTGCCGTCACGTGCAGAGCCGTTTGACCTCTAACACAAACAAGTGTGTTCAAACGTTCACCTGGCTCCCTGCTTTAACACGGAATGTTTCCCGGATGTACACGTGACATCCCCCCCACACACGCATTCACAAACTCAATACTTACACGTGTCGCTCGTATTTTTCTCTCAAGCTCCCTCAATTTCATGGTCTGAGTGACGTCACCGTGACGCGACATTTCTGCTGCTCATGGGTAGCCTATGTTGGTCACCTGACCTTAAATACCTTGTTGTAACTGTTGCTTGTACATTTATAAGGCTTTAAAACAATATTAAATGACAACTACACTTATTATTATCTATATTAGGGTAATAATTAATCAGTTTGTGTTTACTAGTAATTATAGTGCCGTTATAACATTTGAACACTGTAGCCTACTTATTGACGTTTATGTGTCCCTGTTTTGAAGCACAAGGTTCTTGGTATTGTCTGTGTGTATAAGTTGCTTTCTTTGCTTTTATATAGGTTGTGCAGTACTTTGTATATAATTCAACATGACTATAGTTTATACTAATTGTATTATTTCTAAAGCACAAGTAAAATAATTAATGACCAACAAGGAAGAAGTAGTGCATTCAAAACCTAACTCAAGTAAATATGTATTAGTATCAGCGTTATATTGTACTTAAAGTATCCAAACATACTCATTGTGCCTCATTCAAAGAGAGGAATTGTATTTCTTCTTCATTACTGTCAGTGTCAAAGCAGAATCTAGATGTTGTCCAGGTCGAGCTCATTTTACCAATACTGTTAGTTTCATCTATAGCAATGCATACTTTGTAAACTCAATTTATGTTTGACATATAAATATTAATAAATACTGAAATGTTGTAGAGTAGAAATGTAAAGTCGCATTAGACATACTCAAGTGCAACCTTACATTTTTACTTAAGTACAGTATTTGAGAATATACTTTTAACACGCACACGCACAGTAACAGTTTCGCTCCACACCTTCCTTTTATTAGTTGTTTTCATCCTGTGTGCCTGTTCCACTAACTATCATGTCAATCCAGATTTTGCTTCCCATCTCGTTAGTCCAACTCCCTTCACCTGTTCTCTCACCTGCCTCAGATCACTCCCTCGTCAATCCCTCATTCCCTTCACCTGGTCCTCATGCCTGTCTCACCTGTTGCCCATTCCCTCGTTAGTCCCTGTTGCACTTGTCCTCTGCCAGATTGGTTTGTGTTCTTCCTGACCAAGCCCTCAATAGTTACACATTGTACTTATCTGTTCCTGCCTGTTTTGTTCCTGCCGCTACTCGGAGTAAAGATCATTATTTCCAGTTCTGCCTCCTGAGTCGTGCTATTGGGTCCACCCTAATATTCCCATGACACACACACATGAAATGAAGCCCACACACAGTGCAAAGGGTACAATAAGAGAACGATTTATTATTTGCTGTTCTACCAAACTTTATTACAACATAAAGCTAACGAACAAAACTGCTGGAAATAGAAGGTTTCTCTGAGGAGAATGCGGACAGCAGTAATCACAGGTGTGAAAATGAATATAATTATGTACAGTATACGTATTGACTACTTTATAATTGACTTTGTGCTTTGGAGTCGTTAGATTCTTTGAGGAAGCAGGGAAAACATTTCTGTTGGCGAAAAAGATTTCTAAAGACATTTAGCACCATTTTTATAAAAAAAAGATTCGAGAACAAAAACCAGAACCAGAACCTTTCTATTTGAATGAAGACTTGGAGCCGACAGTAATTTGGAGCTCTCTTCTTTAACCTCTTTTTCATTCTGTTAGCACTACATTAAACCACAATACAGCCGAACATATTCTAAAGGACATCAACAAGTAGGAATGTTTAACTCCATAAGAAGGAAAGAAAGCCTGTAAGTGCACTGGGCTTCTTCGCTGAGAGGAAGCTTCAGTTGGTATCTATATGAGTCGTGGTTCATATTGTCCTGTCTGAGCGTTCATTGGTCAAAGCATCGGATTCTTGGCACCATGTCATGTTAAAACAACAGAATGTAAGAGGAAAGACCAGGAAGGAAAGCACGTCAGACTTTTTTAAAATTTGATGTCCCAGTACTGTGGAGTCTCTTTAGTGGCTTCAAACTCGTCTTCAAAGGCAGCAGACTCGCCGTTGGTCGGTGATGTCACTTCAGGGTGTTGGGTCGGGCCTCCGGCCTCTGAAAGTCAATGCAATAAATCTATTCAGGCTGTTTAAGGATTATAATCCAATTTATATTTTTGTCAAGAAACTCTTAAAAAACTTGACTTGAAGAAAAAAATATTTCCTAAGCTGGGCTGTGTAGTTTTTAGCAAACGTTACTCAACCAGCATTATTTTAGCTTCTGGTGAATATACGCATTTCAAGATTCAAGATTTAATTTATTACAAACTCAAACAATACGTTTAGTAAAATGAAGGATGGCATACTAGATAAGCTTCAGTGCTTAAGTGCATGGTAATGGAGGACAATGTCACTCAGTGCAAAGGTGTGGGTCGCTGATGCAGTTTTAACAGTTTTGGGAGAAAAGAAGAAGCTCTATTAATCTCATTGTGTTTTTTCAGAACTAGTTTTGATTGTCAGAGTTATGATCATCTTTTATCTTACCAGGGATGCACAGGACCTGGGGCCTCTCCCACCTGCCTCCAGACAGACACCTGCTTAGAGGAGTGAATCTCTGCTGGAAACCCGGGGCGCAGTGATAACGCACAACTGCCTTGATTTCGTATCTCTGGCGACCTTTTCCAAAGATGGAGGCGTTTCGGACCTTGGGCGGTGGACCGCATGAGGCTGTTGGAAGAGTTGAGACAAGTTGGGTCCCTTATTGGGGCTGATGTATGACGGTGTAACTGCCCAACACTGCCACAAGAGGGAGTTGAAACCATTAAAGAGGAGCTCTAACGTCTCTTTATTATTACTCACAGGTGCCTTTCTTGCAGGTATATGCAAGGTGGTAGTTGCAGGGTACGTCACTCCATCGTCCTTCATCGTGCCACACCATCACCACGCAGTCTTCACCAGACAGAAAATAGCTGTCTGGCTGCCCTTTGTACCAGTTCTCATACATCTGTATACACGAAGAGGAAATACACGGGTTGTACAATAGTAATAATAACATTTAGAACATGGAGAAGTAAATCCACATTATGTCCCCAATTTTCGAATTAATTCATGACCTTTTTTTAAGTAAACAGTGAAAAGTCATAGATGTGGCATTGCGTCATCACTCTGTTTTCCCACAGCATAATATTCTGGTATCAAAGTAAATGATTTGTGTGAATCCAAATGACGCACAAATAAAGATGGAAAAGGGAGTATTCTAACATCCAGTGTACAAATCAAAGGAGAACAATCCAATGATCTATTAAAAGAGGAGGCTACTCCCACGATTCAGTATTGGACTTCCTTAGAGATATAGCTCAAAACATTTGGAATATATACATCATTGTGTAGTTTTACTTCAGGTGTAAAATCAGTGAAATGCCCCTACAGTTTTTATTTTCTTTTAAATATTAAACCTGTTTGGACATTAACGTTTCTCTCCTGATTCACTGTGGGGTGTTTGGTGCTCACACATATAAGTGCATTTATTTAATATGAGCTCATCACACTGGTGGTTTCTTGTATTGCTCACCATCGGGTTTCCATCAGACCAGCGGAAATCATCCTCAATGGTTTTATCATTCAAACCGGTCCACTGGTATTCTTTGTAGTTGTCTGGGGAGGAAAATAAGGCAATTATTATTTCGTCCTCAAGACGCACTTGTGATGGACAATGCAACGTGTTGAACCTGCTCAGCCTACTGTTGATGTAGCTCTGTTCCTCTGGGGTAATGATGGACACCAGATGAGCTCCCAGCATGCGACAGTGCTGCTCTGCAACCTCCCAGCTCAGCCGCTGGCCGAAGTGTCGGTAGCAGAAACCGTGGAACTTATCCCAGCCGGGTTCACATCTCTCCAGGTCTGAAAACACCCCAGAGGAGGAGACGGGACCATCAAGAGACCATCAAGAGACATTGAAAGGTGTTGACCCCGCAGTGTGTGAAGTCCTATATTCTAAGTTTGACAGACAGGAACCACAGGAAGGAACAATTTCTACTGCAAGGAAGCGGAGCGCTCACCAGTCTGACAGAGGTCTCCTCCATATGATGGCAAACAGAGACATTGAATCTGCCCGTGCCGGTCAGTACAGGTGCCTCCATTGAGACAGGGGTCGTTCACACAGGCATCTGGAACAAGACAGAGGACAACGTCAGGTTATTCTACTGCTGAAATGAGAGCCCTCCGTCTTATTGACGTATTTTATTATCTAGTATTGTGTTTGAAGCATAAATATCAGGATACAAAAAAAGGATTTGCTGCATCAGAAGAGTTGAGAAAGGAAAATGAAAGTTAAAGGATCCAGTCATTGCAACTTTACATGTATTCCAGTGAATTACACACAAGATAGGTTAAAATGAGCAAATGTTAGAATAACTGTGTCATACTAAAGGCACTAAAAGGACATGTTGAAGCACGAGGAGCCATCCGTCAAACTCCTCTTGTTCTTGTTTTTAATCTTGTTCTTGTTCTTCTTGTTGTTTTTCTTCTTGTTGTTCTTCTTCTTCTTACACTCTTCATTAACAAAAGACACTTTCAAATGGCCCTTGTGTGAGGTGGAGACTTAATGAAACTAAATATAATTGCACACAAACTTAGAGGAACAGGTCATCTAAAACCACAAAACATTTTCCCCTATTATAACCTGGTCCACTCTATCCACTACGTTTCAGTTTGATTTTAATTTGGAGCTACATTCCCCACAGGACATTACAATAAATTGTATTTTTTGGGTTATGGTGCCAAATCGTTACACACAAAGACACTCCAATTACAAATAGACACAATTACACATGGCAATCAACAGACCGTGTCATTATTTATTACAGTATGTGAAACATGTTATGGAATTCACGAGTGCACAATAGTGATAAAGACTTTCCAGTCACCTTCTTGGTGTTTAACACAATTCTTACTCTCTATCTCACCCTGTAACTCACATAGGCTATTCCATGCTTTTAAACATTATTGCACCATTATTTACCATTTCAAACTATGTTAAGGAAACACATTCAATTACAAATTGCAGATCAAGATAAGTATGTCAGTTAATCATTTTATTTCCCATAGGACTTTGAAGTTTGAGGTTTTTGTGTTGACCTATTTGAATAGATAAAATTGTCTGTGTTACTGGTACTTTATGTTGTCAAAGTCCTGTTTGGATGATTACACAGCACAAAGGAAATATACCTTGGCTACAGGAAATGCCCTGTCATAAGCCAGTTGTTCCTCAAAAAAAGACTTGTCGTTTAAGGCTCTGAAGAAAAAGAGGGGTTGGAGTTTAATTTTTGTAATCTGTAAAAGATGGCAAAATGGAGGCATGTGTGTCCAAACTACAATTAAGCATTACATAAACATGCAAGTGGATTTGGTTGATTTGCTTCCTTTGACACCCTATAAACAAGAGTTGTGTGGTGTCTGTAATTATACTGCACACTCAAATCTTTTCATTAGGTCAGTGTGTGTGCGTGTGTGCGTGTGTGTGTGGAAGGTAATAACTGTTTTACACAAGTCAAATGAGAATCATGTGCCCTCGCAGTAAAACCCTCATTCAGTTTTGCTGAAAAGTACACAACTGCACTTCAGTACAAAAAATGAAGACCTTGTGCTGTGACCCATGTTGCCATCTCTACTTTAATCTTTTTGCACAGCAACAAGAATCTTTGTTTAACTCTGACATTTCTGCATGATGTCTCCGTGTTCGTGCAGTTTCCTCAAACAGCACAACAATAAATTAGTGTCGGTAATAATGCGAGTCATTTAGTAAATCATTCATGACTGAATGAATGATGGGTGGCTTTTCTTAGTGGCTTCCCCGCTGTCTCAGTGCTGAGTGTGCAGTCTTTTTATCACCATGAATAGTGTGATGGGAAATTTCAACAATAGTTCAATGTTTAATCACCTCTGCTTCCCAAATTGAAGCTTAATGGAGGCGGTTAAAATTAGATTAAATCTGAAAAATGTGCAAAAGCATCGCTCCGATCATGCAGACAATAAAAGAGTGTTTACATAGTGATAAGTATATTGTATGTATACAGTCGAAAAAACAAGTTTAACTGCATATTTAGATGGAGCTTGGTAGTCGTCTTGTGTATAAATGTGAGCTCATTCAGCATTGATGTGAATCAATGTGACGAACAGCATCACCACCATGTTGAATCGAATAAAATAGTATGACCCCTGTTAAATTAAAATACATTATTAAGCACCCAAACCTATTGTATCAGCTGCTACTGTTTATCTTGCAGTTACAATTTTAAGAATCTTAAAAATCTAAATAAATCCTCTTCTGTCCTTCATTTGTTAATAGACTTAACTCTCATACCTCTAGATACCATGACGCAAATGTCAATGAAAATGTGCTCAGTGAAGCCTTTGCCTTTGAGGGCCAACTCTCACCACAAATATTGCTGACTGAAACTCTGTGACGCAGAACACTGACTGCATCTGTAAAGGTGGATGGAGCCTTGTGCACTCTAGTTGGTTTGTATATCATTTTAAGTTCTGTTCTGTGGCTGTATGGACTTTGATGAAAATGTATCCTCTAATGAGACGTAACATATCAATAGAAATCCTGTCTTGTGTCTTTGGTTTCTGATTATAAAATTAGACGTGTAACTGCCAGCTGTGTTGACAGACGATTCCCAGGATGTATGCAAATGCTACGGAAGCCAATTTCTGCAGGACAACTTTGTGAAATACTCACGACAAGCCAAAAATAATGGTAAGTTAGTCAAAAAATGGGACTGAATGAAAAGATATTGACTTACCTTCCATTTTTTGTAATGCCTAACTTGTTCTTTTACGGTTTTCTTGTCAGATATTGGCTTCCACACAATGCAACACTCTGTGCAGCTGCCATATTTAGGAGTAGGATTTTTTTTACGGTTGACTACAACTTTAAAACAGATTTATCAACTGATGGTGAGACAAAAACAAACATATATTAGTTGGTTTTATCGTTCTTACAGCTACAAACACAGTACAAATCTTGGAAAATAATGATTACACAATAAAACATGATTTGAGAAACATTAATGAGATTTTAAACTAATTTCTAAATGCTACTAGTCAACAACAAGTCAACATTGAACAACAGTTGTGCTTATAAACACAATAACAGTCTGTGCTGTTTAAAATAGCAGTACAGGTCTAAAGATCTGAAAAAATAACAGATTTGATGTCAAGTTATGGATTAAATATAAAACATTATCAATGCTGTCGCGTTCAACATAAACACTGATACATTCCAGGGAAAAGTCCCTTTGTCATGTTACTTTCAGATTACAGCAAAAGACGACTGCAAGTTAGCGAGAAGAAAGTATTGGAAAGAGAATCATTTGCACTTGATGCTTAGATGTATTATTTGCAAATAAAACCAACTCATCAAGATATTGACAAAAGCTTTACAAACGCTATCACCAAAACCATCCCTCATGCAAGAAAATCGCCGTAGAAGAAGCACTGAAAGACTCATAAACATACCAGTATATTACAATACTTCACAGAAGTCAATCTTTGGATGAGGAAGAAAACATCATGCACAACAAGAGTGGACTGTTGACAAGAGTCAAATGGGAGCTGTCCCAGTGTGAGTATCTCAAAGGGGTGGTGTGGGTCATACGGAGGGAGGTGAGGAGCATTTTAAGGTGAAGCGGGAGGAGTCAGAAGGGTGAGTGGGCTTTGTGAGACAAGTGAAACAAACGTGGGAAGTCATTTGAAAAAGGAGGGGAGATGTTTTACAGAAAATGGAGCAAAGGCAGGTTGAGGACAGATCGGGGGTTTTAGTGCATCATTGCGTCGAGTAGCAAGAGGAGGACGGTTAGGCTGATGAGAGTGGCTTTAACATTACCTGAAGCTTTCCCTGTACCGCCTACAGCTGCCCTCTCATTGGGCAAGATAAGAAGGGTGGGCGGCTGGGTGCGACTAAACTCAACATCCACCCGACCCTGACCCACTGGTGGTATGAAGGATGACACCTCCCGGGGCTCAGCCGTCTGGTGGAACACATCTGGTGCTGAGGTGGTAGGGCTCCAAATGCGTCTGGACCAGTGTGTGTTGGACCGGATGGCGGTCTTTGTGGTAGCAGCAGTGGGCTTGGTACTCAGGGAGGACTTTAAAGCTATGTTGGAGGTGGTAGGGGAGTTTTTTATGCTGTACTCTAGATTGTTCAGAGACTCTTGAGGTCCTGTTGTGGTGGTCAGCAGAGCCCAGCTGGATGTTTGGGAATCGAGTGGGAAGACAGTAAAGTCCTCCTCAAAGGTTGGGGTGACGTTGTCTTCTTCTTCGAGGTTTGGGTTGATATTCTCTTCTTCTTCTTCGAGGGTTGGGGTGACGTTGTCTTCTTCTCCAAGAGTTTGGGCAACATTTACATTTTCTACAAGGATTGGGGCAATGCTAGCTTCTTCTTCAAGGGAAAGGGTTGGGGCAATATATATTTCTTCTTTGAGGATTGGGGCAATGCTAGCTTCTTCGAAGGTTGGGGCAATATACGTTTCTTCTTCGAGGATTGGGGCAATGCTAGCTTCTTCTTCAAGGGAAAGGGTTGGGGCAATATATATTTCTTCTTTGAGGATTGGGGCAATGCTAGCTTCTTCGAAGGTTGGGGCAATATATATTTCTTCTTTGAGGATTGGGGCAATGCTAGCTTCTTCGAAGGTTGGGGCAATATATATTTCTTCTTTGAGGATTGGGGCAATGCTAGCTTCTTCGAAGGTTGGGGCAATATACGTTTCTTCTTCGAGGATTGGGGCAATGCTAGTTTCTTCTTCGAGGATTGGGGCAATGCTAGCTTCTTCGAAGGTTGGGGCAATATATGTTTCTTCTTCGAGGATTGGGGCAATGCTAGTTTCTTCTTCGAAGGTTGGGGCAATATACATTTCTTCTTCGAGGATTGGGGCAATGCTAGCTTCTTCTTCAAGGGAAAGGGTTGGGGCAAGGTGCTCTTCTTCTTCGAGGATTGGGGCAATGCTAGCTTCTCCTCCAACATTTGGTACAACATTATATGTTCCTTCAAGGTTTGGAGCAATGCTAGATTCTTCTTTAAGGATTGAGGCACTGCTAGCTTCTTCTCCAACAGTTGGTGTGACGTTATCGTTTTCTTCAAGGGTTTGGGCAACATTAACTTCTTCTATTAGGACTTGGGAAACGTTACCTTCTTTTTCAAATGTTGGAGCAACTTTGGTTTCTTCTTCGATGGCAAGAGTTGGGGCAATATTAATTTCTTCTTCAAGGGTTGGGGCAAGATTAATGTCTTCTTCAAAGGTTGGGGCAATGCTTGCGTCTTCTTCGCGTGTAAAGAAAACTTGAGCTTTCTCTTCAAGAGTTGGGGAAACTGTCATTTTTTCTTTAAGGGTTGGGGTAACTGTAATTTCCTCTTCAAACATGTGGCTAACCTTAACATCCTCTTCATTGGTTGGAGCAAATGTATTGTCTTCTCCAAGGATTGCAGTAACTGTAGCAAGTTCATCTCCACTTGCCTCTTCATACCCAGTGGTCTTAGTATCCAAATACACTCTGTAGCCTGATGTTAGATACCGTGTTGTGGATGAATCAGTAGGCAACTGAGAGGTGTTCAACCCCTCTGGAGTCTCAGTGGTAGCTAAACCTACACCAAAAACAAGGTTGCCGTCAGAATTGGTTGGGTGCAACGGTTTTTCTTCGCTTTCCAGAGTGTCTTCAATTTCTAAGCTTGTACTTCCCTCTTGTCTAGAAATTGAGGACTCCCACAACGGTGGTGCTGTGGAGAAGATATCCAAGCCCACTTTGTCAGGATGGCGTGACCGAGGAGAAACGGTCAAATCAGGCAGTGCTTTCCGGGGCTCAGCTGAAGCTCTGCTCGCCAAAGTGGAGAGTGAGGCATGAGTGGTGAAGCCGGACGTAGAAGAATCTGATGTGTCGATGAAGCTGACTGCTTCCATGTCAAGGTCACCCTCTAGAAAAAAAAATAACACATTTTTTAGTTGCAAAATACATCTATTAATGAAAGCCTTTGTTCATTTAGCAAAATACTCTTATTTATTACTTTGCCAAGAGATAACCGATATCTCCCTCATATCTATATATGAAGCTACAGCCAGACTTAGCTTTGCTGAGCACAAAGACTGGAAACAGGGTGAAACAGCTGTCAAAATACCTCTTTCTGCACCTCTAAAGCTCACTAGCAAACATTTCATATCAAGGTTGCGTAATCCGCTACATAAACTCCCTTAACAACAAAAAATTGCCATTGTTTCACTTCATTTTATGACAGATTAAAAATATATATATATACACTACCATTCAAAAGTTTGGGATCACTTAGAAATGACTTTATTTTTCAAAGAAAAGCAGTTTTTTCAATAAAGATAACATTAAATTAATCAGAAATACACTCTCTACATTGTTAATGTGGTAAATGACTATTCTAGGTGGAAACGTCTGGTTTCTAATGAAATATCTCCAGAGGTGTATAGAGGCCCATTTCCATCAACTATCACTCCAGTGTTCTAATGGTACAGTGTGTTTGCTAATCGCCTGAGAAGACTAATGTCTGATTAGAAAACCCGTGCAATTATGTTAGCACAGCTGAAAACAGTTATGCTGGTGATATAAGCTATATAACTGGCCTTCCTTTGAGCTTGAAGTTTGTAGAACAAAATTAATACTTCAAATATTAATCATTATTTCTAACCTTGTCAATGTCTTGACTATATTTTATATTCATTTGATAAATAAGTGTGATTTTTCATGGAAGACACGAAATTGTCTGGGTGATCCCAAACTTTTGAACGGTAGTGTATATTTCATGAGTTTTAGAGGTTGTCGTAGCTGGATAATGTTATCTTTGGACAGAGCTAACTAGCTGTGCTCCCTTGTTTCCTGTCTTCATGCTAAGCTAACATAACGGTCTGCTGATTGTAGCTTCATATTTACCGTTCAGACTCAAGAGAGACATCAGTCTTCTCATCTCACTGAGAGTGTGAATAAGTATATTTTTCCAAAATATTGAATGATTCAACAAATATATAGATGTGTGTTCTTTTGTAAGACTTAGAAACTTAAATGTTTGTTCAGCATACCTTGAGAATTATCTCCAGACCCAACCAGATGGGCCCACAATGAGGTTAGCTCCATGATGGTAGATTTTGTAGTTTTTGCTGGTTGTGTAACACGTTCTTCTTGTTTTGAGGCCTGAGTTGAGAGAAACACCTGTACAGGAGTTTCTACTGTTTCCTCCTCCTGCTTTACCTGAACCATGGGGTCAAGGGTCATCGAGGTTATCTCCCAGAGACTCTCCTCTTGAGTATGATTGCTGTCTGTCTCGCTGTAATTGGCTTGCGATATGTCAAAATCCAAATTGGTCTCTTGTATTTCTTGCGCATCCTTCGGCCCCTCAGATGTATTCTGTATAACTGTCTGGTTATGTGTGAGAGGTTCATATGATGATTCGAGAAACCCTGTAGTGCTTTCAGGCTCAGATTGTTGAAAGGTTAAGTTCAAGTTGTGGTTGGAATCTGTCTCATTGTTAAAACTGGACAGTAATGATGTGTTTTGGGTTGAATTGTCGATTTCTGTGGCGCTAAAAGTGGAGTTCATCAGCGCTGTAGGATGCTGAGAGTTCATTTGTGTAGGAGATGAAGTTTCATTCAATGCCTGGAGAAGGTCCAATGTAGGTGTGCTGTTGAGATGGGATGCTGATGAGTCTGATACAACTGTTGGGTGCATGTCAACCAGGTTATCCGTAGGAGAGAAAAAGGGAAATGATTCCAGCACCCTTTCAGCTTTGAGCTCCACTTGTTCTACATGTTGGTTTAGTTGCAGCTCTTCATCTGTTTCCACAAGAACAATAACATCTTGTCCAATGTCCTCAGGCTCTGTGGCCATATTGTCCATGGGAGAGTCGGTGGGAGTATTTGTATCATCTGTAGAGGACAGATAAGTGATACAAAAAATAAGATTCAAGATATATACATGAATCTTTCATTTTAATATTGTGTCTACCTATACGAACAGTTTAATTACATACTGTACATACATACATACACTACCGTTCAAAAGTTTGGGATCACTTAGAAATGTCTTTATTTTTCAAAGAAAAGCACTAGGCTTATAGCTGCCGGGAGACGTTTTAGGATGCACTGAGTACCTATCTCCTCTTTTTTCTCTTCTCTGATGAATTTTTCTCTCTCTCACACGTTACTAACTCTGCTTTCTCCCCTCCCGTGTCTTTTTTCGTCTCATCTCTCATCGGGACCCGGACTATGGGACCAATCTATCTCTGCCTGATGGATGATGGATCGTCTGGATCTGAAATTCCTGACTTCCTGTCCTGTGTCTGTTTGACTCCCCTCCTCCTCCCACCATCTGCCTGATGGATCGTGGAGTGGAGGTCTCCATCGAACTATGAACTACTATATGAACTATTCATACACTCTCATTATATGTTTCCTTGTCTTTTAACTTCCTATCTGTCCTTCATACATTCTCATCATCTCTATCTGAGAGGATCCTCCTCTGTTTCTCCCTCTGTTGCTCCTTTTTCTTTTTCTCCCTTTTTTCCCCCTTTTTTTTTTTCCGATGTCCTTTTGGGAGGTGAGGAGGGATGTCTAGGTGTGTCTGTTGTAACAGATGTTAAAGCATTGTAATTTGTGGGTTTTTCAATAAAGATAACATTAATCAAAAATACACTATACATTGTTAATGTGGTAAATGACTATTCTAGGTGGAAACGTCTGGTTTCTAATGAAATATCTCCAGAGGTGTATAGAGGCCCATTTCCATCAACTATCACTCCAGTGTTCTAATGGTACATTGTGTTTGCTAATCGCCTTAGAAGACTAATATCTGATTAGAAAACCCTTGTGCAATTATGTTAGCACAGCTGAAAACAGTTATGCTGGTGATATAAGCTATACAACTGGCCTTCCTTTGAGCTTGAAGTTTGAAGAACAAAATTAATACTTCAAATATTAATCATTATTTCTAACCTTGTCAATGTCTTGACTATATTTTCTATTCAATTTTCAATTCATTTGATAAATAAAAGTGAGTTTTCATGGAAGACACGAAATTGTCTGGATGACCCCAAACTTTTGAACGGTAGTGTACATACATTCATAGTAAATACCTAACATTTACAGGTGCCTGATTTTCCATTTTTGCCACGTAAATTAAATTCTATTTTATGCACAAGAACTTTATGAGAGACTAAATACTCACGTCTGAAGCAATACACGTCATGAAGACTGGATGGCTGTGGGAAGCCAGTTTGGTTGCTGAAGCGGTAGAGGGTTTTGACGCCTGGTTGAGGCCCTCCGCAACGCTCTCTAGGGGTCATGATGGGGTAGCGTACACTGCCATCAGACAGCCAGCCTGGGCTGCAATGATCCAGACCTTCACTCCATGCCAAGTACAGCTGGGCTGTTGTAGCCAACTCTGCTCCTGCTGCTCTGCAGTGTGACTGTGCTTCATCAAATGACAACTGCTGTGGGATGGAGTCATGAAACACCTCCCCTACAAACACAAAATATTGTAAACCTTTACATTTCTCACATTATGTTAAAGAAATAATGCCTGATGTAGTCTACAATCAGAATTCGCCTAAAAGATCCATATTTGTCTGTTTTTAGTCATAGTAATAGGTATCGTTATTTATACCCTCAGTTTCCTCCACATAACAGTAAGCATCAAAGAGATCATCCGGATCCATTGTCCCGTAGTTTCTCACGCCTGGTTGGCCATCCATGTCTCCATAACAACCTTCACGGGGCACTTGGATTGGGTACCTGCCAAAATGGAAACAAGCCTTAAAAACTTTACCTTTGTAAACTTGGATTTAGATTCTAGAGGAGATCCTGTATACTTTACATATATACCAAACACAATTTGGGTTGAATTCTGGGGAAATATGAATGAAAGGTTGAGAAAGTAAGAAAGAGGTGCATCCATGAAGTAAAGCATATGTTTGAGCTGAGAGCTGAGGAGATACCTGACAGACTGGTCTGCCAGCCAGCCCGCATCACACTGCTCGTAGCCGTCATAATAAGCCGCGAGCAGCTGGTCAGGAGTCGTGATTTGTGCCCCGATGGTCTCACAAGCCCTCTGCGCCTGATGGAAGGAAAACACGTAGCGACCCAAAGCATCCCTGTAGTGGAATACGACACCTAAACAGACACATATAAGCACATGTTTAACATACAGATTATAGGAAATGCTCGTTTAACAGTATATTACTAATAAATGTCATATTACAATGTAAAAAACACGAAAATTACTATCAAATCAGGTCATAATATCTTACATGTTGTATCCTATATCACCTTTATATTCATCTGAATCTTTCCAAACTTCAGTATTTACATTACATCATGTCATTTAGCTTGTATCCAAAGCGACTTACAACCATGTTACATTCATACAGCGTAGACACAGCTACAGGGAGCAACTCAGGGTTAAGTGTCTTGCTCAAGGACACATCGACGAGGGCCAACCCCCGGATTGAAAGACGGACCTGGTAACCACTGACCCACAGTCGATGATGATCCACATGTTTAATTTCATTACCTTTGACCTTGAGTTGTACGAGATCGCTGGAGTCCTCCAGGCCTTGCTGCACCTCACAGCGATAGTGGCCCGAGTCACTGGAGCGTAAATCTCCCAACCACAGCGACAGATCCTCGGGGGAGGAGGTGTAGTTGAGCCAGGCAGCGCGGTCTCGGTATGCCTCGTTGACCTTTACTCTTTGACCCCTCGCCACCAAGATCTGCGTCTCCACACCACCGGACACCACGGTCCACTTGACCCGCGGTGCAGCAGGGGAGGAGGAGGACAGAGACACCAAGCAAGGGATGGAGATGGAGCTGCCCAGTGAAGCGGAAACAGGTCCTGAGTGAGGGATGTTCACCTGGAGCTGCCATGTATCATCTGCAGGAGAGAAGGGGGGGGGAAAGGTGAGAAAGGTTGAAGAACAGAGTGGCCATGTGAGAATAGTGGTCCTACTTTTAAATGTACCTTTATGTTCTTTGCTTATAACTAAATGTGAAGCAATAGTGATGGTTTGCAATAATGGGGAAAAGCAGACGTACCAAATCCTGATGGAGTTGGTTTGGGGAAGGCCAGAGAGAGGCGGCAGACTGCAATGAGAAGTGGAAGTATTTGCACATGTCTATGGAGATAAAGAGGAAAACACAATGTGGTATTATTATCATCATTATCATTTGATCGAATTGAACAGACATAAAGATCAATAAAGGGTTCCTGTTGTAAACTCAGCAAAACAAAGGACACAAAAATGAACGATTATTTCTTCTTACCAGTTTCCAATTTCACACATGTTTAACCTTTAATAGGAAGAGCGATTGCAGGTTCTGGACATCATGTATTGTGTTGATTCAGCTCCACTGATCTCACCAGACTGATTCATCTTCGTCTTGAAAGTCTCAAGCTGCACACGTTTGGGCTACCTTCTCTGCAGCAGCCACTACTCTGGTTCTAGCTTCACACAGAGACTGAAGGTTACACTGTAATGCTCTGACTTTGAGCCATTTATTACATACATTTGATATGATTGTGCTTTTGTAATACTGTTTAGTTTATATATGTTGTACAGTTGGATGAAATGACATTAACCTGTGTAAAACACTAACACATACGATACTATCTCGTATCTCAAAGCTCAACTATGAAGTATAAAAGAGCAACTTCCCTGGTTTTCAAGTGGAAGCTGGGAGCACAAGCTCCTGACCACAAGCTATTCATCACCTCCGGGAGCTAATGACACGGCGTCTCAGCCCAGCGGCGTCCTGCCAGCCTGGCCCTGTTATTAACCCAGAATGCATGGCAGGGCGCTCACAGTGAACTCACACAACCTCATGAAGTTTCAAATGTTCCTTCATTATTAAAAAGCACTTTTTATTTGAACTTTAATCCATTAGTGAAAGATAGAAAACTGGTGGCAGCAAAGTCATTTTAAGATAAAATGCCCAGAATTCACAGGTTCGTTCCAGCTTTTCAAATATGAAAATGTGGATGTTTTCATCGTATTTATGGTTGTAAACTAAATATCTTTGCATATTGGACTTTTTTTAATGGTCAAAACAAGCCTTATGAAGATGTTAACTTGGCCTTCAGGAAATTGTAAAAGGTAGTTTTTACTATTTTATGACAAATAAGTAGAAATACAATTTATAAGGTATTGACTGAGTGACTGTCAGAGATGTATGTTATTATATGATTGTATCATTATGTATTAACATGTGAGAAGTACTTCTATGTAGTTGGTTGATGCACAGCATTCTTTACTTTTGGGAATGAGAGAGAGAGACATACATAACATAAGTTCAAGAAGAATATTCTAGTAAATACAGAAAGAAAATGATAATACTACGGTCCGAACCACAGAAGTTAGCCAAAAGCCAAACGAGCATTGATGAGCTTTTCTGCGTCAGTGTATCAAACAACTCGGTACAAACATAGCTCTAACTCGTATCACATTAAATGGCCTTCTTTGATACCAGAATAATTGTTGTCTGTTTCCTCAGCCAGCTGGGTGGACTCCGCGAGGCTCGTATCACTATTAGTATTCTTGACGAGAAAACGTCTCACAAAAAGCGAGCAGTGGACCAGGAGGACAGCTGCACACTGTGCTTTCACTTCAGGCCGACTCCCTTACAAAAGGCCTGGGAGGAAAATTAAAGGACGGGGCACTGGCACACTTGCTTGCTTTTTCTCCCTCCTTTCTCTCGCTTCTTTTCAAGGATGGAAAAGGAAGCTTCAAACCACTAAGAATCGTTCTGGAGCAGGCTTTGTACAAAAGGCCACATTAAGACACTGTGCACTGTTTTCAAATGGTATCACAGCTGTGAGAGTGGGCTCGTGCATGACTTGTGTGAGTGTGTGCATTCAAACTGATGACAAAATGCTGCTGGTGATGATTTTGAGACTTGATCATAAAGTTGTCACCAGGCACTCTGCAGCTCTTTGTAATGAGGGCTACAATGAAGACAAGTCAAGCTAAAAATCAATGCCACCCACTGCATTTAAAAGTCTAGAAACTGCAGCCAATGCATTATTCACAAGCAGAACTAATCCAGTCTCCTCCTCCTGCAGAAGCATTCAAGTAAGCCGAAGAAGACTGACATCGGTCAAAACCACATTAGCCGACCTATAACGTTTTCAATTAAATTAATAGTTGGGAATAAAGAGGATGAAGTCAACTGCCGAGATCCAGCGCTGCACCGACAACTAAAGTGCTCACTACATCTCGTAGGTGGCCTCTGCAGTACGCTGTCTGCATCAAGGTCAACTCAGGCGAACCTCTTCTCCACTACAAGCAGGGCAATAACTCTTGGTCTCAGTTTGGCTGGGTCAAACATCCAGAGCCTGATGAGAGCTCTGTGAAGCGCTTAGCTGGGACTGGCTTTGGCAGTGACGAGTCAATGATGAAATACAGGGATCTCAAAGTGCACAGTAATCAGGTTTTAAAAGGTGGAAGCCCACTCTGCTATAAGTTGCTGTCTGCCACATGAGTGTTGCTGCTTTATTTCTAAAAACATCAACAAGACTGTAGTGACATGGCATGAAGTTCAACCTGAAGAGACATAGGAATTAAGTGACATAAATTACAAAGATACAACTTTCTACAAAAAGGCACATGATAAATAAGTTTGGACTTGAAAGTTAATTGGATGGGCAGTTTAGGTACTTTGGCACGCACTCTGTCTTACATTTAAAACGTGACTGTCTCTCGACTTAATCCTCCACTTTATTCACTTTTATGACTTAATGGAAAACTCCTCATCTAGAATCAAAGGTTCTCAGAAGTGACTTTAGGCCAATGTAACATTTGGGACACTTGGGTCATTCCTGTGCTACTTTGTCAACAACATCTGTGTCCCTCATGAATCTTCTTCAGACAAAACCTCAAGTTCAGAAACAACCCAGAGCTCCAGATGTTGTGCAGTCATCTCATCACCCACATTGAGTACTCCAGAGCAAAGTAAGCTGCCCTAAAGGGGTCTATTTACTCAACACCCCTCCTCTGACTCTCTGCACCATCAAACGTTACACCTCCATACATCCGATGAGTTGATCTCACTCATAGGAACTCTTTCCACGTACCGAGCCGTGCAGACAGCTCCGATAAACCCACTTTATGTCGCCCATCAAGATGAACAATTTGGAAAAGCCACCCAGTAGACGATTAACCACCCAACGTGTGGAAGGACCAAATAAACACCTGATCTCAGACCTGACTCAGCAAATCCGTGGACTGACCACAGCCCATGCTTGGCAAGCTCATTATAAACCACACACAACTGCAGTACCAAGAACTCTTTCATTCGAGGTTTTCCGACTCTCAATGATTCAAAATCTGCTTCATTATCAGAACAGATCCACTCGTGGCTGCTGGCGACCCTAACACTCATTAGCTGGTTGACTACGACAGCATTTAAACAAGGATGATTAATTATTTATGAGGAAAAAAATAGCCTGACTTCAGTTTCATAGAATTGAAAACTCCATATCTGCATCTTCTTTTGCACACAATACATATTTATAAACTTCAGCTTCAACTCAAACTTGTAATTTTCTACTGATTTCAGTGCGTTTATAAAATAAAATCTCCAGAGACCTTCATTGTTAATATGCGGTAAGGGACAATTCAGTGACACTTTGAGCATCTGCTTTTATTACACAATGTTGTGCAACATCAACACTCGATCAGCAAATTAATATTGTAATGGTTTAGAATGTAGATAAAGATGTGATTAGGTGGTCAAGGGGCAGGTTTGTTAGCATTTTGATGAGAATTTAGAAGAGAACCACGTCAGCGCTTTGAGTTTGACTTGCTTCACTGGCTCATATGAGAGCCACTGGACCATCAAGTAAAAGAGAGAGAACCCTTAAGTCAGCTTTCTCTTTTACTATATCTCTACCTCTCCATTAGTGAACCCTGAGGTGGAAACAGTAAGCAGAAGAGGCTAAATCTGCACTTAAGACAAAAAGCTCTCTTCTTATGTCTCCTGCGGGGCCCAGAGCGGCGTTTCAGAGACTAAATTCAGCAGCGTTCATGCTCAACTGCCAGAGGAAATTGCATTGAAATAAAATTGAAAAGAGCTGTAAAGTGGAGGGCAGTAAGTCAATGGTGTCAGTTGTTCCTTCTGTTTAATGGACATTTCCATTCTCACCTGTGTGAAAAAAAAGCATTACAAAGCCTCACATAATCATGGGGACTGACGATGAGCAGGTGAAAGATGTAAAAAAAGACCCAAAGAAGCACGTCCACCACCCCATGCTCCTCTGAAACGTGTGTGTGTGCAAGAAAACCAAGAAAGAAAAAAAGCATAAACGCGAATTAGGGGAAAGTTGTAACTAAGTGCGTCAGTTCTTACATTGAAATGTTATGTGGGGGGAATGAACCACTGCTCATAATTTCAGGACCTCCTGTGAGGACAGCAACTATACTGCAAAGCGCTTAGAGTCATTTTCTCAAATTACAACATCACTTTAAACGGCATTACATTCAAAAAGAACTGTGACCGCATCGACTGCGCACCATCAACCGAGCAGGCCGGACGCAAATCAGACTTACCGGCTTCTTCTCAGCAGCATCTCAGCAGCTGATGCGGGTCCGACTGACTTCTCGGCTGTAAAAAAAGTATTTTCCTTCAGCTCCGCTCGGCTTGCTGCAGTGCGACTGTCCCGTCGGGAGGAGAGCGGCTCCGGGTGCTCTGCAGGTGCCACGGGGGGGTTGGGACTGCGGTCCGAACGGGTGCGATGCTCGGAGAGGAAAGGAGGGAGTTGAGAGAAAGTGGAGTCAGTTATGAAATCCTGAACTGCCCACTTTTTTCACCCAACAATCGGGATGGAGATGGCGCATGCCTGTCAAAGGGGGTTGGGAGGGGTGACGTCTAAAATAGCCGATGTTATAGGCTATGAAGTGAGGAGAGATTTGCCTCTATGTTATTTATGTATTTTTTTGGACAAATACATGAGCCTGGAGTCAGCACAACGGAGCTGCTGATTCTGCTGCTGCAGGTATACTGTGTTGCAGTCACCTGTTCTGGGGGAGGAGGCTGACAGAGCAAACAGTCTCCCCTCTTGCAGTTGAGTGGATTGTTGGTCTTTTTAAATCACCTTGAAGAACTTTTCATGACTCACCAGTTGATTGCAGCATCCTGAGACAGTCACAGTCAGTTATCAGCTTCAATCTGCTAGGTTTGTTGGACACATTTCATTTTAGACCCCGATGCAGTATATGTCCACAAATAGACACACAGCGATAGTGATTTACTAGCAACAAGTAAAGCATACAAATATATTTATTGTATATACAAACACAACATCAATCATCTTTTAGGTTGTTGTTGTTGACGAATGGTGAGGCTTGGTCCCATCCATGGCCACCTTAACCTGCATGGGGGCATCTTCTCATCTTCAAGTAAACACATTGAAAACATGGATTTAACAAAAAAAGCCAAGAGTGGTTAAAAATGTCCAAAGTTGAGGATGAAAAGCCTGGTTTCACATGAGAGCGAGACACGGTTATCGTTCCCATGGGGCGAACGGTGCACATCTGCCTCTCCCGGAGGACATTCATGGTGCTGCACTCGTTACAAAAAAAGGGATGGATGTAGTTTGAAAAAACAGAGCTTGAGAGAGAAATACAACTCTGTTCTGATAGCGTATTATTGGAAGCATGTTGACACCTTTAACCTGTGAGTTGGGGCTCTGGAGCAGATGCCCACCCACAACGCTCAATAATCCAGCTCTGGTGCCGTCATCAGTCTCATTTCTGTTTATGTGGACAATTTATAGCCCGTTATAAGTTACGTATGTGCTCAGGGAACTCTTTGGTATCTTGCCACCTGTGTATATAACACAGACATGCAAAAGACAAATAAGGCCGATACACAAGTGTGATCCACGAGTGTGTACCGATGCCCTCCGACAAAGTGAAATGGTGCTTTGTAGGTCGTCCTGTGGCTCGGCAGCAGCGGTTGGTGCTTCACGCCTGAGGAATCTGACACCCAGATACCAGCAGGACTGTCTGGGAAGGAAACGTAAAAGTTCAAAGAGCAGACAAATATCAGAGGCGTGCGTTTTTGGGATCATCCATGACGGACTGTCACAGTGACCCAGACTGAGTCAAGGCCAGTCAGCAGCTACGCTCACAGGAAGACGTCATCCTCTCTGCTGTCACTGGTCTTCAACAGCAGGGTGGTAGCATGAAAACAAAAGACATCCTGAGAACAGGAACTTCAGTGAAAGAAAGAGTCAATTTCTTTACAGCTGCTTCTGACATTCCATGGAATTTGACCTTTGACCCGAGTGTAGAGCGGGACAAGCGTGGGAATAACTGGCCGACGATCTTGTGATTAAAAGAAAGCGCCAGAACAGTAAATACATGTACGATGAGAATGTTTTTGAAACGGCAGTGTGTCAGCACAAGCCCCACCGCCGGGGGTCACAGCGGGCTGGTGGCCAGCGGGCCCACCTGTGTAATGCCAGTAACAGAAAGTGTGCATTTTAGACACAACAGCACCTTCTGTTTACCCTCTTGGTTAAATATCCACTGCTCAGAAGATTGTGGGTCAGAAGGACCCGAGAAGCAGGCTGGCTCACATACTGCAAAATGCAATGGGATGTCGTAACATCCTGGTATTTTTGGCCTCATTGTTATGTGTCAGTGTTGTGTGTTCCCCCCTCCCCCCTTGTTTTACCTTCAGGTGCGATCACTTACCACCTGAATAGGCCTATCCGGCTGCGCCTGGGCTCCAGAAGGCAAGCTGGCCAATCAGCTGAGTGGGGATGTACACACTGACACTGCTTGGTGTGCAGGTGTGTGGTGGGAGGTTGAGGACAGTAGGTAAGTTCGGGGTGTACTCATGTACTTTATGTCTAGGAACTTGATGCTCCCTCTGTATTGTTTTGACAGAACTGTGTTAGAGAAGCAGGTGAAGCCATTTTGTTTGTTTATTTTCATAGAGGTAGTTAGCCAGGCCTAGTTTTGTGATCTGATTTCTATTTATTTGGAACAACCACAACTGTCTCAACCCTCTCCCACGTCACAGAACCTTTGTTTTTGTGTTCACCACATGAGAATAAATCTTATTTGAAACCGTTACTCCTACTTTTGATCTATTTTCACGTATTCCCCTAGACCGAGAAGGGGACGTAACGCCGTGTCTCAGACCTGCATACAAGCTCACATTACATTTTCCAGCAGCCTTCAAACAACCAACCTATAATTAGACACTATCATTATATTGTAGCTGAGCTTAGATCATCAAGTGAGTCAAGAGCAACACTGACATTTAGTTTGAAAGTGTCTTCAGATGTTCTGGAGATGTTCAAGCGATCACTTGTAGTTTTATCTGCTAGATCTGCACAGAAAGCCACTTATCACATGTGGACAGAAGTAACGAAGCTCTTATGACTTCCAAAGCATTTTGTTAGAGCAGCCTCCCCCACCACCAGGTGGGATTCGTTAGTTTACGTGGCCGAGAAGTAAATGCGACTCGGCTAAAACAGAAGCACAGCCTGCAGTTTATTTGTACGTATTGTTAATCCTGCTTGAGTCATGTTCCGCGGTTTCATTTCACTGGGGTACCAGAACTGCTTTCGACTCACCACGTAGCAGAGAAGACAAGGTGGGCTCTCTCAAAACTCATTCGACCCAAGTTAGGGCAAATGAAGCCATACACGGGTGCCACTTCACTAACATTCCACTTCCCCTTGCTGTAAGCCCAGACTGAAATCCATACAACACTCATGCAATGACAGGAAAGATGACCAGCCATTGAATAATTTTTCCGACCATAAAAGCTAAACCTCAAAACCCTGATTTCTGCTGACTGGCTGCTTTTGTTCCCTCTTGGACGTGATGTGGCAAACTGGTTCAGGACGGACCAGTCTGGGGAAAGTGCTGCCCTCATCCCCTCACGCGCCAAACCAACGGCTTGTCATGCTTTCTGCATGATGGGTACTGGGCTGACCAGAAAATAGGCTAAGGAGAGCCAATGTGACACTTTAACGCAGATATATGATTTGTGACACGTCGTTTTTGTTGTGTTACTGCCTGGCAACAAACTTAGTTGCTTCTACAGCTGGAAATCTGGCAGGTCGGGGTTTAAGTGAATCAGTACTGGTTAACCAACGGGGGGAACATATTTCACCATCTCCCTCATGAATTACAGATACATGTGCAGTTGAGGGGAGCTTAAAGAGGACTGGGCTCCTCTTCATAAGATACAAAGGTCTATTTTATCTTCATTTGAACACACTTAAAAGGCTATAGCCAGGATTATTAATAATACTGAGGTTATGAAACCAAATTGAAATATTTGACCAAAAAGAAACAAACTAAAAAATGAAAGAAAAAAAGATTATTTTAAATGCTGAAGTTACATGGTCTAAATGTTTCAGAACCTTCTCCACACTTATTTGATATATTTCTTATCTTATTTGTATCCCTCGATTTCTAATCTATTTGTAATCAGTTCATGTCACTACACATACATCAAACACATTTGCAAAACCATGTCTAAAGTATTAGTGCTTATTTGAATATTCTTAAATGTAAGTTTACTTTTACCGTCACTTTTTTTGCACTACGGTACACATACAGGATTTTTTTTCTAAAAGTTGTAGTCCTATAAGTGACTGTGGATCACTTATAGGACTAAAACTAAATGATGTATCTGTAAGTCTAATAAACTCAGAACTGACCACAACAGATGGTAATGTTAATTTGATGTTGGCTGCAAGTTAAAAAAACTGTAAAACTGAAATATGTATAGCATGCATAATAACTTAATCATAAATCCATGACCAAATGACTTCCTCAGTGAGATCATCGTGATGCCAAAGCTGTAACACGTCAGAGATAACATGCAGCGCCAGTGTATAACAAGTCAAATGAGGTGAGTGAGAACTTTGTTGAAGCTTCCAAGTCTGTCGTCTCCTCCCGAGCCGTTGCCTTCTGCACAGTCTCCCAGACACGCTGGAAAGAGAGACTCATTTGTCTGAAGGTTTTGGGAAGCAGCCCGTCTGCGCTTCTGTAAAATAATATGACTATTTTCAGCCTTTTGACTGATCCAAACAGGCTGCAACCACCACCATTGTTAACCCGGCCAATACCACGATTCGGGTAACTTTCCAAACTTTTAGACTGTACATACGTAAGAATCAATTCACGACACTAAATGTCAAGTGATATTCTGTCCAGGGCAGATGCTACTGTTCTACAAGCTTTCCTCTGCAGCTTCATTAATGTTTCATTCCTGCTCGGTAAATATCTTCGTATCCGACTGCTGGGGGAGAATTAGCTACATTTGTTCCCTCCAAATTAATGCATGTTGATGCTGATAAATCAGAGCCAAACACTTCAGTTTTTAATTTCTTATTTAATTTAATGCTATTGTTGTTTGAGACTATCCGGTTCCTCTATTGAAGCGTGAAGTGAACCTCCAGTAGACGGCAGAATAAAAGATATTGGATTACGTGTGACATTTATTCACAATTACAAAGAGAGGAAGTGAATTCAAACTCTGATGCCACACTTAATAGAGAACAATTTAAACTAATCAGGAAACATTTGAGTGGCAGGTCTGTTTCACCTCCTCAAATGTTTACAAAGCTGTCATTTCCTTCATAATATGTATGATGCACCAGTATTTTATCACCCATGTGCCTTGCTCATGTCGTCGTCAGTCTCTTTTTAACACTTCATTCTGCTCGACTCCATACCGAAACACGGTGACTTTCAGAGTCCTTGTGAAAACTGGGGAGCACAACTGGTCAGTACCAGTAGGACCGTTTGTTCCTTCTGGTCTCCTGGATGCCCATTTTCTCCATCACATCCTCCTCCAGGGTTTTTAGAGACGGCACATAGGTTTTTTCAAGAGTGTCTTCTGGACTTGTGTCTTTCGGACCATCTGTAATAGCATAAAGCAAAAATGCAGACAGCTTAAGAAGCATAAGAATAACAAAAGGTAAGAATCTGAGCACTCTGCCTTAGATGTTTTATTGGACGTCACGTTGAGCAAACTAGCTACATTTCAAAAGATACCCTGAAATTTAGGGAGTACAATTAAGTTGGGCGGTTGTTGGGCATCGCTAAAAGTTTACACTTTCCATGTGTCTTTCACTTTAGAATCAAATGCTTTTCTGCCACTACAAAGCAGTCCAACTATATCACTCAGACACCTATTTTTATAAGTGAAGATGGTGGAAAAGGCCTTATGTGCTGACTTTGAGCTACGTGTGGAATAAACTTCTGAAATACATACACACACGCTCACCTTTCCACTGCTGTGGCACGATGCCATCTCGTCGCTCCACAACGGGTTTCGGGATGATTCGACCAGTCCTGAGCGACACTCGGACTCTATCCCCCTCCTCTGTGAATTTCCACTGCACATTCGTGGGCTTCCTGTAAGATCAGTATCAGCATGTCATAATTAAATCGTTCGTGAAACCAAAGATAATGTCCTATTGATCTACTAAAAATAACACTGGGCTATTTTTTTATATCCTGAAAGCAGTTTGAAGATTGATAGATTCAAAACAGTCTAGAAAAAGGATTACAGCTCATTCAGCTGTTAAAGTCCTGAGTTGCGTGTGAACATGCATAGCCACAATCGTAATCAGCAATGTTTACTGTACCTATCCGACGGGTCGATGAGTGCAACATCGCGGAGCATGATGGGAGCCTCGCTGGCAATGTACGTCCCTCGGTAATCCTCAGTTTTTCCAATATACCTGTGATGCTAAGACAGAAACCAACCGTTCCAACTCTCAAACCCAAACAGGTGGTGGCCAAATGGCTTCTCATGGCCCACTTTGTCAGCTTGTTTCAGCCTGAAGTTCTACTAGACATCTGACTCCATCTGGTGGAGCGAAATAATAAATATGCAGTGTGTGACAATGCTACAATGGGAACTAACTTGGAAACTTTACTCTTGATTTCTGGGGGAAATTGACAGGTCATCTCAGGATGCAAAATTATTTAAATGCACACTGAAGATGTGCACATAATTTGATGCATTGAATTAGCTTCTAGTTACATTCATCTGGTAAACAGATCACAGTAGTTTCTTACCGTGTTCAGACCCTCCAGAATAACCCAGTTTCTGTGTCGGAAGACTTGGATCACTTTTCCTTGCTTCCCTTGGTCCTTCCCTGTGAGAATCTGGACCTGAGAACCGAATGAAAAGAAGATTCTTAAGTCTATGTGGTACAAACGCTCTCTTATTACAGGTACACATTAGTTTGGTCAATTCAAGTTTGGCTAAATAATGCCGGTCTCTATTTTATTGGAGTAATCTCCATGAATTATTTATGGGAATTCCCTCTAAATGTATTAGTGAATGTACACAAACAAGTGTGAGCTTGGAAATTATTTTTAGTGCTCACTCTTCTGAACAAAATAGTTCCTTTCAAAAGAGTTAAGTAAGATGTAATATGTGTGTGTGGCTCATAGCTTCATGAGAACAGTACGGTTACAAAAGTTCTCAGACCTGTAGATATAGACTTTTTTTTAAAGGCACAAAAGTCAGAACTTAATACTTTGATCTGTACTTAACTTAAATGAAACGTGGTCACCTTGAGACATCACAAATAAAAAAAGGCAAACACATTAAAGTCTTAAGTTTTCATCTGGCAGGCCTTTGTATATTTACTCACAAGGACTTTCAATTGACAATGTTCGAATAGAAGACGCGAGACTCGGCTGCGGCAGCTCACCGTGTCCCCTTTGAGCACAGACCAGTCCGCTGGTGCGAGCGGCTCCACAAACACCTTCCTCCTCTTCTTCCCCGCAGGATTCAGCCTCTTCGCGGCCACTGTCCACGGCCTGTTGGTGCCGAAGCGGTAATCTTTGGGCACGACCACCCGGGCTGCCATCGACAGGAGAGCGGTCAGCCGCATGGTGCTGCAGGGGGCCAGGTATTCAGTCAGTACATCAGCCTCCCTTCACGTCACGACTCTCCACACAAGCTATGCTAACGTTGCTAACGTTGTGTTACAATACGCACGAGAATATTAGATACGACTGCTTGCTATCTTGTCAACACGTCGTGACAACAACAACACAAAGGAGTAACGTATCATAACATGCAGGAAGATCTTACCCTCTGTTGTCAATGTCACATGTAGCAGCCAAGCAGCACTGACCAACACTGCCATTAGCAGGTAGCGCCTCCTAGTGGACAGGAGGGTAAGACATGTCAGTACGCATGCGCAAATCATGTCGGCTGTTGGGACAGGAATTATTTTTTGGGGGGCAGGTGGGCAACGAATAGCAACTTGGCCTTAACTGTACTCCAGATGTACATTTCAGTTTACTTTGTTGGAAATCTGCATATTACCGAGTCCAAACTGTATAATATCGCAAAAATGATCACTAAAATGAGGCGTGCAATTATGAACTACTCTTGGTTTGTTTGAAAAGTTACTCGTTGTCCGCCTGCTTGAAACCAAAGGTTACACAATACCAGGTTTATTGAGTGTTTAAAAAAACAACCCATCATTGCAGAGAATAATGTTGGTTAAGAAAAACACAATGACTAAGACCTTATTGTGAGGTAATTTCGAGAAAGAGGAAAGGGATCATCTACAATTATCAAGGATTTACTGCATATAAACAAGACAAAAAACATTTTCTTTTTGTAATCAACATGTTTATTAAATGGACTGGCAACTACAACAGTAAACTAAGCAGCAGATTAAGCTGAATGATAGTTTCCGGAAATAAATGATAAAGCTTAACCAAGAATTAAACCTTGACGCCAAATCATACCCCTGGCAGTCCGGACATGAGTGGGCCACATAGACCATTGTATTGTTGGAGATCAGTGATATTTCTTGGGTGGGGAGAAGCTGGTTTAGACCCAGCAGCCAGGGTCATTTTCACTGGATTGAGGCGAGGTAATGGTTGAGATTTCCCTCAAGTCTACGAGTTGGTCACCTGCGGGCTCATGTTGCCAAATACAGGAAGAAAATCTAAAGCGATGACGACGACATCCAAGTAACACGGTGAGCAGGCCGAGCATTACAAAAAACACTTGAACCTTCAAAATTACCAATCGTGTAAAACAACAAACACCACATGTCTAGACAAATGTTGAAATAAAACACATCTTCAGATCACAACTTTGTTTCACAGCCAAAAATAATAAGACCATTGAAGTAAAACACTCATATTCCAGTTAAGATGGATGGAAACCAAAAGTTCAGAAAACAAAGTATTACAGATGAATCTCTGTTGTCTTCTCATTTTAATTCCTACCAAAAATCACAACATTGTACAGATTATGTTTGCATTGACTGTCAGCAATACATTTGAAGAAGGAATCTAGTTGGTAAAACCAAATTAGTGAATGCAGCGTGAGCTGAAAGGAGCTTGAAATTGAGATTTGATAGTTTTGCCTGTTAATTTCTCCAAAAAAAAGTTGTCAATGAGTAACGTTTACCCCCGACCAACGCCACAGTGTCGATCCTGAGTGCCGACACGACCACATTCAGGAATGTCTTTCTGCTTCCAACAATCATGAGCTGAAGACTGTTACAGAGGGGTTCAAACGCGTTATAATCCTAATAGCTCTTCTCAAATGGGCTTTAAATATCCAACCTGGTGAAATGAATTACGTACATTTGGTCACATGAAGCATTCACGACATCAAAGCAACAAAACCTGCGTTGCATAAAAACATCCCACAGTGAACTCGACAATGGCAGGGGGGAAACTAATTCTGGAAGTGCAACTCATCATGTATCCAACGACTGAATATGTGATTTAAATGACACTGAAAAGCTAGGTGAAACAAATCGGAAGTAATACATTAATTTTATGAATTAAAGCTGAGAACATGGGTGAAAATGTGTTCTTATTCCTGTACACTAAGTTTTAAAACCATCAGATGGGAGTATTTATCTTTTTTTTAATGGTTTAAATGTTCTCCGTTTTTATTTTGTATATATTTCAGTGTTTATTCCCTCTAAACTGAACAATGTTGTTGACACCTAGCCTTCAGTCTTTGTAATTATGTAATTGCACTTAGAAATAAAAAATATATACACACCAAAATCCCATTTATAAATGAGCCTTAAAGTGCTCAGTTCAATTGTTTGAAATCAGATCAGGAAACTTTTGTTTTTTGGGATATATGATACCCCAAAAATGGCAAATGAGGATTTGTTTGTCTCTCAATACAAACACAAAGGTTTTTTAAATTATTCTATTAATTAAACAGCTGAAATCTGGCGTTCAGCTGGTAAATATGTTGGTGCTTCCAGAGAAAAGAGTCCGGTTCTTGGATTTCTTCCGAGAGTTGACGTTAAGCACTGTCTGTCACCGGCTGCAGGGAGAACAAGGAGAGGATTAATACATTTAGTGTCTCCGACATGGAACATAAACATGTTTTGCATGGTCCTTAAGTATATAAACTTATATACTGTAGAATATTTACAAGTCCTGATGTTGCCGAGTCTCACCTTATCCGCTTTTAGCTGGCCTCCCGCTGGAGCCTTTTCCTGGCCCTCTGCTTTCGACTCGCTCTGGGAGGAGGGGGCAGTTGCCTTGGGTGCAGCCACATCGTTGAGCTTGGCCTTAGACTTGTTGCGCTCTACTTTAAGATCCCCTCCTGCCTCTGCATCTTTCGGCCGCTTGGGTGATGCCTGACGAAAGGTTTGCCGAAGAGTCAGACACAGAAAACTCAACTATGAACCGAATGTGACGCTCTCAACTTAAAGCTGGGTATACTTGACAAACTCAAAGCTCACCTCTGTGGACTCCTCAGCTTTTCGTTTAGCTCCGCCCCTATCATTCTTCTCGTCGATGACGAGGGCCCCTTCATCCTCATCACTGCTGCCCTCTGCATCGGCTTTCTCCAAACTTACTGTGTCCTCTGCTGCTGGCTCTTTGTCCTTCTTCGATGACTACAGGCCGAGATTTAAAGTTGAAAGGAAACAGTCAAAACCTGGAGTTGGACCCTCAAGAGCCGACACCAAATTCTCAATGTCTTTGAGGGGTAAGCATGGTGTGTATTTTGAGCTGAAAAGGATTTTGCCAGGATCTTACATACATGAGGATTTATATGGAAATATTTTGCATTGAAGACAGGTGTTGTGCTTTCTAGCCAACAAGAACATGTTTATTGTCTTTGTTTGCATCCCTGTGATTGCACCTTGAGGTCATCTCTTTCCAGTGACTATCCAGCAGGTGTCCTTGTTTTGACCCGTTATAGTAGTTTCACCCTCATGGCCCAACAAGTGCGTTGATGAGGCAGTGAGTTTGCCAAAATCTGATCTGCTGTCACTTTTGGTTTTCTTCAATTACAGCAAACACAATTTCTTAACTGATATTTCATGGGGAGCACAACACAATGTACATTACTCACAGTAAAAAAAACACACGACTGCCCTCTTTCCTAAAAATACCCACATCGTTGCCTTCGTGTGTGACCGTGGGGTTCTTCTCAATCTCCCAGAGTCCCTCAGCAAAGCCTTTCCTCTTGTTAGCTTTTCCAAACTTCTCCTTATTTTCATCGTATGAGCACAGATCCTTGGCCCCTAGGAATGCCCTGAGGAGGTCAAATACAACTAGTTTTCTAAATGTGTACACTGAAGCACATCAATTCCAAAATGCGTAAAAGGCAGAGATGGCCATATAAGTAGCTGTGGCTATTATATTATGTGGATAAATGACAACATATTCTACTAAATTCCTATCGTGTTTGTGATAAATGATTAGCCAATTACATTACATGATTATTGTAATGCTACTAAACGGAAACAAAAATTAGTTCTGGAAGAAATAAGGATGTTCCTTTTCTTCAATTATGAATGTCTTTGGTAATATTTAGACTGACAGCATTGACACACTATACTCACGTCTCATGTGTCCCAAAAAAGAACACCTGGTACTTGTTGGAGGGGGTCTTCACGGCTCCTTCAGGTAACTCGTCAATCTGTGAATTATGAACACAGTTTATTGAGACTAGAGGCTGATGAGAAATAATGAAAAAACAACGCAACTCTAAGGGAAAATTATAATGCAGAACACAAAGCCAAAAGGTATTTAATGTCAAACTGATGACAGTCATTAGTATTCAGAACAACATTACACATTTAAATACAATAACTCATTTACACTGACTAAAAGAAAGAGCAAGAAAATCATTGTTTGATAAGATTGAACCAGAACATATTTTGCATTTTCATTTGATAGATGAATTAATAATTATTTTCCTTTTTATGTCACTGGAAATAAATAAACAGTTTCCACAGTAGGGGTACTTATGGTAAATGCTCATTCAAGTCTGACCAGTCTCTTATTGAACTCTTATGAGCCAATTAAGGAGCAGGGTCAATGCACTTCTGTTCGACATCCTTGCAATGCACTGTTTGGCTCATCTACTCTGCCACTATATATATGTGTTTTTAAAAGAGCACGGCCAACCACACGCACAGGATGTCCGTTTGCAAACTGACAGAAAGGCGTTTTGGGCATTCCCAGATAGGGGCCATTGAACCGGGATAGGTGGGGCAGGACCTGTGGCCTGCTGACAAGGGGCATGCTGATAAGACTGAGAAAAGGGAGGGAAGAGGAGCATATCAATGACACGACCTATACTACTCATGTGTATTAAGTGGCGCTCTATGTAGTGCTTTTCTCATTTACTCACGTCATATGCATGAAAGTATTTAGAAAGCTGTGAGAACTTAAAACAAAATTACATTGTCTGCCATGCTGAATAATAATAATTAAAATGGGCTGAAATGTTATACTGTTAAAGGACCTTTTAGACATTACATGATGGTCTTTATGAGCCTGAAACTAATGTTACCGTAATGGAGGAAACCCTCAACTCATTTGTCGCAGTAAATGTGGGCAGGCGGCCGTGTTTACAAAGTATCAAAGCATATGGCGACACAAGTAGCCATGTGGCGTCTGTAATGCAACAGTTATTAAGGAAAACAACTTATTTTGCTCAGCTGCAACTCAGTTAAGTCACAACGTGGATTCCGCACTAGTGTCTTAAGAGAGCACAACGTTGCGACCGGAGAGACGTGTGCGTGTAGCGTGTCATGGTCGTCAACTTGTAGCCGACCTTCTCTTAACGTCAGCCAAAGGCTCTTTCTAACGGGTAGCTCGTCGTCACCCCGATGCTAGCATCGCGAGGCCCCGGGGGCGCGTGAGAATGAGAGCAGCTAGCGGCAGCATTCACGTTTTAACTCGTCGGTCGAGCGAGGCAACGAGGCGTCTGGCCGATGACTCACTCCAACGTCTACAGCTAACTGACGGTGGCGGCGCGAGGCTCGCCGTTCGGATGCTGGGCAACGTTAGCTCACGCGACACCGCGCGAGGCTAACTCATGGTAGCTAACGCTATCTACCGTTAGGCCCTGCAGGTAAACAAGCGGTGAGCACGGGCGGTCAGAAGGACCGGGGTCAATACCGAGCCGTGAGGTGGAAACAAGGCAGATAACGGCGGGTGCTTACCCTCGCAGGCCACTGTGGATACCCCTTCATTTTAGCAAACACAAGATCTCCGGGCTTGTATTCCCGTTGCCTGTTGGACCTCGGCATGGTTCTTGCAGAGGTGCCTCGCAACGTCAGATAACCTTTAAGGAGTTGAACTACAGTAGCGCAGGTGAGTATCGCTGGTGGTATTGTGGCACAGGGTCCCGGGTCGGTCCACACCTGCTGCAAAACAAGCCCGGCGTCGGTTTCTCATCCAAATATCAACCAGGCGCGGAAAAATTGGAGCGAAGACGAGGCGGCGATTTTTTTTTTTTTTTGTTCTCCGCGGATTCTGTGCACCGTAATCACGGCTGGAGATAGCGACGCCGGTTCGGCGCTTGAATGACGTTACACTCCGAGTAAACGCGCTCACGATTTGGTTTTATCGTTATCTTACAATCCACTGGCTCGTCCCACGGACTGTTTGGGTTTGAAATTGAAACCCGCCCGCAGACGCGCCCCCAATCTGCACAGTAGCGCCCCTCGTGGACGCGGAAGGTATCGACTTCATATACAAAGATAACGCCACTCATTTTGTAATCGCGATCAATAAAAATAAAACATTCACCTAGACATTTGATGGACGATTGTTTGACTGAGATATATATTCACATGCAAATGTATTATTATTTTTGATGCTTGTACTTTAATCAACCAACAATAAACGGACCTGATCAATTTACATGGCTGGATTCATTCGTACGGAGTCCCAAGGTGAGCGATCTCTGTGGATTGTGTCCAGTTTTTGTATGCTGGAATACAACCAGGGCAAATATGTATTTGATTTCACACATAGCCTACATGTATACATGTGCAATATAATCACAACACTAAACGAGGTGTTGAACTACAATTTTGAAACTAAGACCCTATTCGAGATAGGGCCTCACTGCCAATTAAGAGGTGGCATTCATGTCTTGTCATGTAAGTTAATATTGTGCTTTATTGGTGCATATTTTCGAATAGATGTATGGCAGTTTTTGAGCCTTTCTCCAACTTACCAACACATACTGATCATTTCTTTATCAACTAAGGTTACCATTACCATACATCTATATCATGCAACAGCCCACTGTCACAAAACTGCTTCAATTCTAATGTTTGTCCTTTTTTAATTAGACAAAAGTATTTAGTAACCAAAACATTAGACCTAAAGGTGAATTGTTGGACACCTCAATTCCAAACCAGGGGCATTAATATACTGCTCTAACATCCTTCAGTCCTCAGATTTTTGGGAGAGTTAAATGTTTTAGGACATGGCTGCAGGGATTGGTGAGGTTGGCCACTGAGTGAGTTTAGGCGATTTAACCTCGCTCAGTCTCTGGCCTAAATCCTAAAGGTTTTTGATGGGTTGACACCAGACCTGTCAAGTTGTTCCACACTACTCAAACATTTTTTGCCGACCTTGATTTATTTGTTTGAACACTGAAGACAATAAGGATAGATCAGCCAGTTTTTTTATTTCATAATACAAGCTAAACAAGGCAATCCAGTTGCAGACGAGGACTGTGGCCATGTTGTTGTTGTTTTGTTTTTTACCTGTTTATAAAACTATTGAGGAAAATAAAAAAAATGTAAAACGTTTTTGAATTACTTGGATTTGTCATGTTTATTGGATTTAGTAAACTGTTGCTGTACATTGATGGTTATACACACTCGGTCCTTCGGGGGCGACAATGTCCTCGAGTTGTTTACCAACTAACACAAACCGAAGAAGAAGAATAAGAAAGCTGCGCAGAAAGCTGCGCAGTGGCCGTTTCTTCAATCATGGCTGATGGAGGCGAATGTTTTGATGGAGTCCAGGGACCAACAAAAAGCTCCGCTTTTGTGCTGTAAATCACAGCTGCTGCCTCAACCGACGTCATATTATGTGCAGTAAGAGATCTGAGACGAATTTTCTTTGACCCAGCCGGAAAAGGGCCAGTTAGCCGATACCGTCTGCTGCAGCGGCCTAGCTAACGTTAGCTTGCGTTGTTGAGTGAGCTCAGTGCGCGGCCCTCTCTCAACCCGATTTGTGTTCTTCATGCTGCAGCTCCACCGGGACTTATTTCACCTTTATAGTCACATGTACAGAAGAGTATCGTAGCTTTTTTAAATAGATGGAGTTAGTTCGAAGCAAAGTGTGAGTACGGCTGCTTGAGACTGACCCTAGGGGGAGTGGTTATCCATGACCAAGAGTTCCTGCACAATACTATTCTTTAATATTGTCAGCGAACATGTCTCTAGTCGCCTATGGCAGCAGTGACGAGAGTGACTCGGAGGAATCTTCCGCCGCACCGCAGAGCAAAGGGCTCTTCTCGGTGCTGCCTGCTCCGAAAAAGCCAAGATCGACAGGAGGAAGCGGGGGACCGAGAAAGGAGATTAAAGCGAGCCGTTCACCGGGGAACAGCACGTCCAACGATGATCTGACGGTAGAGCCGCAGCCATCTAAAGAAGGCTTATTTTCTAGTCTGCCTAAGCCGAGGAAGCGAACAGAGCCCGTCAAGATCACTGTGCCGCAGATCCAGAGACGGGATGTGAGTGTGGAGTCGTATCAAACAGTTTGCTTACACACGGTGCCGCTCCTGTTGGCTGTACTTCATAATCTCTTTTGTTGTTGTCTACAGCCAGACTCTGACGATGATAATGATGAACCAGTAAAGAAGAAAGTACAACCTCAGGTAAGAATGTCTCACCCTGTTGTTACATTTCTGTCAACTGAATTGTTCTTACCACAGCTACTTTGACAACTGTTTAAGTAACACTCGAGTTGAATTCCCATTCAAACGAAGCTTTCTCATCTCTGAGACCCAACATCAGAATCAGAAAGATGTATTAGCTATGTGTGTTACACACAAAACAATTGACTTGGTGGCTGGTGTGTACACATTAGACAAACAAACAAAACAACAACAATCAAAAACAATCAACAGTCAACATATAAGATAAAATAAATCTGTTCATGAGGGTCAGTGGGGGTCAACATATGCTCTATATCACCGATACTACAGGAATAATTCAGCTTTCATACGTGACCTTCTTGACATTATGAGATTGTGCACGTGATATAAAGCTTATCTGTGACCTAATAAAAGCCCCAGTGTTGAACGCTGAACACATTTTTATTGTTTTGACAGAGCCGTTAATGGTACGCGAGTCAGCTAAGATTTGACTCTGCTTCTTTTGTGTCTGATATTCTTTGCAACATTTACACTTCAAGAGGCTAACAAATACACCCTGAAAAGGAGGGAATCAATGACCTGCATATATTACGTAATGCCTTTGTCTGGTAGAAACAGTATCAAACCACAAGATGTGGCTGGCATTCCCTGAACTCGCATTGCCCGGTTTCATCCACACGTCTCGTCTCTTCCAGGGTACAGGCCTTTCATCTCTCCTCCCACAACCCAGAAACATGAGCATGAAGTCGATGAACAGATCCCTGGTTCCTCACACACTCACCAAGCGCCAAGAACCAAAAGGACCAAATTCTGGAAAGCCCGCTCAGGGTCTGCTTGGTTCTAGTGCATCTCCCTCTGCTATCAAAGCTGCGGCAAAGTCCGCCGCCCTGCAGGTGGCTCGACAAATAGCCTCCGAGGATAAAGAGGAGGACATAACTCCACAGAACTACTTTTCTCTGGGCGAGAGCTCCCCGCCTCTCCCTGCAGTCGACCCAAGTTTAGAACCTGAGCAAGGAGCCATCGCGGAACCTCTTGCACTTGCCCCTGGAGATGAGCCGGGTCAGTCAGACGCCCCGCTCGATTTTGGGGGGAACCAGGAGGGAGCTGGTCCATGGGTAGGTCAATATCCTCCGTATGAACAGGCCATGGAAGGCCCCGGAGCTCGCCCTGAGGTAATCATGACTCATAATGTACCTTGTACTGTTTATATACAGCAGCCACATGGCTTTAGACTCTAATTGGGGGATTGAGGGCTGGCCAGAGCCCCCCAACCCACCCCCCACCATCATGAAATGAGACTAGTTCTGTGACATTAAAGCAAAAATAAACCAAACATGTTCTCCTCTATAGGGATACTATAATGAGCCATTCTTCCAAGATCCTGAAACCGGATCGGCAGAAGCTGGAGAGCCTGGCAGCTCTGCCATGTTTGAGGATGAAGCGGTAAGACGTTGCTGCTTCTTTCATTTGTATTTGTTTTTGCGTTACATCTCCATACTTTATACATTGGTTAATTATTGGTAATTTTGGGGCTGCATCAGTTGTTTTACTGACGTAAGCTATTTCCTCTTGTGCTTTAGTTCATGCGACTGCAGGGGAAACGGAACAGGGGAAAAGAGGAGATCAAGTTCCTGGAGATCAAAGGAGACGACCAGCTAAGTGGCAACAAGCAGTGGATGACCAAGAGCATGACGGAGGAGAAGCAGACCCGTCAGTCCTTCAGCAAGGTGACCTGAGTAGATCTCTCTGACTGTGGGCTCTGATGGGGTTGGGGGTTGTTCCGTTTTTTGCTTGTGGAAAAGTCGAGATAGGGAACACCTCAAGCCCTCCAGTCATAACATGTTTGACATGGTGGGAACTAAAAACATGTTTCACTGCCTGATCCTGCAGACATAATGTGGACTTCTCTAACTCGAACAGTCACAAAAAAGGAAAAGATCATTGTCATATAAATCTTGAGGTTCATACCAAACTAAACCATGTTGTGAACATTATTTAATGCGGGTCAAATGGCATAACATGTCCTGATTGCTCTGAGAAACATGTACGACAACACATGTACTACATCACCGTTAAACTTAATGTATCATCGAATTTGTTCTCCCTTTTTGTTTCATTTCTGCAGAAAAATAGAGAACAGCCTACAGGACAGCAGCGACGCAAGCATCAGATAACATATCTCATTCACCAGGTGAGTGCTGCACAGTCCGGGAAACGCTGCATTCAAGTTCGTCTGAGGGGAGAAGGGATTCAGAGTTCATTGATGTTGCCCAAAACAAATGTAACATATTGTAGCTAATGCAAGAGCTTCTCGAGCTTCTCGAGCTTCTAGTTAGACGGACTTGGCAACATTTGAAATGTGTACATCATTTCTCAGTTGGTTGGGCAGGTGAAACAGCAGCAGGCTGAGAGCACCAACATACCAAGAGTGTGTGAAATGTCTGCAAACATTGAAGTCCGAGTTGTTGGCTTCCCTGCTTGTTTCTGTCAAGCATTGTGTTGACGATTGTACACCTGTGGTTCATACAGGAGGCTACAGAGACAGGCCTACATAAGACATTCATAAAAGCTCCAAATAGTTGCCAAACTACTCATTACTTCAAATGTCGCTTTCTGTTAAACATTGAAAGTATGTGGCTATGCATTCACTTTGGGTGGTGTTTCAGTTGTACGCACCCCCAGCTAGTATTCAACGTTCTGATTAATGCACAGGTTAAGATTTATTCAAGCCGTTTAATATTTTTTTCTTATGTTTGTATTCACTTAATTGTCTTTTTTTCACAGGCAAAGGAACGCGAGTTGGAGCTGAAGAACAGCTGGGCAGATAACAAGCTCTCCCGCCGGCAGACACAGGCCAAATACGGTTTCTAAATGTCACACTGTGGACTCGTGGTGACGCGTGGAAACCCTGCACCAGAAAGTAGAATAGAGCTTTTCCAGATTTCCCCACACACTTGTGGAAAACTGGTGTTTGGGGAGAAACTACACACACCGTAATACAGATTTTTCCCACCTGTATTTGTGTTAAATTGTTATTATTCAGTAGTTTGCGCAACTGTTTCATACGGTGTTACTTTTGTACGGAAAATCCAGTCGCTGTCGTTAACCTTCCTCTCCCAATAATTTACAGTAAATATAGGCTCTGTATCTACAAATGCAATTGTAAGGCACCTTTGGCCAGTCAGTGGCAGAGATGATATAGTGTCACCCTCAAGTGGCCATTTAAAAAATAAAAAAAATCCTTTGGAATTTCCGAACGACTCCCGTTGAGTGATGAATACGAACACCTCCACAACACGGTTTGGTTCTCTGGCAGTCGCAACATGTTGGTAAAACGTTGCCTTTGAGAAATGAACCGGAGGCGATAGAAGGATGTGAAGCATTACATATTTTTGTAATAACGAATAAAGATGTTGGAATACTACATATGCTGCAGTTGCTCAGAGACTCATTAAAGTAAGGATATAAAGTGTCCCATGTCTGTCGCTGTTATTTCATCTCGAGTTTGTAATTCAGCTCCTGTTCTTCTCCAGCAGATTTGTGAACGAGCGTACCTGCATAAGTTGCCAGAGAACCAAACACATTTCACCTCCAGCTGGTTCTCTAAAACTGGACCGTTTGTCAGTTTTATCCGGCTGCATCCAGCATGCATCTTAACCTTCCTGTTACCGTAGGGTCAATTTGACCCCATTCAATGTTTAACCCTCCTGTTACCTTTATATTTACTGACATTTTACCCTTGGGGTCAATTTGACCCCAGCAATTAAAACCTCCAGAAAATTATTAGAATTAAAATTGTTTTCCAAATTTAAGTGTGAGGTACTTTATGTTTGTTTGTTGACTACTTAAATAGCCCTTTAAATATATACAAAAGTTGATATTTCTTATGTTTGACACAGTGAAAAACAGCCTGGGGTCAAATTGACCCGAAAGAACACCGACATTAAACATTGAATGGGGTCAAATTGACCCTAAGGTAACAGGAGGGTTAAGTGATTTAGTTGTTTTCTGTTCAATAAAACAAGTCTTTCTTTAATTGTGACTGGCAGTGGCAACACATTTGGCCTCTTCATGCCGCTCTAACTAGCAGTCGCATTAACGCCAGAGTTGTCAGTTTTTGAATGCGGAGGAGCGGTCGTCAGGAAGACACTGCTGTTTAAATTAGTCTGTGTGGCTTGTCCTCTGCTAGTGAAACTAAATTTTTCAAACACACTGAAGACTTTTGTGAAGGGAAACTGAGCTGTTCAATGTGGTGAAACAAAAATACTGCCAATCTCTCCAGTTTTGGAGAATATTGCAGATTTCTGGTTTTCTCATGGATTGGATGTACAGATGGTTCTTTTCCCATCATGCAAAGAAGCCGTTTAGCTTTCTTTACCAAAGCAATAGTTGTTTTCTGGCTTTCTTTCCTCCTATAACAACGAAATGAGTACGTCACCCTGTATCAATACTTTATTTGATTTTTAAGTTGAAAATAGAGTAGACATGTCAACTCCTGATCCTGGTTGCTTCTATTTGCATTATTACATTACACAGATTACTTTATATATAAACTGATGGCAGCAGCTCTGTAGCTTTCTACCATAACTGCACCAACACACGCACAACCGGATCTGACTCAGGACTGACATTTGGCAAAAAACTTACCAGCAGTCCAGGAATATCAATTGCTTCCATCCTTCTTAGTTTCAGTTAATTGCCTGTAGAGCCTGTGTGACATCCTCACATTAACTTTCAGATGGAATATAAATGAGTTGCAGCTTTGTCTTCTTCTTCCATGACACCTATTGGTCAGTGCAACGGGTGTCTGTGTTGAAATAACATTTCTATAAAACTAAGTACATATTGATGCTCTCGATTTACATCAGCAGGTTTCATAAAAAGATTGACAAAGCATATTGAGGACTCAGTTCATGTTGGATGGCTTTACTGGGAAGAAACAATATTTCCTTTTTTTACTCCTTTAGCCAATTATTTTGTTGTGTGTGGTAGTTAAAATTGAAATAATAAATGTGTTCATTCATTTGTTCATGAATGACAGATAATGACACAGACAACAGCTTTGATTCATTTATATTGTGTATTATAAACAATATCCATTTTAGTTCCACACACGTCTTCATTTTCAGTCCTTTAATCTTTTTTCGAGCCGTCACTTGGTGGTGCCGTTGTGTCTTCACTCGTCTGTGTACTCGCTGCCGTTTCCTCTTCTGCAGTTTCGCTGACTTGACTCTCAGAGTCTTTACCCGCTTCAGTTTCCACAGCAGCAGGATCGGAGATATCTGCAGCCGCCTGCTGCTTTTGTGCCTTCAGCTCCCGCCGATGATCAGCAGACTGGTCCTCGTACGGCACCACGGAAATGGGGATGCGAACTTTGTCCAATCCATTAACCTGGAGGACAAAAAATATGAAGGATAAGCACTCTGGTCTGTAGAATAACGGCCGTAGCCTGCTCCTGTTTGTGATTCACGGAGAGTGCCATGAAGACGAGCTCTTGGTGGAGAGACATTAACAAAAAATTAAGTGTCACGGTAATTCTCAACAGAAAATGTTAATGTCTTATATGTGACTGCTGCATTTTGCAATAATATCTTAATGTGTTTGTTATTGCAACATACAGTGCCCATATGTAAACATATATTATTTGACACTTTAAAGAGTAGCTGGTTTTGAATCATTTTCTACCAACTACTAAAATGGCATCCAAAGCTGCTGTTGCTTCAAACGTTTGGTAAATTAATCAAGTATGTGATGCACTGAAGAAGATCGTTTCTTACCGTAACTTCACACCAGTAGTCCCCCAAGTCCTTGACCGACTCAAAAGGGAAATTCAATGCACGAGGTGGAATCACAACTCTCAGCTGAGGAAAAGGTTCATTCAGGTCCATAAAACAATGATGTGCATGTTCAGCACAGGCACTTACTTAATGTCCAAAGGGACAAAACACGGCTGAGAAGACAAGAGACGAAGACGGCCATACCTTCTTCTGAAACTGCCTGCTGAGGATCTCCTTATTGACCTGGAATTCCTCCACAGGGATTTGGTTTATCTTTAACTTGCAGCATTTCAGGAGCTCCACGGTCTGTACAACATATACATGTAAATATTTATCAGCAAACCTTTGTTTAAAAACTGACAGCGGTTAAGTACCTTTCAGCTCTTAAATAATGTGACCAGCAGAGAGGACCTAAGTAGTGAAGAAAATGTGGAAACAATGAAATGCTTCGAGAAGACTCACCAATTCTCCAGTGCGTGTCTGGGTTCTTTCCTCTGGCGCCCCCTCGCGCAGAAGCTGTTGGTAGAATGAATTTTTGTTTCATCTATACATTGCCATCTAATGTGTGTGGAAATAACTGACTGTATTGAAATGGAGCACACACCCGTAACTCCTCGGCAAACATCTGTTTGTTCTCCGGTGATGGATACACGCCGAAGCCTTGGGGCAGCAGCTTATTTCTTCCGACAGACTTCTTCACAAACACAGTGTCCCCTCGCCCACCGAACTCTGTGAGAAAAGAAACCAAAGTTCGTTGATTACTTTAAATTGTTTCAATGGGCTTGTGAAAAGCAACGGTGAGAGATTTGTTTTCGTCGATACTCACTGGGTACCGTCTGAGTCAGGATGAGCTCCATCTTCTCCTTGGGAGCACATTTGAGGTCTTCAACCAACTTGTAGATTCGGTGTCTTCGGGGGTGAAGCCTCGGCGGACTGCCTACTTTAGATAAGGGCACCTGCCACCACCGCTCCACCACCACCGTGTTCTGTTGGAAACACACTTTTAAAGTCTTGTAGTCGTCACAAAATCCTGACTATGTTAATATTGTGAATTTCTTCTCTTATGGCTCTCCAGCAGAACACTGGAATGATGAAGTTATTGAAGCTGGACCCAGTTATTCAGACTTCCCCAGTTACTCAACACCAACTCATAGTCTACATGTGTTTTAATTTTTTTATACAGTACTTTTTGCTATGACAGGTGCAAGACACGTCGAGTTTAATGGCCACCTTTAGATGGCATGTTTTTGTTTTTGCTAAACACCAATGTTAAAAAATGTCCAACTTGTTTTTAAAGTAAACAATGATCTCAAAGGATGAGCAGATACATTAGGAAGCAGAACATCAAACAACAATGTATGAAAATTAACTAATTAATTATATAATATGTTCAAGGAAAGGATTTCAAATCTGAAATGTTATAATTGGCTGCTTTGTCATTTTTAATTGAATATCTCTGAGTTTTGGTCTGACAAGTAGATTAAAGACATTCCCCCGGGAAGGTGTTTAGGTTCCTACTAGATGCCATTTTATAGACTAGATGATGAACAAATATATATCATTTGAATTGATCATGCAGATAACCTTTAGGTGCCAACATGATGACATGAGACTGCGCTGTCCTTCCAGTCGGACCCAGGCTGCACGTTACCTGCACATTACTGGACATCTGTTCAGGAACGATCCGAGTTATCACAGTCCTCAGTTAAGCGTTTTCAAACTACAGCTTGCTAATTATATTGTTTAAATTAAAACGCGCAGAGCCACTGGGGAGTTATTCATTACGGCGTGCAGAGACACTGACCTGAGTAGGAGTCCGAGAGAAGCTCCTGACAGCCGGCTGGCTGAGCAGGACCTGAAGGACACGGCGGCCCGAGCTCCACATGTTCAATTAACGCTGAGATTCACCCGCTTCAAAACATCGACTCAAATAAACCCGAAAGAAGGTCAACGCAGTCTGGTTTTAGGCACCTCCACCTTAAAGTGACCCCTCATTCACCAGTCAGACCAGCGCAGCATGCACGTTAGCTAAGGAATGCTAACGGTAACGAGCGGCGTTGGTTGATTCAACGGACCACATCGCCTGAAATAGTAGGCCGGAAAAAAGCCTGAATTAAAAGGCTTCTGCCACTTACTGCATTGGGGTGTGGGCCAGATGTATATATCTCTATAAAAATAAAATAAATTAAATCCTATTTCTTCCACTCAATCCTGTTGCTTTAAAAGATGGCATTACTTTTCCTGCCTCCAAAGTCATCAGGCTTAGAACACGCATGTTGTCGAGGACCAGGCCAAGAGACTGAACTCAAGCCTGCTCAATAATATTCTTCCTCTTGATATTCTTATAATGAAGTAGTATAATGTCTGGTTTTGATAAGCTGAGAAGGGCAATTGTAAATGTTATGATCAGTGGGGGAATGTAACTAGTAGTATTTTAGTAGTAGTATATTTACCTAAGTACAAATTCATAGTAGGCTACTTTACTTGAATATTTGTATTTATTCAACTTTGTACTTCTACTTCATGACATCTCGGAGAAACATGTTGTATTTCTTACTCCACTACATTTGTCTGGCAGCTTTAGTTAAAGTTAATTTGCACATTACAATATTTCAAACACTTCTGAACAGCCCAAACTGAACAACAGTGTATAAAAGAGTTAAAGTGAACTCTGATCCAAACAAATACACACATTTAATATCTATATATAAAAGTAAAACACTGACAGAGGTCATGTTTCTGAAAAATGTTTGCTTTATATCGGTATTGTTTGTAGTCCAATTACCTCATTTTCTGTTTTTCAGTTCAGTGGTGAAATCTATTCTCTGTTATGCTTAAACGAGTTCACTGAAGTCAGGTTTAATGGCTAAGGTAGCAACGGTCAGTGAGAGAGGATCTGTATCTGGATTTGTAATAACTTTATCACAGAGAATGTTTGTAAAAACAAACACATATGAGGAGAATATAAAAACACTGTATTAAAAACAATTTATTCTCCATTTCAATGCTGAATCAATATTTGCGGCCACTAGATTATCTAACAACTTCTCTTCTATCGGCTCAAATGTTAACTGCTTCCTGTTGTGATCAAACAGTGCTGTTCCTAAATGTAACCACACACCATGTAGATGAATAATAATGTTGAATTAAGGTGGACAGAGCTCCTTGAAAACAACCCTTGAAATGTTGCAAAAATGTTATTTAAATCTCAAGTGAAGTAAGGCCACTTTCTTCAATTGTTTACAGGAGGAGTGCACACTAATAATACATTATTTAGGCATTAGAAAATATGAAAAAACATATGCATCACACATCACCACCAGCGGGTTCATGAGAATCACTTGTGGCCCCATAGAAAGAATAGCGGTTGGGTATCAGTCTGTGTCCTGACATGACCATCTTACAGCAGGTCAGCAGAGCGAAGCAACAACTGCAGATGAACATGAGGGTGGTGGCGACCCACACCAAGGTGGTGATAGCGAAGGCCAACTGGTAGGTTGTCTTGTGGCAGTATCGCAATGTTCCGGGTGTGTAGTCGGGAGGATAAACAGGGTAAATCCAGGAAGTGCCTATGGGCAGAATGTTTCAATTCAACTTAAAAACTGAACTGAAAACTCAAAACACTTTTCTTAATCAATTTTTTACTGCAAGTGACTGGATCCAACATGAACACAAATGGTTGTAGTTATTTAAAATGTGGTTTAAAGTCACATTTTTTGGTCAAATCCCACACAGTCCTGGTAGAGCTTTTGAGTGTTTAACTGTTTGGGATGTTTTGTGTGACTCATTTTCAAGCCCTTGAAAACTTGTCTTTACATTAAAAATCAAGTTTTTAAGGGCTTTAATGAGTCTTGTATATGTTTTTAAACAATAGTGAAATACAACGTAGAAGAATAAAGTAGCATGACATGGAATAGTCACATTATAGTTATGTAAAGCACTTGAGTAAATAATATACTAAGTTACTTTACACCATTGGCTGAATGTCGAGTCTTGAGAAATGAAACTAAACTTAACATTCCTGCTACATTTTCTCTCACCTACAAAGAACCAGACGAAAGTGAAGAGGTGCAGGGCGGCCGTGAAGGCCGAGCACATGATGGAGGGCTTGTCGTCCCCCCAGCTGTTCCAGGTGTAGGTCAGAGACAGAGATAGGAGGTGGCTTGCTCCCAGCACTATCAGGTAAATGGGGATGTTTGGTTGCACTGGACAACGGCTCAGATGTGTAGCCCCTGTGAAGCAGGTTTGCAATATGTTACTATTAACATGGCTTTATGAAAAAGATTAATGAAGAGTAACACTGCTTGTTGTTAAAAATCACTAAAATAATACACACAAATATGACAGTGATCAGAACAGAAGTAGACCCACCCAAACTAATGGCTGCAATCATAACCATCCACCAAATAATATTCACCACCACTGTGAGAGAGGAAGAGGGTCGAGGATTGGTATGTAAAACATAAAATAAGGCAGACACAAATGTGACGGAGAAAAAAAAAGACTTCTAACCGAGTGATGAAATCATCACGGCACTATGAGGCCTGACTTCGACATGTGGAGACGGGTTCATGTCTGTGAAGAAAGAAAGAGTCTTGTCATAGTGATACACAAACATCAACAGGAAGAGGGTCTGCAGCAGCAGTTCTACTGTACCTGCCCTACGTCTTCTTCTTCTTCTTCTCGGTGTTAGACCCTTAATCACAGTGTCAACTTTGCTCACAACATTTTTTGGCAGGAAGTTAAGACACGTTGTTCAAGGCAATAATTTCAGCAACTGTTTGGCAACACTCTGTGCTTAAAGAAGAAGCAATGATATAATCTATTATCTGATTAAAAAAACACATCTGCATGCAATTTGTGTTTGCAGCCACAAACCACTCGCATGGTGTCCTCATGCAAACCCTGCTTTTCTGAAATGTTGAGTTTTGAAATTCATCGGTCAATAAAATTGAATGATATTGCATAGTTAAGGCGTTAGTTAATGCAATGAATCCAACGCAGAAAAGACTAAGTGGTGAACTTACAGTTGCACAGAGAAAAGCACATCCTTTGGGGGGAGCTTGTTACAGAAAGTCACTGATGTGTAAAATTGGAGAAGTTCCCTTTTTAATGTGTAACATTTGCCGAGAGGGCCGTTTAAAGTATTCAGTAACATGATTTCGACAATTTTTATTTAAGGTAACATTAAACCAAGCAAAGACAATACATCCAAAGTGATCTAGCAATCTGCGTCAGTAAGAAGGTGGCTCCAGTGGGTTTTGTGATGCAAAGGTTGACACTCCAACAAACCCAGAACAGGATGTCAACACAACCTCTGCAGCAGCACGCCGCCATGTGACAATGACGCACACGACTTCACACAACCCGGCGCTGATCATCTGTCAGACTGGAGTTATTTTTCTCCAGTGGAGAAGAACATTATTGGTATTTATTTAGCTTATTTAATTTTTTTCAGTTGTCAAATGAACTTCCTGGTGATGTATACCAGTTATAATGCACTTTACCAGTTTTTACTGCAGTTTATTTATTGTACATAATTTCACATTTATTTTGAATGCATTATTTATTTGTTCCCAGTATCTTTGTTGAATGACACAATGAGAAAGTACAATTGAGATTATGTCACTGACAGTAGAATAGTGGTTCCACCTATTGAATCCCATATTGATGCCTCATCGACAGGTCCATTCTTCCCTCATGCTTGACTTTGACTCGGACATTAAACTTAAAATATCTGGTCATCTTCTTTTTCAGTTGAGAAACTATATATTTCAAACTGGTCTTGCCAAAAACTGAGCGAAAGGCCTTTTTGTTCTTTTTTGCCTCTTTCAGTTGGAAGTCGATGATTGTTTGAATCATGGGAGCAGCCGGGAAGTCCATGCATACGATTCCAAGGCGCTGGTTCAGGTCCGTCTTGTTGCCCACGTAGTCGTGCAGCTGTGCGTTGATGCGCTGAGCGACGGCTCTGGGATGCGCAAACAAACCAGCTCCACTGCTGAAGGTCAGAAACATCCGGGCCGGGTTGCCCACAGGTGCAGCCACCAGGTGCTGATAGACGCTCTGCCATTTCTCCTTCACATGCAGAAGTGTGTGTACCTACGGGGAACAGCAAAAAACAATCATTTAGATTCTTTCTGCATTTCTATGAACTTGTAATGATGCGGGATATGTTTCGGTCCTGCTCCTTTCTGATGTACGTGGTTTTCGAGTTTAACTCTTTGACCACCATATTCGCTAACTGAGCTGTAGTGGTGGCCTTCTCTACATTGCTTGCTCAGCAACTGATTCCCCTCAGTTTATACATTCCGGCTGGAGGATGAAGGGGTACACCTCAAACTCAAATAGATAAACCATAATCTGGGCTGAACTGAAACATTTGATGAGATCTAGCAAACTTCTCTGCTTCAGTTGTCGTCTTTTCTCTTTTTGTTGTGCGCTAGAGTTGTTTTGGATGCACGTGACACCTTTGTATGAATGAATCATATATCTTCGTACTCTCCAGTCATCTGCTATGTCCAAGGAATCATAGCGCATCCCCAAGTCTGGCCCAGGAAAGTCTTGCAGGACGACGAGCTTCCCTCGGGCCTCTCCCATGGTCGGCACGAGCCGGCTGTGCCACAGAAGGTCCCAGTCGGCGTAGCGACGGACGTAGTCGACCACTGCCCCGTAGATGTCATACGTCTCACTGTACTCCTCCTTCACGCGCATCAGCACCGTCTCACTAGGATACTCCACGAGGAAGTCGGCCACGCCCTCCAGCACGTGGCCGAAGTGCGCCCACTGATAAGACACCCCGTGATGGATGGTGAGGTTGCCATTGAAGTAACGGACACGGACGTCCAGGAAGCGGACGCCGGCTCGGAGCTGGGAGGCTAAGCTCCAGGTCTGGCACTCTGCAAAGACGCCACCGTACAGAGCCATGGTGTTGTGGGTCCCCGGCATCGTGACCTCAGACAGCGGTTGATCATCAGGGAGGCTCGCCATCCAGGACGGGTTGAGGAACTCCGGGCTGGGTGTGTCATCATAGTCAGGTCTCTGAATGGCCCCGCGACTCAAACCAATAATACTGGAACAAATAACAGAGATTTGTCACGAATAGTTTTTTTGTGGTAAATATATCAAGATGTGTCTCGTTCTCAGAGAATGTTGAACGTTGGTCGTCTTATTGTTCATTATTTTAAAGCCCTTTCAATTTACTCACCCAACTAGCAGCAACAGCTCAATTAACCTCTTCTGCATTTTCACTGGACCTCCTCTGATGCCGCCCATCCTTGATTGATCAGTTCTGATTATCAGCAGAGACAATGGCAGGAAAAATACCACTGAGATCAGCATTTAGTTCAATGTAATGTGAATAAGAAATTGGCCAACAAGATGATATTTAAACTAGATCAATAAATGACTGGTCAACAGAACAACTAGAGAAATAACCAAAACATATTGAAATGTATGAAGGACAGACAACACATTGTCACTAAAAATGTATATATATATATATAAATATTAGTTTAAATATCTATTGAAGATAAAACTGTTTAAATTATTGTAAAACAAAATGAACCACTGACTCTAATGCTCTCAATTAGTAAATACAAGCCACTATAAAAACTAAACAAAGCGTGGAAACAATCCGACCCCGGCCTGAGCTGAGATCGACCTCAGCTGACCCCTCCAGGCCATTTCAATGGCAGGCTTAAACTGAACCCAACCGTCCACCGCTGCTGCGGAAAACCTGCTGATGTGTTGATGTGCTGCTCTCGTCCGCTCCGCTTCATACCTGAAACCAGAAGGTTACCGTCCTCTGTCCGGTCGCCTGGGGAAAGAAAGAGGGAGAGAGAGGATGGGGTCAGAGGCAAAATGACAGCGTGTCGACCTGTGACGCTATTGTGGGAAATAATATAGAGGAGCAGCTGAGCGCCATATTACAGAGCAGGGGTGGGAGGGGAGGAGAGGGTTCTGTGTATGTGTGCGGTATTCATCTGAACATGTTTCTCATTTTTTAAATTTTATTTGAGTTAAAACAGTATTCAGGGTTTTGTCTGTGCATCAACTACAGGTGAATGTTTTCCCACACGGATTATTATCAGTTAGGGAAAACCCCAAAATAAGCTCAAAATGTATGAGATGTGTGTTAATACAGAAGAAAGAATTTCACTAGAGCACTTGGGTCGTTTAATGTGAAAAAAAGAAGAAATAATTTAAAGTAGTAAGGTGTACACAAACAGATTGTGTGACAATTTATTTAAATTATAGAAATGGATAAGGAAAAAAAACACACTGAGAATATTGTATTTTGTAATTATGTCATATAATAAATCTTGAAGGTCACAAACAGATTCAGATTGGTTTGGTCACATTTGTCCAAATATTCCAGAAACGCAAACAAGATGTGATACATAAACTTATGTTTGATAATCATCTGTGATCGTAGAGGAATACAAAACCACTCCCAACTGGTGTTTTCATCTTTGAAACATCCACAGGACATGCTCACATCATTCAGGATCCTCAATCTGTTGCTTTTTGAAAGAAAGAACAATAAAAGGAGAAAGGTGTGAAACACGATTACAGTGAGCAACGTGCGCTTCAGTTAGACCTTGAAGAAGCAGCGATGGTCCAGGAGGATGTCTTCTTGCATATTGGATGGTGAAGCTGAACTCTGTGCTCCAGTTTCTCTTCTTTCCCAGTTAAAAATCCAGCTAGGAGTAAAATAAGTTTGTAAATTTGAAAGGTTGATTGTTCATGTACCTCAGATAGTTTAAGGTTATTGTCCAATGCTGCAACAACCAATGTTGCACCACCTGCCATGACACATTCCTTGTATGTGAAAACATACTTGGCAATAAAAGGTTCTGATTCTGACGTCCTCTTAGGGAACGTGCATCTGGTATGTGTGTGTTGTGTGTGTGTGTGTGTGTGTGATTCTGGGAATGTAGTACGTGGGAAAGTCTGCAGATGTTTTCTCATATCACTATGAACAGAGGTGTCCATGACCTGTGAACTCATATTTGTTTAGTCGTAAATGATTATTGAGAACGGATTAAAAATGTCTGCAGATATTATTCAACAATCAGCCCAGGTGAATTTAGGCCAATATTAGGAACTGATCCCACCTTCTTTGACTTTTAAACAAGTTATGCAAACATCCATTTCTTTAAAATATACTTGTGACAATTGTGTAAACAGTAACTGTATGGACATTGTTTTGATATTTCAGTTTTAAAGTAACTGTGTAATTAAGTGTATTTCAGCTACTTTGTGTTACATGCATATTCCATTTTATATATAGTATAAATTAAGAGTGTATTGTTATTTTTTCGTGAATAACACACCAACAAATCTAGTTCAACCTAAATAACTGAATCAAATGAATTTCAATCAAGTCTTATGTAAAAGGTAAACAAAATAAATGAATTGAAAATGGATTAGTATTTTGGTTTCCAAATGATGGACTGACACACACACACACACACACACACACACACACACACACACACACACACACACACACACACACACACACACACACACACACACACACACACACACACACACCCTGCTCTAGAAAAACCAGCTCTTGATATGTCTCTTGAGTTTCATCGTGTGCCTCTCTGTATCATTCTCTGCATACCTTTAGCCAGCTGTACTGTAAGGGATACTTAATGTGCTATTTATAGTGGATTGTGCACCTTTTACCATTATTGTGTAAATTTGGTCATTATAATAATTGACATATTATTTACAAAGACTATGTGAAGGAGTGAATGAGAAGTGAACAGTAAAGGGAGAAAAAGGTGCATCAACACATTCGCACTCCACTCCTTCATTTACTTCATTTACCACGTATACTGTATGTTGGGACTGCTTCATGTTACAATGCTGGTGCAGTTTAAAAACAATCACTGTGAAACAGTGTCTGGAAAGAAAATGTATCTTTAATGTGCAAACAAAATGTAATGTATCTCCATCATCTTGTATTTCCCATCCTTGGCAAATAAAACACAATCGATCTGCTCGTCTTGATAACAAGCGACATACATGAGAAAATGCATCTTCTGTCATTTGGCTGAACTGACCCTTTAACTGTGAACGTAACTGCTGTAAGACTTTAGAAAAAGGTATGTCTGGACATGAAATAATGGAATATTATCAATGTTGCTATGTTTTTAAATCCAGGTTGATGCGTGATGTAAATCTAGTCTTCACAGCACCGTATGAATACCTGGTTATAAAGTGTGACATTGTCTTTCACTTCCGTCGATGGATAATATCTGGTATGTGGAATCTGGTCGCCCATTCAAATTGGGAAGGTGTGGGGACCAGTGAGTAGAACAACACAATGGAAAGCATACCCAGGCATTCACCGCCTGTGGTTGGAGCCTGTGCCTCTGGAGGAACTCCCCTCATCCAATCAGCACAGGGCAATGCATGAGTCACTTCCTTGTGTTTACTCCCTTATTTGGCAGGAAGGGGATGTGCTTTTTGACTAGGGAGGAAAATGGTGGAAAAGGAAGTCAGACGGCTACAGTAGAGAGTGATTCCAACTGTTTATCTCTGGTGAGTAAACATATTTCATATGATTGTTTCCTAATCTATGATGTGGAGGATGTTGTACACTCTGGGTGATAACCCAGTCAGCCAGGACTGACTGATGAGCGTTGAATATGGTTGGTTCATATGTATGTTTGGGACTGCCAATCAGGAAATGAAAGAAACAGGGTTCAATACAAACTAAGTAATGTGCCACAAGTTCAAGGTGCCAAATAGCCACTGGAGGTTATTTTAATTGATAAAGATAATACAACAACGGTCACGGCACGTAACCATTTGTTTATTTGCTGTCTTTCTTGTGTTACTATGAAGACACACCCACTGTGGTCAGAGGTATTTATCCTGCAGGACAACATTGAGAAGGATGATTAATGTCAAAACTATGAGATAGATTTGTGTCTGTGGTCTCAGAAACTAGTTGCAGTTTTCTGTAATGCTGCACTTAAGTGCTTTATTATAAACAAATGTCATAAAATGATTTCCCAAAACACAATACTTACTTAATATTTAACTGAATGTTTAATTCTGACATTGGGGATGTTAAACATGTAACCAGTTTGTATATTTTATGGTTCCCATAGTATTTTAGGATATTAAACTAAATATGTTGTATACTATTTGGACAAAATAAGCAATTATAATTCATACAAGATGAACATATTGTTTACTATAAGCCACATTTGCTCCTCATGATGGAGCTCTGTGTGTCCCTGCATACAACACAAGCCTACACGTGACCTGTTGCCAGTAACATCAGACTGTAAGATGACACCTTCTACAAAGTGGCCTGTGTGCGGCAGCTGGTGGCATGAGGGCTGTAGCACATGTCGGCAGTTGGAGTTAAAATGAGCTTCATTCTCAGGGTATCACAAAGACCCTCTGAGACCAATGATTTAGGTAAAGATCTTAGACTGTGGGCAGAAGATGAATCTACCGAGCACAGATTCAGTCTAAAAGACGTACTAGATATATTTTAGAGATACTTTAAACATACTGCGTTTGTTTTTAATCTCTCCAGCCTCCAGACTTACTTTGAGTCTAACATTATTGTGGCAGAGGGAAAGCAGCAGTGATGGCTGATGCAGAAAAGATCAAGAGAACTGCAGCCAAGGTGCTGTGCTGCGTGGAGAAGGTGTCCTCCTTCGCCTCCTCCATCGACCCCATCTTTGGCATCGTCGCCTCCCTGGTTAGGGTGGCTCGCAAGGGCCTTGTTGATGAGGAGGGCCACCCTCTAGACAAGGAGTTCCAGCCGCTCCACAGCAAACTGGAGACCATCTCCGAAAAGAACCACCAATGCCTGAGGCGGATCCGCATCGACGAGGTGAACGAAACCTATGGCAAGTACGAGGAGTACATTAAGCACCAGTACACTGCCTTCAACAACATGGTGGCGAAGGTGAAGAAAGACCCAGACAACGCCCGGCGCCACATGGAGGCCTTCGAGAAGATTTACGAGAGAGACAAGAGCGACATGAGCCTGGATGTGTACTACCGCGGTGTGATGGGCGCCAAGCTGCTGTTCGGAAGACCCCTGCTCAAGGTGTACCTGGACAACTGCGGCGGCGACCGCGAGGTCATGGAGCGCCGCTGTTCACACATCATCCACCTGTTCCACATGGGCCTCATCGCCCTCATGGCCTACACAGCTGTTACGGAGGACGACGAAGACGAGGTGCGGGACAAGTGGGCCAAGAGGGTGCAGGACATGCAGGAGAAGATGCAAGATGTGCTCAGTCAGTGCAAAGACCACTCGTCCTGAACACGGGCCATCCGAGAAGACACTGTCGACTCTCGGCTGTGGACGAATACAAAAAGACCAAATATGTTATAATATATATCGTAAATAAATTAAAGGATAGGCTTTCATTATTATTCCTATTGCAGCATTTTAGTTATTGCATTGACATTGTGTATCATTTTTTGTTTGAAAGAGACCACTGTATGTGTCACTTGCTTGTGTTACTTGCCAAATATATCATTTATGCTGGAGTGTTATACAATCTCTTCAATTAAAATGCATATTATGAGTCGATAAAGGTGTATATTTGTGAAATCCATTTCATCCACACTAAAAGCAAATGTCTATATTTTAAAAAGCCTTTATATCCCTACACCACCGGCTTCCCCTTCTTCCATAAATAACATTATGTTAAATATATGCATGTTAAACCTAGCGACTCATAAAAACGACTTGATTCCATTCCTTACCTTTAATGTTTGATATTACGTGATAGATGCCTGTAAACAGGTACTACGGTAGTTATGTTTATATTTATATGTAATATTTAAATTAAATAGGGGGTAGAAAAATACAGATTATTTCCCTTTTAGGCCTAAAGTAAGTGAACCAGCAACTAGCTGGAGCTTAATATTTAACTGTTAACTGGTGTCAATAAAGTGGAAGAATAGAAACTCTCACCAAATCACCGTATCTTTCTAAAAATGAATGTTACAAAACCGCAATCATTTTAAGGGAATAGCGCACGTAGATTCAGTATTATTACTAAAGACCTGAAAGCACAGCGCTTCCGCACCGCGTCGCCCTCTCACCGCCAGAGTCCTCTGTTGTCCGACGGGGCTCGCTGTCATGAAACGTAACACGACTCCCTCTGTTTGTCTGTGCGCGGCCCCCGGTTACTGCAGGCAGGCCCGCAACTCGACTGCACACCCGGTACCGACTCTGGGAGTGGACCCGGAGCCGCCTCCTTGCTGCGGACCGGCCGCGTCAACGAGCCGAAACTCCCCGGGAGCCGAGAGCCGCCGTGTCGGGTCTGTTTGAGGGGAAAGTCGCGTCGCTTTCGGTGAGTTTCCTCCGCTCAACGGGCGGAAGAGCGGCGGGATGAGGAGCGTAGCATCCCGGCTACAGCCGCTGCGGATTCCGCCCGAAAGGTTCATCGTGTTTATTGTGGATTATAACTTGTATCGGTCCTGGTGTGATACAGCAGGCCGGGGTGTAGAGTAACATTTATCCTATGATGGACTTGGAGTGAGAATAACTGTTTGTACACAAGAGAGTTTGGTTTCCGGGGCGTAACCTTCCCCTGAACGCAACAAGTTGGTCTCCAGGCTGAATGCCACTTCATTAGTTTATGTGCGACACTTTGAAGAGTGTAAAACCAGATTTTGTAGCATGCATTATTACAACACTTTTGGAAACGTTTCTATACACGTGAGCGATATTAATATTTGTAATGTATTATAATCGGATGCACCTCCAACACCTGTGATGTTGTGTTTCAGGGATGCCTCTCCACAGCATCTGGCCCCTGTGCAGAAGGTTTTGTCGGGACTGAGAAGGAGTCAGCAGCATGGGCAACGAGGACACCCTGGAGGAGGTGTTCGTTGCTGTCATCCGCCCAAAGAGTCAAGTCAGCCTGAGCTCAAAGGAGTACAGAGCCAAAGCCTACGAGGTAAGTGTTCGCCTCAACAGCCACACGTTATTCATATGGGATCTAAAATACAACAAAAAGGAAAGGGACATTTTATTTTCAGAAGCTTAATATAGTTTTTGTTAGTTTAAAACTGCTTTGTGACATTACTGTACAACTGCTAATTGATACTACCAACATTATGAATAGCGACATAACATGTGTAAACCTGATTCTAACTCTGTTTCCATGTTGCCTCAGATCCTGCTGATCGAAGTGCCTCTGGAGGGGAAGGAGAAGAAAAGAAAGAAAGTCCTCCTGGCCACAAAGATCCAGGCAGCAGGAGACAAATCCAAATCCATTTTGGATTATGTTGACGAAACGATCAGACCGATATCCAACAACCAAGGCTTCATAGGTGAGCTTGTGACTCTTTAAAATGGCCTCTTCAGGACCCCTTGTTGTCACAGGCTGCACATGTTTGAGTTGACCTCTAACTTTGGGAGTCACTGATGTAAACACCATTTTGGGATTTCAGGAAAGCGTGTGGTGCATATGAAGAAATTCCTGCTTGATGGAGGGAAAGAGGCCTCCCTCTTTGTTGTGCCAGTCAGTGTTAAAGGTGAGCAAGACATCTAAGAGTGTCTCACGAAAATGACGCGTCGGATATTGGAAAACACTGTTTACATACTGAATATTGATAAATCACTCTGCACAGACAACAGCAAGCCTGTTTACGGCGCCGGGAGCCCGAGCTTCTACTGCTTCCAGGACATCATGCGGGTGTGCAGCGAGACCAGCCCTCTCTTCTGCCCCGTCACCTCCAAGATGCTTCTGGCTTTAGACAAGTGAGGACGCGTTCGGGAAGACGGCGTCCTGAGACGAGACCTTTTGAGGGACGCCGAGCTTTAACGTGGCCTTCTTTGACCTCCGTAGATGGCTGGCGGAGCAGCACACCGTGCCTCACGCCGTCCCCGCTCTGTTTAGACCAGCACCCGTTGAGCGGGTGAAGGCCAACGTCAGCAACCCGGCGTACGTCAGCAACCCGGCGTACGGCAGCGAGGGCAAACCGAGCGACGAGGGTCTGCACATGGGCTACACCGCTCTGGAGATCAAGAGCAAGATGATGTCGCTGGAGAAGGCCGACATGTGCGTCCTCAACCCGCTGTACGGCTCCGATCTGCAGTACACCAACCGGGTGAGTCGGCTTCTTTTAGAGCCAGATGCAGAAAATGGATGCGGAGGGGACATGTGTGATGTCATCAAGGGAGACCGGTCGGAGGAAAGGTGGCCGTTGCACTGTGACACTAAATCAGCATCCTCTTTTAGTTAAGGCTGCTCGTCTGGCTTTTCGTTTGCAGGTGGACAAAGTTATCATCAACCCGTACTTTGGGCTCGGGGCGCCCGACTACTCCAAGATCCAGATCCCCAAGAGGGAGAAGTGGCAACACGGTCCGAACTGTGTGGCAGAAGACAAGTGAGGAAGGATCCGTTCAGCCTTGTTGTCACTGTCACCTCCTCCGGCTCCTCTTTGGGCCTCGTTTCTGGGTCACAGGTTTTCTTATGACCTTTTTATAAACCTTTCCAGACACCCGTTTTCTTCTGTTTCTTTCCATCTTCAACATCATGCAGTGTAAAAAAAATGTTTTTTAAAAGAGAGAAAGAAATGCCTTTAAAAAAATAATACAAACGAAATGCTCTGCAGGGAGCGTCAGTGGGTGGACGACTTCCCCCTCCACCGCAGCGCCTGTGAGGGAGACACGGAGCTGCTGACCAAGCTCCTGGACAGCGGTTTCTCCGTCAAGCAGCTGGACAGCGACCACTGGGCTCCCGTGCACTACGCCTGCTGGTGAGTCCGGCCCGGGGCGTATCTTCTTGGATTCTGGGTTAGTCTCGTTCATGATGACTTTTCGTAAAATGTGAGTGTGGTCCCACCCAGGCACGGCAAAGTGGAGGCCACCAAGCTGCTACTGGAGAAAGGGAACTGTAATCCAAACTTGCTGAACGGCCAGCTGAGCTCTCCTCTGCACTTTGCGGCCCGGGGAGGCCACGCGGAGATCGTGCAGCTCCTGCTGCAGCACCCCGAGATTGACCGGGTACGAAACGTGACGCAACACCGTGTACTTTCCAAAGACGTACAAAACATGTTGATTTGTAATCTCAGTAAAGCATAAAAGAAAAAATGTATTGTACAATTGTTTATCTATTGTTCCCTCAACTACATTTTTTTATTTAATTTACTTCCATAAAATTAATATCATGATAAACAGGAGGCACCCATTAGACATTAATGGTGTGTTTACAGCTTTTACAACCAATTGCATCACACTAGATGTATCGTACATTAGATTCACGGAGTAACTGCCATATGTTGCTAATTTAGACCAAACACGTTTTAAATTAAGAGGCGGAAGACCAATAACCAGTAAACACGCATTGACCTTCCCCACCACCAGCACATAGAAGACCAGCAGAAGAGATCCCCCCTTCAGGTGTGTGAGGAGAACAAACAGAACGAATGGGAGGAGACGGTGAAGCTTCTGCAGCAAACCAGCAGCAAACCTGTGAGTCACACGGCACGCACTTTAATTACGCTATTTGGTTCAAGGCTTTATTTGCCATTTGTGCCTCGACCAACAGTCCAGACACTTTGGAAATCTAGTGCAGGGCCATCCGAGTCAACAGTTGAGAAATAACACTATAATGAGAAAAATATAAAAGAAAACACTCCACATGAATGTGTTAATATTTACAAGAACACAAAAGGTGCTAATATGTACAGTTTTGGATACAGTTTTAAATTACAGACAGTAATAATATGTCACATACACTACCGTTCAAAAGTTTGGGGTCACTTAGAAATGTCTTTATTTTTCAAAGAAAAGCACTGTTTTTTCAATAAAGATAACATTAATCAAAAATACACTCTCTACATTGTTAATGTGGTAAATGACTCTTCTAGGTGGAAACGTCTGGTTTCTAATGAAATATCTCCAGAGGTGTATAGAGGCCCATTTCCATCAACGATCACTCCAGTGTTCTAATGGTACATTGTGTTTGCTAATCGCCTTAGAAGACTAATGTCTGATTAGAAAACCCTTGTGCAATTATGTTAGCACAGCTGAAAACAGTTATGCTGGTGATATAAGCTGTACAACTGGCCTTCCTTTGAGCTTGAAGTTTGAAGAACAAAATTAATACTTCAAATATTAATCATTATTTCTAACCTTGTCAATGTCTTGACTTTATGTTCTATGAAATGTTCAATTCATTTGATAAATAAAAGTGAGTTTTCATGGAAGACACAAAATTTTCTGGGTGACCCCAAACTTTTGAACGGTAGTGTATACCTTTGTATTGCTAATATGGCGGCTAATTGCTGCGCGAGAGCATCCCTGCGGACCTCGCGCAGCCTCCATTTGGCCGGCCTCGTCTTTGAAGTTATGACAGACGTTGTGCGCACGTTTATGTTTTCCATGAGGTCGCCATGGTTTTTCTCCAAAGTGAGAGCCTTTTGTGGCAAGAGACACTTATGAGGTTTGTTATTACTAAACATACTCGCACACTCCCAAGTACACTACGCTTCTCCATCAGTAAGGCTTTTATTTTGTTTTATGAATTGTAATTCTCTAATTGAAGTGCTTATATATATTAAACTGGTCCATCTGGTGTAAAAGGACAATGTACTGGAGAGGCATGTGAAGAACTTCTGTGGCTCTCTGCTGCTCACCAGATGGTGCTGTCTCCTCACGAGCTGTGTTGCAAATAAAAAAATATTTAAAAAATGTATTTAATTCTTCGACAAAGGACTACGCTGTCTGACTTTGTTTTGATTGTGCGCTCCACAGTATGAGAAGGTGCGTATCTACCGCATGGACGGCTCGTATCGCTCCGTGGAGCTGAAGCACGGCAACAACACGACGGTGCAGCAGATCATGGAGGGCATGCGTCTCTCACAGGACACCCAGCAGTACTTCACCATCTGGATCTGCTCGGAGAACCTCCGTGAGTTGACTCGCGCGTCGGAACATCTCTCATTCATCCTCGGGACGAACACCAAGAGGACAGTTTTATCTCTTCAAAAGAAAATTATATCGGAAAAGTTTGATCAGATCTCAAAATCTTTGTATCTTTTAAGTTCAGACTTTTTAAAAAACACAATTAGCCTTTTTGGGTTTAATTATTGCAAACAAAGAAGACTGAGGTAGCACCGGGTTGCATATTATGTGTCAGACCTGCAGCTGAAGCTGTACCACAAGCCCCTGCAGCACCTGCGCATCTGGACGGAGATCGTGACGGACCTGACGGTGCTGGATCCTCAGAGGGAAACGCCTCAGCTCTTCCTCCGCAGGGACGTCCGGCTGCCTCTCGACGTTGAGAGAAAGGTAGCTCAGTTTGTATGGTTGGAGAAGCGGCCTGCAGATGTGTTTGGCAGTAACTGCTCACGGTTCTGTTCCAGGTGGAGGACCCTCTGGCCATCCTCATTCTGTTCGACGAGGCCCGCCACTGCCTCCTGAAGGGCTTCTTTCCCACTGCGGACAGCAAGCTGATCACACTGGCCAGCCTCCTCCTGCAGATCATCTACGGAAGCTATGAGAGCAAGAAGCACAAGCAAGGGTTCCTCAAGTAAAACGCTGTTCCAACTCGCATTGAAACCTCATTTTGCACGGACCACGTTATTGTTAACTTGAACCTTTTTTGCTGAATTGCCGTTTTTTGTTCTCAACAGTGAGGAAAACCTGAAATCAATTGTGCCAATATCCAAAGTGAAAAGCAAAGCGTACCACTGGACCCACAGGATTCTGCATGAATACAAAGTACGCCGGAAGTCTTCGTTGTAGAAATTCTTTCGGAACGACCTGGAATGAAATCCCTCTGCTGGCTTCATGGACAGGTCTCTCTCTCTCGCTCTCTCTCTCGCTCTCTCTCTCTCAGGCCCTGAGCACCAGCGAGGGGGTGCGCAAAGAGATGCACCACCTGCAGCGACTCTTCCTGCAGAACTGCTGGGACATCCCGACCTACGGGGCGGCCTTCTTCACGGGCCAGGTCTACACCAAGGCCAGCGCCAGCAACCACAAAGTCATCCGCGTCTACGTGGGGGTCAACACGAAGGGGCTGCACCTCATGAATATGGAGACCAAGGTATCGGCACCTTTTTGATTCGAGGTGTCAAACTACAGCTAAACACCACATTTGCTCATCTAAAAGTGAATTACATTTATAAAAAAGAATAATGAAAGACCTGAAATGTTGGACAGTTATGTCGGTGTATGAAAACGGGATGTACTATTCTTCATTGTTCTTCACTTATTCCCTCAACCAAAGAACATTATTTTAAATTCTAGTGAAGGTCCCTAAGTTTTGTTTAGCTGAATTTGGGGGAAATGTATAGAAAATGATGCACAATACATCTAGAATAGCTCCATTTGTTTTGAAGATTTTCACTCGTACATTATTGGACTAATATCTTGGCATTATTTTATCATCACTTTTATTTAAACATCATATAGCTTCAATGAAGAGTTGAAATGTGCTGATACTGAATTTAAGTAAACATGGTTGGATGAGCTAAGGGAGAGAGGCTTGTTGTTTCAATTTATCAAAAACTTCTAGATGGGTTAGTTATTTAATTTAATTTATTATATACAAAAATAAGGAATATTTAAAAAAACGTTAATGTTGTTTTTCTTCTTCTTCCAGGCCCTCCTCATCAGTTTAGAGTTTGGCACATTCATGTGGCAGCTTGGGCATGCCGACCAATACTTCCAGATACACAGCGGCGACAATAAAATGAACTTCATCGTGCACACAAAACAGGTAACTCTTCCAGGACGCTTCCAAATATTTAAGATGACTCAAAAGTTATGTTCAGAATAATGTATACAAATAATGATTGTTACCAGAGTGCATTTTTATAAAGCAGGATGTTTTGATGCGGGCTCTAGTGTACAATGTTCACATGGTATTAAATCATAAACATGGTCTCACTCGTGTTCCTCGCTCCCTGACAGGCTGGCCTTATTGTGAAGCTCTTGATGAAGCTGAGTGGACAGATGACACCAAATGATAAAAGCGTGACGGACAAATATGCCTACGGCTGAACGGCTGTTGAGGAAACCTCAGCCGCCATTGATCACCGTCGGGTTTTCCCCACGGACTCAACTGACTGCAGTACTCCGGGTGAAGAATGAAGAAGCAAGCGTCTCCACAAGAGCCTCATTTTGTTTATTAGGCTTAAACTTTCATTGTGTATTTTGACAAGTCATATATTTTAATTTCATGTAAATATGTTTATTTAATGTTGTTTTAATAAACTGATTTATGAATGAGGCTTTATTGGGAGTTTGATTGACAAGTCTGAACCGCATTATTTTGTATTAATATAATGAATTAACCGAGATTATTAACTGAAGACTTAAATTATATTTCTACAGTATATATATATATATATACATGTGTGTATATATATAATATATTATATTATATATTATTAATTTGTATATATATTATATAATATCTAAACCAATAACCTTTCAATCGATGGCGCAGACAATGTTTGTGCTGCTGGAGTGACGACATATAGCAAGACATCGGTTCAGGCCCCGGCAGCCAATCACAGCGGCGGCTTCTTGACGGACACGCGGACAGCAGCCAATAGAAAGCCTCCGTTGGTCAGGCGGGGGCAGGGCGAGCGTTGACAGGTAGAGCCACCAAGGAAGCCTTAACATCAGATGCACTGGACTCGTACCGGCCGTGGGACCTGTGCAGTCGGGCGCTCGTGGGACTGCTGCTCGGAGAGGACTCACGACGGACACAATGTCTTCCCACTTGTATGAGTTGAGCATTCGGCTGCTCGGGGACACCGTTGGCAAGATGAACGACAACCTGACCTCCGTGGTGCTGGCAGCGTCCGTCATCACCCTCACGCTGGGGTACATCTCCCAGCGGCTGCTCAAGCAGTCCTCTGACGACGGCAAAGATCTGGTAAGTTCGACACACGTTGAAAAGTGACACCATTGCCAGTTAGTATTCATGTTGCACTCTTATCATGTTTCTTTTATGCAGAAATATCCACCATACATCCCCTCCAGCGTCCCCTTCCTGGGCCATGCCATCGCCTTTGGGAAAAGCCCCATTGAATTCCTTGAGCAAGCTTATGAAAAAGTAAGTTGATATAAAACTAAATAAATGTAGCTTCTCGACTGTTAATGTTTGATCTAATATGTAAATAATAAACCTAGAGAAATAATATGTTTTATATGCCAAATGAATCAATTGATCGAGAAAGTAATGGGCAGGTTAATTGGTATTGCACATTAGTGTTAGTTTCCGCCTCATGTTTGACCTGGGACACGTACACACTGCCCGAAGACAACACACAGTATATGTGACACCAGTTTTTTTTTATGACCAGCAAATAAAATCAGACTAAATTCCATTTAAATAAGTCTAAGAAGCTTAAAAAGCTGAAATACTGTTTGAAAAAAAAGCCATCCAAGTAGAGGAGTTAGATCAATAGTCTTGCATCCTCTCATATGCACGCGTCTGCTGTCCTCCTGCAGTACGGCCCTGTGTTCAGCTTCACCATGGTGGGCAGCACGTTCACTTACCTGCTGGGCAGCGACGCAGCCACGCTGATGTTCAACAGCAAGAACGAGGACCTGAATGCAGAGGACGTCTACTCCAGGCTGACCACTCCGGTGTTTGGCAAAGGAGTAGCTTACGACGTGCCCAACCATGTGAGTAAAACCACGTGGACCAACAAAACTTCAGCAACAGAAATAAGATCCAACCGTGGGAATAAAAGGCAAAACAAAAGATGAATATTGCAGCTCTCATGCACCATTTCCTTCATGTGTTTGCAGGTCTTTCTGGAACAAAAGAAGATGTTGAAGACCGGACTGAACATTGCTCATTTTAAGGACCATGTGAAAATCATCGAGGCAGAGACCATCGAGTATTTCCAGAGATGGGGAGACAGCGGGGAAAAAAGTGAGATCCCTCTCAAATAACCTTGATCATAACACCGACATTACCAACTTGACAAGTGACATAACTCACTTCCAGGTTCTGACTGAACGCACTTTGTTCCAGACCTGTTTGAGGCCTTGTCCGAGCTGATCATCCTGACGGCCAGCAGCTGCCTTCACGGGAAGGAGATCCGCAGCGTGCTGAACGAGCGAGTGGCGCAGCTCTACGCCGACCTGGACGGAGGGTTCAGCCACGAGGCCTGGCTGCTGCCCGGCTGGCTGCCGCTGCCCAGCTTCAGGTAGGACGCGCCTGTGGGAAGAAAGAGGTCCTTGAAAAGAAGTCCACAGTTACTGGAACAGTCAGAGGAACAACGCATCCACACAGGAACGCGATCGTTCACCATCCCACCGCGTTTGATGAAATAATAACACGTAGTTAATGTTTTTCTCTGGTCAGGAAAAGGGACCGAGCTCACAGAGAGATCAAGAACATCTTCTTCAAGGCGATTCAGAAGCGCAGACAATCTGAAGAGACCGTGGACGACATCCTGCAGACGCTCATCGATGCCACCTACAAGTAAGATAGACACGCATGTGAGCTCATGCTGCTGGATCACACTGTTGCCTTTTCACATTTAATTGCATTGTTAAATGACCTCTAGACAATATTTCTTAACCTCTGGGACTTTTTCGTAAACTCCAGGAGAAATGTCTCAATTTAGTTTTTTTCCTTCACTGTTAATATTGTCAGAAGTGGGAAAAGTGATAGACGGAGTTTAGTGTCTGTCGCTAAAACTTCCATCAGAGAAAATCAGAAATAGTCTGACAGGTTGATTGTCGCACGCTCTTTGCTTGAATACTTAAAACATGGCAACGGCTCTTTGAACCCTCATCAGTTCTGAAAATGACTCGTGTTTACTCGTCAGAGACGGACGACCCCTGAGCGATGACGAGATCTCGGGGTTGCTGATTGGCCTCCTGCTGGCGGGTCAGCACACGTCCTCCACCACCAGCGCCTGGCTGGGCTTCTTTCTGGCCAAAGACAAAGCTCTGCAGGAGCGCTGCCACGCCCAGCAGAGGGCCGTGTGTGGAGACGGGATGCGGCCCGACTTCGATCAGGCAAGAAGGATTTCACACATTATATCGGCCAGAAGGATCACAGCGAAAATAAATGACCATACTGAATATTCTTCAGTAACCGATGACAACGTTACGACCAAAACAAGCTTTTTGTCAAACATGAACACAAACTATCTGAACAAATTGACGAGCAACTCTCCAGGAGTGACCAAGCAGGAGGTGCTCCCCCTCCTGGTTGAAGGTGCTTATCACGACCAAGGAGAGCCGTAGTTTACAGGCCGCTGCAGCTCCTCTGATCGTAGTCAACAACACGACGACCATCGACACGGATCACACAGCGAGTCACAGATGTTGCATCAGAACATCTGCTGCCTTCTGACTGAGGAGAAGAGACACGCTTCACATGCTTTCCACTGTTCTTCAGAGGAACGAACGACCCGTCTGTTAATCCTGGTGTCGTCCTCAGCTGAAAGACCTGAGCTTGTTGGACCGCTGTCTGAAGGAGACGCTGCGTCTCCGCCCGCCCATCATGACCATGATGAGGATGGCTCGCTCTCCACAGGTAAGAACACCAGCCTAGTGTGTTTTTTATGTTTGTTCTTCTTTTAAACACTTAACATCCGCTAGAAATAAATAGTTGAACCCTTTTCATTTGAATGCTCCGTTTCTCAGCACAGCGTATGTTTATTTTCTTCTTCTCCGTCATCCTCCTCTCAGACGGTGGCAGGCTACACCATCCCCGTGGGCCACCAGGTCTGCGTCTCCCCGACTGTCAACCACCGTCTGCAGGACACCTGGGTGGACAGGCTGGAGTTCAGCCCCGACCGCTACCTCGACGACAACCCCGCTGCATTGGAGAAGTTTGCTTATGTGCCGTTCGGAGCTGGTGAGAAATTAGATTAGATAATCCTGTATTAGTCCCGAAGTCGGGAAAATTGCAGAATTACAGCAGCAAACGGGTGTAGTGCACACGAGAGACATCGTAAAAAATCAAATACGGTCTCTTATATGAAAAAAGTTGTTTCTCAATAACTAACATTACAAATAAAAGGCCAATTTAACATGCTGTTAAAATTCCTGAGCTTTCACATTGTTCTTCAGCTGCTGGTCTACTGCACATTTTTGATATTAAAACTGGGTTTCTGTCGTCTGCTCTTCAGGTCGCCATCGCTGCATCGGGGAGAACTTCGCCTACGTCCAGATCAAAACCATCTGGTCCACCTTACTGCGCATGTACCACTTTGACCTGGTGGACGGATATTTCCCCACGATCAACTACACCACCATGATTCACACCCCTCACAACCCCGTCATCAGGTACAAGAGGAGAGAGCAGTGAGCGGCGAGGAGCAAAGACACGAGGCGACTGTCCAACATCCCGAGTGACTTCCTGCCACTTGAATTTAGGAACCTTTAGATGAACACGCTCTGCTTCAAGTTCAGTTTAGTTTGTGCTTCTTTCAGACCTACTTTCCCCTGAATGTCAACCATTGCTGAACCGTGTGTTTCCAGAGACGACTCTGACTTGAACACATATGCTAATATTCACAATGTGAATTCTTCAAAATGGTCAGAAACAAGGTTCCTTGATGGAGGGGAAACATTTATTGCGGCCCGAGTAACTTTTATTCCGTGGATAACTTTAAAACCAAGCAGTGTCTTACGTCAGTCCATATTGTCTGGGTGGAAGCTTGAGGGTTTTCTCAGCAGGTATCCAGAGAACTTCATGTCTGTCATAAGTTAATTTGGCCTTTAAACAAAAATGACTAACTGAATTAAGGATCAGCTGTTGTGGGATGACACCACTCTCAGATCTTTTTCCTTCAAAAATGTCTTTAATCTCTAAATTAACTAAACGAGGACGTCATCTTTGAAGTGATTTAAAGGTGACCTGTGCCAATTAAGAACCGTGCACCTGGACCTCGTTGGGTTAACGAGCGCTGACCGAGATCTCACTTTGTTGTTGACGAGACTTGAATCAAACTGTAAAATGTCTTTTCACATAAATAACTCTGCTCGTGACCTTTTGGTTCATTTCGTCCTTTTTGAGATTTTTGTTCAAGATTCTTTTTATGTTCAATAAAGAAACTGGAAAAAAACACTTGATGCCATATTTAATGAATAAATATGTTTCGGTACAGCAACCCGTATCTTTTAGTCAGTGGACATAAAGAAGAGCTAAAAAAAAAATACACATCTCTTTCAAACAATGTATTCCTCTTTATTTCAGTTTTTGACAAAATACCCATAAAATTCAAAGCTACGCTTTACAAAAATACGTTCTCTACAAATGTCCTCCGTCTGGCCTAAACAAAACAGTGTAGAATATCCCGTAGCAGCTTCCTTAACAATAAACCCAAACATTCTCCACATAACGCTCCACCCATACGTCACAAGAACATAAATTAATCACAAGGTCTTAAATTAGCATGAGACAAATATACATGATTGCAGTTCATCCACAACAAAGAGGCCGATTCATTTACAAACATCGCTGTTTTTCAAGTGCTGGCGACAAAAAGCCTGAATACAACAAGTCATACACTAATAAAAAAAAAGAAGTGTTTTGGTCCACATGGAAAGATACAGTCCACACCAGAATGATAGAAAACAGCACTCAGCACGAGAAAAGGCAACTTGAGTTTCTTCAAGCCAAAGTAACATGACGCCGTCTATCTCCTCAAGCCAAAGTGCAATTGAGCGTACGAAGAAGCACCTGCGGAGAGAATGAAAGGGAGTTTAAGAATCGCCTTAGAGTTCACACAACAACAAGACATATTGGGATGCTACACGGTAATTGATGGACAATCAACACATTTTAAAAAGCCAAACTTTGTGTGTGAGAACGTGTCTCAAAATGCAGCTGTGACCATCAGGTCAATGTAAACGTTGGTTTACACGACATGTACGTCTGAGTGCAACACAAGCTGGTTCCTGAAGCCGCTCTACCTGATGTCACACTCCCCAGCCTCCTCTGCAGCGCCTCCAGCCTGGAGATGTAGTCAGTGAGCGCTCGGTCGGGGTCGTAGCTCTGCAGGTGGGAACAGGTGAGCGCTCCGTGGTCTCCGGCCATGTGAAACCTACACAACACAGACCCGTCAGCGGCAGACCCGGCACAATATAAACACATGTGTCATTCCAGAATTTAAAAGGAATGCTAAATGCCAAGAAAATTCAGATGTTTGGGTTGATTTTGAGTCATTTTATAGCCTAACCTAGATAGACTGTGAAGTGAATTGATCATGAAATTGATTGTTAGTTTCGTGCTGCACCTTTGAGGTGTGGAGGAGACAGCCGATCGGGGGGATTCCCGTCCACTTCTCCCCCTGCCGCCGCCGGAGACTCCTCCTCCACTTCCTCCTCCACTTCCTCCTCCACTTCCTCGTTCTCTGTACATGTCCTCGCTGCCCGGGTGAAGATACGGCGAGTCTCTCACCTCTGTACCGGGAGAGGAGAAGGAAACATGACATCGTTTCCTTCTAAAGATACTTACACGATACCTTGTAGAAGTGAAACCCGACGTGTTTGCTCACCTAAAATCTGTCCTGCTCCGTTCTTGTTCACGCTGCAGGAGGTTGAGGAGCTCCTGCCCGTCGCTTTGTGCCACCGCTTCACGAGGAAACGCATCCTGAGCACAAGATGTGAGGGTTTTACTTTTGAATGAAGAGTTTAGTAGATCACTGCAGACACCTCTGTTCAAGTGGCCATCTTATAGATTTAATGTAAATAAAATGCAGAGGGAGGTAACACAACGGTGATTGAGCTTATAGCTCGCCGATGAACGTTTTTCAATATTGAACCATTTGCAAAATTACAATCTGGGTTTGTAATTTAATTCAAACGTGACTGGAAATCTTAAGGATCGCCACTTTAACATCACACCATCCCTTTATTTCTAGAGCCGTTGGTAGCTGCTAAGTGGAGAGAACCTGTCGTTACTCTGCGCATGTGCCGTCCCCCCACAGCTCAGCCTTCCTTTGATCGCCATGAAGACGTTTTGTAAAGCACCGCCCAGAAACGCCCACGGAGCTCCGGCTGCCTACCTGGAGAGGGCGATACAGACTCGGACAGCAGAGCGGAAGCGCGTCAGCCCCCGGCGGCGCTGGCCGAAGGACTCGGGGCCGGGCAGCGCCGGCCGGCCGCCCATCCTGGAGAGGAGCGACAGCGTGGCTTCTTCACACTCCTGGAAGCCGCCCAGCAGTAACAGCAGATACTTCTTCTGGTAGATCAGAGCTTTGCGGAAGCTTTCGGACCTCAAGTACTTCCCGTACATCCTCTGGAGGCAAAAGGAAAGAAGTCAAATCACGCGGCGTGTTCTCGGCGGAGGTTACTCCGAGCAACTAGCAGCTCCTCCGATGTCAGCGGGTTACAGTGGCGGTCAGCTTCTCGCTGACCTTCAGTGCAGCGTTGTCCGTCTCAGATCCCGTGATCTCCCGCAGGGCGTCGGTCCTGATCTCCCCTCGGAGTCGGGCCACCTGGGCCTGGGCCAGAAGTAAAGCTTTCTCCAGACGGACCTTCTCTCTCGTCCAAGCCTCCCGCTCCTGGGAAAGTATCGTACCCGACGAGTCCGCCTTCGACACAACTCTCCTGTTGCTGAGCTGCAGCACCAAATCAAACAAGAGTTTAGTCAACTTTTCTTTTACATTTGAGCCTCATCCGGGTCTTTCTAGTGTATTACACTTTGGGCTGCCACATCTCTGGGAACATGGATTTCAGTTTGGGCAAAGTGTTGTAATATTCATAATTCTATCTGTATATCCATCTCAATCAGGAGTATTTCCTTGCTGCACTCACACTGTCGCCCGATCCCAGTCCAGCCAGCCGGTGGCGGCGGAGCTGCTCCTCCAGGCGCAGCGTGTGGTTCCTCAGGTCGTTCTTCTCTTCGGTGAGACGGCTGACGAAATCCGTCAGCTCGGCGTTCTGCCTCAGCAGCCGCTCCGTCAGCGAGGCGGAGGAGCTGCTGGTGGAGACGCCCTGCGGGGGGGGGGGGGGGGACACACACACACGCAGTCACAGACATGTGGGTGACGTCAGATTCCAGATGTCGGGGAAAACAAACCGCTGATTGGAGCTCATCAGCGAGGAGGGCACATGTTTTATCAAAATGTAAACGAGTTAACAACTCGGACACAAAATCCACAAATATAAAAAACAAAACCGTGATATACAAATATAATGTTATAAATATAAGCTGCTGACCTCGGGGGCGGAGGGTAGACCTGGAGATTGCTGCAGCATAGTGATGACCTCATTAACATTGGACTGCACCAACGATAACTCTTCACTGTCGACCTCTGCAGTCATCCTACACACACACACACACACACACACACGGCTATATTTGACAAGTCCTGCTTATAAAAGTACATTTATGGATTACAGCTCATCATGCGTTACTTCTATTAAGACCGTATTAATGCTGTGCAGTTTCTTTTTGGCCACGCAGCAGAACAAGCGGCTAATATCATCACAGTTAACAACTTATTAATGTTAATATAAAAACCTGAATTACCTGCCCGTGTTCTTGTTCGCCATGCCGCGGATCGCGGAGGAAATGAGGTGGAGTTTGTCTAAGACCTTGTCGACTGTGCGCCAGAGACCGTGGTGTGGTCCTCCGGAGGGGCCAGTTGGAGAGGGGCCTGATGGAGGGGGGCCTGATGGAGGGGGGCCTGATGGAGGGGGGCCTGATGGAGGGCCCTCCAGGTGGGCTGCCGTGGCGGCGCCTGCCGACTGAACATTTCCACTCTTCTGCTGGATGACCCAGTCTTTGGTGCGGTTGCTGGACTCGGCCGGCTGTGAGAGAAACAACAGCTTCAATAAGAATGTCTGAATCAAAGCGCTACAGAATAAATACTTGTATATTCGGAGTGTGCGACTCGTTGATACTCACACTGTGGCCGTCGGCCTGAAGATGTCCGCTCCCCTCCCTCTCGCCTCTCTGCTCCGCCAACTGGTTCAACCTCTCCTCCAGTCTCTCCTTCTCTTCATCCAGACTCCTCCTCCTCCCCGTCTCTCTCTCCAGCTGCTCCTGGGCCTCAGACATTTGCGCCTCCAGCCGCTCCAGCTTGGCCCGAGCCTCCAGCAGCGCCTCCTGGTCCCGTCTCGACCTCTGACTCCCCAGAGTCAGCTCCTCCTCTTTCCGTACCACCTCGAGCTTCTGAGCCTCCACTTGACTGAGGAGGTGCACCACCTGGAGAGGTAAAGAAGAGGAAGACATACAGACTTGAGATCAAAAAGAAAATCCTACAAATCGTTTAAACAAGACATTTTGACATTGACTAATAAATATATATCTTTTTTTTAATCCCCCACTTGGAGCAAATTCTTGAGAGATCATCCCACCTGTGCATGTTTGTCGTCCAGCTCCCTCTGCAGTCGTTGCAGCAGACTCCCTTCCTCGTGGAGGCCCCCCCGATCCTCCTCCACCCGCTGCTCACTGGAGGGGCCGCTGTCTGAGGACACGCCCCTCCGCAGCTCGCGCTCCCGCCCCAGCGCGGTGCTCATCTCCAGGGCCTTGGCCCGCTCGGTCTCCAGCTGGACCTGAGACTCCTGGAGGCGTCTGTGCAGGCTGAGGCGCTCCTGGTCGGCTTGCTGGGAGAGCTGAGAGGAGGCCTGGCGCTCCTGGTCCAGGGTCAGGGTCAGCCGGGCCACGTGGCTCTTCTGCTCCTCCAGACTAAGGTTCAGGTCCTTTGGAGGAAAAGGAAAGCACACTTTTAGAATGACCTCTTCAGTCTAGCTGGTTAAGAAAAGGAAGGATGAGACGGGAGTCTAACACGAGCAGATGTGCCTCAGCCCGAGTTATCGATTTTTTTCTTTAATAGGAGAAAATATCAAAACATTTATACATTATGTTACGTATGAAGAAGAAAGGCAAGAGATCTGATGTATAGAGGTCGTCTCGCAGAAGTTAATTTGTGGTTGGCTTTCAATTCCGGCTAGACTATTCCGACATACCGTGTAAAGGTCAAGGCTCCTACCTCCAGTTCTTCTCGTTTACTCTCCTCGTTTTTCCCAGTTCGACATTTCTCCTTCTCCACGGCCCACTGAAGATCTCTGCTCTTCTTCCTGTCCTCCGTCAGCTGGTCGCTCAGTGTGTCCACCTCAGCAGCCTTCTGCGATACCTCTGCCCTGTTGACCGATAGATTAATGAGTTGAGCTGAGATGGACACTTAAACCCCATTGAGCCGTTTTAGGGGTTTTAAAGTGTGGTTCCTTAAAATTAAGCAGTTCAGATTGGAGGCAAACATCGACTGAAGCAAAGGTTAAAGCATTGGTTCTCCAGGGGACCCAAGATGGATCATCCTGAGGGGTCACCACACTGTGTTGCATGGATCGTGTGTCCCAGCTGTAGCTCGACTGTAAACACAAGATGAATCCAGGTGTGTTGGTCACACGTCTGTAAACATATCTGACCTGAGCATGTCCAGTTCTTTGAGGTGTTTGTGCTCCGCCTTGAGCGTCGTCTCCAGCTCCAGCTGAGTCTGGAGCAGTTCACTCTTCAGCTCCTCCACCAGCAGCCCGTCTGCCAGCGCTGCTCCATCAGCTCCTCCTCCCTGCTTCTTCCCGCTACTTTGACACCCTGATGATGCAACAGGTAGAGCACCTAAGGGACGACAATCAGAAAACATCAGGATGTCCGACCTATTGTTGTGAGAAAACATCAGAATGCTTGGAGAGCATCATCAGTAGAGCGACCTTGGTGAAGCTGCTCTAGTTGACCTCGGAGCTGATGAATCTCAGAGATGAGACTGGACCGGTCCGCAGTGTGGAGCGACCCCATCGCCTCCCTGTGCTGGATGTCCTGGGTCAGGATTACAGGAATGAGGTTACTGACCAGAGCAAATCATAATCAAAAGAGAAGACGGACAGGAGAAGGTTGTTTCTGCCCATAAATATGCAGATGTGTGTGTCTTGTGTTGGGTAAAAGCCAAAATGAGTAGGGTTAGTTTTAAAAGCAAAATAAATCACACTTTTACTACTACCACTACTTATGTGTGGTCCAAACCCCACAGAGTGCAATGAAAACAGTACATTGCCCAATAATGATGTGTTATAAAAAGGGGGGGGAAAAAAGAAAAGAAACAGCTTGTGGTTCTGGACCTGTTCAGCCAGCCTGTGCTCCAGCTGATTGAGGTGGATGATGGCGTCGCTGGTGTCCAGCAGGTCCAGCTGGCTGTACAGGGCGCTCTTCAACAGGCTGCGCTCCCTCATGAACACCTGCCGCACGGCGTCCAGCAGCTCCGCACGCCAGTCCACACCGCCAGACGTCTGCAGCGAGTCAGAGACGCGTAGATAAAGACGCGAGCGCACACGGAGGGCGACGAGGACAACCCGAGCTCTGACAAACAGGAAGCGGTGTTTCGTGAATCCCGGTGGGGGTTCGTCTACCTGCGCTTCTCTGTGCGTCTGCATCTGGGTGACGAGGCCTTTGAGAGACTCCACAGTGGCCAGTAAGGCGTCCCTCTCCTTCAGCCAGCCGGGGGCGTCGCTCTGGCTGCCCGGCTCGCCCTCGGGGAGAGGGAGCTCCGACAGAGAGAGCACCTGCATGCCCTCCTGGTGCACCTCGCGCAGCAACGTCTGAACACACAATCATGTTGTTGGATTTGACCCCATTTTTTTTCCATCACTGTAATTCTAAATTTTACAATCGTATCGTAACTATGTATTGATGAGCCCTAGGACAACGCTTCTAGTCGTACCTTGATCCGGTCGGGCAGTGGGTCGTCAGTCTCTCTCCTCGCGCCCTCTGGAGTCGACCTGAACTCCTGCTGCAAGTTTGGAAAGTCAAATCCAGTCCGCTGGCTGTAGTCTGAGCTGCTGTCTGCAGGTGAAAAACATTCCCTTTAAACAAGCTGCTGAAAAAGGCTTTTAGTATTCCCAACACGACGAGAAACGTGTAAAATGAACCACAGCAGCCATAACAAACTATTTTACGCATCTGAAATAAGGCAGAAATAACAGACGAGCAGACGACTCTCTCAGGACTATGCCGTCTATAGAACTCATAAAAAATATAGAAAATAGATTATTTCTGTAGGTTTTTTTTTAAAGCAAAATCTCAAAATGCTGGAGAAATAACAAAATGCTGGAGAAATAAGGGGGTGGGGTCATAATACTGGAATGAAACAGACTTAAACATTTGTAAACAGAGCCGTTGGTGTATTGTGCTGCTGTGACTCGCTTCTCACCGCTCGTGTAGCCGTCTTTGATCAGCGACGTCGGACGGTCTGGTCTGGTCGACTGGGCCGAGAGAAGATAAACATGATTCAGATCATATTTCACTCAACATGACCCTCATATGAAACTGCTTCAAAACACAGAACTACTGCTGGTTTATTGCAGCTAGCATTAATCAATTAGTTGTTCGACAGAAAAATAATCTCTCCATCAAGCGCAAAATATTTCCTGGTTTCAGCTTCTCAGCTACTTTTCCATATTTTGCATCAATGGTCATTGAGCATATCATTTGTTTTTTGACTGTTGGTTGGACAACATGAGCAATTTGAGGATTTGACTGAATACAGGTTGGGAATTTTACTAAATTTTCTGACATTTTATAGACCAAATGATTAATATATATATATGAATAAAATATTCATTAGTGCTGGGACCCAGCTGTTTCTCCTGCCCTCACCTCCGTGGAGCGCAGCTTGTCGATGAGCGCCTTGAGGGCCTTGCACTCGTCCTCCAGAGCCTGCGCGTCTCTGCGAAGGCTCTCGCTCTCTGAGATATGCCGAGCCTCCATGTCCAGGATCTCCGCCGCGTGGAGCTCCTGCATCTGTACGATCTTCTCCTGGAACTCTCCGATCACCTCCTCAAACTCGTCTTTGTTGGCGGACTCGCTCTCCGGGTCGGGCGTGCGGAGCGGTTCCGTCTGCGTGGACGAGTGCGTCAGCGCCACCTGTGGCTGCTCGGCGCCGCTGTTCGGACGAGAGCTGTGAGATCTGTTGGACGACTGGCTGGAGGGGGCGGAGCTTCTCCTGGAGATAGACGGTTTGTCTTTGGCGCCGCTTCCTTTAACAGACGGCTGTTTGCCTCCTTTCCTTTTCGGTTGGGCGGTGGAGGAGGAGGAGGAGATGGGCTGAGGAGAGGGAGATGGAGAACCTGAATCCACCGTCTTCATCCAGGCTGCTCGGACCTCCTGGAGCTCCTCTTGGAGCTTAGAGATGGAGAGCTCTCGGGCGTGGAGTTCCCTCTGCAGCTTCTCATTGTGCTGCCGCTGGCTGTTGAGCTCTTGTTTGGTGGTGTCCACATCCCGTCTCATCTCCTGGAGCTCCGCTTTGAGTTGAGAAATGGAAACTTCGCCGACTTGGAGGTCCTCCTGAAGTTTCTCATTATGCTTCCTGGAGATGTTGAGCTCCTCTTTGGTGGACGCCGCATCGTTTTTGACCTCCTGGAGAAGCTCCGTCATGTCGGCTCTGCTTTCTTCAGCTTGTACCTTGAGGGCGATTGGACAGGTGGTCAAAAACTACAGATACAGGCAAGTGGCACATCATCAGAAACAACAGGAAGATTAAGTGAAAACATTTCTGACTCACTTTAACAAGTTCTCCATTCAGGTGAGAAATGGTCATTTCCCGCTCCTTAAAAAACACAGTTGGATGTCATTAAAATGTGTTTAACCCTTGTGTTGCCTTCGGGTCATTTTGACCCGATACAATATTTAAAGAACGTACACACTTCTACTGTATATATGATAAGTGATATAATATTTGACTGAGTATGGATGAAACAAGAGTTGAGACACTTAAAGAATAGTTCAACATTTTGGGAAACATTTATTCCCTTTGAGAATTAGAAGAGGAGATTGATACCGATCGCAGACCTGTCAGTCAAACATGAAGCCATAGCATACGGGTTGGATTTGGACGTGTTGATTAGCTTGAGAGGCGTTTGGCTTTGGACAGAGCCGATGAGCCCTTCACTGTGTCCTGCATGCTAAGCTAAGCAACGGGTTTGACATTCACAGCACAGATACGAGTACTGATCATCATCTACTCAACAAAAAAATGAAAATGCCAAATATGCTTATTGACAAAAATGTCAAACTGTTAAATCTGTAACATGAGCTCAACTGAAAACCACTACGTTTGTGCAGAACTGAGGTTTCTACACTTGAACGTCACCGAGCACCCGCGACGGGATGGGATTGTTTTCGCTGCTCGTACCTGCAGCAGCTCCTGGAGCTTCTCCAAGCGCTCCCTGCAGCTGCTCAGCTCCTCTTTGGTGGCAGCTGCCTCCTTTTGGGCCTCCCTTAACTCCTGCTGAAGCTCAGACACGTTGGTCTCCTCAGGGCCGCCAGATGAAACCTAACGCCACATTTAGTTTCAATATTAGACAAGACTTTTTTGTTTATTAAAACAATGTAAACTGTGGTTTCAACTCTTCCTACCTTTTGAAGTTGGCCCTTTAGTCTCTCTATTGTCACCGTTTTGTCCTGGAGGAAAAGCACATGTGGGTCAGTCTCACCAAACATTGGAAACACTCGGATGGAGGAACACTCAGAGAGGCAGTCACACACCTGCAGCTCCTCCTGGAGTTGGCTGCAGCTCTGCTTGTAGCAGTCGAGCTGCTCTTTGGTGGCCGAGGCCTCGTCTCCGACCTCCTGCAACTCCTGAAGAAGCTCCGACGCAGCAGCCGGCTGACCACCAGGGAAAAAAAAGGTCAAAGATTCAAATGTATGAGAGCTGTGTTGGACGAGGGACAACAGATCAACGCCCGACAACTGATTACAATGACGGTTTTCACGGGTTAATCATTATTGAGGGTACAGAGATAATTCCAAAACAAATGCAACTGTAAAAACAAACTTCATTTCCTCATCTTCTAATTTAGATGAGAACATCGACAAAGCATAAAGACTGAAAACAGAAACGGGAGTAAACAACTGCACGACACACTTGGTGTTATGTGCCGGATATTTTCTCGACCGGGATCAACATATTGAGCCATTCCTCTCCGACTTAATGTCCAAACTCTTACCTCCACAGTCGGCAACGTCCTCTGGTGTGCCCGGGCCTTCATCTGACCGAGCAGATCCATCAGCACGACCAGCCTCCTCTCGTACTCCAGCACCTCCTCCTCAGAGCTGCAGAGCAGCTGCTTCTGGAGCTCCTGGTCTTTCTGCATCCCACCGAGTCCCACCTCCAGCTCCCGAAGCCTCTGGGTCAGGTGACCCGCCTTCCCCGTGGGAACTGGTCTCGTTTGACCGACTCCACCGAAATCCATTTGGGGAATACCAAAGTCACCAAAGTCGTAGATGTTTGACGGCACATGTGGCTCAGCGGGACTCTGGTGGTCCTGGTTGTCTTTGGGTCCTTGTGACTGCTGTTCCTGGAAGGCCTCCAGCGTGGCTTGGCTGACGAGAGCTGCAGCCAGTTTGTCCCTCAGATGTTCCTCCAGAGTAGAAACCCTCTGTTGGAGACCAGCTGCAGAGCTCTTCGTTTGCTCCACCAGGAGGAGACAGTGGCTTAACTCGCTGTCCTTTTCCCCGACCTCCACCTTGAGCTGCTGGATGCACAGGTCCAGCTCTTCCACTCTGGCTGTTGCACTCTGCTCTAAAGCTTTAACCTGAGCCTGCATGACCAAGAGGCCTGCCGTTTTCTCTCTGAGAGCATCTTCAAGCTCGCCCTCTGAGCCCTCCGTTTTGTCACTTTCAGCTAAAGCTTGTGCGTTCTCCTTCAGGTGCAGGTACGTCTCCAACAGCTGACTGTGCTTTGTTTTGAGAGTGTTGATCTCTTTGGTGGCCAGGTCCATTTTCTGCTTCAGCTCGTCGTATTCCTCTCGACTCGGCCCACATTCGGAGCTCTCCGCCGCCGCGTCCTCGTCTTCCTCGATGGCTTGCTTTGGCTCGATATTGGCCAGCTCCTGCTGAAGTCTGTCTATCACTGCATTCAGTTGGTCAAGCTCCTCCTCCTTATTCCTCTTCAGGCGCTCTTGTTCACTCCGATGGCACTCCACCTGGGACTCGAAGTCTTTAATCAACTCATCCCTGTTGTCAATTTCCTAAAGAGAAATATGCAGATATTCTTAAACCGTAAACATGTCAGATTTGAGGAGTCCATAGCTGTCCCGCTATTAGGATGAACCTCTGAGTCCCTTTTGAGCTTGGAGAGATTCTTTGGACCCAAGATAATGTATTTTTCCTTGGCATTTGCATTGTAAAGGTCTAAAATTTATCAAATTGTAAAAGCTCTTGAGAGACTCAGAGGTTTATAGTAAGCCACCTCACATGAGCAAATGATCACCTCACAAAAGACGATGGAGCTGTGGAATTACTTACAGAGACAAAATTAAACAAATACAACACAACAAAAAAACTATAAAAATGGAGCAGACCCAAATAAAAGCGAACACAAAGTCAGGAAACACACACACACACACTAATACAGAGCTATGCGTATTCGAAATAGACTTTGGCACCATTTCGTATACGCATATATCGTTACCTTGTTGTCAGAGGCTGCTCCCATGTGTTGGAGCTTAGTGATCTGTTCATTAAGAAGTGCTATTGCCCTGTCCTTCTCCTCCATCACCTTCAAAAGTTAGAGATTATAATGTGATGGCCGTCAATAAACACGTCACGCAAAAGTCCACTCAGTCCGTCTCGTGGTGGACGACTGAACGAACACCGGTGGAGTCAAGCAAGAAATGTGCTTGGCGGTCTGGCATGGCAGAGTCACGGGTAACAAAAAGTAAAAACTGAATATTATAATATTCATAATAATAACAAATCCTCTATTGATCCCAGTGGGGAAGTTCTTCTCTGCATTTGACCCATGCTTGGTAATTAAGGAGCAGTGGGCTGCAGTGAAGCGCCCGGGGACCAGCTGGGGGTTCAGTGTCTTGCTCAAGGGCACTTCAACATGCAACTATGGGGAGAGCGAGGATCAAACCGGCTACCTTGGGGTTTCAGGACGACCAGTCTCCCCATGAGCTACAGCCGACCCTAATAAATATAGCAACATGTCTTATATTCGGTGAAAAAGAATATTAATGTTATGTGGAAAAGTGGTGTTTGAGTTAAATTACAACGCTCCCGTTTACAACTGATTTTTAGTTGTGTGAATACAGACCTTGTGTTGTATTGTGCCGTTAAAATACACACTTACTAGGCAATGTCACACAGTCAACAGTCTTAAATTCACCAACAACGAGAGGTTCATCCGTTGCTTTTTAGGACAGGAAAATAAGGACTAATCATAAAATAACTGAAAATACAATAGTAAATATTTTACAATACGTGTCCAACATCTGTCTTATAATCACATAAAAATGTTTCTGCAGCAGAATGAATCTCTACCTGCAGCATGCTGTCCCTGGTTTCTAGATATTGCTGCTGGCTGCTGATCTCCTTCATCTGGATCTCCAGCTGCATGTGAAGCTGCTGCACCTCCTCGCTCTTGTTCTCCAGCTCCTCTCTGAACTGCTCCAGCTGCTCTTCCAGGTTACAGATCTGAGGCGACAGGTAAACACGACAAGCAATTCAGAGGAGACGCCGGACGACTAAAAAGTACATGCACACATATATATATATATAATAATCAGAAATGCAGATATCAAAGGATACGAGGCACATTTATATATTCATTGCATCTAGTTACAAAACACAATTCAAAACGAAAGGAGACAAACATTTCATTCGCAGTTTTTAGTCAGATTGAAATATGATCCAATTAAAAGTAATCTGTGCCTGATCAGCACACAGTACCTCTTTCTCCTTCCGCTCCAGAGCTTCCCTCTCCGTCTGTAAGTGAGCCTCCAGAGTGGCGTGTTGTTCCTCTGTGACAGACGCATGCTGCTTCTTTTGTTCAACCTGCACCGCGCGTGAGAACAAGAACGAGTTAGCGCAGCAGTAATGGATAACCGTCGCAGAAAGGCGCCAAGGAACAAACGCTTGTGATGAACAGAGTATCTAGACCGTGAGGCTCCAAAAGCGTCGTCCACATCGCGTCCTCTATCGGGCAACCGGAGCTCCGTTAGTGAGCCGAGCGGCGGCACAGAAGACACGAGCATCTCCTTCACTGCTCTTTTTGTTCACTCACAGCATCCCTTCACGAACAGTGGGGGGTTGAAAGGGGGGGGCGGGGGCTTCTTGACAGTTGCTAGCCATCACTCATCACCAGCAACACACTGGCGCGCGAGTGAAGTAGACCCACCCACACATTGTTCTCCCTCAGTGCATCCCAACCCTCCTCCTCCTCCTCCTCCTCGTCTACATCATCTCTCATGCACCCTCTGCCATTCTCCACAGCTATTGTTCAGACGGCCTTTTCTCTCTCTCGTCGTCCCTGAATCAGTCTCCTGCACATCCTTCATCTACAGTTTCCCCCCCCCCCCCGCCTGCCCCTTCCTTTCCTAACCTTCTCCAGGGACTCGGCGCTGGCCAGCAGGGCCTGCTCCAGCTCGCGGATGCGGCTCTCCAGCTTGTCAATCTCTTCGTCGCGCTCTCCCAACTCACGACGCATCTGCTCTGAGCTGAGCAGCAGCTCACTGCACCAATCCGCCTTCTCCTTTAGCTGGGTGGTCAGCTGGTCCACCTGGTTGTGTGTGTGTGAGTGAGAGTGAGTGAGCGTGAGAGAGAGAGAGAGAGAAAGAGGAGGGGGGGGTTTAATGCGAATCGCTCTCAGACACCACTCGCTATCGCATAGCTGGTACATGTACAGCTAGCTGGGAGGTCAGCTGATCCACCTGAGAAAGGAGGGGGCCGAGAGCAAAAAGAGGTGCAGGGACAGAGAGACTTCATTCAGGGGGACACAAACCACAGAGCAGCCAGGAGGACGGCTGGCAGGGAACTGATCCATCTGTGAGACGGGAAAACATCAGCAGCTCAATGAAGGGAGGAAGGAGGAGGAAGTGTGGTGTCAGAACTGGGAGATACACCTATATCTAGATGGTAGATACAACTTGATTAAACAAGAGAATAATGCAGTTTCATAAACGACTGACTGACTTTTTATCCTGCCGTTTCAGAAATACATCTCTCGGGATGTTATGACATGAAAAAGAAACGGATGAAATGCACCTGTTCACTCGCAGCCCTTCATTAAATATGAACTGACTAGAGACTAGGATGGACTCTTCATGAGTAAATCAGCTCGGAATGGTTGATTTATATTTAGCGTAACATTCATTTGTGGATGGATTTAGGTCAACTCAAGTGGGTTTATATATCCAAGTAATTGGTTGAAATGTCTCTATTTCACTCCCATGTCCAGTGTGAAAAATGTGGGGTGTATTTATAATCCAAAGGCAAGGCTCTTTAGGGAGGGTACCTTTACATTTGTTCCCCCCACTGCTGTTGAGTTTTATGCTGGATATTGAAAAGGGAGAAACAAACAGGAAGGAGGAAGGAGCAGAGTGAGAGAGGACAAGGCTTTGAAGACATGAAGACAAACACAGGGGGATCAAACTGGAGAGAGGAGGAGGAGGAGCAAAAGGAAGAGAGATGGGCAGGCCATTAATTGCTAGAGGGTTGGGCGGGATTACTAAAATGCACTAAATGCTCTCTGGGGGGATTCTACGTGCATCTAGAAGCAATACCTTAGAGGTTACTCCATCCACCTGTAATAGCCACGGGAGAGAAAAGGCACACAGGATCAGCGGATGGACAGTTAAAGGGCAAGAGGGAGAAGCAAAAGCACTCAGTGATAAAACAATGTGTCAGAAGTCTCTGGAAATGATTGCGGGGTTATCTCTGGGCTGAGCTTAAAGCAGGACTGATGTAGAATGTTATGTTATAAACCCAAGGAACTGAACTAACGTGTCGCTAAAGCGTAGCATTCATCAAAGCTGCAGTTATACATTTTATAAGTCTTTATCACATTTAGGAGGAATCAAACTGGTGAGACTGCCTTAAGGCTAACAAGCAGCAGGGATGACGCGTGTCACTTCAGTTATAAAGCCATAAAGGAAAGAACAGGAAACATTATGAGATCCCTGAGCATCAACATCATTGTCCCCTCGTTAAATAGCCGACTCATCTTGTCAAATAAAAGTATTTTTCTCCTCGTCTTAAGAAGTGAACTGGAGGCTACCCTGGGAGTGGATGAAAAATGACTGAATGACCAAATCAAATAAACATTAAGGTTAAAACTGCGGGGATGAACGAGGCTGATGCACAAAAAGAAATGTCATATTGCAATTTGGTGAGTACTTAAAAAAAGGCACGTTAACACTTCTGTTACTGTCAGAAAGAGACAATGTGGCAATCAAAATTGAGGGCAGTTCAAAACAGGACCAAATGCCAGAAGTTACACCGATCGGCACTTCGATAGCTGTGGGAATAAAAGATTGTAAAAGAGTATCTGCGAAAACTTTTAAGCAGAAAACAGCAGCTGGAAATTAAGTTGATAAATAAATAAATATATATATATATACACAGAGTACATATATATGAATAAATATATAAATAAAATAAATATATATATATAAATAAGATACGAGAGAGAGAGACAAAACAGTGAAGTTGTGGGCTGTGAAACCAAAAGAATTAGCCAAACAACTGAAAACACTCCATAGAGTGAGAGGACGATAAGTCTCTGTGGGTTCGACACCTTTCTCATTACACATCTTCACTCGCGCCGTCGTCAATATAAACATGTAATCACTTGAATTTAGCCTGAGAACATTGCACGCAGTTGGTGTCCTGGCACGAGTCTTCGCTTCTCAGGGGTTACGTTATATGATACATTACATTTGGAGTGTAACAAGACAGCGATTAACTTAAGCTATTCTCATCACTTCCACTGTATTGTGTGTTTAACAATAGCGTGAATAAAACCCACTGTTACGCGAGTTAAAAAAGACAACACAAGGACAAACGTCCCGCTCCCTCTCTCGTCTGCGAGACACTCCCACTTCTTGGTGTCATTTGTGAGCAGGTAATTCCACCGGCTCTATTGTTCTGCTCGCCGCTCGTAACCACGACGACAGTGTGGTGTTCACAACATAAGCGTCTCCAGTAATGCCTGGTCGTCTGGCGCCGGTTACCTCTTTGTTTCTCAGCTCGGCTCCGGCCTGCAGCTTCTGAGGATTCTTCAGCTGTTGTTCCAGTTTCTGGATCTCCTGCTGGAAGAAATCCCTCTCGTGTTCTCGGTCCACGGCTTGTTCCTGGACACCAACATGGAGACAGGAGCGTGACGATGTTGAATCACATATTCAATACGGGCTCGCCTCTTTTGCAAGGACAAGTTCACCTGTTGAGAAAATGGTTTCTTTTCCCACAAACTGCTCGATATACATCTTATTCATCGAAGTCTCAGAGCAAATGTCTACGAGCTGAATTTAGTTGAGAGGATACACAAGTGTTCTGGATGTTCTGTGTGGATTGATGAGGTAAGCACTGACATACAGAACGGTTGTCGTCTTTGTTCACATGAGTAACAGTCAGGAAGTCACTTAAACGTAGACGCATGGGGCAACACATCAAGTTTATAACAATTCATTTTCTAACCTCGAATTTAGATGATTTAATCAATCTCATGTATTCTGGAGTTTTTTTAATTACGACGTACTAAACAGACAAACTTGTTGCACTAAAGTTGTCAAAATTAGAAACACAAATTAAATCAAGTTATTTTTCATTGCTGCACACAACAGAAAAAACAAGACGATGATGAAGAATTGTTAAAAAATAATCGAATTACGTTTACAAATGTGCCGGCTTCATATCCGTGTGTGCAACCAACACAACAATAGAGGGAATCTGCCCTCAAACCACATCGACACAAATCACGTGCCGACTCCTAGCCAAGTTACCCAATTATGATGATGGGAACATACTCATTAGACACAGAGATACACACACAGAGACACAGAGATACACACACAGAGACACACACAGAGACATTTGGTTGCATTTGCAAAACTGTAAATACCCTTTTACTTTAAAAGAGGTGTTTGATATATATATATATATATATTAATAATAAGGATAATTAACTGAATGTAGATCCGAAAAAGTGAACTTAAGGGTTTGGATCAAAGTTTTTGTACATTTTCTGCCAGTCGACCAATTATTTTATCTCCAATGAGAACTGCTATAGGAAGTTCATGCCCAAATAAGGAATTACATATTAAAATGGTGGCACTGACATGAGAGCATCCATCATTTTGAATTTTGAGTCGAAGTCAAAGTCACTCACGTCGAGGAACCTCCGGTTCTTGTCCAGCTGCTTCTCCAGAGCTTGGACCTGCTGGCGGAGGTCTCCGCTCTCGGAGCTCTGATCCTGCTCCAGCTCGATCACCCTGTTGACCTGCTCCTCAAGCTCCGCCTCCAGCAGCTTCACCTGATTCAGGAGGTCGGTGTTCTCCTTCTCCGCCTGACGCTGGACCTCCACCTTTTCTTTCATCAGCTTCTCCGTCTCCTCCAGAAGGTCTACACATCAATACAGCGGAGGGCGGAGGGCAAGTTAGGAATCGCCGCCTGTCGACTCCAGGTGGCGGACTTCACATCAAGACTCATGAGCTTTGATTTCAGTGACAAACAGGATGCCGAGACGGAGCTGCTGAAGAGTCTGATGCGTGAGCCGTGACTTTAGCTTGAATAGTTTGTTGCCATGTTGTTATAAAGTGATCAACTTCTTTCTTTGAATTGTTCCAATGGTACACATCGCGGTCACTTTGACAGAATACATGGCTGCCATCAGACTCTTCCAACACCTCCGTCTACTTCCCAACATAGCGCCCGGTACAGAAGATGATTCCCCGCCATCGACGCCTCTTTGGCCTTCCGTGTGCCACCAGTGATCAACCCACAGCGGTTTACCCAGGATTGAACCCCGCAGGATTAATGCAAAAAGTAACAAGATGAGAGTGCAGATGGCAGAACAAACAGGTGGAAAGCCCAGACATTGAGAAGTCCATGCCCGATGCTCATGTACAGGCAGGAGAGGGACTTCCTGAACGGCCAATCATCTCACGCAAAGAAATGCTGGAAGCACAGCATCTAAAATATGCATAACAATTGAAAAAAGATGATTGAAAGTTCTGGAATAATAATGACTGCGGATAAGTGTCTGACGATTACTTTCATTTCGTCATGCTTAAATGAGCGCGAACATCGACGGATGGATCGGGACAAAAATCAATCAAAATGAAAAGCTGAAGCAAAGGTTAGTGATCGAAGTGAGTGAGTGTGTGAGCCCATAGCAAGCGAGCGCCAAGCATTGTCGGTGAGTTGCAGCACTAGGATTAAAGAGGTGTCCCTCCACTCAGATACAGGAGACACGTATAGAGAACATACAGTAGATACGACTGAGCCATGCTCAAAGTGGACACACCTGCTTCAGGTGCTGCAACCATTACAGCTTCAACTAGGCCTACGGGAGAATAAGAAAGAACAGGAATGTAACATGCTCTGGTTGTGGGTCATAAACAGGAAAACTCTGAAGTAAAGAATAGCAGAGGAGAGAGGAGAGAGGACGCAGCGCTTGTGTCCGTTTCACAGTAGGAGGTTAATGCTGGAGGAAGGATGCTGTGAAAGGAAAAGCTTCTGAAACCGCCCTCTTGGTTTAGACCCTTGAAGACAGAATACTCACCATTTTATCAGAATGTACTCATGGGATACCTTTTTCATAATACAGGAGTTATCATGTGAATTAGCAGATACAGTTATCAAGCTTCATGTGTATGAGCACTTTTAGGAAAATACCTGTAAATGACCTTTCAAAAGGCATTTCATTTTTTTTTTTAAATACATTTTTCTTTTCTTTTTTTAACGAAGTTATGTCTCATATTGCCTTGTTATCAGTTCCATGAAGCCACAGCAACACAAAAACTGCTAAATAAATACAGTTGAGTCTTTGACTGGAAGCAGAAGAGGAGCTGAAACAGTGACCGCTGCATGTTACACAAACCGACTCCATATCTCACCCCATATAAAGCTGCGCCCTATAATTCAAAACTTCATGTTCTAATTTACGTGGATCCCTTTTTGATTAATCGTACCAAACAAACTGCTCCTTGAAACCTGAGCCTCGATAACAGAGAATGAAAAACTTTTATAAAAAGAGGGGACATTTTGTAATCTCGTCTTCACATTTAAGATACGATTTCTACAAAGCGATTATGTTCACAAAATCTGACCTATTTTTAATGTTCAGGCCATCTTATAATAAATAAATAAATGTCCTAATAATGATGAATTCCTGTCAGAGGTTTATGAAAACTCTGTATATATTTATACGAGGGAGTTCTGGGATACGTACGGAGCTCGCGGGGCCCGGCGTGCTCCCTCATGGCGTCTTGTTGCCGCGTCAACAGCTCCCGCTCGTCCTGCATCTGAAGCCTCTCCTGCTCCAACTCGTGCAGCCGGCTGCCTGTCACCTGCAGGAAATGACATTCAGTTACAGACGGGCACTAAACTCTCATACATATGATGACTAGGCAACAGCTCGCGACAGTTCTTGGTATTTTAAGGACTGCTGTCGGCCCGAAATTAAGCTTTTGCTTTTTATTAAACGGCCATGAAGTTTGGCAATACCAATGTTTAGCGGGTGGATTTTTTTCGGGGGATGGGCTCTGCCATCTACTCTTCAACAGAAGTTAACCGGACATGTTTCCATCTTGCAGCAGGTTTTAGTTGAACATGTTTGACTTTCTATCTGGAAGCTGTACAGTATTCGGTTGGGATCCTCCACCATGACGTCATCTTAGTCTCATGTTTTTGTTTCTGAGACACGGAGTACTTCTCAAAGAAGAAAGCCAGCCACATCCACAAAGACATCACACACCCGGGGCTCTCCGTTTGTTCCACTGCCATCAGGAAGAAGACGTCCCGTCTTGTTGTTTTGACCTGTTGCTGCTGTACCGACTGATGAGTCGCCAACTTAATTTCTTTGTATGTTTTTACAATGACAATAAACATCCTTACTTTACCGTACCTCCTACCGAGCCAATCAGCTTAATTTGAGCTCCCCTTTATGATGTAATGGGTTTCTAATGGGCTGATAATCATTGGCTCATTGCATATCTACATTTTGCTACACATTTTTTGAACAGGATTTTTTCACAATAATACAAATACTGAATGTCAACACACTCACTGTAGCCTGAATGTACACATTAAGTATCTTCTGGCAGATATTTGAACTAGCTGTGCCTCATGTGAATGGGCCTGCACTGGAGTGTCAAGATAATACAAATAAATTGACCTTAAAAAGTGACAGCTGCCTCTCGGGACTACGGATGAAAAATAGTCTCTTGGCTAACTGGAACATTTACAGAAATGTTTTTATTAATGTGCACTGTCCCTTATCAAATACACCAAAGTAAAAAATCGTCAAGTCTTGTGCTGAAAAAGAAAAAGGTAACCATGTTTCCTCATCTCTGCAGCTGGAGGGCCTCACCTGCAGCTCTTGATCGAGGTTCAGCTGGAGCTCTTCCTTCTGACGCAACTGCTCCTCCAACCCGGCTCGTTCCCCCGTGTAGCCGTCAATCAGACCTGAATGTGGATGAAGCCGGAGGCAGAGCGTTAAAAAGAGGGCCCTGGAAGAGAAACCTAGAACTCTCCTTTTCTTCAATTTATGGCACCTTTCTCACCTGCTCAAATTAAGAGGAATTACTTTGAGTCTCGAGTCTAGCTTCAGTGGCACACACACACACACACACACACACACACACACACACAGATAAACCGAGCACTTAACACCAGGATACAAAATCCAAGGTTACCAACACCCTGGCAAAAAAAAAGACACAAAAAAAGATACATAAACATTGAGGCCCACACACTGGCCTCCAAAAGCAGAGAGGAACACTAGTGGGCATGTCTGACCCAGTTTGCTTGACATGAAGTACAACACTGAGCTGTAAACACAGTGAAGTGCAATCATTACTGTACTCTGTCACAGGTCAGCAAGCATCACGCACCAGGACGGCATTCAACTCATACGCACACCAACAGACTCATGAGAAACCGTTGATGCATTTACTGCAACTTCCATGTAGAATGAGACCAGTAAAAAAAAAAGGTGGAATTCATAAATGTTGTGCCTGGATTCTTCTTTGCAGCTCATACCGGCTCAGTGAGTCATCTCAAGCTAAGAGAGAGGCAGAAGGGGAATGTCATAACTAGATGATCAGATCACTTTACACAACGCTGTGTGTACACTTTGACTAAGGAGGGACCCCTCTACGACACTCGGCTGTCAGATGCACATGATTAATACGCAGATCGGGAATCTGTAAGTCATTTACTCTGCAACATTATAATTCCACATTTTCATATTGCCCAATCAAACTCTTACCCCTTGTTAAAACATAACAAAAGCCCTTTCATCCTTTTCCCCGGTCATATAATATGTTCAATGAATCGGGGAAGAGGATCTTTTTCCCTGGTTGAGCCAATGTCTTATTCAAAACCAGTTTGAAAAAGGCCACACCCCGAACTTTTCCGGCGCAGTGCATCCACACAATAGGAGGAACACACAGGTTTAGCAGATTCTAAGCACTCCCTGAAAGTCAATGAAGACACATGCCACATGACCCGAGGGTCACAGAGGCTCTTTTCCATGAAATGATAGTGTGGGGAGCCGCATGTAACAGATTAGTAGAGCAACAGAACATATTTTAATCATAATAAAATAAGATACTTTGCTGCTTTATACATTAGAAGAGTAATAGTTAGTTGTCGTCCTGCTCTATACGATGTTGTTCACACAGCTTGACACATTGTCTTCCTCTTTGCTAATCTATCCTGGATGAACTTTTTATGACAGCAAATATTTGCCGTTCTTTGGCACCTCTATAGGATTACAGAAGACAAACATCATAACAGGATACGACTACAGATGATATACCATTAGTACAAGCGACACACTCACCATTGTTCAGTCTGTACACAGAGCCAGAAACAAAGAAAGGACTGTTGTAGACTACTTTTGTCCAATTGAGAGAGAGACCTATGGTCAGCTGAGTCGACGAGTGAGAGAGAGAGAGGGGATGTGGTTGGACCAGCTGGTTCTGACATGGATGGGACATCGAGTTCCCCCAATAGGATTTCTCACAGCGCTTAAAGTGGTGACAACAACTGGCCACCGGCTTCCCCCGGTGATGCAAGATTAATCAAGGTTAAAGATCCTCACACCTCCGTAAACGAGCCCTCCTTGTTTAGTTGTCACACACGCAATCAGACATCAAAAAACACAAATCACAGTGGCTGACAAACGGAAATGACCATTTGTCGATTTCTCACCACAGATGGCTCACACTCCTTTTACTCTCCCTTTCAAACAGCTGATCCCATCACTCTCTGCAACACCCTCCCCCAAACAGATGCACAGATGCTTTTCCACTACAGTTCCTCCTCATGCTCTCGGTTTTCTGTAACCACTGACATACAGACACACATTGACACGTCGTCCATTAAGAGTCCACAGAGAAGCAGCGAGCGCCTCATTTCTCCTACAAGGAGGCTGCATGAAGAAGAGGGTTTGAAGAAGGTGCAAACCGTTTGATCTGAGCTATGTTTGATCCACAGCCCAGAGAAACTCGTATTTATCGAGTGCCGACTCCTAAAAGGTTGATGTAAAAAAGGAGAATTCAGAGGAACTCACCCTCAGCGTGGTGCAGTTCCAGAGCCAGCTGCTCGCGGGCCTGGGCCTCCTCCGACAACCTCTCCTGCAGCTCCTCCTGCTTCTGCAGCAGCTCGCTAATCTCCTTGTTGTGGCGGAAGGATTCCCGCATCAGCTCCGTCTGGGTCAGCCGGGCATGTTCCAGCTGAGCGGGGAAGAGGAGAGACGAAGAGTTGGGACGTTATTAAGTGAGCTGAGAAGAACCAACATTGGAAAGGAATCGTTTTCCACCAATTTTACATATGAAGATCAATTTACTCGTTGCAAGACAACCGCTCAGCCAGTGAAGACAGCTGGGTGATGTTTTTAGTCGGTGTTACAGATTGGAGGATCTAAAGAAAGACTTGTGGGATGTGTGGGATAATACAGTATTTCTGATTGACAAACATCAGAACTAAAAGTCATGATCTGCCAGCCTTTGACCAATATTTTATATATTGGCATTTAAAAAGTCCCTCAACTTAATTGAAGTTATTTTAAATCGTGATCCCCCTTAGCAATGGAGCTGGGCCATCATTTCACTCACGCACCGTTTTCAGCCAAAATTCTATATTAGCAATAAATAACATCAAAATCAAACAAATTAAGTTTCTGAAATTCTTGTTTGACATATAAAACGTTGAGTCTCGTGTAGTTCATAACAAGGTACCACAGTTCATAGATCTCGATATTCATTTGATCATTTTACCCATAACATACATTTACCAGAACAAATCTTTTTAATCAAGGTATTTATTCAACCTCTTCCTGTGAAAACAAACACATTTTGCCTACTTAAATAGACGATCTAGATTTATCCCAGACAGACTGCACAGGCCTCAGACTAAAGGGAAACGTATACTAAAGTCAATAACTGAGGTTATGTGCAGATGTATAATGCGCTGAGATAATAATATCACAATTGTTTATTGACTTTTGGGTCAGGTGACAGGAGGCAGCTTTTCTGTGTGCTACAGCTCTGAAATGATCATGCAATAAGCCGTGTGCACGCTCACATTCATCCCACAGCCACTTTCCATAGAGCACATCTATCCGAGCAAAGGTCTGATTGTATAATTTTATGGTAAGCAGGAAGTGGTGACGTGACCCAGACTGATAACGGTAATAATCCTTCACCTAACACTTCATAAAGCAGCACAGAAAGAGCTGATGTGCCCCTCCGTGGAGAGGCATTTAACTTGAAATCAAATAAACAGGCTGTGGGAAGAGGAAACTTACTGTATACGGAGGAGTGGGCAGGGAGATTTTGGAGATGACTTTAAGGAGGTGGCCATTCTTCCAGTGATTGATATGTGAGATTTGCGTGTGTACCACCACGGCGTTTTTGTCATTCAAGATGCTGCACAGTGGGAAAGGTCGGGGAAGGGGAACACGAGATTCCACCTCGTACACATCCTGGTCCTCCCCGTCCACCCACGTCTTGCTCTGCATGTCCGACTTCCAGTAAGAGCGGTACGAATCCATGGTGAAAGGTAAACGGGTGAAGGGACAACTTCCAACCTCAGTTTGTTATGTTCCAGATAATTTCCTGGAGTTTTCAAGCAAGGTTTCCATTTGTCATGACGCGTGGGTCTGAGCCGAGCAGCCGCACACGAGCATGAAGTCCAGTGGGGAGCGAAGCAGTGAGCAGCGTGGTGGGTCGCTCCGGGCAACAGTTTCGGTGTGTTTGCCCCACACACACACACAAGAAGAGTCAACAACAATCGGAGAGGTTGGCTTTCACGTCATCTTAATCACATGCTGCCCGGTGCAGGTAGAACAAGTCCCGGGTAAATATTGAAGAGAAATAATCATGCGGCAACGCTGTGTATTTTACCAACAGCACAAAGAGGATCCTCCTCGGCAGCAGGTGGAAGTCACTTCTTGGTCCCAAAGCTTTGATGGCGTTCCTGAACCCGACCGCAGGAGGTTTGAAACCGCACAGGGAAGCATTTCTTCTCTCCGTGTCGTCTTTGATGTTCACCAACTCTCTCACGCTGTTCTCTCTGACCTTCTTTCTTCAGAGTGAAACCATATCATGCCGCTCCGTAAAGCTCACCCCCCCCCACGCCTGCTCCGGTTTGCTCTAGTCTCTCTCTCTCTCTCTCTCTCTCTCTGGAGATTCATTAACAATACGATGACGCTGTAGCAACCCCGACCTGCAGCGAAGCCTCCCAGTGGCCCCTTCTGATTGTTCGGTCCGAGCGGCAGCCGGCCGAGGGTGGAATGACAGCGCTTGGGTCTCAAGTCTTTCCCGCTTTCCTTCCTACTTCCTTCCTTCTAAGATTGCTGTCATTCCGTCTCAACGCGTGCTATATTATTACTCACTGACGCCGGTCAGGAGAGCTCTTCTTACCCCAGGCAGGCCGGCGTCACTCCGTTACACTCACTTTGCCTCCGTCTACCCATGTGCTCGAAAAGATTCATTCAAATTCCAGACTTTCAGGGTTGTTTTCACCTGTCAAGAGAGAAGGGTTTTCCTTCCACTTCCTACATTGATCCCGAACAGCAGGAAACAGTTCAGCAGAAGTGGGAGGGAAGCAGGTGTGGCTTCAGTCATTAGAGCCAGTGAGCCAGGTAGATTTGCAAATAGATCACAGGCTCTTTCCATACACACACACACACACACAAACACAACCCACAGACGACATACGCCCTTTACACAAACAGTTGTCAAACTGGATTCAATCCCTGCGTAGACACAGAAAGAAGCAATTACGCTGTTCTGACAAGCTGCCTCCTGGTCCCAGCCACGTCTCCACTTGGCTAGTCAACCGTCATACTGACTGCACACAAACTATTTTCACATCACGCCGGCAGATAATGGGAATAGTGAGTGAGAAAACACCTTCCAGCGGCGAATAGCTTCCAGCCTTCATTGAACAAAAGATACTTCACATTCCTGACCGGCTTGTTGAATCAATCTCTGTTCAAGACGCGGCCACTCAGAGGAGAGTAATGTAGATGGGATCAATAGCAGCACGGAAAGCATCGAACAAACCATTAGGAGGCTTTGTTGATTACACGTTTATTGTGCCGTTAATGATGTGTACTTGGAGATGTATAATGATTATCAACTCTACAGTGGGCCTTCAAATGGGGCTGCAGATACAATGTAAGCAAAAGATTGCATCAACATATTATATATTTAGACTTTTGATGCTGGAACAGATTTATTTGATGATTGATTAATAACCAACATTTTTGCAGACTTTCACAAGTCACTGTCTGACTTGTGAAAGCTTCTGGAAGCAAGTAGCCATAACAACTGGATCTAATTGAGGTTTTATTTAATGTATTTAATATATGATATTAATATCAGTAGCCTTTAAAAATACCAAAATCATTCCATAGATCCAGTTCACCGTGCGCTGCAGATGGATGCTGGAACAACAGTGATGCTCGGCCTGCAATTTCTTTCAAGCTATGTTTAGATCGGCAAGAGAAGAACCCATCTCGGCCTGAGTAATGCATGACTTGAGCCAACGGGAAGATGTGCTGTGCAGTCAGTGACAGTAATACATGCAATGGCCCAGTTAAACTGGCCACGTCTCTGCGGGCTGACACTGGACACAGTGGGCGCACAACGCGGACAGCCTGAGGAGGGGGAGGAGTTGCTCTGTGCACCACGCACTGCGATAGGCTGAGCGACCACACAAAAGCTCCATGTAAAGACAAGCTCGTATCTATAGGCAACCGCTGGCAATGAGGCGGCTCTTTTGTGTGTGAATTCTAGAGCTTTGTTGCCGGCCACATTCTGCAGTCTCATCCCCATTATGCCGCCGTGGACAGGCGTAGAAACCTACAGAAGGGGTTAACTGTGTCGAGTGTGGCTATTTAAATGTTATGTCAAAGCCCAAATGTGTCACTAGAGCTTTGTGCACAAGCAGTGAGTGTTCATGAAGAATCCTGCTGAGACCATTTCACTTGACAAAGGACATTAAACTATTATATATTGTAGTTTGTATTTTGAGAAACATGCATGTTTGCATTTTTTGCAGATAGTTAGATTCAGAAATTGATCCTGATGGCTGCCTGTCGGTCCCAGCACTTAAAACAATGGAAAACTGTGAATTGTTGTTTCTACATGTTGGTTTATGTTTGGATTTATTAACGGGATAAAACCACGGTGAACTCCGTGGTATCTTCTCCTTTTAGTCTCAGCAAGAAAGTGAGAAATTTCCAAAAATGTCCAACGATTCCAGTTCAACATGAATGTATTAAGCAGTTCGTCATATTGGTTATTATCGAAGAAAAAGCTTTAAAAACTGTTCTGTTCAGCAAACAAACTATCGTTTAGGTCTAGAAACTCAACGCAACATTTTCAAAAAGATACCCAGCCCACGACGAACCGAACAAAAACATAATGCCTTCAATTAAACACGATCACACTTTCTCAGCGCGCAGAAAGTGCCATACGCTGTGAGACGAGGAAATAAAGTGAGCTCTGAAGATGAGCAGAGAACCGCCCACTGATCCCACTCGACAGGAGAAGCGTTGTACCTGGTTGCTGGAGTCTGAGATGGCCATCAACATCTTCTCCAGAGCCGCTTGGAGCCGGCAGCTGATTCCCATCAGGTACTCCTCGTTCTCCAGCTGTGCGCCGGCGCCCAGCAGCAACTGTTCCATAACGTGCCGAGACGCCTCCAGACCCTCGTCAGCCTCCGAGGTCCCGCTGCAACTTTCTGCAGAGGAACAGAGATCACACACGTCACACACAAACCTGATGCTTATTACACTGTCAACAGATTTAAAGTTCACTCTCTACGTTCTGACTCATAGGCTACAGCTTCTTTGAGTAGCTTTCAGATGTTGTTTTTTTAACTCCTCCAACTTTAGCAAACTAAGAGACTGTGAGAGAATATTTAGCACAAAAAACATCAAATTCAGCAGAAACAGTAAAATACTGAGCTTTTTAAAACCATGTGAAGCTAAATGCTCTAAGGCTTGGTCTAGGACAAGTACAACCTTTAAAGAAAAATGATGCAAGACGTGTAGTTTATATTCCTAACGGAACAGGATGCAAGGCAGTGCTAAGAATACAACCACAACAAGGGTTCAGGCGCATTCATCATCCAGTTCAAAAGAGAGCCCTGCGCTCCCATGACTGCACGATGCATTCTGCATTTCGTGAGTCGACTTTGAAAAACCTGCGTTCAATTACTCAGAGAATTTCATGATAGCGGCAAGATGGCTCAAACATTACATTGTTTTTGCAATTTCATACGGTAACAACACATTAAGAGAGCAGTGGCTCCTTCAAGCTCAACGGCTGATCCAGGTTATACAAGTCCCTGGTTATTCATTATTTTAGGGATTTGACTTCACAATAAAGGTCCCAATATGTACCATCATGCCAGAAGGTCTATGGTCAAACCCAATATAGTCATACGAAACCCAATACAAAGACATGGTATATTTTAGAAAGTCGTGAACAAACACACACATTTTGTACCTACCTACAGTAAATATTAGGATTGGCCTGTAAACATGAGAGTGTGTTGTCTTTAGCTCCCATGGAGTAGTCACCACCTTCAGTTATACAGAAGCATTCAGAGAGCAGGCACATCGGATATCTTTCTGACACACAAGACGAACTCTCCAAGATATTATTTGCATTCGATCACCAAATTTGTGTATTGCAACATAGCACTTGCATACATACACTAACTGATAGCGTCTTTTTCTTTTTCCATAAACAAACTAAAGATAAACTACAAACCCCAGGCCTGATAAGAGGGACATCTACTCTTTGCTCATGCAGAAGCATTTTGTAGTCATGGTGCATAATTGCTCCATCACAACAGACGATAGCAGCAACAGAGGAAGTCCTCTTGCATTGCAGACACGGATGCCAGCAACAATCGGGAAAGGTATTATCCACACTTAATGAATGCAAAACAACCCCAAAGGTACTGCAGCTGCAGCGGTATAAAACAGTTGAGCACAGACATACTTTCTAAACTCCAATTCTGGAGTGCTGTGCAGTGAGTTTTCTAGTCCGTTTATGATGTATTTTTCTTCTTTGTTCACTAAACTACAAATCCCACCTCCAGCTGAATACCAACATATTTGGGTGGATGGGCTGTTGAACCTTTCGTCTAGTCTGAGACCTCATGCGACTTGCCTGCTGCAAAAGCTCTGGCGGGCTCGGCGTCGGCTCTGGTCCAGGCTGCCGTCTGCGTGGTGGAGTCGGGCGGTGCCGCCGGCCGCCCTGCGCTGGGGGCGTCGCGCAGACTCTGCATGTGGAGGCCCATCGTTTCCTCCGCTGCTGCGGTGGTCTTCAGGACGTCAACCAGCACCCGACTGAGTTTCTCGTTTGCTTTACGCAAGTCATTTCTGAAAGCAGTAAACACAATTACGTTAAAAACTACCGCTGTGAAACTACATGTCAAGTTGGTTTAAAGAAAAGCTCGACCACAAACCAGAATTGAGTTTATTTTAGCTTTAATCAATATGCATCTTTTCTAATTTATCTACAGCACTAACAAAAACACAGGTTATCCGAAAGGACTAACTCAATATGGAGTTTAAGAAGTTCAAAATGAGGCATGAATGGAGTTCCTGTCACGACCTTTCAGAGTCCTTATCGGAGGACTCTCCGTCATCCTCTGATGACCGTTTGCCTCCACCAGTCTGCTTCACCCCTGGCCCGCCTCGTCCGTCTGGGTCTTCCCCTTCCTCCAACTCCTCTTGACCGTCCTCTCTCTTCTTTAAGGCCTGGACAGGCAGCAGAGAGAACACAGACAGAAGCCCCGTCATTGCAAAGTTGCAGTTAGATAAAAAGACTCCTAAAAACTCTGGATGACTGACAGCAGGGCGGCTGTTTAGTTTAGTTTAGTTTATTAAGGATCCCCATTAGTCTACACCGTAGTGGAGACTATTCTTCCTGGGGTCCAGGCAAAAAACATTACAATACAATACAAATACATAAAATGCAGTACAGCATGATACATTTTCACAAAAACACTTAGACTTAGAAAACAACATTTACATTAAAAGTAAAATAACAACACCTAAATACCTTAAATACCTAAAATAATAACCTAATTTACTATAATTTCCTTTCCGATTATTGCTGCCTTAAGTTTCCTTTTGAAATCACATTTATTTCTTGTTAGAGTCACATATGAGGGCTGTACGGGCGACCATTAGTGAAAGCGCATTCAAATTAGGCGCATAGACTGCTGCCCTTTAATGAGCACACAGACACAAACAAACACACACACACAAACAAGGGACACTTCTTTCACTCTTGGGGCCGAGAGAAACACGACTATCTTTGTGCTGCTATGGCAACAGGTGCACCTGAGGCACAGGGAGTTGCAGAGGCGATAGCTCCATCTTCTGAGGGAACAGCAGAAATGCAGCTCTGCTTCTGCAGCCACTCCCCGACGCTACGGCGTGCTGGGGAGCGAGAGCGGCACGGACCTCGGCCAGAGACTCTAGTCTTTACGGAGATGAGAGCACGTTTGATAGTTCAGGGTAACAGACACCATACGGTAGAGATGCCTGCGGAGCTTAAACGTGTTTTTGACAGAACATTTCCCATTTCTCGCTCCACATTGTGAGGTCATGCAGTATTGGCTTCTATTCTATTATTTAGTATTGTTATCGTGTCTTGTGTTTTATTTTTATTTTCTATTAATGCTCTAATGTGCACCCGCTGCTGTGATCCCAAACTTTCCCCACTGTGGGACTGATAAAGGAATATCTAATCTAATCCATTCTACTGAAATATGTTTCTCATGTTTTCAAAATGTACATCGATTTACATTCCAATGTATTTATTTTATGCATTTTAACAGATGTAAAGTAGCATGAACATGGCATTAGAGTTTTAATTAAGTTATTAGTTTACGTCTTTTTGGCTCCGTATTATTAGTTTAGAAAAAACGAAAACATCGTTTCATACTCTATATTCTCTTCTGAGCTTGTTTTGTAGACTTTAGAACTTTTTGAAAGTTTTAAATCTTGAGATTCACAACAAAGTTTACCTTAATAGAGATTCTTAACATAAATTAAGTAATTTAGGAGAATGTAGGCGAGAACAACATAATGCATGTAAACATCTACAAGTACATTCTCTCTTATAACAACTTGTCTGATTACTGACGCTTCAGAACTTTCTTTAACTGAAGTATCTTTACTGATTCACTGAGCTGGAGCAACTCATCTCACAGAGAGCACTGAACCCGACAGCCACTGCGGCCACACACTGAAAGCTGAATCATGCAGTACACGGTTAGTGGAAGCCTGGCAGGCCCTGGGACGAGCTCTTCAAGGCAGATTAATAACCCCGAATCATCGTGAGGAAATCCACGCATGCAGCGTAGACGGAAGAGAAAGTATGTGGAATTAAAAATATACTTCCTGTAGAATCATTCATAGTTTTTCTGTCCCTCACAACAGTTTTTGTTGTTGTTTATGTTTATTGAAAAGAAAATGTCAATGCTTGTTGGTTTCTTACATCTGTAATAAATCACAAGTTTACTGTGAATAAGAGTAAGATCATTGGGATGCTGTACCCTTTTTAAAAGAGAAAGTGTGTGTGTGTACGCACATTGTGAAATAAAAGGGTGAAAGAGATGCATTTTAAATACTAGTTTGACGTATTAGGTCTAGCCTCCTACTATAGGAGGCCGGAATATTTGTGTAAACATTCTCTAAACCTCAGTGGATTAATACCAAAATAATTCATGGGAATAGAAAATGATTACACCTCAAACATAAGTTAATAAAACTACATTATTTGTAATATTTATTTAAAAAAAACTTTCATCGGCAAATTTGTAATTTGTGAGAATGGGCTCTACAAAATAAACTGAATTAAATCGTGACCTCAAGTCAATTTAGTGAAAAAGCATTCTCTGTAAAAAAGCAGTGACAGAGTATCAATGTAAGGGCAGATAATCAATGATCGCAATCGATGCAACACGTGCATTGCGACAAAGAATGAAATGCGTGTCGAGTCTAATCAATAAACGTTTTGCTCGACAGCTCAATGACACCGACCTGCTCCGGTCTCGATTCGGTTCTCCGCAGCTCCTCTTTTAACTTTCGGATCTCGGCGTCCCTCTCCTCCAGCTCCCTCTCCAGTCGCTCCTTCCCCACTTCCTCCACCCAGGCGCCCGAGGTGAGCGGAGCTCCGGGAGTCATCCGCTCCACGTTCTCCCCCTCCTCTCCGTCGGACCGGGTCTGCATGGCGGCGCTCCTCTGGCAGGCACGCTTGTTCATTCGAGCGAGCTCAATCTGCTGCGCGAACTTCACGGACATCTGAACTATGGCCTGTCAGAATATACAGACGCAAGGATAACGGGACTTATGATACTGAGAAATAAACGACAGTAAGAATGCTGACTTAATGTCTTTAAAGATTTCCGGGATCTAATTGTACAGAATAATAGTGAATGCTCCATCTGAGGCTGCACCTAACAATGATTATTCAGCTGATTATTATAAATTGTAATTTTTTCTAGAATAGAACAAAGCATCACATAATAAAGTGAAAATGCACTGTTGCAGAACTCAGTTCATATTTTTTTAATGCCTTGCTCCGTCTGACTTGCAGTCAACAACCCAACGTTATTCAGTTTAAAAGAAAACCAGCATTGAGTTTTGGAATGATCAATCAAATGTTAATTAATTGACAACTGTAACTGTGTCATCTCATCTCTTCAGGCAATGTATCCGTTACCAGTTATATTTATTCTGATTAGACAAGACTTCTGTAAAACAAGCTACATGGCCACCTACCTTGGCAACTTCCTCCTCCACTCTCTCCCAGTGATGTTTGTCTTCCAGCCCTGCCGGCCCAGCTGCCCCGGGGCTCTCGCTGGAGCTCCTCGCTCCGCTAATGCCGTTGGGATCCCGCCCTCTCTCTCCTCCCTCCTCCTGGAGCTTCACCGCTTTGCTCTCCCGTTCCTTTTCCTCCGTCAGTTCCCTCAGCTCTCGGTGATGCTGCTCTTTGAGAGCAGCTACTTCTTGGACGTACTTGTGGTAGAGAGCTTTCCTCAGCGCCTGCAGCTGTGCCGTCAGGCCTGCAGACCCGACGGGCCAGCGCAACTCCGCGGCTCCCTCCGACAGCTCCACCTCACCCAGCAGCTGCTGAGAGGGAGGAGAGGAGGAAGAAACGGAAAGGTACAAGTCACAGAATGAAAACTAATGTGGCAGATCACAGTAGCTGTAGTGCGTTGAAATAAAAGTTCCTCGAGGCTGATCCTGAAATAAAGCAATCACTTTACTGTTGCCAGACATCACCCTCTCTTCAAACCACCATTAATAGACCATTTTGTTCCCTCCACCCTGAAGGATGATAAAGAGATGACTTGCAATACAGCCACATTTCCCAAAAGACACTACCAGCTTGTCTTGGGATGAATCCCTTTCTTGTTTGTTTCAGTCATCCCGCTCCTTCAGTACCACTTGCCTCGAGCCTAAAATGTCCAATCCAAATGTCTTAAAGACATTCAAAGAAAAAGGCACCGTGCCCAGTTTCTCTCCCGCTGTGACTCGCCCTGCGCTGCAATCTGTTACTCTATTCTCCAATCTGATCTCAGCACAGACGCGCGAGCTGTGCAAACTTCGAGGTTGTAGGGAAGGGAGAGCAAAGTTAGGAGTGACGTGAGTGAGAGACGGCTCATTCACGCCATGCAGAGTCCTCCTTTCATGCAGCCGGACGAGAGGACGTTGGCGTGGTTCTTGGGTAACGCGTTACAGCGGCAGGTTATGCAAAGTCCAACCCTTTTAAAATCGTTGATATGGGACCGTTCATGATGCTGCTTCCGAAGCAACGCTGGAGAATTCAGGGCACGCTTTAGCCTCAAGGCTGCAACTGCCCCCTCCCACCCCCACCCCCGCTGTCACAGCGTCTTAGTGCCTGTACACGCATCAGCTCGTAGTGAGATGGGATGCTTGTGACATAGAAGATTTAGATGGGGGCGAAATGTAGCAGCCATACCTTTAGTTCCTCTCCGTGCACCTCCATCCTCTCACAGCTGGACTCTGGAGCACTGGACAGGCAGAAAGAGAAAAAGAGTCAAAGTCAATTGTTCGACAACAGCAAATAACTTGAAAAAATGTTCTTGCTTCCTTTCAAAACTACTTCTCTGTTATTACGAAGTAAAATGTAAATTCTTCAAATGCTCCAGTAGGAACCATGAAGCAGTTTACTGGTGCTACCGTCTCTTAAAACATGAACCTTTATTGCATACTATTCACAATAGACAACAATATGTAAAAAATAAATAAAAAATCCGTAAAAACCAGCTCAGTTTACCACGACATGCTTTTTGAATGCATGTATAAAAGTGGGAAAGACATTTGATCAGGAAAAACAATGCTAATAAGACGATATTAAAGTACTAAAATATAGATTCCACAAGAATAAAGACAAACAAAATTGATTACATAACTTGGGCTGCAACTAATGATTAATCTGTAGATTATTTACCCTATTTATAGATTCATTGTCATTACCTTTTTATAATTTGCTAAAATCTGTCCTGTTCTTTTGTTGCTGTATTTTTAGGAATCATTTCTTTGAACATGTCAGTTGATTGTTGATGAAAAACACGGCAGTGGACACATTCACCAAGTCAAACAGTGGAGGGCAGCATCACCTCGTAGAAACAGAGGGACGCCGTGGAGGAGCCTCTCAGTCATATAGTCTGGATTCGCAAAACTAAAGTTATCATACATGTACGTGCATTAACATATCAATATGGGGCATCTCCAAATGGATTTTAGTTGTATTTTAGAGACCTGGAGTCATTCAGCAACCACATATAATTAAACAAAATGAATGGTAGATGCTTAAAATATCATGCTTGTCTCGTTTTCTCCCCAACACATCTCAGGGTGAGCCGCCTGGAGACGAGTGGGCGAACATACGCCGTGAATAACGCTTTAAACAGACCATTGAATATTTAATTTGTGGAGCCTTTGTTGGTCCAGGTCGCTTCCACACGCTACACAGGATGTGCAGACCAGCCTCTCGTCAAAGTTATTCTGCTGTTCTTCTATCACGTGTACTTTAATCTAGTAGTTGGGGGGCAACGAGGAGCCTAAGTGATGCGTGTGGGAAGCAGTTGTACAACGGTGTGCGACTCCGGTGCCGGTGCTCAACAACAACAATAACAACAACAACTGATGAGACAACATTTTAAGGCACGTTATCAAAATCAAAACTGTATCAATACTGAATATTTGAAACAGTTTTGATACTCATCTTCTACAGTATCGCTATAAAGTAAAACCAATAATTCTAACGACTTTAAAATATATATTCTGTCGAGGTCCCAAATAAAAAATAATTATATATGCATGTATATATATATATATATATATATATAAATAAATAAATGTCATCCTCTGGGTTTCCTGTGGTTACATTTCATTTTGCTCTAATCACCATCTCTGTAAAGAGATCCTGCTGTAGGCTCCATTGCCTAACCTGAATGAAACATCTTTTCCAGATGTGGACACATCAAATGTCATCGAGTCATCATCACCTGTCGTGGGTCTGGGTGCTCGCGACCTCCTGCAGTCGCTGCTGCAGCATGAAGAGCTCGGTGGCGTAGCGCTCCTCGCTCTCGGCGGCCTGCTGCTGGTAGTGCGCGCGGAGACGCTCCATCTCTTGTGTGTGACTCTCCTCCAGCTGCAGCTGCTTCTCCTGCTCCTCCGCCTTCAGCCTCTGGAGCTCCACGGGGAGGGAGGTGGACGGTGCGCCAGCCCGCTCCCCCGGATCTAACCCACCGAGAAGGGGGAATGTGAAATTCAACACTTGCACACACCTTTGAAAGAAGCATGTTGCGCACACACACACACGTTGGTTTCTGCTGAACACACAGGTAAAGATTTGTTTGGACTCAGAGACAGAACATTAGTGATTGACCTGCTTTGCTAACTTCACATTTACCTTTGCTTGTAGACGGGCTTGGGCTAGAAACTCTCACGCGCAGGTCAGAGAGCTCCTTCTCGCTGCTGCTCTTCAGTTCATCGTAAGCCACCTGCAGCTCCGTCATCTAGGAGACCAACAGAGTTGTGAGTTTGACTCCTCTCCTCCTCTTTATTCCTCAAACTGTGTGCCAATTGTAATGCAGACTGCCGTTTCAACCTCACTGCCAATTCAAGTTAATACAGATGTTGTTTTAAAACTTTTTTTTTAAACTAACCTTTGTTTTAGTACAATCCCAAAGTATTGTGTTACTTCTTGTAGCTCTGAGCTGCTCTGTCAATGCATTGTGGGAAAACAGTTTCTCAAAAATAAAGCTTTTTATTTTTTTCACATGGTGATGTTTGCGTATACTTAATTTTGCCAATTTTCCAGTGTGAACCGACAACATAAACAGGACGTTTTATTAGCATATGTAATGGGACTGAGACACTTATGCAAATGTGTTTCTCACCTTGTTGCCATCAGCTCTCAGCAGAGCCTGGAGCTGCGACAGTCGATGATGTTCCTGTTCAATCCTTCCCTTCACCTGCTGTAGGTCTCTGTAGAGCTCTAGACCAGTTTTAAACGTTTTAAAAGAGACAATAAAAAATTTGTTCTTCTTAGTATGGTTTGAATCTTAATAAACATTTGATCGCAAAAAATAGATCTCATCTAAAAAGGTAGGTATAATGTGAATTAAATTATTGCCCACAGTGCATCTTGCATTGTAAGTGTGCGTTATGCGTGTGAATATAATCTCTGTAGTACTTCAGTTTAATTAGACAAATTCCGACAATTACCTCTGGCCTCCAGTATGACGGAGCTGGATTCACGAGGGTCTGGTGTTTCTCCTGAAGAGGGCGGCCGGTCCTCTGCAGCATCACTCGTCAAAAACTCTTCACCAAACATCCTTTGAAAGCACTGAACACAAAACGGAGAGAGACAAAGTTAATAGATCTGGTTACATGGCAACACGCATGAACCTCACACATCACAACCGTTGGTCTTCAGCAACTACCTGCATGATCTCACTGCATTCTTCTGACACCGCTTGTAACATGTTGTGGTATTTGAAGATGGTTGGCTTATCTGAAAAAAAGGTTTTAAAAATGGTCATGAATTGAATTATTAAAATGGTTTCACAGATGGGGTTCAAAAACAACGCTAGACACAGCATCTATCCGCGTTGATCCATCATGGAGGATCAGTGAGAGGACGCTCACCCGGGTCACCGTGGTCTTTGCAGCTCTGCAGCTTCAGCTCCAGCGTGTGTGCGCGGGCGTCCGAGTCCACCTGCAGCAGCTCCAGTTGGGCTGCGTGGATCTGAGACAGGCTGATGCGCTGGGCCTCCATCTGCAGGCGGCACTCGCTCTACCCACGGGAAGAAACATCACCACATCAGAGCGGTTCGATTTCAACCACAGGGGGACGGAGATAATGTGACTTTGAAATTGGAGCGTCGTCTTAATATTCCTAAATGTTTGATTTATTTGATTATATTTGGAATAGTTTGGAAAAGCTGTACAAATAATAAGGTCCAGGTCACCTATAATGTATCACACATTAAATTGTGCAGCACGCTACATCCATTTGGTAATTAGAGGAGATCTACAGTATTATTAAACAACATAATTCCATCAATCCTATTATTTCCATAAGTGCAGTAAGCGCAACCATCTGTGTTCCGGATGAGAGGTCGGCTATTATCACGTCTGTGACGGAACAAAAGGCTGAGGAGGCTCTTTCTATGATTTTGCATTAGCACACATTTGTTAGGGTCGCGAAAATATGAAATTGTGTTTCATTTACCTTTGATCTCAGACGGGTTTTAAAAGCACACTCTGCATTATAATTAGGCGGTATTTAAAATGCTTTGTTACGATACAATCTTCACATCCGCACGACGCTCAGATGTCGCCGCTTAGAACATGCAGATGAGATGCTCACACGGCAGCCGTGTTACGATGTGCCGCCGCTACTCGCACTCAGAGGGCAAAAACACAAACACGAGTACGAGAAAGATTATTCAGTTTGCTCAGAAACAGAGCACCTCCTGTCTGAATGAATCTGTCATTTAAATACCGTGTCACCAAACTATAATATAAGAGGTTAGTTTGGATCGAATCGTCATCTATTGGCACGGTAGCGTAGAAACTTCTCACACCGACCGCCTCCTCAGGGCGCCGTCAAGGATCATCCTCGATGGCCTCGCCGACCACTTTGCTTTGAGCCTCGACGTGGAACGGCTGCTTCTTTATTTCCGTCTCCGTACGGCTGTGCTCTGATGACTTTAATACCACGACGGACACTAACAAATAAACAAACTAGAATGGGCACTCGGTAGAGTGCATACCTTCGCATATCACAAGATTGGGCATTGAATTATGAACATTTTGGCGTTAGTTGCATGCCAATTGGATAAAAATTGACCGCGCTATGGTAAAAAGAAGATGTTGACCTTTTCATGACCTTGACCTTTGACCCGATTGATCCCAAAATCTAATCAAATGGTCCCCGGATAATAACCAATCATCCCACCGAATTTCATGCGATTCGGTTTAATACTGTTTGTGTTATGCGAATAACACGCATACAAATAAACGGCGATCAAAACATAATCTTCCGCATTTTCAATGCGAAGGTAACAACGTGGCGGGCGTCTGACTGCAGGACTTTATGTTCTTCTTTTTACTCTCGGGTAACTTGTCTGTGGAAGGAACCACAAACGGGCCTTGTGTCGCATTTTGGGGACGTTAATAATTTGAATCTCATGACCGCCCAACTCATCCTGAACAAGCGCCGTTCAACAGGCTGAAGCCTGAATTTGATGAATTGTTGAAACTAATTTGAGTAAAAGTTATGAACAAAGTAAGAGATATTAAGGAGAAGAATATGAAAATGCTCTTGCATTGCGTTTCAGCCGAATGAAGACCTATTTATAGATGTCTACACCTCAATGTAAGCGGTTTCAAAGCAACACGACAATGCAAAGGGCAGGATGTGACATTTACATGCTCAGTCGTCTCTCCCTCGGCTCCCCGACACACGACAGGCTGGGTGAGGCGGTCCGTCCCATGTCTGCTCACCTAAATAAACAAGAGAAATATTGTACTTTATTTAAACCGCCTTGCCTTAAACCCCAGTACCAAAGCAGACCACTATGACATTGATGAACAGAAAGACAAGATGCACCATGATCGATCACTTCCTGAGGGAGAGGAGAAGCTGTCTGTTCAATTAAGTCTGGACATTATTCCTCTTAGAAAGATAACTTTACAACAGAAGGATTCTGAACATCATCTCATTGGCCTTTATTTTAATTTAGTTTAACCAATGTGTTGTTTAACCCTCCTGTTACCTTTAGGGTCAATTTGACCCCATTCAATGTTTAATGTCGGTGTTCTTTGGGGTCAATTTGATCAACTTTTTTATATATTTAAAGGGCTATTTAGGTAGTCAACAAACAAACATAAAGTACCTCACACTTAAACTTGGGAAACAATATTAATTCTAATAATTTTCTGGAGGTTTTAATTGCTGGGGTCAAATTGACCCCGAGGGTAAAATATGTTAGTAAATGTAAAGGTAACAGGAGGGTTAAGATGTGTGTTTGACTGACTCTCATAAAGAAATGTATAAAAAACTGCTTTAAGTTCACTTGTTGATTGTAACTTCCCCATGTCATCAAGCATGGCAGGCACATTTTACAACATTTTACAAACACGTCATTCTGGACCATATGTTGTGTTCCAACCCAGGATGTGATAAACAACAACAACAACAATATGAAACACGGATATGAAATGGCAGACAGACACATCTTTTGACCGGTATAAGTGACACGGCTTGAAGTGACAGACACAGAAGTGACCGGGGTAAAATGGCTTCTCACCTCAAACCCTTCACTCCCTGCAAGATGGAAAGAAACTAGAATGTACACATTCCAAGACAATGACAGTGATGCAACGCTGTCAGAGGGCTGTGAGGGAACGACTCCTTTTAAAACTCAACATCAAATCCAGCGCGAAGACGAGAGGCATCAGATGATGGCGGATGACGCGTATCGTAAAGTGTTCCTTTCGATGTAGGAATGTGCAGAATATCGATGAGGTGACACCTCGGCGTTACGTGCAGGCGGTACTGAGAGTCAAGTTATTCGTTTACATTATTGCTCCCGCAGAAGCGCGGAAGAAATGTCGCCGAGCGGTCTGCACAAAGTAGAAATAAACCAATGGCGGTCTTTAATGCAGAAGTAGGACCGCAGCTTTGCTTTCCACTTCTGACCGACACCACAGAGACAACAATGCAGAGCAACAAGCCTCACTCAGTATATTTTATATATATATTGTTCATAAATGTTGCTATTCTGCTGACTTCAATGTCTTTTTTTTAATATGTATCCTGTTATATTGTAAGTTGCATGTATGCATGAGGAGAGCGGAAGCTTAACCGGAGTCATATTCCATGCATGTGCACACGGCCAATAAAGCCAACTGATGTAAAACCTTCATCCGTTTGACTTGAATCCTCACATTTGTGACAGAGTCGACATCATCGAGCATCGCAGCATCACTTGTGAATGTGAGATCTTTGCAGCTTGCGATTTAAACTCTGCTTTTTTTCTCCATTGTTGTTGTTGTCATGCAGAGTTTTAGAAAGAAAGAAAAAAAAACCTTCATTCTCTCAAACGTGTAATTTAAAAATCAGACTTCAAAAAGGAAAGAGAGCGCCGCAGCGACTGGAGAGCGGTGAAGCCGGAGCACGCGAGCGCCTACCTGTTTGTCGACGTCGTCTCCGTCTCCCCGGTGTCCGTCGGCAGAGTCCTGACCGGCGGAGTCCTGACCGGCCCGCTCTTGTGAACGTGACATCACCTGGCTCTCCATCTGAGGCTGCAGCTCCTGCTCTGCAGCACTTGTTGCTCTCTCCTCCTCCTCCTCCCCCGCCTCCTCTGCCTCCCCCCCCTCCCCCTCCTCCTCCCCCCTTTGCTTTTCCTCTCTGCGGTCTGAAAAAGCGGTGCCCGGTTTGCTCTCCTGCTTCGACCTCTGCCGTCTCTTGCCGGACCCCGAGGCTGTGGGCTTGTGTGGGGGGGGTCGTCCTCCAACAGGCCCCTCCCCCGGGGCCGCCGGACGCCTCCGGAGCTCCGGGTTCTGCCGGCTGCCGCCTCTCTCGGACTCCGCTGCCCGTAAGAGGGACCGAAGAGCCGTTATCTCCTCTTGCAAAGACTGGATCTGGAGGCGATGGCCGTCAACAGAACACACCGGTTCATCGGGTCGGTCTGCCTGCCGGAGCGGAGCTCGTCTCTGCGCGTCCTGCCCCCGCGTTTTCTTTCTGGTAATCGCTCGCTTCTGTTCCAGTTCTTTCCCCGGGCTTTCACTTTGTGCGGTGACCTTCGCGCTCGCTCTCCTCGCTCTCGTCAGCTCCTCTTCCAGCCGTACAGCTTTGCTCTCTGTAAACATCAGCTGCTCTGTCACTTCGGAAAGCCTCCCAGCCAGCCGCTCCTTCTCTATCAGAATAACATGAAGCTCAGTGGTGTCTTTTTCGATCACAACTTGTTCCCGTCGATCTGCATTCGTGTCCTCCTTTTCTTCCTCTCTGCTGCTCTCCTCCAGCTCCTGAATCTGGGACTGGAGGCTGGACATTTTTGCCTCAAACTCGAGTGTCTCCTTCAGTGTCCTCTCCTCCAGCTGCGTCTTGGCTTCAATAAGACACGAGTACTCTTCCTTTAGCTCCTGGTAGTTCACCTCGAAATTCTTCACAGCGAACGAGAAAGTCGTCTTCTGCGTTTCAATTTCCTCGCGAAGCCCGACGACTTGTTGCTGCGTCCGATTGTTCTCGGCTGCGAGGGTCTCAATTTGAAGGATTTTTGAGTCCAACTCCTCTTGCAAAGTGTTATTAGATTCCATCAATCCCTCTTTTTCCAATTCATGCCGTTTCCATTTGCTCTCCCAACATTGTTCTCTCTCTTCTGTCTGGCTGCCGAGCGCCTCCGTCTTTTTAAGCAACGACTGAATTTCAATTTCCATCCGAGCTCTTTCTCCTCCTCCCTTTCTCAGTTCCTCGAGCTCCGCCTGAAGCTCTTGAAGCTGCTCGACGAGCGCGTCCGCTTTGGAGCTGTGCAGGGCGAGCTTTAGATCTTCCTTTAGTCCGACTATTTGGTGAAAAAGTCCATCTCGCTCCGTGGCAAAACTTTCCTTCTCCCGACGCAACACATGCAGTTCTTCTTCATGGCCGATGCGCAGCCCGTGCAGCGCTTTCTCGTGTTTGATGGCGGCTTCGCCGAGTACGTTTTCTGCGTTTAGGAAGCACTCCCTTTGCACATCTTCCCGAAGAAGAATCAACTCTTCCTCGTGACTGAACAGGAGCTTCGTCCTCAGTCGCTCCAGCTCGGCTTCCTGTGACTGCGCCATGCGGTCGAGCACGGCGTCCTTCTCCCTCTCCAGCATCTCCAACTTGATCTTGTAATTGGTGACTTCAGAGTCGTGCTGGATCTCCGTTTCTTGCGCCGCTTCCTGGGCGGCGGCGAGCTCACTCGTTATATCGCCGACGGTCTCTTGGAGGCGCCGCAGTTCACCGCGTCGGCTTTCCTGAGAGTCGAGACTGCGGGAGACGTGCTCCACTTCTTCTTTCGCGGCACGGAGATCTCGAAGGAGGTGCTCAACCTCGGCCTGCAGGTCCAGCTTCTCTCGGGCGACGCGGCGAAGCTCGTGTCCGGCTTCGTCCTGCGTGGCTTGGGACTGCTCCAACGTCTCCTGCAGCTCTCTAATCCTAGCAGAGAGTGCGTCCACCTCGACCCCAACAGTGGCGGCCTGAGACAGTTGTTGCGCCTTCAGAAGCTCGAGCTCGGCGCGGTGCCGCTCGGCCGTTCCCTCCACGTTTGCTGCGTGCTGCAAGTTGACCTCCCGCTTCATCTGGACTATTTGCTGGCCGTACATCTCGTCCAGCTCTGCCCGGAGAAGTTCCAGCTTCCTGAGAGTCTCTTTCTGCGTTTGTTGGATGGCGTCGCCTTCAGACAGGCTGTCCTGGTGGCAACGCTTCTGCAGGTCCTCCACAGAACCCATGAGCTGCATGATTTCGTTAGAGGACATTCGCTCTTTCTGTCTGGAGGCTGCAAGTTCACCCGTACAGCTCTCCAACTCGGCTCGCTGTTTCTCCAATTCCAAATTGAGACTCTCCATTTCACTTGTACGGCTTTTTAAGTCGGACTTGCTGCTCTCCAACTCCTCCGTGCATCGTTCAAACTCAGACTCCCTTGCGGCCATTCGCTGTTGGCTGTCACGCAGGCCTTTTTCAGACGCCTCCAGCCGGGTAAGAGAGCAGTCACGCTCTGAAATGACTCTCTCTAGCTCTGCTACAATCAGGTCCTTCTCATCCGACGGGCTTGTAATACTCTCATCAGCAGTGTGTTCCACATGAGAGAGCTCCTCTCGGAGCAGGCTCAGCGACAGCTCGTGTTCCGTGATTATCGCGGTTTGCTCTAAAATCAAGTGATTGTTCTCCTTCAGCGTTTGTGCAAAAGACTGCTCCGTCGTCCTCAGCTCCGTCAGCAACTGCTTCTGACCCAAAATAAGTTGTTCTTGTTCACCAATTAGCAGGTCCTTTTCGTTAATCCTCAGTGTGAACGATTCTTCCGATCGGCCTCGTGACTGCAGGGGAAAATAAATTATTAGAAATGCAGGCGAAACATTGCGAGCGTACATTTAACAGAGCGCGTCTAAAGGATCACAGTCGGCCACTTCTCACCATTTCTGTCTCACGGAGCTTCAGCTGGAGCTCCTCCAGCTGTGGTTGGTGCTGGAGGAGCTGCTGCCGGGCCTGCAGAAGATCCGCTGCTATGCTGCTGTGGCTGCTGTTCCTCAGCATCTCGCCCGCCTGTAGCTAGGAGTTTCCCATACACATATTTATTTATTTTTGAATATATGGACAGCAAGTAGTGGAGCAAATTGATAGTGTAGTGACCTGTGAAGGTAGGTAGTGTATGAACGTCTAGACTTATATGTTAGATATTCTCAGTTCTCACCTGCTGGAACTGAATATGTAGTTTTTGGCTTTGCTCTGTAAGTTCCAGGAATTCATTCATGATTTCGTCTTTCTCTTTGCGAGCCTGCTGGATATTAGCCGTCAGCTGGGTGATGATGCCATCGCGCTGCTTCAGAGCAGCCTCAAAGTCCTGCAGCTAGAAAAGTAGAATGACGTAAAAAATCCACTTTTATAGCGAGAGAGAAAACAACGTGGATATTTTCCAAGGACATGCTTGTCGTCAGGCAGAATAGGTGTCATGAAGAAGCTGAGAATGTGGCGATTGTTGAGGCTACATAGCTTTTCTGATAAAGGAATAAACAAGTTCCTGCCCTTCAAGTTACTATCATTTAGAGCTACAGGTCCAACTGCTGGATGACACATATGTGGGGGTCATTATAACCTTTTGTGATTTAAAACCAAAGGGAACATAGCTTCAGGTGTAAATATTCCGATCACCCATGAATTCATTTTAACATTCACACCAAAAACAATGACAGAAAAAGAAAAATCATTCTAAATAAACCACTTAAGTTATATATGTTTTAATGAACATGTTGTAAAGTATTGTGGTATTAAGAATAGTTAATACAATCTCCACCCTGTGTATTTTCTTTAGGCACTGACAGAAGTTAAGCCCTATAATAAAGCAATAACATGTGTACCTGCTGTACTCCCTCCTCTGTGCCAAAGGCAGCCCTGATGTCTTCAAGCTCTCGACTCAGATCCTCCACTGCCTGGGTCTTGGCGGCTAGAGCGTCCTCCATTGTGCCTCCCTTTATCACCTGTTGCAGGGACTCCACCTCCTCCTGAGCAGAAAGAATACCACTTTATATTTAGTTTTACAGGGTTTTGGGAAAGGAACCAAGATGAAGGTTTTAAGAATGAGCTTAGCAGTAATCCACCACCATAGAGCGACAGCAGTTAGTTACAAGAGCCAGAAGCCCCATGAAGGGACAGTATAGTAAACATGTTATTGTTATCAAATATTGCCTTTCAAATGTAAGCATTACTAAAAAACCAGTTTTACAGATACTGGTCAAAATGCAACGTCAATAACCCAAAGCAGCTGAGGAAAAGTCTCTTGGTTCTATGAGGGCAGTAAAGCCTGCAAGGTAAGCAAATACCTGGAGAATAAACCTGATACTGTCAATGAAAACATGAAGTTAAACTCCAACATTTAGCAAGATAATAAAAAACAATCATCAATTTTAAATTGTTGCTGTAATTGAATCCTTTTGATTCATTATAGAACCAGAGAAGGTCTCTGACCCGACAAGTCTTAAAATCTGAACCAAATTCAGGAAAATTAAAAAAGGGGTGTATTGATCAGCACCTCCTTGGTTTCTGTTTCCTCTCTTCAAAAGACACCAGAGTGGGTCTAAAGCCAGAAGCCTCTGTGTGATGTCCTCTTGTTTATCGTTCACCTGAATCTTATCCAGCTTTCACAACTTAGAAATGCCACAAAGCTCAATTGTTCGATCCTCGAACAATTGAGCTTTCAATATTGTCCTGAATAACATGATTATTTATCTTTCCCCCCACTGTATATTGAAACAAAGTGTTAGCATTTGTGTAGGTATGTAGTCGAGTGAGTAGAGCGTAAATCAGGCTTGGTTAGTAGGGGATAAGAAGTCTTGCAGAGGACTACGGTCGAAGCAGACAGTGACGTCCAGCAGCCAGTGGGTTTGCTAGCAGCGCCAAAAGAACGGCTTCATCAGATTACTGTACCCAGACAAAATCCTCCGAAGGCATCATTAGGTTCTCTGTCATCTCATCATGGCACCCATTCACCTGTTAATTCACAATGCTGTCAGTGAAACAGAGGTATTTGGGAGTTGGGATGGAGAAGTCAGCATTAATTAAAAGTCAGATTTTCTTGACAAAGCGGTCTTAACCCCTCATGAACAGATGTATTTGATTTATTTGATCGTATATGTTGACTGTTGATTGTTTTTGATTATTGTTGTTTTGTTTGTTGTCTAATGTGTACATACCAGCCGTCAAGTCAAATTATGTTTCTGATTCTGATAAACGTCATGTTATATTAGCGACTAAAACCATGTTTAAAACTCTAACTGATGTAGATTCGTAATCTAACTTCAGACGTTCTCCGTACTCAGACAACAGATGATCGTGTAGTTGCATTAGGAAGCATAATAGCAGAAAATCGGAACAAAAAGTTTGAATAATATTTGATGATGCTTGTTTTAAGAAGTGGCATCGTTACAAGCACCATTTTTATCTGACTTATATATAAATTCAACGTTCATTACGGACACATTTTAAGAACAGGCAAAGGGCTCCAACTTAATTGACTTTTGGGGATTTATCCACCACAGAAAGATATTACGAGCATGTGATATTGTTAAAAGCTTTTCTAGAAGACCAACTCAGAGGATGAGTACCGGTCGTCGACTGCGAGTCAAAGAATCTGAAGAATAAGCTGATTTTATGAAAAAGTATCTTTAGTCAGTTAAAGTGAGCCACAGGTGTGACCATGAACACAACCACTCCAGCAGCCCTTCAATGTGCAAATTGCATCTATCAGTGTAAACTTGGTTTCACCGATTTAAAAAGGTGAAAAAAGGGTTCATACCACAAAGTGATATACGTATTTCCAGAAAGGTCATCTCACCTCTGATGAATAATCTTCAGCAGTAGTGGACATTTCGCTCTCCGGCTGCAATGGAGAAGATTAGGAGAATTTTAACAATAAAGAATGTAGAAAACTAACAGGATAAATGTGTCTTATATTATGTTCATTCAATATTGGATCAACTCATAACAATTTAATACAATGCGTGCCTTATGTCCCATTTCAGTATGCGCTCGGCTTTAATCAAATATGGGCATAGCCCACTTCTGTCACGAGAGACTTTGCAGTCAGTCTCGTACTCCAAGCTATGTATACGCACGCACGCACACGCGTGCACACACACACACACACACACACACACACACACACACACACACACACACACACACACACACACACACACACACACACACACACACACACACACACACACACACACACACACACACACACACACACACACACACACACAATTGAGGCGGCTTCATCCGGTGTAACCGCCGTCTGAGAGCAGTGCAGCGGCAGTGACCTTTAGGGGCGCGCCCACGTGCACAAATAGAGCGACTTCATTCTCTCCTGAAGGAAACATCACTCCACTAAATATTGACATCGCAAATAGTTGTTTGGTGTTGTTTAAGTTGTATATTGCTCTTTTAAAACAACTAGCAACTAATTTTATAAAAAAGTCTAAGCAGGTATTTCAATGAAAATACAATAATGTATTTCCAAGGAAACTGCAATCTCTGCCCCACAGCTCCTTTCTCCCTCCCACAGAGTAATGATGGCCTTTATTTAAGTCCTTTTTTGGGATAATTACATTGTAGGGTCCAGAACAGGTGAGAAATCACCGGTGTTACTCTGATTGCTAAACTTCATCACCTCAAACCCTGAAGAGAAAAACATTGCCCACGTAATACTTGACGTATGAACATTACATCACGACCTTGTTGATTTAAGGAACGTTTACTTGCAGCCGCTGATGTCTGCGCGGCATCGAGTCAACACTCTTGTATTTGCAATTACTTAAACTGAAAAAGACTCGACAATGGAAAACTTTTATGCTGTTGTGTTTCCATAGCAACCGTTTCCTGCTCATAAAAAAAAGCCGCTTCACTCAAGAAATCTCCGAAGAGGAGCGAGCCACGTGACCAGTCGGACGTGGAGGTCAACAAAAACATGAGAATAACAAAATAGATCCACGTGGATAACGTTCACACTCTGGATGACGGAGTCTCTAAACAAATGCACAAGTTCCATTGGTGAGCGACACGGAGCAGCTCCCAAAAACACAGAATGTCGGTCTCAAGGCGAATATTTCTTTTCTCGCTGTGCAACGAAACATTCAATTGAACCCCAAGGTTTGCTAAAAAGTGCTGTAAGCCCACACACAAATTGGTGACACAGGCCGACGCATCTCAACCCGTTTAAAAAGCAAATTGTCTGTTTCCATGGCAACCGGTAGTTTTGTGGGCATGTACCGCATCAGGCGTACAGCGGGGCGACGAGAGGCTGCACAGCGCCGATAGAAGAGACCGAGAGGGCTGTGCACATTTATCAAGGTGTTTTAGAAGAGCTGATGTCATGGCATTATTGAGACCAATGAATGGCATTTATTGCATGTTGGAAGGTCAGGCATGTTTGATAAGTTAACAGACCTAATACCAATTAAAACGCTCTTAATGATAAAGCCATGTTTGGAATTAAAGCAGGCGAGGCTCGGTACGCTGCAGGAATATGAATTCATAGAACGGATCAACATTGAATTCAACCGTGTGTCTAGTTTCAAAGAGCATGCTTGATGATGAAAGAATCGGTCAGGGATTTATTAAATAAAGGAAGAACTAAGCAGTTGATAGGTCGACCAAATCCCGAGCACATTCAAAGCCTGACAGATATGTGTGTGTTTTTTTAATTTTTGAACAGCGGGGCAGTAATAGTTGAGCAAGAAAACATCCATTTAAGTTCTCGCTTCCAACCGCGTAGCATTAAGTCTGCAGCCTCGTTCAAATGTCTCAGACACAATACCGCTCAAACAAACTAAAAGCAAGCTCCAAACACATCTCAAAAGGCTATTTGAATCATTTTGAGTTGTTCAAACTTTATTCTTAGGATACAAAGTCTGAGAATATTGTTTTTCTGTCCAAGAGGAGGATTTGACAAAGTCACTGGAGGATTGAAAATCTACTAGTTTGGGCTAGCATGAGTTAATATTGATATAAAATAACAATTTACTCAATTACATGTTAAACTACTTGGTTTGGTTGGACTCGATAATTACATTTTTGGGAATGTGCATTTTTGTCTAATTGTGAGAATTCATAATCGACTGCGTAATGAAAAAATTCAGAACAAATAAGGAAAATAAGCTTTTCTTTGAAAACGGTTCCCTTCAAACCAAAATAATTATTAATTCAGGGAAATGTTATTCTTCATAATGTGATGACGTGTATGCTTGCAGACAAACAATGTTGGCACTCTTTTAGAAGTGTATTAATTAGTAATTTCATATTTTTGGTTTAGTTTTAGTTAAATTGTGCGACTCAATAATGCCATACATTTAATATACACGACATTTAATGTAACAAATATTCTATTTACTTAACTTTCCTATTGAAATTCCTACATTACTCTCTAAGTGGCTAATGGATTGCTTGTGCTAAAAAGGTTTCAAATATGCCCGAAATAACCCAGATTCATAAGATGAAATAATTGGTGAGATTCTGTGTGACTTGTGTTTCAAAGCATTTAGACAGTAAACTCATTAAAACCACTCAGACAAATCTCTGAAGGGATGGTCTGGTGGCAACATACAAAAAAATAGCTTTAGTCATTAAAAAAATATAAAGTAGCATAACGACTTTGTCTTATTGTAACAAGAGGTCTTGGACATGAGTAATTAAGCTTAGTCTCAGCAGCTAAATCTTAATTAGAAAAAAGAAAGAAAAGAAGAGAAAGCCCTTGTCTGAATTGTGATTCTTTGAGTCTATTCTTCACATTAACTTTAACAAAATCCTTCATGAATGAACCTTATATTCTGACATTCCACAGAACGCAGCAGAATAGTTCTCATCCGTTTACTAATTAGAGGAAAATCTTTATCTTTCTCACTTGTTTCAGAAGGTTGATTGATTAAGTCAAACAATCATTCATGTTTGTAAAGTGTTCCACATTTTCGGCTGAGTTCACATTCTAGGGTACTAAAATTAATGTAGATGTCATTACACAATTTAAAGAATTTCATACAAATTTGAGCCAATAGTGAATGAATTGATAAAACAATCAAGACATTCTGAAATGTGAAAAATGATTAGTTTGCTCACGAGACTAATAATCACAAATCAGTTGCTAATTAAAATTATTATGTACTGCAGAGCAACAAATTAGAGTTTGATTGACTTTTACTAAGTTAAACAGTTTGCCTTTCTTTCAGAGTCTTTCTTATGCATTACAAATCATAAATGGAAGGCGTTCTGTGTGTGAAGAGTGAAGCAGTTGTCTTGTCTACCTCTATGGTGTAGGTCTGGTTTTGCTTGACAGTCTCTCCACTCCGCAGTGTCCTGGCAATGGTAAACTCCGTGGTGGGTGGGTCTGCATTTTCTTCTTGTGACCCGTCTTGTCCTCCACCCGAGACCTCCTCTCTTCCTAAACACGGATCCGGCTCGACCTCCACCCCTCTCTGCGAATCCCCCGCCGAGTCCTCTGCTGGATTCTTTTTCTTCTTCTTTTTCTGTTTCTTCTGGGAGTCCGCGTGAGCTTTCCTCTGGCGATACTCAGCCAACTGGAAAAGGAAGAGGAGAAGAGGCAATGTAAAAAAAAAAAGAAGGTACAAATAACACCTTCTGATTCAATGGTGGTCCTTAGAAGTTAAAAAAACAAACATTTTAAGCATCTTCTGAATTATTAGTTATTCTAATCTACATTCCTGGTCGTAGCTTCCGTTCTGATCTTTTTTTAACTGACCCTAATGCCAAGAATCTCTTAAGAGCAAGAACCACCTCCTTTTGTCTCATTCACAACTTCATCGACGACCTAGCAAAGAGTTTATACTTCTAACAAAGAAAAAGAAAGTTGGGCCCACTCGAACCAGTTTGGTGAAACTCAAGCGAAACATTGTGTGTCCCTAAAAGACGTCTTCCTTGCTCCAAGTGAGTCCTCCCGCCCGGCGTCCATATGCCGAGACACAGGCCTGTTGCTCTGCCAGGTGCTAATCCTGACTAAAAGGATTGCATTTCTAAACTATGTCAAAGATTTAGTCCGAACGCCGATAACACTGACCTCCTTCCCCATCGTCAAAGGGGTATTCTCCGCTTTATTTTGCACCTGTGCACCTTTATTTTACAACACTGTGCCGTATGTTTAGATTCTCGGATTCATGACAGAAACAACTTGTGTGGGCACAAGAACCAGTCTGCACTTCCTATCTGCTGGACCGCTTGTGCCGATTAGAGTTTTGTATTTAGGATTGGACTTCATTCACAACAGCATCGTGCCGCATTATCGACCTGATTCTATTTTTTTGCAAATTGCGTTTCTCAGTATAAACCAACACTGTAAAATACAAACTTAAGCTTGAGCTGTAGCTCATGGGGAGAGTGGTCGTCCTGTAACCACAAGGTACCCGGTTCGATCCTCGCTCTCCCCATAGGCTGCATGTTGAAGTGCCCTTGAGCAAGACACTGAACCCCCAGCTGCTCGCCGGGCGCTTCACTGCAGCCCACTGCTCCTTAATAACCAAGCATGGGTCAAATGCACAGATCAATTTCCCCAATAAAGGATCAATAAAAGGATACATTAATATAATTAAAGTATTTTGTCTGGCAAAGAAATCTTTAAATCATAGAAATTAAGGCTGCAACGCGTAATCATTATTGATTAACCTTTCCAATCATGTACTCAGTCAATAATTTCCTTTTTTTAATTAAATGTCACGGAATAGTAAAACGTCTTCAAATGTCTATGTTTGGAGAGCAGGTATCAGGGGACGGCGCCGCGGACAAAGCAGGCTCACTGGTGCGGTTAAATTAATTGTTAATCAACAGGCTTACAAACTGAGACTAAAAGATGGAGGCAGGTAAAGTGCAAGACAACAACCACGAAGGGGCTGCTATGCATCTGAATGACTGATTGGGAAAGTGAGAACAGGTGAGTCTGCTCAGAGCAGGGCTAACGAGGGACAGGTGAAACTAATTAATGCCATGAATGAAAGCAACAGGAGTCCGTCACATGAATAGTCCCCAAGGATGACACTACTTACATCGCCTGGTTAGTTACTACTATTGTATTCATTATGTGTGAACGGCCGGGGGCAGCAAAAAGACGGCTGAGCAGGGCAGACAGCTGGGGCTGCAGGTGTCATATGGATTGCCATAGATATAGACAGACTGTTACCAAGGATACCGTGCCTGCTAACCTGTCCTGGAAATGACCTTAAATGCACATAGGAATTTATGATTATTCCAATCATAAATATTTAAGGATCAACCTATATTGTCCAATCCCTACTTATATACACATCGAACAATTAAAAAGGTATACTAAAATAAAAAAAGGAAGGTATTTTAAGGCATATATAGTCATATCACCCAACCCATGAAGTTAAAGGTACCCTGCGGAGTTAGCAGCGCTACGTATCAATACTTTTACAAGTGGGTCCCCATTTTATTTGTGCACGTGCACACGCACAAGAACACACGTGCATGTACATGCGATACCTGCAAGGTTATGGACACTCCCGTAATTGGTTTAAATACATTCCACTGGCGAGTAATGTGCCAAGAAAACATGCTGGCAAAAGGGATGAAGAATATAAAATGGATCCTGTTTTTTTTTTTGCCGTGCAAATTTTGTATTGCGTAGAAGGAATTTAATTCAATATCATTGTAAGCCTCAAGGATTCACGCAATGCTTACTAATATTAACAGTGAATGGCACAACTTGCTTTGGTTAATAAGGCAATTATCTTCATGACTAATCAATTCATTGTTTAGATTTAGACTATAAGATGCCAGAAAATATCACACAGCAAATCCTCACATTTGTGAAGCTGGAGTTTGACCTTTAAGCTAGAAAAAGCAACAAACAAACAATCGATTATCGAAATGCAAATCGACTCATTACCTACTGCAGTTCAACTTTTCCCTCACCAACTAGGACATTCAGCACAGACTGTATTCACCTCTCTGGCAAACCACACTCCTGAAGCAGCAAAGTCGGTCTACAAAGTAAGCACTTTGACAGGTTTGGTGATGCTGCACAAAAAGTTCAAGGCCGACACGACAGGGCTGAGAGTGGGCGTCGCGGTCACGACCCCCACCGACAACACCGGGCTCAAAAGCAAAGGGCTTCTGATCTGTGCCTCGGCACCTCCACGCATACCCCCCAGCCCTCAGCTAAATTTACCCATCCGTCTGAACTTTCACAAGAGCTTTTCTCCATCAAATACCAGAGGTGAGATATGAAGCAATGTGAAAACACAACTAAGTCATCCTTTAATTCTGACTCAATCAGTATCACACATTGGTCAAAGGAGTCGATATGCGGTGGACCGGTCAGCAAGTCAGTTTTGGAGAAGTCTCGGGGAAAGCCGGGCGTTCGTTGAGCCGCTTATCATCATATCAAGCAGCCCTATTTTGGTGTACTGTAGATACCATCTGGGGATAGAGACTACGTAGGTAAACCCCATCTGCTGTCTCAAAACATTTACACAGGCATATTTTTCACACAGGTTGTATTTTTTTTAATGATTATTAGCATCAACAACAACAACTGAGTCTGATTTCTTTCAGGTGGTGAGATAAACTAAATTGAAATTACAATCTGGTGTTACTAGAGATGAGATAATGAGAGTTTATCAATAACATCATGATTATAGATGACAATAATAATAAGAATATTTCATCCACTTCGCATCAACCCGTCTTCAGTATCTTGATCTTCAGGCTTTCACTAGAAGTTCTCATGTTAACTGAAAGACTGAAATAGTTTGAATAGAAATTAAAACAGATGTCTGCCGCGTGATGATAAGAGGAACACGGCTGACCAATAACTAATGCTTCACTTGGATGTGCGAAAGAAAATCAAATGTGCCAAAACATTTTTAAAAGCATACTAAATGCACAAGTCTGTTTAAAAACACTGAAAAAGTACCACATGCGATGCTTAATATACCAATGACTTCAGTTTGTTACTGTAATAAAAGTAACAAAGTGTTTTTTCTGTAGTTTGCTTGATGCCTGTGAGACGCAGCTAAAGAAAATAAGGAAGCAACACTACTAATGTAGTGCAGTGAAGGGGGAGGGGGGCTTTACAGCCTCCAATATCATGTGTCAATGAGACTGTCAGCAACATTATGTTAGTCAACACCCGGCAACGACAAGATAAAAAATCATGTGCTTTACACACACATTCCAGTTAGCGATCAACAATAGCTAACCGGCCTGCAGCAGCTGAAGGCTCCTCTGCTTCGTGTGTGAAACATTCAAGAGGCAGGAACGGGAACTGTCTTGATTTGAATATGTCCATATATAAACCTCACAGACATACAATCACCTGTATTGACTCCTGCCCTGAAGTCTCTTCCCACCGACTGCTCCGAGAGGCAAGTAGAGCTTCATCACGGTGGTTTATTCTGGTTCTCAGCCCACGTCGGTGAAGAATTTAATTTGGTTCTACATGTCCACACATCTCCTTTGCTTCGCTCAAGCAATACCCAGTATCCCGGCTCGACATGCCTTTCCTTTCAATAAATCTCAGCCGTGATCAAAGTTAAGTATCCTTATAACCTCTACTAAGAATGAGGTGGTCCTGCAGCATCATCCTCTCAATGACAACCACCACAGTCTTCCTCCCAACCTCAGGAAAAAATAAAACAGCGAGCGGATTGTAAGCGTCTTTGAAGACGGCTGCCATTTGGAATCAGCCATAAAATAAATACTGATATACATGGTAAATATCCAGTAACTTCACCTATATAGTGGATCCTGACCCGTTGGAGGGCATGGCCGTGTCACATCCTGGGTTTCAATCTAACCTCGAGGACCATTGTTGTCTGCTCCCCTCCATTCGTGGAGTGGTATCTATACATTAGTTATTAGCTGTGGTGTGCAATTGCAGCATCAGATTACTTTGATGCTTTCCTGCTTCTCGAGCTTGTGTGCAAGATGCCGACTGTTCAAGTGAAAAACAAGTTTTGGTAAATATCAAAAGAAGGGTCAGGACTCTAGACATGTACAGTGAGGTTTAATCTTCGTCCAGGTTGCAGTTAATTAAAACTGGAAAGCTGTTCGTCCATCACATTCAATTAATCACTTGGCAATCCAATCTAACGCCGCACAGCACGACACTACACGCACTTCAAAAGCATTTCATATTATATATAGGGGTTATTAAGACTGGAGGCATAGAAGTAAACCCTCCCGTGTCAATAAAGCCAATTAACAAGCCGAACAGCCCACGGGGATCAAAGTGAAGTCATCATATAGAGCTGTGCAGGGTGACAGACATGATTCGTCACCATTCCGGCCTGCGCTAAGTACATCAACTTGTGCCTTTGCTGTCCTCAAAACCTCCAATGTGGACTGTGACCGCGAGCTTGAGGCTATCTGAACCTCAAGAAAACCCCTTGAACCCACTTCCCTGTGGATGCAGTATTGTCATGTGCTGTGTTGGACATAGTTTGGCAAAGGGGTTCTCCAATTTCTACACAAAGTAATACGGTAATTTAATATGGTGTGAAAATACTGACAGGAAGGGATATTTTTGACACCAGAATTAGGACAAACAGAAGTGCAGAATTACAAATGGCATTGTGCCTTAGATATTCACTGCCCTGATGCCGCTTTCTGCAGAAAGATACCAAGCTTTGCAGGTAAACAAATCAAACATACTTTTAATCAGTGGCTAGTCAACACATTAGGAAAGCAGGACACAAATAAGCATGGCCGTCCTCTCTAAATGATGCACAACTCCCTTGGGCCCAATCAAAAACACTGCAGTGCCCGGCCCCTTCGATATGTGTGATTCAGAATATGCTGGAGCAGCGAATGAACTGGCAGGTTATTCCCTGGAGTTTTATTTAAAAAGCAGTGCAGTTCAACGTGCTGTCTGTGCCGAACCAATGGACAGACTTATCTGCAGACAAAAATGTTGACACAATCTCTTCCTTTGTGAGCCACCGTATGGTGACCTCGAGTCTTGCGCAAGCGTCTGCAGAGTCTGATCGACACGGCGAGGACCTGAAAGAGGAAAGAGACTGGTCGAGAGGAATTAACAGAGATAACGGTTAAGTCCCCTCGGGGGGAACATCAAGCCTGTAGTTTCTTTGACCCAACACTAAATCATTCCACCATCTAGAACTCATCAATGCCGTGTCTCAAAGATGACCCACTCAAAGTCTCATGTGCCATAGAACTGGAGTAGCTCCATTATGCTGGTAATGCACTTGTCCATATGGTCAATATTGACTCAGAGAGAAAAAACAGCAACAATCCATCTGCAGCAGGAACAAAAGGCCTGGTGACCCCGGCCTACAAGCCACGCTTCATCGTCTGGTATGACTCAAATCTGCATTTGCTTGGGACAGACGTCATTCCAAGCCGGCTGTAAAATAGATGATTTAACAGCAGCTAATCCTAATAACGCTAATGGTCATTTTATTTCTGAAAATAATTGAATATGCTGCCTTTGTTTGGAAATTCAGAGAGGCCGTTCATCAGGTCATCATCTTCCCGAAGCTTTCTGATTGACATTTATCAGCTCGGACTCAATCCAAGCTGACAAGATGCATTCTGACTTTGCGAGGCTATTAGAACAAACAATAACGCCCTGGACACGCTAACCTGCTAACCACTGCAAATGTGTTATTCCGTGAAATAGCTTGTGAAGTCTTTGCCCGGTGTGTGTGAGGGCATGGTGACATAGCACTGTGTGAAAAAGAAGAAGAAAAACAAAAACGCAAAGCCTCCTGCAGTACAGAGGGGTCTTTTATAAACCAAAATGCCAAAGCCATAGCCACGTAGATGGTGTTTTTTTTATGGTGTCTCCCACTGTGCGAAACGAAAAGACAGAACTCCTTCTCCGATATGAAACCAGGTGTGACAAAAGAGACACCAAACTCAACCCATTAGATGTCACTCTGCAGTGTCAGGTTGGAAGGAGTTTAGACCTTTTCAAGTCCACCTGAAAGAAATCATAACTATTCTCAACATCCAAATCCTTGCAAAAAGTATGGGTTTATAGGGAATAATAGCCAGACATAAACTGCAATATTAAATGGGACCGACAGTTAAATAGCGAGTTGTGAATTATAGTGATGGATAAACTGTATGTGATGAGACAATCAAGACTAATCCTCCAATCACTAGATTGTTACACTGAACAAATATCTGTTGTATTGAACACCTCTCCTTGTTGCAATCAGCCACATGTCTGCAGGGTGTTATTACCACTCTATACACTCTCTCATGTCCAGAGTGGAGGTTGGCGTACCACATCTCGTTAAAATCTTATAGCACTGATTGATACAAGGTATATGTCTTGTTTCTGAAAGCAGTGGAACAAGCGTTTGTATGTTTTTTAACCACGAGTGACTTTTTAGCTACAATGATTGGACCTGTGTCCTCGTATTGTATTTTATATGGTGTTTGTTGCTTTATGGACTCATGAGTCTGGAATAAAGAAATATATATATATTATAACCGAGATGTTTGGGTACAAAGGTATCATCAGCATAGCTGCTGCAATGTCATAAATCAGCCCAACAGGGAGAGCGACACAACAGCAGAGCTCAGACAGACCAGCAAACAATTTATTTAATTGCAATTCTCAACATTAAAAACACACATTTTTGTGAAGAAAAAAGATGACATGGACAATCAGCCCATGTTTACAAGCTGTATTAAGGTTAGCACGACCCTGTTGTAGCAACTGAGATTTCCAGCGGTCACTTTGTGGGTGGGGGTTGTCCTCCCGACCGAGATGTTGATGCTCCGGATTGATAAACGCCATGAATGCATCACAAGTTTGGCACGCGGGGCGATGTTTGCTCCAGCTCGTGGGGAAACGTCTTGTAAATCCTGTTCCACCAGCCCGGCCGCCTAACCTCATGGAGCTCATGTATAACGCTTGACTCGCGGGTGCTTCGGTCATATGTGCACACACACCTACGCGTTTCGGAAAAGTTAAATAAAACGCTGCTGTGACGTTGAGACATGCAGCATGACAAAGGGCTCTGTGGCGAGCAGCAGCTATGCTAACCGCCCCCCAGCGAGCCAGCCGGCCGGCTGTCAGAGCGGGGCGCACGTTCACTGGGGCTGACAGCTGAGAGGGGCAGGCGAAGAAGAGGGAGGAAGGGAGGGGGGGCAACAAGAAAACAGCTGACAGATCCAGTCGCGAGGAAATAAATTGTCGACAACATGTATTTTACTACTTTATAGCAGTGTTGTAGTTATGCTAACACCGAAAAAAGACTGAGAATCCTACCTTTGCTTTGCCGGCCTCCAGCTTCTTTTGCCTCTCCTCGTCTTCCATCTCCGCGGTCCCTGTGGCTGAAACGAGAGGGCAACGGCTTCATGCGAAACACCAGCGAGAATAATCTAGAAGCTAACGGTTTAACGTGTGTCTCGTCCCGGCTGCCAGCTTGCTGCCAGTCGCGGTTCCTAAGTGCAGTCTCCTTGTTGGTAGTCCGCCGCCATGTTTTCCACGTAAACATGAGACCCAACTATGATGACGGCGGGTCGGTCGCGCCACAGCCGCGCCCCCTGGCATTCCACCAGTGTTGCGTTCACGTGCTGTCAGAAATATCGGAATTACATCCGATAAACCAAACAGTGCTACAGTTTTAAGTAGAGGAGGTAATTAGACCTCTTAAGTAAAATTAGCAATGCCAGTACAAGTGTTTAATTACAAGTAATAGCCCTGCTTCCATAGGCTTCAGCAACAAAACAAAATTGCAATATTTGAGTGTTATATTTACACATTTTAATGGAATACTATTATTAATAAATAAACGTGTAAGCAGCATTTTTATTTAGTTAAGGTGGGGCTATTTTTAACCACTATCTATATTGTTTAGTATTTTTATACAAAAATCCAGCATCAAATGCTGGTACAGTACTATAATGAATGCAGTTATCCACCACTTTAGCCTAAACAGGTGTTAGCTGTCTAAAACGTCTTGGCATCCACATGCAATAATTCATGTTTACAAACCACATGGCTCTATAATTTTTTTAGAGCTATTTTCTCTTTTTGAATATTTTGATCGATGTGGTTTGAAAGAGAATCGGAATTCATACAGGTAATAAAGACATTTCAGAGACCTTTTATGTCTTGATGTACAGTAATTGTGTTAATAATCGTTAATGATACCATTAAGACATCTAATGATTTTCATAATGTCAAAATCTCACTGTATTCATGCAGTCTGAATCCTGCTTAAAACGTCTGCTCAGTTTCTATGGTAACGGGAGGAGAGGTTGCCAGAGCTGTCCCAGTAGAGATGTTTCTTTTTTAACACTAGATATTTTCATTTCGAGCCTGTGTTTTTTACCTAATAAACACATTTTACAGCATGGTACTTGATTGGGATATTATGAACACATTTCAAATAACAGTGGTGTATTCTTTGAAAAGGAAACATTTGAGCCTCTTTTAATGGAACAGCATGTAACACGATACTGGCATAAGCTTCTAGGACAGATGAAGGCGATAAAGGACACAATAGAGAAGTAAAAACGATTGTTAGTAGTAGTTTATACATCAGTATAACTATAGAATGATATCTGTTCTGCAGACATGTTCAGAATACAATTTACTGACTGATTGTAATTTCAGTTCACTTCATTCGTTCATACTTCCACATGAATTGCGTAACATATTGGAGATGTATATATGAGATTATAGAGATGTGAAAGTAATTTGTTACTATTTAAGTCTTCTTTTTTATTTGTTTTGTCAAGGAATGAAACTAAAGCCTACAAATCAATCAATAATAATACAAAGTAGTTTAAAACTCCCCACTGTAAAGCCACCCTAAAGAGGTTACAATTTTGTTTTTATCATTAAAGAATGTTTTTGAAGAGATACTAGTATCTCATATAATAGATACTAATCATGTAACCTTAATCCCCCCCCCCCTCCAATAAATAAAAATTATTTCGAGTCCAAAATAAATGTGCCGTCTGTTTAATGTGATCTTGTACAAACTCAACTCCTGGTCATTGAAAACATCCAAACTCACGGAAATAACACAACATTTGTCCTCAAACAAAGATTATATTTAAGTGTGGGCCATATTGTCCCTTTATGTTTTAACTAAGTTTATATTAAATATGACTTTCTCATAGAAAACCTGCCGGCGTCACCGACATTCAAAAGATTCTCCTGCTTCTTAAAAACATTTAAAACATACCAGCAGCAGCAGGAGAGGATGCTCTGTGTCGCCGGCTGACAGGAGCCGAGCAGCTTATAGTCTGGCAGATTTTGAATTCCACCCATCTTCTTTTAGACATTCTTACCAATTTGATCCCACCTGTGGACACTCGCCGTGTGTGCAGCAGCGTCTACAGGAACCACCGAGCATTTGAAAGTTTCAACAGTTTCTGAATTATTGATTCACTGAAGGAGTAATGTGTCAGCAGTACCCAAGCAACTCTTCCAAGTAGACCACAACAGAAATCCATTTAATATTACAAACACAGAGTAGACACATGCATGAGGTAACACAGAGAAACCTGTTAAAGACATTTAGATACTTATACTTTTTACAAGTGCATCTCTGAAGGGAAGAGCTAATCAGTTGCCAGTTTATTAGGTACATTAATCTGAAGTTTAACCAGTATAAACCACAGCCATATAATATAATAAACGGAGTGAACTGAACAATATAAACCCTTTATAAACACTACTGAATCCCTATCCATCTCCAACAGTTCCAACACATGATATGGTATAGCTATAGCCCTGGAATATCCTTTTTTTTTGCATTGTGACACTTAAATGATACAGAAATTAAATATTGAATGAACCAGTTACTTGGAGATGAGGAAAAAAAAGTTCTTCATTAGGATAAACCTATATAATAATAGCATTTCTGTTCCTCTCTGCTATTTGGCGTACCATTTTTGCTGACGTGTGTTTTGTAAACCCAAAATAAACTTGCAATCCGACTGCATTATATTTTTGGCTAGGTGTTCTTAATAATCCATGAGCGTGGAGGCAGCAATAAGCTGCTATAATGTGCAAAGCACGAACTGTCTCAGTAGGAGCAAATTCAGCCTTCTTTCTCATGCCTTTTCATTTCTGATTGGATCAAGGCGGGAACATTGGCCATAAGAGGTGCTCCCTAGCACATCAGTATGCAAACACAGGCCGAAGTGCTCCTTGTATTGTGGAGGAAAGTGGAACTGTGTCTGGTAATCACGAATGATGACTGAGACCGAATGAAACTGACACCCGATATATCATGGATGAAGCCGTTTCCACTAAAACACCACGCACACTTCAATCTTAAAAGCTCATATGCATTATGAAGATATCACTGAGCTCTATTAAAATATTCATGAGTGGTGGGACTCATCAGTAAAGAGAGGCAACGGGTCAGTAGGTTTTTCAGTGCTAAGCTTTCAGAAACAACACATGGCAAATGTGCTCTTATACCTCATGGGCATAGAGGTCTGCTGTGTGTCTGGCACAAATGTAGTATCAATACCTGAAACAAAACGCCTAATATACGATTTAGTATTTTCATAATTACACTTAAAACCTTCAGCTGTCCGCGTAGCAACACACCGCTATGAACAGCCTTGAGATTCTTATTGTAAATACTGAATACGTTGTACATGTTGTGGACAATGACATTATAGAGGGTCATATGAGAAGCCCTTTACATTGTTTCTGTCAATTTGATAGTTTAAATGGGAGTTCACATTCTACACGTGCACACAAATGATAAATGGTGATTTTTTTGTATTGGAGATTCCAGCAAATAGTATAACATTAAATTAAAACATAATAGAAAAATGTATTATATCTTCACCAGATAATAATAATTGAAACGTTTACTGAATTGATAGTGTGATAATAATCATAATAAAATCTAAAATCATACATTCTGCCTTGAAACCATCACTATTGAGTGTATCCTCTGACAGGTAGACATGTGTAACCACATTTAAGGTAATTTGCTTCTCTCTAGTGGTTAAAACCACAGACTGATTAGACACGAGCAGAGCGTGGTTTTAAACTCCAAAACACTAGATGTCGGTAGTCAGGCAATATTCATCTGGATCTATTTTTTCTCGGACTACAAAACCTCGCGAGAAGAGACTCACGCTTCCGCTTTCATTCGCTCAGAGTGAGAAACGCTCACTGCCCCCTGACTGCTGATGGCAAAAAGAAACTAAACGTATGTGGTATGTGCTTTGATATAGTTTCTACAAAAAGGGCATGTAATACATTGATACACGGTGGAAGTTGTAACACTGCAGTCTATTCAGCCATTTAAGGGCGAATACAGTGTCTTAACAGTTGCCTCTTTAACGTTAAAGTAACTTCATTCTGACGTCAGTCGTAGGGCTACTGTATATATGGGACAGTTAACATGAAAGTAAGAGCTTGCATAGACATTTAAAATATACTTTAACACTGCAGTGGTGTCAATAACTAACGTTTACAATGAAGTACAATGTTGAGGTACCATAACAGACTACTTTCAATGTATGCTATATGTTTACACGTTTTGCTCTTTCACATTTATCTGACAATTGTTGTCATAAGTAACCTTTAAGATTCTGAGTTTATATATACAGGACTGTCTCAGAAAATTAGAATATTGTGATGAAGTTCTTTATTTTCTGTAATGCAATTAAAAAAAAACAAATGTCATGCATTCTGGATTCATTACAAATCAACTGAAATATTGCAAGCCTTTTATTCTGATTTATTGCTGATTATGGCTTACAGCTTAAGAAAACTCAAATATCCTATCTCTAAATATTAGAATATCATGAAAAAGTATACTAGTAGGGTATTAAACAAATCACTTGAATTGTCTAATTAACTCGAAACACCTGCAAGGGTTTCCTGAGCCTTGACAAACACTCAGCTGTTATAAATCTTTTTTTTTACTTGGTCTGAGGAAATATTAAAATTTTATGATATAGGATTTTAGAGTTTTCTTAAGCTGTAAGCCATAATCAGCAATATTAAAAGAATAAAAGGCTTGCAATATTTCAGTTGATTTGTAATGAATCCAGAATGCATGACATTTTTGTTTTTTTAATTGCATTACAGAAAATAAAGAACTTTATCACAATATTCTAATTTTCTGAGACAGTCCTGTATATGTGTATGTGTATATATATATATATATATACACAATAAGTTTTGTTTGATTGACCACATTAATAATGGGATAAATATGTTTATGTTTCTTTTTAGGTCCACTAAAACTGACCTTCCTCATTTAACATGGCAGCAGTAACTGCAGTGAGGGCTCTCCTCTGCTGTCTTCGATCAGTGACGTTGCTGCGCAACTTTGGGCACATTCCAGCGCAGTCGGCATCAACCTTCCTCCCGAGGGGTTTTTGCAACGCCAATAGTAATGAGCTCACAGAGAATAAATCTCTGGTGAAGAATCTGAAACTCCTGGGAGTCGATGTGAGGAAGGCACGCCTGCGTCAACCCGGGGTGCTTCGTAAAGATACTACTAATGAGAAAGGGCTCGCAAAGTTTCTGCAGGCTAAAGGTGCCAGCAGCAAAGTCATTGCCAGCATCATATCCCGTTACCCCCGCGCCATCACCCGCTCCATCGAACACTTGGTCCAGCGCTGGGAGCTATGGAGAGACATCTTCCAAAAGGATGAAGACATTGTGAGGATCCTGAATCGCTCACCAGAATCTTTCTTTCGCTCCAGTGATAACGGGAACTTGGAGAAAAACATAGTCTTTCTGAACTCGCTGGGTCTGAACACCAAAGACCTCCATCGGCTGCTGACCACAGCGCCGCGAACAGTCTCCAACAGTGTGGAGCTCAACAAGCAGATGGTGAAGTTCCTGGAAGACATCTGTGTCAAACTTGGCGGAAAGAATCCAGAGGAGTTTCCTCGATTAGTCATATCCAAAAACTATTACGTTCTCATCCGAAGCACGAAGAGAGTCGAGACAAACATCGATATCCTGAGAGCTTCTCTCCAGTTGAGCGATTCAGAACTGCTAGCTCTCCTTGAAGGCCCCGGGGCAGAAATACTGGATCTTTCTAATGAATATCTGAAAAATAATTTTAAAGTTCTCAAGCAGAGGATGGTTTCACTTGGCTGTCAGGAAATTGACATAAAAAAACTAATCCTCGGCTATCCAATGATTCTGTACATTGGGGCAGACACGCTGAGTACTAAACTGGACTGTCTTCTCAGTGGAGGAATAACAATTAAGCAAATCCTGAAAAAGCCCAAAGTGTTAGACTACAGCACACAGAACATTACAGGGCGACTCGGGGAGCTGCAGAAATTGGGGTATGACTTCGAGAAGAGTGGCATCAACATCCTGGACTCTAGCCGAAAACGGTTTGATGCAAAGATGGAAAGACTTAATGCCTCAAATGACTGAATGGAGCAGTCTTTACTTGAGCTTTGGTTTACAACAGTCATTTTTGTTGTTGTAACTAGAATAATATGACTTTGTGGATGTCTCTTTTTGCAATGTTTTAATACATTTGGTAGGACTTTTCATCATTTGATTTAATAAGTTCTCTAAAAATAAAATCACAATTTTCTGTACTCTTAAGGTCGTATTTCAAATTTCCTCTTTAGACCAAACAATTATCCATGAACCCCAAAAATAATTTATTTACGATCATAGAAGACAGAAAACTATAGCACTGAATCAATCATCAGTTCTGCCTAGTTTATGTATCTCTAATAGCTTTGTTGACAAATAAAACTATTTGCATGTGCATTCTTTTTATTTATTTGTGTAAAATATGTACAAATTACATGTTGGAATTCATGTGAGGATGACACTTAGATAAATAGAGATCCAAAAGGCATCTTACTAAATATTTTAATTATAATTTGAGGTTTTTTTATGGAGAAAAACATATTTTATATCTAAAAACTGAAAGTTTTAGCCTGATTATACTTTATGGCTGGACAACCGGTATTTATGCGGAACTAATGTTCGTTAGACGTCGGCCCGTAGAGACACTCCGGACTTTACCAAACTGCAGCACAATTGTTTCCTCATGCAGTCTCGCTGTCGCTGCATGTTGAGGTGTGAGACAGAAATATAATCCACGTTTACTGTAAGCGTCGACATTTTTCAGAAAAACGGATTTTGAGAAAAGCCTGCGACGGTGTGATGGAAACAGCAGCAGAGGAAACCGCTACAAAGTTGACGGATGTAGCCGTGAAGGGCGAAGCTGCCCTCAAACCACAGTAAGTAACTAGCTATTTAATACACAGAGGAAACTGGTGGGGATCTCTCCAAACGTTTTTAATTGTCGTCCAAAGCCTATGATTGGAAGAGTCTCGAGTCAGACAGCTGGTGAGACATCATCCATACAGCTGAACATCACGATGCCTTCACTGTTTCCCTGGAAGTAGTTTAAATTGTGCCTGAAATGCCTGTTCTGCACCTGTCAGCTCCCGCTCCACCGTGTCCTCATTGGTACACCTAGAGACCATGTTCTGAGCTATTGCTCCAGACACTAATTGTACCATTAGAACGGGGAGCAAATGTCACAACATATTTCCCCCTGTTCCAATTAGCCATAACTCTTCTTTCATTGGCACAGAATTAACAATAGTAACCGCTTTGTCACAGTAACGTGCCGTGTCATCGAAATTACACTGTGAAACAGGTGAGTTTGCAGGGCGTCGATGTTGCACTATTCCACAGACTGATCCTTCTTCTTCTTATTATTATTCTTGCAGATACCTGACCACCAAAGACAAATTCCATGGATTTGTGGACTCCGAATGGAAGGGCCCGAAGGGGGGAAAGGCCAGCGATGGTGACAAAGTAGAGGAGAAAAGGGCGACCTCGGTTGAGGAACCTCAAACGAAAAAGCTCAAACTAGACCCCGAGGAGGAGAATAAGGGTGGCAAACCAGACGGTAAACGTATTCGGGGACAGAATAAGTCGCGACCGCACGTGAAGTCTACCGCCTATGATGAAAAGCGACTGTGTCTCTCAGTCATCCAGGTATGAAACGTTCCCCCGGCCGTTCACAAACGCAGCATACAGCGCCCTTCCGTCGCTGTGTCCGCTGATGTTCATTGTCGTGACTTTTCCCGTCCATGCAGGACAACAGGGAATGTCCTTTCGGAGACAAATGCCACTTTCACCACAGCGTAGCCGAGTACTTGGCAACGAAGCCGGCTGACATCGGGGAAAGCTGCTACCTCTATGACACGTACGGAAAGTGTGGTTATGGCCTCTGCTGCCGCTTCGCCATGGCGCACACGACGCCCGACTTCAAAACCATGGAGAACGCGGAACTAATTAAGGCCAACGAGGGCAGGACGGCGGTGAGGAACAGCCTGGACAAAGACCTCCAGTTTCGTCTGAGGAAGCGCTCGGTGACCTTCGACAAGTCAGAGGAGTACCTCGAAATACTTGGCAACAACAAAGACAAAAAAGAACAGCAAGAGAACGGTAAGACGACTTCAGAGATTTGAGATGGAATTAATGCACAACTTGTACATGATCTATTGGCACTGCAAATGTCCTTCAGGAATATGAATATTCTGTCTGGGTTTCTGCTCAGACTGAATCTGTCGGTTGTTCTTGATCTGTGAGTGGTTTGAAGTCACACAGACACAGAGGTGCAGAGGAAAGAAAGTGTCTCTGAAGTGATTCTCTGAGGCATTTATTGGAGCTCTCATTTAATCAGCTCACCTGATTTTTAGTTGGGCAACAACATGCATGCCATTCTTTATCCCCGGAGATTTAAAGTTGGTCTGACAGTTCCGTCTTTTGACTCGCTCAGCGGATGCTCGTGTGGCGGACGTATGTCCATATCCGACCGGAGGGGAGCCGCCTGCATCGACTGAGACTGAAGCCCAGGTACAAATTCCCGCTCTTGTACTACTTCCTCTTTATATCGGGCTGTCTGTGTCTTGCTTGGCATTTTCAAAGTATTCTTACACATTTGCTCTGATACAAGCGACAGGCCAGCCCGGATAAACAGCCTCCTGTGAAGACTGTTGGGCCTCTTACTGATGTAGATGTCATCAAGTTGCGCCTGTGTGAGAAGAAACAGGTATTTATATATCTATATTTATATATCTCTCTCAGGCGACCATCTCTCCTCCAAAAGCATTTAAAATAACACGAGGAATATCATATAATCACGTTTCTCTGTTTTCAAGGTGGACTTTCAAGACAAGCTCTACCTGGCTCCTCTCACAACCGTAAGCACAACCAGATTGTATCGAGCACTGAGGGTTGATGTGTTGTTGATGGAGTAAAATGCCCAACGAATCAAATGTGCTGTCATTCTGAACAAGAGTTAAAATGTCACTCTATAGAATCAGTAACACGCCCGATGGGTCGGCTGTAGCTCATGGGGAGAGTGGTCATCCCGCAACCACCAGGTACCCCCGGAGGTTCGCTCTCCCCATTGTTGTATGTCGAAGTGCCCTTGAGCAAGACCATGAACCCCCAGCTGCTCCTTAACAACGAAGGATGGGATGAATAAAAAGTGTACATTTCTTACTTTCTAAATAATATTCCTTCTCTTTCCTCAGTGTGGAAATTTGCCTTTCCGTCGCGTGTGCAAGCGCTTCGGAGCCGACATCACCTGTGGGGAGATGGCCATGTGCACAAACCTGCTGCAGGGCCAGCAGTCCGAGTGGGCGCTCCTGAAACGACACGAGAGTGAAGACGTGTTTGGCGTCCAGGTGACGTCATCGTAGATTTTTTTTCAGACTCGTCTGAGCCGCTCAGAGCTGTTGAATTACTTTGTCCACGTCGGCTTGTGGACTTGTGAAGATGGCCTCAGTTCTGAAGTTCCCGTTGTGTCTCCAGGTGGAAGGCTGCTTCCCCGACACCATGACGAAGTGTGCAGAGCTCATCAACAGCAACGTTGATGTTGACTTCGTGGACATCAACTCCGGATGCCCCATTGACCTCGTCTACAAGAAGGTAAACATCAGACATAAAACCAGATCTGTTCTACAGTGGTTGAGACCAAACAAGAAAAAGATGAGCATGCAGGTAAATATATAAGGGAGGCCATGTAAGGGGAATTAAATGGCACTGGGATGAGTGAGAACGTTAGTCAGACAGACTTTGAGTGTATAAAGCAATATTACGCATTAATATGACACTGGCTGACAGATGGTGTTTGTTTACTTTCCCTCACTAGGGCGGAGGCTGTGGCTTGATGACACGTGCCAAAAAGTTTGAAACCATAATCAAGGGAATGAACTATGTAAGTTTGCTTTGTTGTCTGAATTTGGTATCTGGGGGAATTTGTGTTTTTTAGCCCAAAATACTGTCATCATTTAATATGTATTGTATATGTATAGTATGCAAGTTTGACACTTTTATAAACTCATCCAGGAACATGGTTGACACACAGTGTATGGATGACTGATAACAGTCTTCTGTCCCTCCTGAAGGTCCTTGACGTCCCTTTAACCGTCAAGATCCGCACTGGTATCCAGGAGAAGTCAAACATAGCACACAAACTCATCCCAGAGATGAAGAAGTGGGACGTCTCGATGATCACGGTAAGTCTTGTGTAAAAGCCGCATACGTAAATGGGGAAGAATTGAAAAATATTTCTTAAAAATAGAAAACGGGCGTGTGTTTGTGTCAAGAAATGCATGAAAACAATGGAAATCGAATTTAGTTTCATTTCCCGTAGTATCTTTTAAGAATATGAGGGTGGACGCCTCTGGGTGTATGACACTTGCTTAACCCTTGTGTTGCCTTCGGGTCAATTTGACCCGATTCAATGTTTCACCCTCCTGTCGCCTTCGGGTCAATATGACCCGATTCAATGTTTAACCCTCCTGTTACCTTTATATTTACTAACATATTTGACCCTTGAGGTCAATATGACCCCAGCTATTAAAATCTCCAGAAAATTATTAGAATTAATATTGTTTTCCAAGTTTAAGTGTGAGGTACTTTATGTTTGTTTGTTGACTCCCGAAAGAACACCGACATTAAACATTGAATCGGGTCAAACCCGAAGGCAACACAAGGGTTAAAAGTAGTGCTGTGAAAAATAACGCGTTAATCCAATTACAGGTTTAACTAGTTTTTTTTTTTTTTTTTACGCATAATGAATAGCTCAATCAGTCGTTTGTTGTTGTTGGTGGTTGAAAAAAAAAAAAAAAAAAAATGAACAAAATGACACCACTTCAATCAATCTCTCTCGCTCTCATGCAGGCGCGTCTGTCATCAGGTAATGGATCCTTCGCAGGTTCACTCACAAACCTCTTTCAACCTTTTCCTGTTTCAGATCAGGGTCCTCCACCGTCGACGTCGCCTGCCCGTCGATCGTACCTGCCAGTCGGGTGTCATTAGTGTCAAGAAGATAAACCCCCCCTGACATGTTCTCTATATGCGTTTTTGTTTTTTTTACGTCTGTTGCGTGTCGTATCTCCACAGCATGTCATCTCATCCTCTCTGTCTCTCACTCTCGCGCGTTCCTAACACGGGTCGGGCTCTGGGCTCTGGCGCGCCACAGCCGGCCAAAAACAAAAGCCCAAATCTGTCAATCAATTTGTCTTGTCATTTCATAATGGTATAGATTGATTGAAGAAATGCTCTGTTTAACAAACAAGAGAAACTGTATGTTTTAACATTACCTACTAACATTTTTTACCATTTTTTAAATTTTCAATTTCATTAAAACCTCAGAATTAAATTAATATTTAAGTAAATAATTAATATTGTTTTTGTTTTTTAAGTGTTGTGTTTGTTTGTTGACTGAAATAAATAAAATTGAAAAAATAAAAAAAAGATTGAATAAAAAAAAAAAAAACAGATGAGATAGCTTGACATCAAATAATTGACCCCTACACTTGAATTAAACAAATTGTGGGGGGGTCAAATGGACCGTCAGGTAACGGATGTAAACATTCTTCTTAATGATTGAAGATGATTAATGTTCCATAGATGAAGAAATAAAAATGAAAATTGTAGAGAAATGTATCTTTGTATATATCCGTCTTTTGTCATAAATCTCTATGTCCTTTCAATATATAATATGTATTAATAATATGTAATATACAAAAACCTGTGATTAAAAAGATTAAAAATTTATTAAAAAAGTTAAAAGATATTAAATAATTAATTTATTAAAGTTGCTACAAACCTCTTTGCCCTTCAATTTAATAAATACAGATAACGGTAGGCATGAGAGAGGAATGAGGGAACATGCCGTGTTGGAGCAACAGATATGACTATTTACCTAACGTGTTCCCATTTTGCCTTTTTTGTTTGACTCTTATTAAATGTGTGTCCTTGTCACACTGACAGATTAATCAGTGAAATGTTTTTTTAAAGACACTTGTCGTGTTTCATACTTTTTGCTCTTCCTTTTGTCATTTTGGTTTCGACAAATGAATACGAGTGTGTTTCAAAGCCTGATGACAAACCAGTGATGCTGTTGCTTTCTTCCAGTTGCATGGCCGCTCCAAAGAGCAGCGCTACACCAAGGTGGCCGACTGGGACTACATCAACACCTGTTCCAAGCTGGCGAGTCCGGTCCCCCTTTATGGTATGTGAATTAGTTTCCCTCGGCTTCTAGCTGCATACGGTTCAATACTATTCCAATAACGACCTCCTCTGAGGCGCAGAGAGCTGTGTTTATCACGCACAGGCTGTGGAAGAGTCATTATCTGTTAGTGATGAGATGAAGTGACTTGTGTTTGTTGTCCCAGGTAATGGAGACATACTGTCCTATGAAGATGCCATGAAAGCAAGAGAGACCGGAGTTTCTGGCATTATGATTGCAAGGTTGGTTCCCCTGAAGTGATTTCACACAACACGGACAAATGAACGGAAACGCTGACGTAAATGTCACATTATTATGTGGTCGACGACCAGCTATTCTCAACCACTGGGTGGACTGAGGTACAGCCAAATGGACAGATTTACATTTTGTGAACACACAAAGCTACTTTTAATATCTAAATCTGTTCAGGAACTAATTCAAACGGAGCAGAATTTCAATCACCAGTGGCGTTTGAATATAACCACAAAATAGCAAACGCATCATCAGGTCGAGACAAATATGCTTTGCTCCTGTCAGCAAGCTACATTTTGAAATAGTCAGAATTCAGGCTGACAGCTCATTTGCTCTATTACACATCAACTTTTTTTTTGGGGCCACCCTCCTTTATTTGTTATGAAGCATCATTATCAGTGAACTTTGTGTGCTGTCTTACGTTTACAGTAACTCAGAACATCGTAAACACACAAATAATCATGGGGGAATCACTTCATTTTACGGAGCCCAGTTTCCTGTGTGGTGAACTTGATTTAGCGTGTTTGATTTGTGTCTTTTCAGGGGGGCTCTCATCAAGCCTTGGATCTTCACTGAAATAAAGGAGGGCAGACACTGGGACATCTCGTCCAACGAGCGGCTCGATGTCCTCAGGGATTTCAGCAACTTCGGTCTGGAGCACTGGGGCTCTGACACTCGAGGTGTGGAGAAGACCCGCACCTTCATGCTGGAGTGGCTCTCCTTCATGTGCAGGTGGGCAACAACACGCACTTCCGTATATTTCTCTCTGCTAATAACACAAGATATTCATGACTTGCCATTTGATCCAGAAACACGTATTATCATACTATCTCCGTCCCTCAGATATATTCCAGTCGGCCTGTTGGAACGGGTGCCTCAGAAGATCAACGAGAGGCCTCCCTACTACCTGGGCAGGAACTACCTGGAGTCACTGATGGCCAGTCAACATGTTGGCGACTGGATCAGGATTAGGTGAGCAGGAAACACTTCAGCATTCAAAACCAAGCTACACAGAATAACGGCTACATTGATGTATTTACTGATTATAATATCTTTCTTTTCTCCTCTCCAGTGAAATGCTACTTGGACCAGTACCAAAGAATTTCATCTTCTTGCCCAAACACAAAGCCAATGCCTACAAATGATTTTCTCTTTCTCTCAACATCCGGGCTTTTTGATGAGTTTGTTTTTATTTGACGTAGAGAATATAATTTAAAGAAGGGAGACCATATTGTTTTTAATGATTATGACTCATGAGTAGTCTGTTCAGTCGACCTGTGGTGCAGTAGCCGAATACATGCAATGTTTGTGTACTTAAAATATATGCAATAAAGTCTTTCGCCACACTAAGTCATTCCCTTTGCGTTTACAATGCACCTTCCACTTTAGTGCAATAGGATGTACTGATGTACTGTACGCCTGATGAAGTGATGTCAGACTAGTGAGCCTCACAGTGGACTTGGGATTCATTGCCTCTGCTTAAGAAGTCAGAAATGTGTCTATTTTAAACTTTCAGTTGCATAGATGAATGTTTTATTGTTCGTTAGGATCAAAATTAAATGGCTTTATTACGTAATTGAGGTGGACTGGAACACTGGTAGGCATGTAAGATTAGATCTGGTGAGATAACGTGTTCAATATAATGATTATACCACCAACTTTCTTTTGGCTTGTAAACCTGCACTACTTTTATCTACAGAAGCCATTTTGGGGCTTTTATGATTGATTTGCAATAAGATGTTCACCTCAGAATCCCTTGCTGTATGATTTTAAAATATACAACGCATTCATTTGAGTACATCTCATTGTTTACATAATAAAGCATTTAAAAATCTATTAGATTCTTAGGTTATATATGTATTATTATCTGATTGCTTACGTTTGTGCTGTTTTATCAGATTATTAATCATCTATAAAGCACTAACCTGAAGGAAAGGTGTTCAGATTAATAATAGAAAATAACTATTGATCCACAAGAGGAAATTCACAAGCTACCAGCAATAGTGTATACGGTAATGTTTTAGTTTTACACACATTAATGCACAATATTCATAATCCAATAATGTCCTGTACATTATCCCAAAATGGGCCAGTCTGCAAAATGAACTTAAAGTATATTATGATAATATTGTACTTTTAAATACATGCCTTTTACTTACAGAATGTGTTTTCTTTGTAGTGTAGCAGCTTTTACTTAAGTAAAATTATAGTGTATCTGTCACCAGTTGCACCTCAGCTTCTCTCATTTCATTTTAAAAATATGTTCCAGTTTTTATTCATCTGTTAAAATGTATTAATTGCAATGAAAATATAAGTGCAAAAAAAAGCATGTAAGTAAAAGGAAGGTTAACATGACAATCTGTAGATGTAGGTAGATTTATCAGAGGGTCGCTCTTCCCTCGACTGTTTCTGAACCTCGTGGTCGATCATGACCAGGGGTCCCCAAACTTTTTCCTAAGAGGGCCACTTAACGTTTGCCTTGTCTGCTGGAGGGCCAGCCGGGGGGGGGGGGCTCTGATCGCTCTTTTAATGAAGTATCGATACTAAAAATATGCTAAATCACATCGTTTTTAACGTACGGGTACTTTGTTAGTATCGCTACACCGTGCAGCGTGACAGCAGCAGATGTAGCGGACTAACATTCAAGCTAACCTAACTTCCCAAACGCTGTGGACATCTGAACGCTGATTGGCCGAGACGCGACACGTCCCATCAAAGATGTTCTATTGCGAAGAGCACCACTCCACATTTTCTCCGCGTCTCACTGCAATCTCAACGGCAGCGGGCCAGGTGAAAAAAATAATAAATCGGAACGCGTCTCTGGTATTGTTCAGGGGGCCGGTCCAAATGGGGAGGGCCGTAGTTTGGGGACCACTGATCATGACCAAGCATCTGTCGCTGACCCACAATTCTTTGCGGCGTGAAAAAAATCAGAGCTGCCGACGTGTGTCTTGCTCTCTCTCCCTCTCTCTCTCTTTCGTGCGTGGAATAAGACTTCCACCCGCGTCATAAGGAAACACAGGAAGTGTCTGTCAGGTGAGAGGAGTCACGTGCGGACATCAGCTGTCCGGGAGTTGAGTTCTCGTAACTGAGCGCGTTGCTTTATTAATGCGTCTCCATGCGAGTCAGAAATGAGCCGAGCAGACCATCAGCATGGGAAAGGCTAACCCCGGTTCATGTAACGTAAAGTCAGCCGGCTACTGCGACTCTACGACAGATTCAGCCGGTTAGCTCCAGAGTCAAACATTTAAGTCATTATTATAAGGCTTTCCTGCCTATTTTATTGTAAAACAAAAACCCTAAAAGGGAGGAAAGTGAACATTGTGCTATAATGGGAGCTTTTTGCTGTGACGTAACTTTCTACTGTGTGCCGGCTTTTATGTTCATAAAAAAATGAAAGATGCATAAAGTAGCAGATAGTTGCTAAACTATCATCAACTCAACTACCGGATGTGAAACTTGCTCTTCTGCACAGTAGGGGCGAGATCCCCCTCTGCATGCGTGACAAATCCTGCAGGGCTCAGCAGGTTCTCAGGGGGGCGGGGCTTATGTCCTCCTATAAGACAGCGAGGGGCTGAAGGTTGACGCTCACTTCCACTCTGACTTCTAAACCCTCAGCTACTGTCGCTGGAAAAGATGGCTCATCTCACTCCACTTTTCAAGTATGTGGACGAACACCAGGATCTGTACGTGCAGGTAAGCTCATCCCGAGAGAGGTTGTGTGTGACCTCTTGCTTGTTATACTGTGTTATCCTCAAATTTATAATCAATAAACCGTACACCGCTTTCAATTTATAGTCTAGATACACTTTAAATTTTTACATTCTTAAATGTAAAATGCCCTGATATTTAATACTGGATATTTATGTTGTATTGTATATTTGTACACATATTTGCTGTAGCTTCATGAAATTTTCCCCTGGGGATGAATAAAGTAATATCTTATTATACAAGAATCATTGTGGTGATTAGATCTCAGTCTGTCTTCTCGATCATAGCGTTAAGACTCATGTCGCTCTGACTCCACTTAATAATTAAAATGGAGCTTTAATTAAATGTGAGCCGTAAACTTCTCAAACTTTGACGTGCTGTATGACAAAACGTTTGCCCATGTTTTCTCAGACGGTGTTAAAAAGCATGTGCATCTTTTCTCGTGTTTCCTAGCGCCTTGCAGACTGGGTCGCAGTCCAGAGCGTGTCTTCTTGGCCAGAGAAGCGTGGGGAGATCAAGAAGATGATGGAGATGGCTGCCAAGGATATCGAGAACCTGGGGGGAACGGTGGAGATGGTGGACATCGGCAAACAGAAGGTGTGTAAGAGGGCGCTGTTGCCCTGTTCATGTTTGGACATCATCACTATTCATGCATCGGTTGTTCAATGCGTTCCCTATGTATACTGTTAATGGTTTGAATTCAATAGAATGAGCCCTCTTTGTAATCTTGAGCTAAAAATGTAGGTTGTGTTTTTTATGTGTTTGTTTGCATGCAGCTTCCCTCTGGCGAGGAGATCCCTCTGCCGCCTATCGTCCTGGGTAGTTTGGGGTCAGACCCGGCCAAGAAGACCGTGTGCATCTACGGCCATCTCGACGTCCAGCCGGCTAACCTTGACGACGGCTGGGATACCGAGCCGTTCACTCTGGTGGAGAAAGACGGTGAGAGCAGCAGGTTTTACTTTCTGTTTATCCTGAAGCTGTCTTCAACATGATCTGGAAGGTTTGTCCGTTAGAAACAAAACCAGCTTGATTGCAAGTTATTAAAGTAGACTGGAATGCTATTCTGGCTTGGGCGATGGGATGAGGTTGACGTTGGGTATCTGTTCCCCAGTCTTTGATGTAATGATTACACCAGCTTCTTTTTCAGCTTGGCAATAGAAACAGTTTGGCTTTGCACTGAAATAAATGATGGATTTGTCCTGCAGAGAAAGCCTGATGGCAGAAACAAAGGAATATGTAGTTCAACAGGGCCATGGCGGAGCTACTGAATACAATATAAATGGTCATTTAGCATCTGAAAAGGTATCAAAAGGTCTGCACACAACCATTACATGAACGTCTTTCTCTGGTGAGCAAAGAGGTTGTTGTTACTCATCATGACTCAAAGGTAATGTCTTTTTTAAATGCCCTTTGTACTTTTCAGCATATCACCGTTTGCATGATTTGACCAAAGTCCAGCCGAGTGGAGTCTTAATCATGTCTTATCTGCAAAGCTCAGAGGTCTAGTTGAGCAAGAGCAGTTGTATTCATCAAGTATCCATTTAGCTTTACAAGAGGCTCGTTTTATAAACGTATTATTACACCATGATGGATGCTTAGTCATTATCTGCTACTTGGCAGCTGTTACTACTGTAATAGTTGTAATCTCTAAAGGTCTATTTGCGATAAAACATTGCAGATCTATGACGCTTCACTATTAAGCCACACGTACTTTTAGTTTGTTTGACATGAGAACTGGTTTGTGTGTGTGTGTGTGTGTGTGTGTGACCTCCTTTCCATTAAAACATGTTTTGTGATGCCAACACCCAAAATGCCTTGTGTGTTCTGGTGAATGTCAGCTGACTGAAAGTAACGCATCCACTTCCTGTGTCGCTCCTGTCTGCTCAGCTCTTCCTAACATCATGTTTTACTTTCCACTTGTGTAGTTGCTTTCCCCTTTTCATCGTGTGACATGGTTCCTTAATTTGCTGGTACTACTCACAATTAATTTTAAATAAGGGAATCCCTTTGTTCTTATTGTGTAACATGTATTTATATGGATTCTCTTTGCAGGTAAGCTCTATGGAAGAGGCTCAACTGATGACAAGGGTCCAGTGTTGGCCTGGTTTAACTGCATCGAGGCCCACCAGAAGATCCAGCACGTAAAGTTCCCACCACACTTTTCTTCTCTCTTTTGGAAACTTGCTTTACCCTTTTTTATTTCCTCTTAATGTGTTTACTGTATGCACCACATGTAAACAACTACCTGGTAATAAACCACATACTGATTATGACTCGTATAGATGTTTTGGGACAAAGTTTAAATTGTTTCCAGTGGACGAAACCCCAACCGCATTGTCCAGTTTAATACGTCCTGCTTCAAGAAATCAAACTTCCTCGTTGGTCCAGCATTTTTTAAAGTATCCAAAATGTAATAAAGTACAAATCGTGTGATTGAGTAATCAGTGATGTGGGACCAGACCTCTGTTACAAGACTGTGATCACACCCCAGCCAGCCGGTATCATTGACTATGGCGTCGCAGCTTTATAAAAACATAATGAAAACAAACCTGTTTGTTGATGTTCTTCTGACTTGTGCTTGGCTAATTGTTAAACAGCCAGAGCGAATGTTGCTTGGAATGTGAAAGTAAGCTGGTGGTAATCTTCTGACGTTTCAATGGAATCATTGTTTGAGATTTATAAAACATATATTTTTCTGTGGGTACAATTGTAATAATGCATTGTGTTTCATTACTGTACAGTATTGCGTTAGGTGTTGTGACTAGGGCTGACTTTCCAAAAGGATTCTGTATCATGCCTGGAAATGAATGATCTCTGTATTTGCCCGTTGATAATTTTAGATCCGTCAGCAGGGAGGTGGTCAAAGGTCTCTGGATGATACCAAGTCACGTCACCGTGCACGTTGTTTGGCATAACTTTCACGTCTTTCTGAATCAGTGGAACAGTTCTTACATCTTACTGATCTTTAAACAGTGCGAGGCCTGGGGATTTACAAAGAGCTTTTCTTTCCTCTTCCATTAGGAGCTTCCCATCAACATCAAATTCTGCTTCGAGGGGATGGAGGAGTCTGAATCCGAGGGCCTGGATGAACTGGTGTTTGCACGAAAAGACACCTTCTTGAAAGACGTGGACTACGTCTGCATCTCCGACAACTATTGGCTCGGCAAGACCAAACCCTGCATCACGTACGGCCTGAGAGGAATCTGCTACTTCTCCCTCGAGGTGAAGATTGTAGTGGCGTTTTCATCTTTGTGTGTAATCACTTCAGTTGCAGCACAAACCAAACATGGTTTTACATTAATTCAGTTCATCCAACACATTGAATGTATTTGTTTTGGTTTTTAAGGTGAGTTGCGGCGACAAGGACCTCCACTCGGGGGTGTTCGGTGGCTCTGTTCACGAAGCCATGACCGACCTGATTGCACTCATGGGCAAGTGATGCTGATGATTGATCCACAATCTCATGAAACTAGTTTGAGTCTTTCGATGGTTTATAGCCGCGTTTAAATCTTTTGCTTGCGTCTCTCTTAACAGGAAGCCTCTTGGACCCAAAGGGGAAGATTTTGGTTCCTGGGATGAGCGATGACGTGGCCCCTGTGACGGATGAGGAGTTAAAGCAGTATGAGAAGATTGAGTTTGACTTGGATGAATATTGCAAAGACGTTGGAGTGGGACAGCTGCTGCACGACTCCAAGGCACTGGTTGCTGTAGACATGCGCCGCCACACTGGATTACTGCGTGATAATTCATGATCATTTAAGTGTACTGTTCTCCTTTTACAGGAGAAAATCCTGATGCACCGCTGGAGGTATCCATCTCTGTCTCTTCATGGTATCGAGGGAGCTTTCTCTGAAGCAGGAGCCAAGACCGTTATCCCCCGCAAGGTCATCGGCAAGTTCTCCATCCGCCTCGTCCCCGACATGGACCCCAAAGTGGTGGAGAAGCAGGTAGGCCCTGAAATATGGTGCCGCCGATTCTAATAGTCAAATGGTAGAGGTCATGTGACTAGAACACATTAAAGGTTGTAGTGTGAAAGAAATGGTAGTCGCTGCCTGTAGTCTTTAATACTTGATGACTCGAGTCTTTCGGTGGTGGTATGTCACAAAGATGACTCCTTCACTTTTATTTATTTTTTGTGAATGTTGTAAATGAAGCAGATTTGTAGAGTAACCAAGTACTATTCCTGACAATAAATCAGTGATTAACAGTAATCCTGTTTGAAGAAAATAAGGTAGGAAATAATCATAATTGTCAAATAAGTTTGGTAAATCATTGCCAAGGCTGCAATCAAAGACAAATAAAGTATGAAGTCCAGAAATTCATTGAAGGTGTAAAGAAATTTATGTTTTAATTGTTTAAATACAAAACTAAAATGACATGACATAAAATGACACCGACAGAGAAACAAACAAACAAAAACACCCCGTTGAATGATAGATGTTGACTATGGAATTGGGATGAGGGTAAATTCTAAAAACATGTAACGCTGTGCCCATAATGGAATCCAACGATATAAATCAAAGTTTATGATTGTATTTAAATGAGGGTTTTAAACCGAAGCTGACTGAGCATGAACAATCTTTTTTTATTTTTCTCCATCAAGGTTATCGATCATCTGCAGAAGAAGTTTGCGGAGCTGGGAAGCCCCAACAAAATGAACGTGTGCATGGGCCACGGAGCCAAGGCCTGGGTCTCTGACTTCAACCACCCACACTACATGGCAGGCCGGAAGGCCATGAAGACAGGTACAGAGCTGTGGAGGGTTAAAGGAGCAGTTCACTTTAAACACTAACTCCTACTCAGGCCCAACGTTATTTAATTAAGTTGATGGTTTCAATTAAAAAAGCCGCCGTTTTAAAATAGTCACTTTTTGAAGGGGGCTCAAAATACTGTAAGACAAAAGTGGCTTTCCATTGGATCTCTGAATCTTCTTATTATTAAAAGTGATTCGAGCTCCCCACTGACATCAGAAACTCTCTACATCTTCAGCCGGAAACTAAAAACACACCTTCTCTGACCCTAGCTTGAATAAAAACAGATTAGCACTTCAGTGTCACTTGAATGGCTCTTATTATGTTATTTTTGTAGTTTGCCTTTCTTGAAGAAATGCTACTTTCTTGATTTTTGTTGTACTCACTGGATGTCGCTTTGGATAAAAGCAACAGCTAAATGGCATGTAATGGGTAACTTCCCTCATGTCGTCATATTGACGATTCTCTCCGTGTTCTCCTGCTTCTCGCTGTACCAAAGTCTTTGGTGTGGAGCCGGACCTGACTCGTGAGGGAGGAAGCATCCCCGTCACCCTGACCTTCCAGGAGGCCACCGGGCGTAACGTCATGCTGCTCCCTATTGGTTCCTCTGATGATGGAGCTCACTCACAGAACGAAAAACTCAACAGGTATGTCACTTCCTCATTTCCTTTCCCACATGAATCACTGCGAAAATCTGCATAAAATTTAGACGTGATATTGTGGAAAAAGAAACTATTATTAAGGCCATAGGAAAGATTGTTTTAGGCTGTTCTGTCTTTCTGCCACATTTTAGTGATCAAGTACCAAGACAAAAGTTATAATTGAAGTGAGCTGCAACAACAACTTGAGTTCTTTATGAGTAATTTTTACGATGGATCATTCTGTCAGGGTTTGTAATAAAGACAAATATTCACCCGTTAACGAAGCTCATCACTTTTTTATCTTTCCAATTTCAGAATCAACTACATTCAGGGGACCAAGGTGCTCGGTGCATACTTCCATGAGGTCTCCCAGCTGGAATGAAGTGATGTCTCATTATGAAATATGTCAATTATGTCCATCAACACTATCGCAGTCGTGGCCATCATGATTTACCATGCAGCAGTTGTATACCCACTCCCCCTGATAATAAAATAGTTTTTCTTTGTTACTGTTCGTTGTCCTTTTTCATAAATGTGTTGCTTTTTTAATTTGCTGTTATGCACTGCATCACTTGTATGCTTGCAATAACCCATAATGTCATTGGTTTAGAAAATAATTATTTATTCTGTACCCAATGAAGTCCTGATTAGGCAGGTTTTATGTGTTCAAGGCCAAAATTAGTTGAGTATGAATTTATGAACACTGAACAAACAGGATACGCATTTTGGATAATTAAGATAATGCACATGAATAAGGTCGTAAAAACTATAAATAGTGATTGTCATTTTTCCTATTTGTGCTGTCACAGTATATTAATATACAGTATTTATTTTCTATGTCATTTAATCACAACATTTTTAAAACAATGTATTTTCAATAGACAATGTGAGACTTTAGTGACCATTTATCTGATAAATCACAAACAAATCAAAGGGCCACCGACGCAGAATGGGTTTGTGGTTTACGCAGGCAAATAAAAGCATACAGGAATCCATTTTTCTCATTTATTAAACAAATGGAACAAAGCAACTCTTCATGCGGCTTCTCCTGTTCTGGTCAAATACCATAGACCTATCCAGGTGCATGCTGGTCCTGTAGCTGTCTGCTCCTAGACTCTGCAAACATTTAGAAGAAGAATATAATTTGAAATAACTAAAAACTTGCATCAAATATATAGCTCCTACTCTGTCCCCTAATTGTGTATTCAATCACAATTATTTGTATTCTCAAAAGGAGCTATTCCTGCATTCCATTGACAAACTAATATTGTAATACGTGCCATAATAGAATATTATTCTTGATAAACCTAAAACGACAAACAATATAGAGAGTGAATGGATCCTCTTGGATTTGTGGCGTCTGCAACATGGACCGTCTCCAGTGGTGAGGCTTCTTCTCAGCCTCGTCCATTTTTGTCTCTCTTGCTTCATCGGTAGTTACTCAGAAATCTTCCTCTTCCAGAAACGTGTACTGTATTTGCTTCCACCTTTTCCTGATATATATGTAAATGTATATATGTATTGGATTGGATTCAATTTATTGTCATTGCACAGAGTACAGGTACAGAGGCAACGAAATGTATTCTCTGCATTTAACCCATCCTTAATTATTAAGGAGCAGTGGGCTGCAGTGAAGCGCCCGGGGAGCAACTGGGGATTCAGTGACTTGCTCATGGACACAATATATATATATATATATATATATATATATATATATATGTATGTATATCATGTCTATCAAACAGGCATGGTGGCATGATTGGTTTGCCCTTTAACATTAGAATGTGGTTTTGTGTGAGAGCTTCAAGGTCGTCTGGTTCATCTGAGACTATACTTGACAGTTAGAAGCACTAACTTCAGGGTTTATTTAATCTGCGACAACGGTTTCAAACAGCCAGTTTCTTACGTTTTGCAGTGAAATCATAGAACATTTTCATCGTTTCTTCGTGGTAATAATTTTGCCTTACAACTAAATCTTGACGTAAAGGTAAGTTCACGAAAGAGTCAGAGGAAACGTTTTTTTCGTGCCTGTCCCTTTAAGAAGCAGGCGGAGTGTAGTGGATCCTGTCGGACGCGGGTGCCTGATAAGCGCCTGACTGACTCAACCCCAACCCAAATCTAAACAGGTATATTAAAGATTTAAGAGCTTCACAACTGTTACACAGATTTTTTTTTCATGTGTTCTCGTGTTCTCATTGATAGGAAAAGTGTTTCACATTGATTAAGTCCCGTGTAAAAATAAAAACATATGCTTTGTGAGAATGGAGGATACATGACTGAACCTGGCAACACACACTGTCATTTTTCCGGCGCGGGAAAAACGTAAACAACACAAACAGCAGAAGAAAGTCTTTTAATGCCGTTGTCTATTTAGCTAGTTACGCACTACCTCTACATGTGAATGGCTGCGTCTGTTTGAGTGGCGTTAACTAAACAGATAAGTAAAGAAGAAGATAAAGTAACTCACGGTTACTAAAAAGAACCGCAAGAAATAATGTCGTGTTTATAAAGCTCGCGAGCTGCCGCGTTGCTGTAACGGTAGCTTTCGCCTGACAAATGCTAAACTGTAATTATGTAAGTGAATCAATTACAGTTCACATGAAAGTTATTTAAACCGGACAGGTGAGACGTTAACATGGATCGATACAACGACGTGAAACTTCAGCTGAAAAGCTGGGAGCAGGGATTTGCTAAAGACCACCAGAGGAAACCGAACAAGGTAATTTGACCTGTAAACTTAAGCCGAGAGTCAGCAGGCAGCAAAATGTTGTCAACCCCAAAGATATAGATTGTAATTATATGGTTGTATATATGTATGCATGTTGTTGAGGTTTCGTTATCTGTTGGTCCACAAGACATATGCCACTTACTGCTCCAGACAGTGTTGTTGTTGTATGTTTTCCTTTTTTTCTCCTCCATAATAATTTACTATTAAAATGCTCTTTTGTTTCTAGGAGGACATTGACCAAGCTCCAGAAGAAACGAGAAGTGAGGATCCAATAACTTGCAACACCAACACACAGCACGTGTCTTTAGTCCATATCTAGCATGTATCTGTTTAGAGACATATGCATAATTCATGGCGTGTCTCATTTCCAGCGCTGTATAAAGAATACCGCAGTTTGAAACAAGCCAAAGAAAACAGCAGCAGTGATGCAGCCAGCGGGCGTGCTGACCGGGCCATATCTACAGCTGGGGACCACGCAGTCCAGAAGGTAGGTTGACACAAACACAGAGATAAGTAAGACGATTAGTCTCGTATGTCTGTGACTGTCTGCGTGTTGGTGATCTACGTAGGAGGCGGACTGTTGGGGTGCCCATCTGAACCGCAGTGCACTGCCGACATCTTCTCCCAGGCTGACACCTGAGGAAAGAGACGGTCTTCAGGCTTCTGCCCAGTACTATGGCATGAAGCTTAAAAGCAACCTGGCGACACTCAGTAAGGTGAGGCACACTTTGACCATACCACATTATGGTATGACATATGTTTTTTTCTCTCCATTATGTTAGGATAAAGCAAGAGACCTGTCGCAGTTAAAGTTATTTCTTTGTTTCATTTTGATGTTTCAGGAGAGACCTCTCTCACTGAAGAAATGTGGCCGGGTGCCTCTAAACTCCTTGAAAGAAAGACAAGCTGGACAGTCGAACGGCCCTGTGGCTGCCAAGATCACTTCCTCCCAGCCCAAAAGCAGCCCTTTCACACCGAGGTAATGAAATGCAACAAGTACTGTGATGTGAGCTGCTTGTCATCTGTGGATTATTTGCTGATATATATGTAACCACAGTTTATTACAATATTGATATTGTTTAGCATATTACATTTATTTAATACATACCAAAGTCCAAGGTGACATCAACAAATATCTTGTTTTGTTGGTCCAAAAGTTAAATAAAATCCAAATATAATCAAATGAGAGAAAAGTTAAAAAATCTTCACATTGGAGCACTGACATCAGAGAATTCATGGCTATTTTTGCTTCATGAATGACTGAAATGTTTGAATCAATTATTGACTTTTTTTTCAGTTGATTTTAAAATTGAATTGTTGTAATATTATTTTCGATACACCGATTTTTAAACCATGCTCTAAAACTGAAATACTGCTTGTGTTTAGCTTCATAATGCTGTTAATGTTGTAATATCTTAAACAGCCTCCACTTTGATGAAACAATTACAACTGTTTCACAACTGAAAATGAAGTTCTTCATGACTTGAGCAGCACAGCTATGTACCCCATATTTCTTTACATTTCATGTCTCTATTAACAATACCAATAGTTGTGCTGCTGCAATTTCAAGTTTCCAAACCTGATAGCCAATACAACTTTAGTTTGAATAGAAAGACCAGCAATAGACCTTAAGTGTTGTTCCTTTCTTTACAGAAGGTTTAACACTGGCTCGGGGTCCTTAGTTTTAAAGACACCCCAGAAAGAGGAGCCTGAAGAACCTTTGGAACCATTTGAGCCTCTCAGAGATTCTTGTGAAGAACCTGCAAGTGCTGCCAGTAGTTGTCATCGTACTGGTAATATCAGTATTAATACGAGTAAAGTTACCAGTTCACAAAATCAACATGTCTCTGGTCCAGCTCCCTCTCCAGCCAGACCTTCTGCCTTGTTGTTGTCCTCGCTATCTTCTCCACGTAGTGTAGGAAGGTCGACAGGATCCAATGAAATGGCAAGAACTTCAGGGGACAAAAAAGAAAATGTTGAAACTTTAGGGACGCCACTTAAGGATGCTGCTGAGCCAGGGGTTGGAGCTTTGATTAGCTTGAGAGGAAGCCTTCGGGTTCGCGGAGGTTTCAGAGGAGGAAAGGGAGGCAGGAGCGTCGGAGGACGTTTCTCTCCTGCCAGCAGACTGAGTTCCGTGGACAGGAAGTGGCTAGAGAGGTGTCAGGTGTTCGGCGAGATGGGGGCTGAGGAGCCCGGAGCAGGCAACCAGGAGATAGAGCTAGAGGGAGGAGGTGAGGGAGGAAGGGGAGGAGAAGCTGAAGGGAAAATACAAATAGATGAAAGAGTGGGAAAAGAAGAAGCGGATGCAGAGGGAGGAAGAAGAGAGGCAATAGACGAAGGGTTTAAGAGCATCACAAGTGAAAAAACAGTCAGTGATAGTTCACCGAAATCCTCTCGACAACACACTGGGAAAAACAGAGGAGGAGGGGAAGACAAGTCAAAAAGTAAGGGAGGGGAGGAGATGGAAAGAGGATTGACGCCACCTTTAGCGGCAGAAGACGACGATAAAACTAGCTGTAGATCCAAAGATGCAAAGAAGAGAGGGAGGAAAAGGCCGAGAGAGGGAGAGAACGTGGAAGGAGAGAAGTCAGAGGAGGGAGGAGTGAAGAAGAGGCGTAAGAATGGCAAAAAGAAAGAGGAGAGCTCGGATGTAAACCCCAGCTCAGTTCAAGTAGCAGGGAAGAAAAGGAGAGCCAAGAAAAAGGGAGACGAAGATGAAGAAGCGGAAGAAAAGAAAGAAAGCGTGGAACCCAAAAAGGTAAGTTAGTCAGTTTGTATTCATCTCCACATCCTGGACATGCGGCGCAATTTAGTTAAATACAATATTATTCCTCCCCAGGTTCCTCAGGAGAACTTGTTAGGAGAAATAGAGGAGGATTTTGCAGCCAGGAGAATGCTCCGGAACCAGCCGGTCAGAGCCAGGTGAGACCGGACACGTGCTGATGCGACGCATTTCTATTTGTATTCTGTGTACAAACATTTCTTTATTCGTACAGCAGAAACAAAGGCTTAGAGGGGAACTTTGTGAAGATCAATCTGAAGAATAAATCTCACGTCAAAGGATACGCCCTCAGAGGTGCAGGTCTGCGGAAACAGGTACGGTTTGTGTTTGTGGCGCTGATGTCTCGAGGAGGAATAGAAAGCTGAACTTCCTGATATGCTGCAGTGAGTATTGTTTTCAAGTGTGAAACTAAATCATAAAACACACTTGTTTGTTGTGTAATTCATTCACAAATCTCACAAATCAGCTTTGTTTCATGCCAATTGAAAATAAGAGTAAATCTAAAAGATCTGTTCACAATATCCTTCTGAATTCTGAATTTGTCTGCTTACGTCGAGGAAATCTAAACCACCAGTTCCACTTGACTCCTCAGACTCATCGTGTCTCCAGAGTTCCTGAAGTGTGTTGTCATAACTTCTCTGTGTTTTTCAGATGTACATGCAGAAGTTCCAGCTGAAGGGCGAACGCTTTGGTGGAGCTGGAGGATTTTCTGGCAGAGGAAGGCGGGGCGGATTCAGAGGGGGGTTCAACCGACAAGGAGACACCTGCTACAAGTGTGGAGGGACCGGACACTGGGCCTTCGACTGCAAGGGACCAGGTGATGCCAAAACAACGAAGAATTGCTTAATGATGCGCATTTTACTACAACACCAACAACAACAACTAGCCAGATTCAAATCAGCTTCAGAGAGACATCAAGTTTCCTGAAATATATGTGTGATCATGACAGAAGCTTCATTTATCGCCTCAATTAATATTATTATCCATTTTTGTTGTGTCTGACACTTTTCAACTTAACCTTACTGATGACATCATCAGACCACTAATGCACCAGCTGACCAGCTGATCGCGTCGTGCTGCTGCTGATAGATTCAGCTGTTTTACAAGAGACTACACATCAGCTTTGAAGTGTTGGTGTTGATGACCTGGTCTGCTCCACAGCCCCTCCACCTCCTCTTCCCGAGGACCAGCCTGCTGAGGAGGAGCCGTTTGAACTGCCCACCCTGGAAGAGGTTGCCAGGGCAACAGGCACACTGCAACCACAGCCACTGGGTACGCCTGTTAAACTTACCGCCACTGAGCATGCGACAGTCAGTTCAAAACAATAGAAAATATAATAATTTAGGTTTTCAGGTTTGTCTTGTTTGTTAGATAAATCATATTATATGTTATTATTATTCGATAACGATAAATATATATGTGTCCAACAATATTTAATGCAACACAAAAGCACCACACACCATTCACACAAACACATTTGTAGGTTTACATCGACATTTAGCAGGAAAAGAAACTTGTTGTTAACTTTAACTGGTTAAGACGGAAAGGATTCTAACAATATGTCGACACAATAATAACATGGAGGATTCACTTTTACAAGCATAAGTCAGACATGCATTCATCAATGAAAACACTTGTTGTATCACTTTAGTGTCGCGTAAATACAAGTTGTTTTTCTTTAGATACAACTTTTATTAAGTCTTTAGCTGCAGTAATCAGGATAACTTTGCAAATCAGCTCACAATGTCCGGGAGAACCAGATAATCATACACTCTGTCAAATTCATTGATTGTGTTGTTGCTGTGTGTTGATTTGTGAATAATGATTCATTCTGTACACATTACATCTATTGCACCTGTCCATCCTGGAGAGGGATCCTCCTCTGTTGCTCTCCTGAAGGTTTCTTCCCTTTTTTCCCCATGAAGGGTTGTTTGGGAGTTTTCCCTGATCCGATGTGAGGTTCTGGGCCTGGGATGTCTATGTGTACAGATTGTAATGCACTCTGAGGCAAATTTCTAATTTGTGAAAATGGGCTATACAAATAAACTGAATTGAATTGAAATTGAATTGAATAATCAACTGTTAGTTGCAGTAGTGTTTTTGAGTTTGTGTGTTTGAATCCAGATGTGTGTTGTGTGCTCCAGGGGCGTCTCCCAGTATCTCAGAGGAGCAGCAGCTGAAAGAGAAGGAGGGGGACAGTAGCCGCAAAGACGAGGTGTTGCTGAACGTGATCCGCCCCGACTACGAGCGTCCCGATGCGCCGCCACCAGTGGAGCCACTTTATCCTCTCAGAGACGATGGGAAAGTCCAGGGTGAGCACGCGTTGCTTATATTCGAGAAACGGATGAAAATGAGACAAACTGTACATTTGCTCAAAAGTAGATGTACGCATTGTGGGAATGTCTGTGTGTTTAGAAACGCCTGCTGAGGTTCACGCAGCTCTGAGAGACATCGGCTATCAGTCATTTCGACCAGGACAAGAGGAAGCCATCATGAGGATCCTGTCGGGTACGCACAGGACGCACATATACAGACACGCAGCCGTACCCTCTGTCATCTCTGTGTTCAAGTTTGCCTCTCTCACTTCCTCCAGGTCAGTCGACCCTCGTGGTGTTGTCAACGGGGATGGGGAAGTCGTTGTGCTATCAGCTCCCAGCCTACCTGTACGCTAAGAGATCCAAAAGCATCACTTTGGTCATTTCACCTCTAGTCTCACTAATGGATGACCAGGTAGTCACCTTCACACACACATACACACATACACACACACACACACACAGAAGGACATAAGGTTATTCAAAACTGAAGGGCTTCTTTCTAATTGTGTGTGTGTGTGTGTGTGTGTAGCTGACTGGCTTGCCAGACAATCTGAAGGCAGCCTGTATCCACTCCAACATGACGATGAAACAGAGAGAAGCTGCGATAGAGAAGGTAACAGACAGAGACGGTACCTTTGTAAACTCAAATATCTCCAGCATCATTTCAAAGAGTGAAAACAATACAAACACAATGTCTTGAGACAAAAGTCTTCCCTACATCTCACATGTTTTAAAACACTTCTCCCATTCATTTGCCTATAGATTTCATGTAAAAAGGGTTTCTAAAAATAGGTTGCATCTTAAACTAGCATGTGTTATGATCATGTATTGGTATTATTTTCGGTCGAACACATGTACTCTCTTTGTTTCTCCAGGTGAAGTCGGGCCAGGTGTGTCTGCTGCTCCTCTCTCCAGAGGCGCTGGTTGGTGGAGGCCGTTCAGGTTTGGGGTGTCTGCCCTCGGCTCAGGAGCTCCCCCCGGTGGCCTTCGCCTGTATAGACGAAGCTCATTGTGTCTCCGAGTGGTCTCACAACTTCAGACCCTGCTACCTGAGACTCTGTAAGGTGGGCTAATGGTGGCGCTTAGTTTCATTGCAGCATTAGAAGAGAATGCACAGATGTACACTACCGTTCAAAAGTTTGGGGTCATCCAGACAATTTCGTGTCTTCCATGAAAACTCACTTTTATTTATCAAATGAATTGAAAATTGAATAGAAAATATAGTCAAGACATTGACAAGGTTAGAAATAATGATTAATATTTGAAGTATTAATTTTGTTCATCAAGCTCAAAAGAAGGCCAGTTGTATAGCTTATATCACCAGCATAACTGTTTTCAGCTGTGCTAACATAATTGCACGGGTTTTCTAATCATCCATTAGTCTTCTAAGGCGATTAGCAAACACAATGTACCATTAGAACACTGGAGTGATAGTTGATGGAAATGGGCCTCTATACACCTATGGAGATATTTCATTAGAAACCAGACGTTTCCACCTAGAATAGTCATTTACCACATTAACAATGTAGAGAGTGTATTTTTGATTAATGTTATCTTTATTGAAAAAACAGTGCTTTTCTTTGAAAAATAAAGACATTTCTAAGTGACCCCAAACTTTTGAACGGTATTGTATATATTTACAAATATTTAACGTTATGATTGACAAGTGATATAACAACAAACCATCAAGGATTAAGGTACAGTTACTTTGGTAAGTTAAGCACATTTTAAATTGCCACACTTCCAGTATGTGAGCATGTCATACTTTCTCAGAGTACTTAGTGTAAAGAGAGTTGAGAGTAATTTAATTGGACATAAATCTCTCCTTAAATCCTGAGTGGCTTTCCAACGTTAGACACTCGTTCTCTCTCAAAATCAGACGTGAAAGTCTGAATCAAAATGTTTCGCAAAAGCGACATGACGTACGCGTGCTCGTAGGTACTGAGGGAGCGGTTGGGAGTGCGGTGCTTGCTGGGACTCACAGCCACGGCCACGCTGTCCACCGCTCTGGACATCGCACGGCATCTGGACATCACCGATGAAGACGGCATCGCAGTCCGCTCTGCAGCGGTGCCTCCCAACCTGCACCTGTCCGTGTCCATGGACAGAGAAAAAGATCAGGTGCGATGAGCAGCAGTCAGAGCAACACACAGCAAATACAATTATAGTGGGTCGAAATATTCTTCGACCTCTTTAAATGTCGTTTACACGTCATCTGTGCGTCCATCGGGAAGCAATCGGCAACTTTCTCAGCGATGTTCTCGATTTCTCCTCGTAGGCTTTAGTGTCCTTGTTGAAGGGCGATCGGTTCGGTTGCCTGGACTCCATCATCGTCTACTGCACCAGAAGAGAGGAGACGACTCGCATGGCGGCGCTGCTCAGGACCTGCCTGAACTGCGTGCTGGTGAAAGAAAACAAACAGACCAGCAGTCAGGTGCAGCACAACCCTGCAGCACAGAGGAAGAAAGACCTCGGTATGAACAGACGCATTCAGATGTTTGTAGCTCCTCCCACTTTGACTCGATGTCTCTGTCCACTGTTTTCTTACTACCTTGTGTTTCTACATGTAGCGAGGAAGAAGTTACGTAAACCGCTGAAGTGGCAGGCGGAGTCGTACCACGCCGGCTTGTCCGCGTCCGAGCGCCGACGCGTCCAGAACAACTTCATGTGCGGGGAGCTCCGAATCGTGGTGGCCACTGTGGCGTTTGGCATGGGCCTCGATAAATCGGACGTCCGCGGTATCATCCACTATAACATGCCCAAGGTAGGTAGAGGTTTGATTCATCTCAAGCAAGAGCAAACTCCTCTACAAGGAGTCTGCTGACATTTGAGCTTATGTTCATATCACATGATCTCTATCAGCAGATGGAGTTTTCCTCATTATCTGGTTGGTTTTCTACCCATTAAAAATGTAAATAGATACAAAAGTTAAACCCAGCTCTTATAACCAAAACCTTAATGCTGTGCCAAAAGTAGCAACCATCAGTATTCCTGATGTATTTAAACCCGTTTTATTGTCTTTCAGAGCTTTGAGAGCTACGTTCAGGAGATTGGAAGAGCAGGGAGAGACGGGGATCCAGCACACTGTCACCTCTTCCTGGACTCTGAGGTAGGAACGCAATTATTTTTTTATATGCAGTTTTAGTGATGTGAAGCATGGATCGTAAAAGTAAATTTTTTTATATTTTAGTTTATATATATATATATATATTCTTTTAATTGTACTTTTTTAAATTATTGTTATTAATGTTATATTATGTCTGCTGTATTTCACAAAGGCCTTTTATCTTTATTGTTTGCAGCGCATCCTTTTTATCTTCCCCCTGTTGACAATGTGTCACAGTTCTAACAGTAGAACATGATACAAATGTTTTTACAATTCAATTCACTTAATTCTCACCTACAGTCCCCAGTATATTTAGTGTATAACTGATGTGTGTCTGTAGGGTGGGGACCTCCATGAGCTCCGCCGTCATATCTACTCGGACACGGTGGACTACTACACAGTAAAGAAGCTGGTGCAGAAAGTTTTTCCATCATGCAAATGTAAACAGATTCACCAGAAACAACAGGAGCTTGCAATGGTAACTCCACTTGTGTGTGTGTGGTTTAATTACTGTTCAATAAGTCGCCATGACTCCATATTCGTGAAACCCCAAAACTAATCTGTCTCTGTGTGTAAAGGACATCGCAGATTCCGAGCTGATGGAGATGATGGAGGCGTGTGAACAGGAGAGCAGCCTGAACCCTCCCACTGAGCCGCTCACTGTGCACACAGACACACCAGAACCGTCGCCTGCACAGGTAACTTAAAAGAAAATTCTCTTTTATGGTTTTCTATTCTTTTTCTTCTTCACTCTTTCACCCCATGGTGGACCATTCAAAAGCAGTTTGTTGGTAGTTATTTGTGAATGAAACCAGAATGTTGGACTAAACGATGAATGATGTGACCTTGTTTTTCGCTGCAAGGATCCGTCGCCTAGCGACGCAGCGGGACAGCCCCTCCACGACGGTAGAGATGAAGGAGAGGAAAAGGAGGAGAAGAAAGAGGAGCAGACGGCTGAACAGGAAGCTGAGGCGAAAGCGGCTGGCGATTGGCGAAGGGAGCAGGAACTTGAAAGCAGCGATTGGCCCAGAGAGCGGGTGTGTCTCACGCACGAGAGAGCGATTCCCATCCAAGAAACTGTGGAGGCTCTGGACATCAGGGAGGAAGGCGAGTGGAAACACAAGCAGGAGCGCGGATGAATAGCTCAAAACTAAAATAGTTGTGCTTATAGGCAAATTCATTGGATGCATTCAGACCAAATCCAGTAAAAAAATGAAAAATTCCCTTTCGTCCTTCCTTCCTCTGCGTGTTTGTGTATTGTAGGTGTGGAAACGCTGCTCTGCTACCTGGAGCTGCACGCCCAGCGCTTCGTCGAACTTCTCCACCCGACGCTTTCCGTGTGTAAAGTCAGCTGCTATGGCGGACCGAGGCAGCTCCAGAAAATCACTAAAATGTAGGACAACTCATTTTTTTCTGTTGGGTGCTCTGATATGGAGCATGTGTCCACGAATGTCTTTGATATTTGTCTCTTTCATAAATGTTGAACGGCGTCGTCATCAGATATTTTCAATGACATGTTCAATCTGCTCCACAGCTGCCCTCCGATTGCCGTGGTGTTGGCCAGGAGGCGGATGGCGGGCGAGCGGGTGGAGACCTTCGATGAGCTGGAGTTTGATGTGGTCGAGGTTGCGGACACTATGGGATGGCAGCTTCCTCTGGTGAAGAGAGGAGTCAGGCAGCTGCAGTGGAGCAGTGGTATGCTCTAATTAAACATCTTAAAACACGCGTCGCTCTTTTACTCTTTTAACACGTAACCAAAACATCTTTGTGTGAAATGTGGGTCTTTCAGGGTCTTTGTGATTCTCTTGTTCTGATTCAACAGATTTCACAAACCTCAAGCAAATATCCTCAGACACAAATGCTAAACAAGTCCTAGTTTGAATAATGTCCCACTGTAGTTCATCGTACTGGTGTAATCCAACCTCCTTTCCTGTGTGTTGTGTTACTATGGAAACGGACACATTGACCAACAGAGACACACCAGTGAATCCTAAACGTTTGTTTTCCAGTCGGCGGGCGTAGCGGCATCCAGGTTGAGCTCTCCTCCTTATCGTTCTACTTCCGTTCCTATGGCGACCTCAGCGATGAGGAGATGGACAAAGTTTGCCGGTTTCTTCATAATCGAGTGCAGAACCAAGAGAGGATGCAGCTCTACCAGCTGACCGCCTGCTTCAAGGCCTTCAAGAGGTACTTCAGTGCAATGTAGCATTACAAAAGACTTTCTCTTCTTTTTAGACGGACAAAAGATGAATTGATGAATTGATGATTTGAAAAACTTCCACGGCTTTGACACCGTGAGCTTTTTGAAAAATAGGCGGAGACGACAGAAAGTCTTAGAAAATGTCTCCGGCATTAGAAGAAGAAGAATAAATAAAACTTTGAGTTGTTAATGGCGATTTGGCCGTTTCTGTCTGTCCTGCTGGTTTGTCTCCAGCCCCTGTGTGTGTGTGTCTGTGTGTAACTTTGCGTTGTGTGGCAGCGTCTCCTTCCAGAGCACGTCGTCCTGTCTCGAGGATCTGGACGAGAGTCGCAGCCTCCAGCTGAAAGAGCTCCTCGCCGAGTACTTCGACAAGAGGCGCGACCGAGGCCTCACGCTCGCTCCGGTGGACATCGAGGAGCCGGACAAGTACAAGGTCGGACCGAGTGGTCGTCAGGAGTTCACGGCTGCATTTCCGTCTCTGATGTTCTGGGTGTTGTAGTTTAACTCGTGTGTTTGCGTGGCTTTCAGTTTCTGGACTGGGAGAATCAGATCAGAGCGGACATCAGGAGCTTTCTCTCCAACCGAAGCGACGAGAAGTTTTCTGGGAGAGCCGTCGCGAGAATCTTCCACGGCATAGGTGAGCGCACACACAGCTCACAGTGTGAAGGTGACCACAGGTCTAACGGCAGAGGGCTTCATTGTGATTGGCTCAAAGCAGAGAAACCACAAAGATTTGTTCGATCTGCGCCTCAAAACCAAATCTATTCAGTGAACATGAGCAGAAGGACTCTTGACCTCTAGAGGGTGTTAGAGGATCGATGAAGGGATCGTGAGCCTGGCTGGCTCAGATAGCTGGAAATTAACAAATAAAATCCTTTTTACTTTTTAATTGCACCACCATTATTGTTCTCTTTCGAACAGGAAGATTCTGTCTTCATTTTGAATTTGATCTTTTTTTTTAAAAGCTTTATTTAACCCGGTAAATTCCTTTGTGATTACAAATCTATTTTTCGAGGGTAACCTGGCCAAGACGGGCAGCAACATAAGAAACACACAGTTACAAACGGAAAAACACAGAACAAGACAAGTTAAAAGAAACTTAAATTTAATAGACAGTGACATAACCGAGTTAATTTAAGAAACATTGACATTTTTGGGAACCTGCCTCCATTTCTTTCATTTTATATTGAAAAGCAGTAAGTGCTATCAGTTCTTTGAGAACTGCCAAGTCTAACACACACACACACACACACACAAACCATCTTTATTGTCGTGATTCAACAAGTCTGCTCTCCTCCTACTCTCCGTTGCTAATAAAATGTATATTTAGGTTATTAAATGAATTTATTAGAGTGTCAATAAACCGACATAGAGTGCATCCGCGTCCCAGCTGTGGATTGAAATGTGTGCTTCATTTAAACTGACAGACCGTCTCCGTTTCAGCCAGTCCTTGTTATCCGGCTCAAACCTACGGCAGGGACAGACGCTACTGGAGGAAGTACATCCAGTTTGACTTCAACCGGCTCATCAAAGTGGCCACTCAGGAGATCATCCGCTTCAAGTGAGCCACCGACTGCTCACCGACTGCTCACCGACTGCTCACCGACTGCTCACCGACTGCTCACGGCTCTCTCACTCTTCGCTCTGGTTTCGATGGATTTGGCCTGAAACACTTCTCATATCACTTTTAGTCAAACCGTGTTGAATTATTTAATCTGTGCTGTTTTCTACAATGTTAAGTGTTTATACATGTAAATACAAAAAATATACTTTAAGAGTAATTAAATAAACGTGTTCTGTTTTCCTAGATTGGTCTTGCATGGACATTTATTTAAACACTTCAGGAATATCCCATAATAATAATACCGCTTTGTGTCGCATAGATGAAAAGCTCTTATCTGGTTTTATTGGATTTTATTAGTACATGAACTCGATCCCCAGAAATTAAAATCCTTGCTCCAGAAATGATCTCATACGAGGAAGTAAAATCTATTTCTCTTTTAAATGTCCTGTCACACTCGAGCAATATCGGTTCACTCAAGAAACTTAAAACACAAGTTACCAATGCAAATATGTACTGTGATATAACTCCTGTTGAACCTTTTGTGTAGTAATGAGTTACTTTCTGAAGTTGGAGTGTGAGATGTAATTCTCGGTTTCTCTGATCTTTGTTGAAAGTGGAATAAGAAAACATGATTTTTACTTTCGTTAAATTAAGCACCATTCTGCACTTAAAGCTCTCATGTCTGTAAATATGATGTTTTGGCCATTTTTCTTCTTCTCTAAAGCCGAGGAGTAAACCGTCTCCTGGCTCCAGAATGTGTGTTTCCCATAATACGAATCTGGAGACCAGGCCAAGTGTAAACCCTTTGAAGGGAAGAGAAATGTCAAACATGCAGCCTGTTAAAAAAATAATTTAGTCATGCAAATTAATCCTGTTAAAAACCAAAACATGCTCTTTAGAATGAGGCGGCGTGTCGCCGGGTTTTAACAGTGGACTCTGGCTTTCACATATCTGCTGTGACTCTGACCGCATGTCATAAAATGTGGAGACATCTGCCTATTGAGCAAATGTATGTACACACACCGGGACTCTTTGGCGAACTCTGTCAGCAAACTGAGCCGTAGAGAGGAAAACAAACTCATGGTCACGTTCCCACCATATAACTATGAAGTCATCCCTTTTCTGGGACAGGTCAGTGGCAGTGATGTTTAATAATGCAAAATCAACAGCCATTTCTGCAGAGTCCACTCATCAGAAGACAGCGGGATGGCGTCCCCCCAGGAGCTCTTCGAGAGCCCTCAGCCTGACCGAGGTGTTCTGGGTATGGAGGCCGAAACTTTGAGCGGCCACATAAAACCAAAGCACTGGATCGGTTCATTCTCTTGGGATCATGAATGTCTGTGCACAATTTCATTTAACTCTGTTCACCAGTTGAGTTATTTTGTGTTTGACCGACTGAGTGATGTCACATGGCTTCTAGTTGGCAGGACACGGTGATGTAAGACTCATTATATTGCTCCCTCCCTGCATGCTGATCGTTCAAACACCTGCAGTAACTGTTCTAACCCTGATGTCTTCTCCCCATCAGCTCCCTTAACAACAGCCATTCACTGAAATACTCACTTTTTGATGCAGCTGTGTGTGTCACTGGCAGAATAAACATCTTCATGAAGTTGTTAAACTACCAATTCAGCCAAAAGATGTATTTTGTCGTACGATTTACGATATGCTCAAAGGTCTGAGAGGTATTTTATTGGAGAGTAAGTTACATGACTCATAGGGAGGGGGGGGCGCTCGTAAAAAAACAACCTCTGAAAACGAACTGTCGAAGTAAAAAGTTATGGATCGCTTGTGTTGGAGAGCTGACTGCAGGGAAATCCTTTTCTCTCCGTCAGCAATCTGCAATTGGTTCTTTTTACGGCACGCGCTTAAAGGATTAGCACGCGACCTAACTCGTCATTAAATGGGTCATTTTGTTCTGAGAGGACATTAGACAGCGGCCCTCATGTTCTTGATGCGTTTGTGTGAGTTGTCAGTGGACTCTGGCCCCCGTGAAGACGTTCACTTCACCTGCACGCGGAGCAGATTAGACCAGATACTGAGACAATCTAGTTTCCACGGCTTCCACTGCTTCTCGCTTCATTCACATAGAGATTAAGAAAGGAGGTTACAAAGGGTGAAGGGTCAATCCGGTGCTTAAATTATTCACGAATTGATTGACAGGTCTCGCATGCATTAAATACATAAGGGTTTTTGAAAGAGTTTTAATTTTCCAAACAAGGCAGAATATAAAATATACTTTATCGCACAGCAACATTTATAAACAAATGTTTATACATTTACCGTCATGCTTTGTGTGGTGGGATTTGTAGTTCAGCAAATACTATAAACTCAAACTGCATAACTGCTTTTTCAATTTCTTTTATTTGTGTATGTTTTCTCAACGGACACTTTTAATAAAAAGCATAACAAATAACTGTACAGATGTATTACATGTGACATGTAAGTACTCTAGGAAACTAGGAAGAAAACAAAACGTGTATTCTGAATCTTGGTGTCGTTTTCACATTTCATGGGTTCTCAAAAGCAACAAAATAAAAGAAATTGCTTCTGGCAGAAAACAGCCTCGTGTTACAGGGACCGTAACCAATCTCAGCATTTAAAAAAAGGTATGGTCAATATTTCTTCTAACCAAAATTTAAATGATAAAACTCTAATATGTACACTGATATTCTAGTCTAGACCACCACAGAGATTCTGTAATAAATCCTACATCATACAAACATGAATTATATTCAGTTTTGTAGAGACTGACTGACGAGTTGCATTTCATGGTGTTGCTGTCTTGGAGGTTTTTCTCTAATATTTTGTCCATTACTACCATGACAATCCACTGCTTTGCTATAAATATACAGGAAGGTCCACAAGGAAGCCGCGAGTAAAAAAAAAACACAAATACGGTCGAGAGGTTTGGGCGTTAAGGCATTTTGAGCGCACACAGATTTATTAATTTATCTGACTGGATTAGTTCTCCAGGCTGTTCATGCCAACACGACCGAGGGTCTCACCGCGGTCATTCACGAGGAATGTCCACAAACACCCAGTCGTGATCTTCATAGATTACATCACGAGTAAAATAAACCCATTTAACCGGCTGGTCTGCTTTAAAAGCTGATTCTGTCTTCGTAAAGTGACAGCAGCAACAGAGTGCCCCAGCCGGTCAGAAGGCCGAGGTTCTGCAGCAGAAACATCAGCCAGGGTTTCTTGTTGCTGATGTGGATCATGGTGGGGAGCTGGAAGGAGAAAGAGGAGAGATGGGAGTTCCTGTTGATGCCAGTCAAGGTGCGAGTTGCCCGACCAATAGTCCTGGTCGAGTTGTTCCCCGACGACAAACACTCACCATGTCAGCCAGCCCGACGTACAGGAAGAGCCCTGCAGAAATGGCCGCTATCCACTGTTTGGTGGCGAGGTCAGTGGCGACAGACAGAGCGATGTACAGGCCGACGAACGAGGTCATGGCGCTGCCGACGTTCAGGAGCAACGCCTTGCGGACGGACACGCCGCTGTGGAGCAAAATGGCAAAATCCCCTGGAGGGACACAGGGTTGACGTTAGGACATCTCCAATGACCACGTCACGGGGTGAGGCTCAGGTGCAAAGAAACAGGACCGGACTCGATGTGAATAACAACAACAACAAAACGTTCTTTACTGAGGCAAAAGGTTCCAAAAAGAAAACTAGTCTAAAAAGGGGCAGGCAGAGAATCAGAGGTCAGGAATAGTAACGCCAGAGAGCTAAAAACACGAGGCACAAGAAGAACAAGGAAGACAGAACTACAGACAACAATCCAACAGGAGACAAAGGAAAGACTGGCACAATATATAGGGGGGGGAACACAGGTGTACGGCATGAGACACTAACGAGACAAGAGTGGCTGAGGGCAGGTGAAGGGAATTTCGATCAGCAATACTATACAAAAATCAAAATTTCAACAAAAGAAGAAAGTGGCCGACCGAAAGGGTCAAGGCTGAAGCTATCAAGCTTATAAGTGCCCTAACCTATGCTTTCATGAAAATACTTATTTTAGAGAACCATTACATATACCTATATATATATATATATACATATACATATGCATACAAATTCACACACCCATATAAACATATATACACACACACATACCTACATATACATAAAACAATCAACAAAACAAAAACAAAAAAGCTTGTCCCCATTATCCGTTACTTATAATGCGTCATCAATGCTGATACGTCTGTACTTGTCCAAAGTCATGTCTTTAAATTTTTTTTTGAATATCACCAGATTCTTACTTTCCTTGATGAACAATCAAGACAGAGGAGACACAGAGAAGAAACAGAGGAGACACAGAACAGGGCATTACAGACTCGTCTTTTGTGCGTTGGCTTTATTTACCCAGTTCATGTGGTAGCTCGTGGCAGAGGACGGCGAGCGATGTGGCCAGACCGGACTTCCACGACAGGGAGAAAGCGGCGCCCATCGCCAAGCCGTCTGCAAAGTTGTGGATGCTGTCGCCGATAGTTATCATGTAAGGCAGCAGACGCTGTTCTGTGGAGGCGGACACAGAGGTCGTTAAAGGTCGAGGAGCCGCGATGATCAGCACCGTCACAACCTGGATGATGCTTGTTCGTTGTACTGGAGATAACTGGACTTGCCTCTGGTGCGCTCTTTCGGCTCTGAAAGAGATTTCTCATCGTCTTCATTGCCGACCTAATAAATATTCAGTAACAATCCTGTTATTGACATGGCATTAATCAGGAATGGATTATGCTGCATTCACTTGGAGTCGGGCAGATGGTTTACGGCAAAAAAAACGGCAAATCGTTGTTTGCGGTCAAGTGCAGAATAAACCGGTAACGCTGACGTTACGCAACTCCCTCACACGAGTAGAACGTTGTTTAAGTTAGCGAATAATAAGAGAACGATGCATTTTAATAGTTACATGCATTCCTCGAGTAGTTTCATAATATAATCGTCACAAATGAATGTGATGTATTTAATCTGATCGTCACTAGTGTTTGTTGTCTGCGGCCTGATTCCATGTGAATGTAACCATGTGGCCCTCACACCAGTGTTGCCAGGTCCGCGGTTTTCCCGCGGAATTGGGCTACTTTTGAAGTGTTAGTGGTTGAATTTGGTTGAATTTTGTCCTGTAGACCCTATTTTGCATGCAAATTACCATGAATATCTTAAATAAAAATAAAAATCCATATTTTAAATTTAATTTCCAATTTTACCCCCAAACTGACTCCAGAGATCACAGACACACACACATGGGGACACGCCACACACACACACACACACACAAGCTTCCTCTCCTCCCAGTCTCCTCCTCATCCACCCGTCAAACTAGGTCTGGTTAGTTAGTGTTTCTGCTACACTGGGAAAGTGGGCTAAAGAAGGCTAAATACGGGGAAAGAATATAAAAAGAATGAAAAAGAAAAAAGGATGAATTAAAGAATGGATAATGATATGATGATACAAACCTTTTTTTTTTGGTAAACCAAACAAATTCGCGGATTCGCACGCACATGAAAATCAACAAAAGCAAACACAAAAACAATGCTGTGAATGCTCCGCTCTCCAGTTGTCGAGTGCGTACATATTTGAAGGATAAATAATCTGATAAAAAAATTGAAGCAACATGATAAGGTGTTTCAGTTGAAATAAGGTAATGCATAACTACAGAGTATGCACAGTACAAAAAAAAGTTCAAAGACAGGAGGCAGAAGGGAAGAGAAAAGGAAGAAAAGAGAAAGAAGAAGCATCAGGTTCGATTTATTTGTCGTCCAGTGAATTGGCTTACTATTTTCAGTTATTTATTTTATCTAATTATTATACTATATCAATTACAAACAACCATTTTAAACCTAGGTGAAATAAAAACTTGAAAAAATGCTAAAAATGCTGTTATTTATTAACCATTTAATTGTGTACTTTATTATACTTTTATATACATTTGGCAAAATGCTAATGGACTAAAAGCAGTGTATATGGTTTTGCACAGGCATATTTTGTTTTCTGAGTTTTGATATTTTTTTGGGCTTTTGGGCTTGTTTTTTTGGGTTTTATTGGGTTTTGGCTGGGTTTGGGCTGGTTTTTGGGCTGGCCTCACACACTAATGTGACATTTTTTCAACATTTTAATATTATTTGTTGACAGATTAACATACTTAAACACGTTTTGATCAACGGGTTTAAAATCTTGTGTTTATTTTTGCTACATTGAGAGGTGTTTGAGAGCCCCTTGAAATCAAGCAGCAGCTCTTGAATTCATGTTGATTAGTGTTGGTGAAGTGACGCTGTGAGTGTTTCTCACCAGGTCGGCCTTCGACGCCGACTGTGACTTGTCTTTTTGTTTCCTCTCCTGTTCATACATCTCTAAAACCTGCCCATGGTCACAGTGATGGGGCTCTGATTCTTCCTTAAGAGAGAGAGAGAGACAATATATTGAGTAACATTTCTTTTTTTTACTTTTCCTCACAAGATTTTGCTCCACAAATGAAGGACAGGATCCCATAATTTCCGAAGCAACGTTTTAAAAGTCCCAACTTTTTGATTTGAATAATATTTTCAATTCTGATTCGCCTAATTCTGTGTATTATTTCTTCTCTTACTCCATGATGGTGTTGATGATGGTGATGATTATCTTCATATGCCACCAAAGAGAAGATTGTTTCCATCAGATAAAAGTAGTAGATCCCGGCAAGAAGCACCAACATCTTGTAAATGTAGTCTGGAGTTTCTTCCCGGTACGGGGCGTGTGAGTTCTTGTGGCTGCCGGTGTTGTCTGAGTGCAAATGCAAACCTAAAAACTGGACACACAGACCAGAGGGAGAAGTCAAAATGAGTACATGCTGCGTGAAAGTCACCATGATTGTTGATGCCGTGACAAAACGCCCCGGTGTGTTTATGAAGAATATCATATAGCTGCAATGAATTTCAGCCTCCAAGGCTAAATTATTTGTATAAAAAAAAAAAATTGCTTGTCAGATCTTTAAATGTGTTTAAATCACTCACCATGGGTGTCAGGTGGAGTAATGCATCTCCAGTCAGGGAACCGACAGCCAGGCTGATGCAGAACTGGATACAGAACTGGAACACACTGGTGAAGGAGGTGCAGAGCAGCAACACAATGCCAAACATGGACGTCAGTGTTATCACCATGTTGGCAATGGTTGCATAGACGTATTCTACAAGAGAAAAAGAGAATAGCAGAGGGGGGAGGGGGGGTCAGTTATCAACAAGTCACGAAGACATGGTCTTTGTTGCCTGGATACCTTCATTACCTTCGCATTGAAAATGCCGGAAGGTTATGTTTTGATCGTGTATTTATTTATTTATTTATTTGTATGCGTGTTATTCGCAAAACTCAAAAAGTATTGAACCGAATCGCATGAAATTTGGTGGGATGATTGTTTATTATCCGGGGACCAGTTGATGAGATTTTGGGATCGATCGGGTCAAAAGTCAAAGGTCATGAACAGGTCAAAATCTTTCGCAGAACTCAAAAAGTATTGAACCGAATCGCATGAAATTTGGTGGGATGATTGTTTATTATCCGGGGACCAGTTGATTAGATTTTGGGATCGATCGGGTCAAAGGTCAAGGTCAAAGGTCATGAACTGGTCAAAATGTTCTTGAATCGCATGAAATTTGGTGGGATGTTTGGTTATTATCCGGGGACCATTTGATTAGATTTTGGGATCAATCGGGTCAAAGTTCAAGGTCAAGGTCATGGAAAGGTCAAACTCTTTTTTTACAATAGCACGATACATTTTTGTCCAATTGGCATGCAACTAATGCCAAAATGTTCATAATTCAATGCCCAATCTTGTGATATGCGAAGGTATGCGCTCTACCGAGTGCCCATTCTAGTTACTATTCTGCAACAATGCAAAACAAATGTAAAGCCTTTATTCATTCAATCTGTCCCTCCTGCCACGATGAAGGTGAACAACACCTCATGACTTCGAAGCTGTCGGATCTGAAAGGGTCCTTTCAGAGCGTGCACCCTTACTCTCAGTCGTGGTGAGCCCGTCTGGGGTCGGTGGCTCCGTGATGTCCGCACACGCTCCGCTCAGGATCTGCTGGACGAGCGCCGGGCTGAGCCGAGCCAGGTCCGTCCGACTCAGGCCCGAGGAGGCCGAGCCGTTGTCCGCCAGGCCGTGGATCAGGACCAGCTCCTCGGCTGAGGCGCAGAACTGGGAGAACAGAAAAGACCGGTTAGCTCCAACCAGCTGTGTGTGTTACCTTGCATTTCTCTGTGAAGGACATGTATCATGCGGTGAGAGAACATGTTCCACGTGTTGGTCGATGTACCTGATTCCAGGTGCCGTTTCTTCCGTGCCTCTCGCGATGTTCAAGGCTGCTCCTCTTCCTCCGTCTGAAGCCACTGTGATCGTGATCAGCGTGTTGGTCTTCCTGGTGTTTGGGCTCATGTTTGGGGGGTTGTCCGAGGTCCAGGCTCCTCATGAAAGCCTCCAAATCTACACAACAAGGACACAACCCACATATGAGCAAAACTACTCCAGGATAATCTGACTTTAAAATTTTTTTAATTTACACGGTCTCTATTTCCTCTCTATACATGTGTCCGTGTCTCTGTTTCTCTGTGTTTCTGAGGGACATTTATTTACCCTCGACGGTGAAGTTCTCCGGCCCCAGACGGTCCATGATGTAATCCAGGAAGAAGCTCTCCTCCGGCAGGGGGCGGCTAATGAAGCAGTGACCTTGCAAGGCGTGATACAGGACGCGGCCCAAAACTGCACCCACTTCCTGTCTCTGGTCTGGTGACGATGGGTTGACCTCTGTTGTGATGTCAACAGCTGTTACACAGCTCTGGTTACCATGGTAATAAGGGAGAGGAAGGACAAAGAGCAAAGGTAGGGATATAAACAAAAGACAGTTTTACTCAATTCGAGCTTTGAGAGATTTTTCAGGGAATGAAGTCAAACCTATTCCAGTTTCAGCTAGTTTAGTCTTTATTTAATTCTAAATTAAATATCTTTGTAGTTTGGAATTGTTGGATGGACAAAACAAGCAATTTAATTACATCTACTTTTACTTTTCACAAATTGTCATTTAACTAATTTTTTGTTGTTTTTGGTTGCCATTTTGATTAAAAAGTAGCGTCTTGTTTTGAACAGCTTTTTGGGGTTCTGATTGAACGGTTTGCCAGATAACTGAATACAACTATGCCAGATCCCTCAGACAACTGTAAATTGTAGAATATATAATATTAGCTTTGAGAAGGCGACTTCGTTATGTTCATGATGTCACTTCCTGAAACCTTTCTCTTCTTGCTCAACCTGATTTATGAAATACACAATCAAACTAGTGTGTGCACTGTTGTTGTTAAGAACTCCTTATTGTTCTGTCTTCAGCTATAAATAATAACGGTGATGACATAAAATAAAATAAAACATAAATAATAATAATTCAGATATTACATTTTGTGTCTCTTGATACGGCAGAACAAGACATTTCAAGAGGGCTCTTCTCATAATGATGATGGTGGTTGCTACAGCGATGTGACAGAGTACAGGTCGACGGTTCGCTGCTCAACCAAGTGTGATAAGATATGTAGTGTGATATTTACTGCCATGAACCCAGTAGCCTACCATGCACACACAATAACCCACAACCAGGAAGCATACTGTCAGAGAGAAAGGAGGGTCGTAAACTGGCTGCCTGGTTGCCAAAGAGTGAATTATAGTGGCAATTTTCTAGACAGCATAAAGCATTGTTGCATAATCAAATTCATGTGTCGGCGACCTTTTCTTGCTTGTGCCCTTCTATCGCTGAACTATGTCCTCAGGCGGCACCTCATCAGAGATCCGAGACAAGCAATTTATTAGAGTTATGTTTCCTTTGCAAAAAGTTGAACTCAAATAAGTTATTTCAATTAAATTCAGTATTTGACAGGGGAAACAATTTGAGACGTTTTTTTAAACATTACAAAGTGGTAATGTTTAGTTTTCCATAGATCAACACTAGATGAAAATACATAAATAAGGACTTCTAGTTTGGTCTCCTAACTACCGCTCGGTGGTCCTGTGTTTACCTCTCTGTCTGAGGGCTCATAGTGGTCGTGAAGCTCTTGAAGCAGGACCTTCAACTCTTCGTGGTGATCCTGATGTGTGTGTCTGCGTAGGAAGAGTTGGGCCTCCTGTCCCCACGTCCCCTGCCTCACCGCGCTGCAGACCCGACCAGGGGAGGAGAGGTACAGGACGCATCCAGCAGCGAGAGCCGGGAACTGAGACACACTGATGGTCTCACTGGTTGTGCCCGTTTGGGTTTCATCCTCTCCGTGGGTGGAGTGATCGCTGATCAGCTGGTGAAAGGCATCCAATAGATCACACTACGCCCAGGGAAAAACACAAACGGATCTTCCTTAGAAAAAGAATATAGTGAATAAATTAGTGATGTTTAGAGCAGCCTAACAACACATACAGAAAACAACAGCTGCTAAGTTTAGATTGAGATGTTTTGTTTCTGTTCGTGCTACTGTTAGCGTGCAGCACAATTGGATGCCTGGTAACGGAATAATTCAGCCAATGACCTTCTCCCGTTGTCTCCTCTATTTCTGATCACACGTAAAATACAAGCTCCGTGTGATTGCAATCACAGCGGGAGTCATCTCCAACACACCGGTTGAAACCCCAAAATGACTCTCCCTCTCCAGCCAAGTACCGTCCAAGCACCCACATGTCGTGACGTCATCCTGACCTCGGACCGGCGCTCGTCTGCTCCGTCTTCCCACCCCTTCTCACAGGAGGGGGCCCTCGCGGGGGTCTCTCATTGTAACAACATTATAACAAGTGTGTGTTGCGTTTGTGAGGCACAGTACCTAACTTTGAGAAGCAGACATCATATTTCTTATGAGACCCATATTCCATCTGCTATGTGAAGTTATTCTGAATTTGCAGTGTGCAACCCACCAGTACCTTTAATAATTATGTTTTATATTAACAATACCCCTTTTACATAATTCATTCTGTAACTAAACACTAATATACATCTAGAAGAATGGGCTCTATCAGTTCATAACTATGTGTGTGACGTATTTAACAGTCTAAGAAATGAATATGAAGCTAGAAAAATGTTGTGTAAACCTTTCAAATAATATCAGTAACAGAGTGGATATATTATAATTGTGTATAAAAGTAACAGAGTGGAACAATTCAACAGTATAAGCAATTAATATAAAGCTAGAAAAATATTATAAGAAGCTAAGCAAAACCACCTATATCCAGGATCTTCACATCACCCTCGTACTAGAGAACCGTTGTCTCCAGGTATTTGTAACCCTCATTTCAACTGGATACTCCTCTAAGCGCATAGTATGGCACAATTAAAAACAGTATAAAATTACCCTATCATAACAGTGTGTGTGTGTGTGTGTGTGCACTATATGGGATATGGTCAAACATTAGCAAGTTATGTGGACACGAATGGCGGTCTCTTTTTTTTTTTAGCTGTCCTTACACTCCTGTCGGTCATGTCGAGGTGTTGAAATGCACATAGTTTGGACGGTCCCCTTCTCGTTTATGGTTTTCGTTGGGGTCCCTGATTCTAAACCTACTGCAATCTGATCTATAAGTCACTCGTCTGGCCCTCCTCTGGGTCCTCTCTCCTCAGATGTGGAGTAGTGCAAGTGTTTATTTTGTGTGGGCACCCAGTCCGTAGCCTGAACCCCTGCCATTGTTCTTTTCTTTGCCTCCACTCTGGCCCAACACTGTGATGCGAGTTAAGAGCACAACGTTGCCCCACCGTCTTCATTGTGGTCTAACCCATCCGTACGGTGGCGCCCCCGTTATGGGCTGCTGACCCGCCAGTTGCGGGACTTGAGGTTGAGGGAACTGAGCTTGAGGTGGTGCAAACGCGGCTTGCTGTATCTCCGTGGCTTTACTCTGTGGAAACCATTATCATTTCCGCCATCCACCACGGAAAAACATCCACTCGCGTCTCTACGTTGACTTTGCATGGGATCTACTCGCGCAAAAAATTCGCAACGCTTTTGGTGTGAACGCACCTTCAGGGTCGGCCCTAACTTGTCCTTGAAGCTGGCTGTGTTTCCTCCTTAGCTTCAGGAAATTGATGGTGGAGCTGAGACCTTGTCAGAGATGCAACACACCTGAGCAGGCTAAAGGCTTTAAATCTGACCTGCAAGATCCTCTTGGTTATTCCTAAATTGCATTGTGGGGACTCTCCGTCCTTATGAGGAGAAAATGCATGTCCCCATAAGGTGGGTGAAACACACACACACACACACACACACACACACACACACACACACACACACACACACACACACACACACACACACTCCTCAAACATAGCAAACGTTGCCTACTGACTTGACAAACACGCCCTATTGTATTACTGACTTAAATTACTGAATAAAAAGTAAAGTTACTGTGAGGAACCTTTAACTGTCAGCTCTGACTCCCGCAGGACTGAGCAGGGCAAACTGTCAGACATTACTGGAGTGGGAATCTGCTGCGCGGATAACACGACAGCTTTTGTCTACAAGGACCGCCAAGATCACCACAAAAAAAGTAACAATTGTTCAGTATTTAGAGACCACGTGTTTCGGCTTTTTTCGTCAGATTTTTTTAGGCAGATTGTGACAAAATGGGGCCTTAATATGGTGGATTGCTTATGCTGAGTGGAAGCTTGTTGGTATTCTGCTGTTGGAACAAGTATTATCCATGTCACCCCTGTCTTCATCGCAAAGCTGCTCTCGTAAATGTTGCTTACAATCAATCCTGTCTCAGAAACTCCCACAGGAGGAAACAGAATAATTAAGAGTTAAAAAATATAGCCTTACAACTTACCCTTACAAAAAATTCTGTCCAGTAAAGAGGCACATTACTAACTAAATCTGTTTAAAAGTTCCCATACAGAAATCTACTTTCAATATGTGAGCGTGGGCCAGTGAGTTAATAGCCTTTGGACCTCAACCTCTTTCCCAGCACTTGGAGTGAGCGACCTCGCTCTCTCGCCTGGCTGCGAGTTTAGCCTAATAAAACTTACCTTTTCACACGACACTTCGCCACACTGCACACGTTTCTCCAGTGTATTAAAGACAGAGCCGAGGGATTCCCTGTTCAGATAATGCTGTCCTGGAGACACGACGCTGAGCACGGCTCTGTACGCTTCCTCCACAGCGGGAGACCCCGATACAGAAGCCAACAAACCCCAACTGGCAACAATCAGCACTGCGGGAAAAAACATCTTACGGCTTTAAAAAAAACTTTTATAAGAATTAATTAATTTGGATGAAAGGTGATTAAAACAGGCTGACAGAAGCTGATACAGTCCCGAGGTATTTCTGCGGTGACATGGAGCTGTACAGAGCTCATGTCCCGGCTGCTATCAGTTTTAAACCACTACACGTTTGCTGGACCTGCATCGTGATTGGCTGAGACGTGGCTCGTGCTGTTCTATACCTGTTCATTAAACCCGTTGTCACCTGGACAGCCTAACACACCCTGTAGGCATGCAAGCTGAATGATCAGCTTTCAAGAGTGATTTGATTTTCATAGATTTGCACTAAAGCCCTTAAAGCCCCACACACACAGCCATAAGTCTTTACATGTTTTAAGAGGAAATGTGTTTATATGATGGAATGATAGTTGATTCTTATCATAGTTTATTCTCAGGGGTCACCAGAGGCCCCGATAGTCTTTTAGTCCATGTATGTTGGTAAGATGCGGGTTAAAGAGAGGTATTCTGTCCTCCTACAATATTAATTTAAAAACTCTAATGACCAATGTCAACTGTGGTTTGGTCTCACATGAGTATCCTGATTATGTGTTCTTTCATCAGGACAGATGAACTTCTGTCATTCGATTGGTTCATACAAAATATATCCTCCAGCTCTGAAACATCCAAATGGAAACCAAGAAGTAAGAAAAGGTTCAAACATTACAAACAAGGACTGTTGGATAAGTGATTCTGACCGTAGAGTTCTCACAATGGCCTCAAGTTATCCGCACTGTAGCTCGTCTCCGACTCCTAAAAGACTAAATCAAATGAACGCTCCGCTGTAAGTGAACAACAAAACGTAGAGCTTGTGATTATCAAAAGACCTGCAGAGACAAGAATATCAGGAAGAAACAAAGACACTTAGCAAAGGGAATCTGCTACCAAGCAACAACAAGTTATGCCTTGTTGATGTCTCGACAGAGATGCTGAGCTCAAGGTGGGAGGAAGACTACAGTGCATTGTTCAGTCCTTCCGAGCTTCATTCCTGTCAACAACTGCAGTTCCTCAAATGGCCACTTGAGGCTGGTTCAATGATCCTTTAATCATGTTAAAATGCACAACTTTTCAGCAGAGATAAACATGTTTACAGCCTGCAAAGAAACAAAACAAAGTCTAATTTCCCCTTTAGAATTCATATCCAAGGGTGTATTTTTTATATAACTCACCCATTTAAATTGAGGCTTAAAGTTAGGCTTAGTTGAGTCTCAGGTCGCTGCCGGCTAGAACTCTGCTCTGCTGTGTCACCCCGCCTCAGGTCCATCAACAAGCCATCTCTTTGACCAAAGGCTGGGCCATCACTGCCAAGATTGAGCTCTTCAGAAACCTATGGTCGACGTCACAGAGATTACATCCATATTTTATACGGTCTATTATGTATTATTATCAAAAAACAATTTGCTGTAAATGCTTCATGACGCTTCATCTCAGAATCACAGATTAGATGACATGACCTACAACGAGACACGCATATGCGAAGATTATACATACGATTGGTAACGTGAATCTTGAACCACGACTGCACAAAGTAACCGAAATCTAGAGCTAACATAGAGGTTTATCTCATTTATGAAGCAACTGTGCAGAACATGTGGTGAGCTCTAAAGTTGCGTTCCAATTGTTTTGCTTTTACTTGACATTCTGCGGCTGCCCTTAGTGCGTATCGTTGCATGCAGTACGTATTGCATTGGGACATGCTGCTTCCTCAGAACATCATGAACTTTTGACCCCCTTGCTTATCTGCTAGCATACATACCATTGATCTGGCATACTAATATGGTTGCAATGTTACTGGAAGACGCAGATAGTCTCGGTTTTCTTCGTGCATCTTCGCCAATCTTGTCAAACCCACGAGTAAATACAAACATAAGTAAAGAGGCACATGTCTCCATGCAGGCACGTGCACAGACATTTTGGGGGGCAGGTGCTCAAACCCAAAAAAAGGGCACCCAATGGCAAAAAAAATTCTGACAGAGTTGAAGCATTAGCAGCATTACACTGATGGAGCTGTCCTCGACCTGCGTTTCCTCTGGCAGCATCAGACCGCTAGCTTACATTTTCTTTATGAATAAAGATGAATTATTATATAGCAACAACAGTACAAGCGTTCTGATTGGCTAATGAGTCGTCATGCCAGCCACGTATTGCCCTCCTCGCTGGTCTGATACGGATCTGTATTGCCCTCTTACGTCATTTTCAAAATGAGCGATATTGATAGACATCAACAGCCAAGAGCAGTGGTCCTCAAACTAAGGCCCAATGGCGGGATACGTCGCCGCCACATTGAACAAAGAGGTCAGTGATTTTTTTTTCAGTCTGGCCACGCATATCCGACTAGAGCCTGTTAAATAAATAGGAAGAAAATTCTCTCTCTTTTCTCTCTCTCTTCTCTCTCTCTCTCCTCTCTCTTCTCTCTCTCTCTCTTTTCTCTCTCTCCTCTCTCTTCTCTCTCTTCTCTCTCTCCCTCTCTCTCTCCTCTCTCTCTCTCTCTCTTTTCTCTAACAATAACTAACAACAGTAAACACTGGATAAAGACTTTGAAATCACTTGTTTATTTTTTTTTTGGAAACGTCGGACCAGTTGTGACGTCATGTTTAAAACAGCGCTAAATGTTGTGGTTGATTGATCACACAAACAACGTCAGGGAACAAACACCGTCACCTGTTTGTCTGGTGCTGCGAGGAGAAGGCGGTGCACCGTTTAGTAGCGCGAGGAGCGCGGAGAGGGAGGAAGTGGAGGAGGAGGAGGAGGAGGGAGGAGGGAGAAGAGGGCGGGGCAAAATTCTCACAAGAACTCAAATAAATGCCCCGTCGGATATTAAAACACATTTGGGTGGACTTGATGACAAAGAGACTAATTTTTATTCTTAAATACTGATGAATGAAAAAAGTGGGCTCCAGCAAAAAGGGCACTTTTCTCATCCAGGGCAAAAGGGCTGGTGCTTGAGCACCACTAGGGCTCTATCTCTCTATCTGTGCACGTGCCTGTCTCCATGTGTCCCTGACAGAGCCGGCCACCACTTGTTGTGAAGTGAATGCAGTGGAACGAGGGATGTCGAGTGCAACATCTAGTGGCTGAATGTGATCAATGCTGTCAACAGCACCTTTAACTTCTGGTTAACTCTTATGTTAATCTATCATGTTGAGGACAAATAAATAAACAGCATTAGTCCGTCAGTTCAGTCCGACAAAATGTCCCGTTTTAATATTCATTTAACACTAAACATCTCATGCATGGCAGATTATGTTCCTCAGTTAAATGCTGATGAGATCATTTATGTGGTGTTTTACGTTTAAACTTGTGTCTTATGTTTCGTCCCCTTGCATAATTTATTCGTTTTTTTCATCTTTGTTTTATTTATTAAAAATATATTGATATTTTTTAGATACACATTATACTGTTATTGTATTGTACTTGGTTAAGTTTAGGAACAATCATTGTTATAATTTTGTTTGTTTGTTATTAAACTATTTAAATGTACAGAAGTTAATTGTGTAACAAATGTGAAGTAAATTAGGTGTGTATGAACATTTTGAAGAGCGAGGCTTAGCAGGAAATAATCCATAAATCAAGTATCGTCTTTGAGCAATTGTGATTAAGTAATAGAGAAAAATAAGAACAACCCCAGGTTTCTCTTCAGCACTGTAGCCAGGCTGACAGAGAGTCACAGCTCTGTGGAGCCGAGGATTCCTATAGACCTCAGTGGTAATGACTTTATGAACTTCTTTAATGAAAATATTTTAACTATTAGGGACAAGATTAATAATCTCTTGCCTTTAACCAGTGCCAATCTGTCCTCAAGTGGAATGACCTTGGAAACCGCTGTATGCCCTGGTGTATATTTGGATGGCTTTTCTACCATCAACCGTGACCAATTATCTTCAACGGTTTCTACTTCTAACACGTCTACCTGTCTCTTGGACCCCATCCCGACGAGGCTGCTTAAAGACGTTTTGCCTTTAATTGGCGGCTCTCTATTAGATATTATCAATGTGTCTCTGCTAACAGGCCACGCACCACATTCCTTCAAAGTAGCTGTCATTAAACCTCTCCTGAAGAAGCCCACTCTGGATCCAGAGGTGTTGGCTAACTACAGACCGATCTCTAACTTCCCCTTCCTCTCCAAGATCCTTGAGAAAGTGGTCGCAAATCAGTTGTGCGACTTTCTACATCATAGTTGTTTATTTGAGGAGTTTCAGTCAGGATTTAGAAAACGCCACAGCACCGAGACAGCACTGGTGAAAATTACAAATGACCTCTTAATGGCAGCAGATAAAGGACTCCTCTCTGTCCTGGTCTTGTTAGACCTTAGTGCTGCATTCGACACCATTGACCATGACATCCTGTTACAGAGACTGGAGCAGTCGATTGGCATTTCAGGCACGGCACTAAGTTGGTTTAAATCCTATTTATCAGATCGATCTCAGTTTGTATTTGTAAACGATGACGCCTCGATAACCACCAACGTTAATCACGGAGTTCCACAAGGTTCTGTGCTTGGACCAATTTTATTTACCTTATACATGCTGCCTTTGGACAATATTATCAGGAAACACTCCAAAAACTTTCATTGCTATGCAGATGATACTCAACTATATCTATCGATAAAACCAGAGGAAACCAACCAACTAAGTAAAATTCAAGCATGTCTTAAAGACATTAAAACATGGATGACCTGCAACTTCTTGATGTTAAACTCAGACAAAACCGAAGTAATTTTACTCGGCCCTGAGCACCTCAGAGATCAATTATCTGGTGATGTGGTTTCTGTAGACGGCATTGCCCTGGCATCCAACACCACTGTAAAGAATATTGGCGTTATCTTTGATCGGGACTTGTCCTTTAACACCCACGTAAAGCAAATCTCAAGGACTGCATTCTTTCATCGACGTAATATTTCAAAAATCAGGCACATCTTGTCTCAAAAAGATGCAGAAAAATTGGTTCACGCGTTCGTTACTTCGAGACTGGATTACTGCAACTCCTTATTATCAGGCTGCTCTAATAAGTCTCTTAGGTCCCTCCAGTTGATCCAGAATGCTGCAGCTCGTGTTCTCACTAAAACTAAGTACAGAGATCACATCACTCCTGCACTAGCTGCTCTGCACTGGCTCCCAGTAAAATCAAGAATCACTTTTAAAATTCTTCTCTTAACCTACAAAGCCTTGATTGGTGATGCTCCATCATATCTTAAGGAGCTTGTAGTACCATATTGCCCCACTAGAGAGCTACGCTCACTAAATGCGGGACTACTTGTAGTTCCTAGAGTCTTAAAAAGTAGAATGGGAGCCAGAGCCTTCAGTTATCAAGCTCCTCTTCTATGGAACCAGCTTCCACCTTCAGTCCGGGAGGCAGACACAGTCACCTCGTTTAAGAGTCGACTTAAGACTTTCCTCTTTGACAGAGCTTATAGTTAGGGCTGAATCAGGTTCACCTGGTCCAGCCCCTTGATATGCTGCTATAGGCTTATAGCTGCCGGGGGACGTTTTAGGATGCACTGAGCACCTATCTCCTCTTTTTTCTCTCCTTAGGGATGAATTTTCATCTCTCAATCACACGTTACTAACTCTGCTTTCTCCCCGGAGTCCTTGTGACTTCACGTCTTTTGGGGTCATCGGACACTATGAGACGACATAGATCCTATCTGCTGATGGATCATTGAGGTCTGGGTCGTGGAATTCCTGCTACTGACTACGCTACTATCCTGTTGAGACTCCGCCCACTGTTGAGACTCCGCCCACTCCTCCTCTCTACCTCCATCTGCCTGATGGGTCATGGAGGTCTCCATCGTGGAATATGCCTCCTATGAACTATTCATACACTCTGTCACATTCATTGAATGTATTTAAACTCTAAATCTGTCCTTCTGTACACATTACATCTATTGCATCTGTCCATCCTGGAGAGGGATCCTCCTCTGTTGCTCTCCTGAAGGTTTCTTCCATTTTTTCCCCCCTGAAGGGTTATTTGGGAGTTTTTCCTGGTCCGATGTGAGGTTTTGGGGCAGGGATGTCTATGTGTACAGATTGTAAAGCACTCCGAGACAAATTTGTAATTTGTGAAATTGGGCTATACAAATAAACTGAATTGAATTGAATTGATTCTAAAAAAAACAAGTTTCATTCAAGTCTGATTACAGTAAAGGGGAGCAGAACGCGTTACTTTGAGTGGGCAATTATTTAAATGCTGAATACACTAACAATGAAACAAGTGTGGGATTGCTCTGACTCCTTTAGACTGAATGAAACCAGCTGAAGTGACTTTGCTCTGTGAGGCTCGCTCACTGTTGCTTGCGGTTTAGATGTTGGCAATTGAGCTGCTCCCTTTGTTGGCAGGTTTGAACCTGGGTGTGCTGCTTAAAGCTTTATTATTGTAACACTAATGTGTGGAGAAGGGATAACACACATGTTGTGTAACCCCTGCCTCACAAGTCCTGTGTTTGTGCTTTTTTATTTGTGTCCTGTCTGTTCTCTGTTGGTGGTTTATCTGCTGTTTTCTGGTGCCAACCCTCATATTACATATGCCTGTGTATCTGTTCCAGTTTGGCTTTTGGCTGTGTGTGTGTGTGTGTGTGTGTGTGTGTGTGTGTGTGTGTGTGTGTGTGTGCGTGCTGTACTATAGTCTGATTCAACACCTCCACACATGAGATGAAACTGACCTCAGCAAAACAAACATTCTTTACATGCTTCATTAAATGTTGGAAGTTGAGACACACTGACAGGTAAGCCTCAAAACAAGAGGGGGGCGACATCCCTGTAACGACCACCAGGTGGTGCAGCTGCTCTATGGAGTCACAGCAAATGAGAGACTGAGATGCAAAGAAAACAAAACAACATGTGCTGAAGTGATAGCTCATCTCATATTTCTATGTTTCCTCTTCATTATTTTATTATAGCTTGAGTATAATGGATAACACTTAATATGCTGTACTTTATTTGTTTGATTTCATTGTGTAATATTACAGATTCACTTCTGTTAGACATTCATTTCTAATGGAAACTCACAGGTTGGCTGCTTTCCTGTTGAATGTGATCAAATACAACCCATACAATAATTATTGCACAAATCTCAAGAAGCTGGTTTCCCGATATGTTAATTGCAGGAAAACGTTTTTCAAGTGATTTTTTTGACTTGAAGTCATTTAACTCTTTGAATCAAATTGAGACCCAACAGGAACAGATCCATTCAGAAAAATGCCAAACTGTGCTCCGTCTCAACAAATGTCGTTATAAAGCAGTTATAGGATTGTTTTGTTTGCACTCGGTTATCCGGTGTGGGGAGAGTCAAAGATTCTGACTTTCCATTTCCTCGAGTCAAAACCAAAACCGCTTCAATGGTCACTCGCCGACCATCTCAAAACCACTGAAGGAAAGAATATTGAGTTGATTGGCTGCACATCACTTCACACACATGAACAGACAGAAACACACACACACAAGCTCCCTTATGGCATGGGACCCCGGACATCTGCCCCTGCCACCCACCCACCCACACACACACACACACACACACACACACACACACACACACACACACACACACACACACACACACACACCCTGCACTGCTAATCTTTGGGAAAACACACACACTGTCCAGTGACCTGTTTTTACACCCCCCCCCCCCCTCGTCCTGTCACACTCTGTTACATCGTCTGTCGTGCAAACCTGTAGATGTTCTCCACACACACATTCATCAAGTCCAACACTGTGTCCTCCCTTGACACGCACACACATATGCAGAGTGTATCAGGGTATACCGTACATAAACACGTAATGCAAACACATCTCATCAGCAGAAGAAACAATCAATATTAACCATATCAAATTGCAAAACACAACAATAAAAACAAAGGCATAGCACTTTATAATAACTACACGCTATGTAGCAGCATCAGCAGCGCCATGACAGGCGGCCGGCCCACCAGGTGGAGGCAACAAATACAGCCAGGTCCAATGGAGCCTGAGACGTGAAGTCACAAAGACTCTGGGGAGGAAGCAGAGCTAGAGTTGTGTTCATCCATAAGTAGAGAGAGAAAAGAGGAGATAGGTGCTCAGTGTATCCTAAACGTCCCCCAGCAGCTATAAGCCTATAGCAGCATATCAAGGGGCTGGACCAGGTGAACCTGATTCAGCCCTAACTATAAGCTCTGTCAAAGAGGAAGGTCTTAAGTCTACTCTTAAACGAGGTGACTGTGTCTGCCTCCCGGCCTGAAGGTGGAAGCTGGTTCCATAAAAGAGGAGCTTGATAACTAAAGGCTCTGGCTCCCATTCTACTTTTTAAGACTCTAGGAACTACAAGTAGTCCCGCATTTAGTGAGCGCAGCTCTCTAGTGGGGCAATATGGTACTACAAGCTCCTTAAGATATGATGGTGCATCACCAATAGGGATGGGTATGTTTTTTTCCTGATACCGGTGCTAAACCGGTACTTTTAAAACGATACCGGTGCCTAAACGTTGCCTGAACCGATACTTTAACGATACACAAAACGACGATTGACAATGACGACATTAAAAACCTCTTCGGCCATATTCCCTGTAAAAGCCGTTCTCACTGACAAAAAACGGATATCAGACTGTCGCGTTTGTAGCTCGTAGCTTGCGCTAGCTCGTGCCACCGTGGCACCGGTTTTCGGTACCCAACCCTAATCACCAATCAAGGCTTAGTGAGGAGAAGAATTGTACATGTGATTCTTGATGTTACAGGGAGCCAGTGCAGAGCAGCTCATGCAGGAGTAATGTGATCTCTTTTCTTATAGTGTTGGCGAGTACATGAGCTGAAGCATTCTGGATTAACATGGAGGGATTTAAGAGATTTATGAGAGCAGCCTGATAATGAGGAGTGTGTGGTGACACGTAATGTAACATAATTCACCTTTAGGAATAGTGTTGCCACACGGACTGATTAAGTGGTAACACAGGGGGAGGCAGGTCATTCCTGCTAACTCGCTATGCTAGGCAGTTGTGTTGTTAAGGTTCTCTGCCTGTATGGATATTAAAGATTGGAATTCGATCCTGAATACTCCGCCTAGGAAAGTTTCCAGAAACTTAGTGAACATGGCAGAGCGTGATGTTTATGTAAAGTTGCGGAGTTTTGGGAGCATGGAGGCATGGTTTGCCCACGGAGGCACGGACGCAAAATACTACCGGAAGTTCCACATCGTCCAGGTTGGTAAGAGCTCCTCCTTAAGACATTTAGCTTATCTGCTAAGCCAGATTCTTGACATTCAGAGCCTATCTCATGGAGAAAATGCTGAATCTGCTCGGGAAGATCCCCAGATATTGCTCATGGAGGTTTTCCTGCGCTTGCCACCCGGGTCCAGACGGCGCTGGCCAACACGGCCATCACAGACCCCGCGTTAGCTGTGGCGCGTTAGCTGTGGCCTACCAGCGGGGCGTGGGCGGCGGCGGCGCCCTATGTAATCAGCGTGGAGACAGAAGCGGAGGGCCCGCCAGTAGTGGCCGAGCGTGAGCGCACGGGCAGGCCTTTTATCGAGTGTAGTTCCTGCGTCGAGGGAAGACGCCGCTGAGGAGCCATGGCGTGGAGCACCCGCGTCGGACGAAAGGTCCTCTCGTTCACGCCAGGGGGAGTTTTCGACTATGGGCGCCTGGGGCCGCCCGCCCCGACACCGCTGCACGCTGCCCCAAAGCCGGGCACGCGGATTCCGTCCGGCGGGACCATTGCCGCTCAACGACGCACTCCGCCCGATGGATTCTGTGCTCACGACCTACCGTTCGTCGTTGTGTACCTGGGCGACGGACTGCATATAGCGCTTCAGTGACTTCCCGGACAACGGCGTCACAGCGGGGCGGACACCCTGCGGCGGAGTTCACGGCGTTTATCGACCACACACCGCTCGCACCTTCGCGGCGTGAAGGTGGCGCGGGCCAGCAGCGGCGTCAGCGCTACATTTCGGCAGGGAGTGCGCTTGTCAGCTAAGCTACACCGCCACACCGCCACAACGGGAGCCCTCCTGGTGCCGGAGCGGAGGGTGGGGTTAAGCTGCACAGGGACTACCGCTACCACCTCAGGCTAACGGCCCTGTGAGCGCCCATCGCCCATGAAGGCGGCCCTAAGGCCAGCCTTACGGACGCAACTGGGGGTCGGCAAGCTGCCCGTGATGCTGGGGTTGCGTATCGCCCCAGGAGGATCTGCAGTGCTCTTGCGGAGTTGGTTTTACGGTCAGAGGGTGAGGTTCCAGGGATTCCCAGGCCCGGGCCCTGGTCGGGCGAGGCCCCGGGGGGCTTTCGCTTGACGCGGGGCGGAGGCTTTCCGCCCGGGTACTACTACTCAGCACGGGCCAGGGGTCCACGGTGCCTACGGGCGCTTCGCTGGGCACCGCCATCCCGCCACGACACACAGGTGGTCTTGGAACACGGGATAAGCATTGGGCCAACCGGTGGTGCTCGGCTAGGGCCGCCCGGGAGGGCCCCAGCTTTGACTCCTGTCACGGGTGCTAGACCTGTTTGTTCGTCCTCCTCCTCGGGGGAGGAGGGAGGAAGGAGTCGCTACTCCAACCCAGTTATAGGAGCTAGGTCGTGTGGTCGGCGTGTTCCTCCCCGCCACGCATTTTGTTTATGTGTGAATTCTGGGGCTTGTGGTGACACGTATGTAAACAACAATTCCTTTTAGGAATAGTAAGCACACGGACTGATTAAGTGGTAACACAGGGGAGGCAGGTCATTCCTGCTAACTCGCTATGCTAGGCAGTTGTGTTTGGTGTTGTTCTCTGCCTGTATGGATATTAAAGATTGGAATTCGATCCTGAATACTCCGCCTCCGACTCCGTATCTCCGGTACTACAAGTGGCAGTTATCTAGTCTAGAAGTAACAAACGTGTGAAATAGTTTATCTGCATCTTTTTGAGACAAGAGGTGCCGGATTTTTTCAGTAAAAATTCTCAAGTCAACAAACATATAGCCTAGTAACATTAGAAGTGTACTGAACCTACATCGCTGGAAGCCTATTCAGAATATTAAACTCATGTGTCTAATATAACATTCCCATATATGTACCACTTAATACACAGTACATTATCCCTTATCACATAACAAGGTAAAATATAAAAATTCTGCAATCTCTCTACAGTCATGTATAAAAATGCTCCTAAATCGATTGATGTTCAAGAAATCAATCTACCTGCTTTAGAAATAAAACCCTTTTCCGAAGAAAATACAATAATAAGACAATATAACTGTTTGTGTACCACAGAGGAATATGTGGCTCAAAGAAAAGCTTCAGTGACAGTGTCTCTTCCACCTCCCGCCAGAGACAGAAACAACATGAAAGCACCAGAAAAGATGAACTGTTTACTCGGATATCTGATTTCTTTTCTTCTTTTACTTAATTACATTTCTTAGAAATACTGTAATACTGTTTTGTGTGAATTGTTTGGTGTCGGTTTGGAAAATACTATCGTAGAAAATATTCGTACTCTTCCAGTCTGCATTTGGTACAATAATTAAGCTTCTTGGACAATGATTTTCCTCTCACAGAACACGCACGCACACACACACACACACACACACACACACACACACACACACACACACACACACACACACACACACACACACACACACACACACACACCTTTCTGAGGCTGATGTTTCCATTACAGAAATAAAAGCATGACGGCTAATCCAGTGCGTTCCATTACAGAAATAAAAGCATGACGGCTAATCCAGTTATATGTTCCCTGGACGACACCCACACCCACATGTTCACACACACACACACACACACACACAAACACACACACACACATGCACAAAGCTGCTAAAACACATGCATACAGACATGACTAAACGTGCTCACTCATGAACACACACAGTTGCGTTTCCATGACATTTGAGTACCTTACACTGACTTACAATCATTTCCTGGAGTCTTATCCTGACCTTGACCTGAACCCTAACCATCTGACCCTAACCATAACCCTAAAACTAACTTTATACGTAAAACAATTTTCACCCAAAACCTGCAAACATGCCCGCCCACCCCACACACACACATGCACACGTACATACACGAGCACGCACACAATCACACACACACAAACACACACACACACACACACACACATCTGATTGAAGCAAGACCCCCTGTTGCGAAATAAGTCAAACAGAGCTTTCTGGAGCTCTGGAAATAAATACCAAACATCGGTAATCCACAAACACAAACACACACACACACACACACACACCACACCCACACACACAGATAATCTCCCAGGATAGTTCCCTACAGAGCTGCACATACTTCCTGTGGGGCAGAAGATCGGGAGGAATGAGGTAAAAGAATGAAGCATCTCTCCCAGTTCTAATCCTAATCATCCCACTTTTCTTACTTTTTTAATTCATAAAGAACACCATTTATAGTTCATGTAGTCATCCAGATTCAGACGTAGGAGGTAGAATAGAAGTCACGGTGTGGATGGATTCAATCCCATCATGACGACATATCTGTCCGGACACACTGAGCAGCAGGGCGGCCGCTTTTCCTATTTTTAGGTTCAGTTTTCGATAAAGTCGGGACACTGCGGATTTGAAAAGAACGGTCAGAACCAAAGCAGCTGACGCCAACGTATTCTGAATTCCAGGGTTCGTTTAAACCCACCGGATCCTGAGATACATTTGGCCCTTCCCTCCCTGCCTGTTCGTAATGAGGATACAGGCTTTGATTTAAAAACATGTCGCCTCCGAACAGGGATTATGCAACGTCACATGAGTATGCTTTGTTGTATAGTGACTGAAGATGGAGGAAGGAGAGGGTGAGAGAAAGTAAAAACAGGGATATTAAGAGAAAGAGAGAGAGAGAGAGAGAGAGTGTGAAAGGGGGTATGTCCTACATGCATGGACACTCAGGTCATTCCAGATAATTATACTACCTATGGTGTTTCCTCTCTCGCCGCCATACATTTATTAATTTACTGTGTTAACCCTCACATGCCTGGCCACAAGATAACAAAAACACACTCTCTCTCTCTCTCTTATTATCCATTCACGTCCTGTATATTTGAAGTTTAATTGGTATTTGGGTGCTCTTTAGTGTTCATTGATTGAGTTAATCATGTCCGTAATGAGTACACTTCTTCTTCCCTCAATTGAAGGGTAGGGACACCGCTTAGTTGTCAGTGGCCTGAAAACGACCGGGCAAGTTGGAAATTGAGTTCCTGTGATTGCGGAGTTCCTCAGGGGTAACATGTGTCTGGAGGCCAGATGATAAACAGAGCACTTACTCACTTAGTGATGAACCTACAAATAATATGCAGCTCCCCTTGCCTTCATACATCTTCAGCTGATTGTTGGGCTCCCTGGTCCACACCTTCACTTTGCTCTCACCGCTCTCATTGGGTCCTTTTCCTCTGCAGCGTGCGGCTGCTGCAAACCCGCTGTGCACTATACCTGCTCGGCACCAAACAACAGCAGACACAGTCAGAGACGGACCGATAGCTCCCACCAAAAATCGAGCGACAAGAGAGATAATATTAGACTCCGCTGGACAAAGGCATGACTCCGAATGAAACGTGATACTTCTCCATGACTGCCGGATGTATGGATGGGCCAGTGTCTGCCATCGAGTTCCACATCTCAATCATGAGAAGGTGATTAAAGGTCAATGGAGTCTTCTGTGACGAGAGTTTGCACAAAATACAAAATGTTTTTTTGTTGAAATTGTTCTTGAGTGATGCAATTGCTGCCGATCCATACTCAACCTACCGTTGTTTCGTTTGTGCTGCTGCAACATTTGTCCAAACAGGCACTCCCACATCCGCCTGCTGAAGATAAGACTCGTTTTAAATGAGCTCCAACAGGAAGAGTTCGAACTTGTGTGTTTCAATCCCTGATGAGGTGAGTAACTTTGCACAGATAGCATGATTAGCATAACACATAGTTTGTGGACATCTACATGTATTACGGTTTTTGTTTTACAGATGCTCTTTTCATTCAGGCTGCCTTCAGGCTGCCTTTAGGACCCTTTGAGTGCATACGTCCGTGTGGACTTGTGAATGTGGTCAGTTAGCTTTTTTAAAGAATCCTCAAAAAGGCATGCAAGAGCACACACACACACACACACACACACACACACACACACACACACACATGTTGGTCAAATGTTAATGCTTTATTAATTCATGGATTTAAATCTTACGGTGTTGAAACTTCTCTTCCGTACACATGGACAGAATACTGATTGAGAGAGAGGGAAAAAATAAAAAGAGGTGGAGGAAGGGAAGAAAAAGACCAATGGTAAAGACAGAGAGAGAGGGAATTAAAAAAAGAATCAGTACTTAATAATAATAACCATGTCATGGCCTGATTGGTTTGGTTTCCTCATATTTAACTCAGTGGACTGGGAAATGAGAGAGTGACAGAGAGGAATGGAAGCAGACTGAAAGAAAAAAAAATAGACAAAAGACATTGAATGAATAGAGTGAAAGAGAGGAACAGAAAACAAAGCAAAGGGGGATGGGAAAAAGAAAGAGAAACAGAAGAAGAGGAGGATAAATGGAATATGGATATAGTTTAACATGGAATGCCACATGGTCCGTTTGACACTCGTGTCCACGTATGAATTAATCAAACAAGATATCATCATGTGTGTAAACAATGCAGTGGGTGGTTGCAAGGTTAATGTTTGTCCCTTTTGATAGAGCCTGACCAGCTGTTCCCAGGCTTTATGCTAAGCTAAGCTAACCACAACGTACTTAACACACACAGGATTCATATCAAATGTCCAATAATAACTTAGCCTTCGTATCTATAGACACGACATGACGTGACACGCGATGGATTTGTGAATGTGTGCCGCACCAAACGAGCACTGCACTTCGTTAACATCATCGGACTACGGGATGGATAGTCTTTGAAAAACCTGGCGCTTACATTACCCACAATGCAACTCAGTCAGCGACGCTTCATTGTGAGATCAAGCTTCGTGAGTGATGAATTACACTTGTCCCGGCTGCTGGTTTGTTCTTGTGTGGACGCGGTCAATACATTTCAGGATTTACATTTACATCATGGTGTCCGAGAAATTCTGACCGTTGGACAAAAGCACCGATTGCTTGAAGTTTTAATTTAGCAGCTGCCTCCTCTGGAGAAAAACAAAGTTGTAATCACACAATGCCACGTAGAGAAAAGGGTGTCAACAGTTTTCTTAACGTTTAAATGAATAGTATTGAGTCCTCTCTGGCTTGATCTATGTCAGCTGAGGTGTGAGAACTGCAGAGGCACAAAGGAAAAGAGTCCACAGCCGAGAGAATGAAAGCTCTGCTTTGCCTCATTACACCAGCCTTTAGCCCGGCCTCCGACAAGAAGTAATGAGCAGCAGGACAGCCAGTCATTAGCCTAAATAGCTGCAATGGCAAAGCAAAGTCATGTCGCTTTCAGATGTCGACATTTAAAAGTCTGTGAGGAAATGTGGAGCTTCCCCTTGGGAAGAATTATTCACGATTATACTCCAAACTTCTTTCAATTAAACATGACACTGGCCGCATTCCCTAAAAGAAATATTCTCTTTAATTGATTGTTATTACTTTTAGAACTTTTTTATTGCAATAAACTTTTTTGCAGGTTATAATGTGATCGTATCTACCCTTCACAATGAAATGATCTCTCTTCCTCTATAAGTACTGAGGCTCAGACTGCAGGTCCAAAAGGAAAATGCTTAGAGTTGAAAAACATGAACTTTGATTTCATGCTTGTGGTGCATGTGTGTGAGTCTCTGATCTCTGGTTTCACGCCTCCAAGCGAACGATGATCTGCAGAGAAACTGTGAGGATAAAAAAAGAAGACTTCATACAAATTCAGGATTGTAAACCCATAATAACCTGGAGGACGGTTTCAGTCCTGATTGAATGTTTATTGACATCAAATCTGTGTCTGCTGACAGTTCACCTGATAGTTTTCATTGTTAAAAGAAAGACACAACAATGATATTTGTCCCTATACATTTGGGGGAAGTCCATGACTACTATTCTCATGATTAATAATGTCATATTACATTACATTACATGTCATTTAGCAGACGCTTTTATCCAAAGCGACTTACAATAAGTGCATTTCAACCTAGAGTACAAAACTAAGAAACACAAGAAATAGGAAGTACAACATTTCAACATATATCGAACCCAAAAAAGTACCATATAGTAAGTATCTATGCCACTGAATGCTAATCTGTGTTTTAATCCAGATATAGTCGGAAAAGGTGTGTTTTCTCCGACGAATGTGGAAGAGACTTTTGCTGTCCTGATGTCAGTGGGGAGCGTTTCCACCACTGAGAGGGAGCAGCAAGCAAACAGTCTTTCAGTGATTAGATTAGCTGCAGGGAGGCACAAGACGATTGGCTGTGCCGAGCGGCCGAGCGCCAGGGTGTGCGGTGGTGTGACCATATCCCGGATGTAGGGGGGGCGATCCGTCTGGAGCACACGGAGCACGACCACGCCAGTGTTTGCGGATGAAGCGGCAGCCCAGTGTAACCAGTGAGGAGGAGGTGGAGGTGGTGAGGTGGAGTGTGGTGAATTTCGGAGGCTGAAGACTGCGAGCTGCTGTGGTTGCGATGAGCTGCAGGGGTGATGGCAGCCAGGAGGAGACCAGCCAGTTAGGAGGGGCAGTAGTCGAGAGGCCAGAAGCCTGGATCAGAACCTGCGTCGCCTTCTGTGTAAGAAGAGGACGTATTCTCCTGATGTTGTGCAGCATGAACGCGTCGTCGGAGCGGTCGCGCACGAAAGGATGTTGTTCATATGCATTGAATGTGTTGTACCTCTGCAACGCTGTTCATCTGTACACATGACATCGATTGCTTCTGTCCATCCTGGAGAGGGAGCCTCCTCTTTTGCTGAAGGTTTCTCTTTCCTTTTTTCCCTGAGAAAGTTTATTTTCTTCTGTTTTTTTAAGAGTATTTCCTGATCCGATGTGAGGTTCTGGGATAGGGATGTCGTATGTGTACAGATTGTTAAGCCCTCTGAGGCAAATTCGTAATTTGTGATATTGGTCTGTTTAAAAAATAAACTTAATTAAATTGAAGTAATCATCCAAGAAACGCTCAAATGGAGAACCCTTTCTTGTGTGTTCAGATGCTGTTGCTCACAGGTCTGCTGCTCTGTGTTAAAGGAGACATTGAGCATTATTCTACACTTTTCTCATGACCAACAAAGACTAAAAGACAACAAGGATTTAGTCGCTCAGCTCCTGCTGCCCAATGCAGTCAAACAAAAGTAAATCGTGCTGTTTTTAGTAATACACATGTGGTGCTCTCCTATCAGGAAGGTGTTTGTGGGATTACCAAATCAACAGATCAACATGATGCACTCAAACAGATCACAGGGTGATGTCTTTGTAATTCTATAGTTTGTAGACTCTTCAGTCATGTTGATGTCTGTTCTACATTCAACAACAAGGATTCATTTCAGCTTCTCTCTCAGCGGAAATGTGCTGAGTCGCCTCCTTCTTTGTCTGACAGAGATATTACACAGACAGTATCTGACTTTCAGGGCAAAGCCTTCAGCAATAATGGTTCATCCGCGGCTCCGTACGACTCCAGACTTCAGTGAATGTGTTATGAACTACATCAACATGTTGCCCCAATACACACAAAGTTACAAAAACACAGTAGTACACACTTCATGTTGCATCCTGTAAACATTCTTCCTCTTTGCTTTACCGACCTCTGGCCTGTCACTACACCTGCTTTCCTTTCCTGTCTCCCTCCCTCATTCTCTCTTACTTACATTTCTCCCTTCCTAGTTTCCCCTTGTCTTCGGTTAACAGAGTTAAGCGTATACCAACGATTGAATTCCCTCACTAGGATCATTTCTCATTCGTAAAAAGACGAGAACAATCTATTGCGAATATCTGTTCATTATTTCTCCATATCACACACACAGTGCACTGTATCGACCAACATTGCAGACGTCTAAATCAAATCCACACATGGACTCTGAACCCAAACAGATGGTCTGTTGACTTTCCCTGTTGACGCTGTAATAGGAAGTCTGTTCTTCATGAGCTCAAAGTCGTTGTCCTCGCAGGTGAGTGTGAATTGACTGCAGGACTAACAAGTTGTGGTAAACATTTTTCTTTTATTGCTACCTTGAATAATCAAATTCATACTTCCAAATGAATGTCTTTTCATAATTTTCTGTAGTATTCTCTTACGGTAATTTAAAGTGCTATTTTATTTGTTATTGACTCATAAGCGTTTTCTTTTCATTTCCACAAAGTCAATGCTCTGCCTTTAATCCAGCTGTGACACTATTGTGAATTTTCCTTTTTTTAAATGTGATTTCCAGACGTGACAGAGCCTTCAGTCACGATGAGGAGCTCGGTGTTGTTTTGCCTGGCTGTCAGCTTTGCCATGTTTGGATTTGGTAAGAAAAAAAGGGGTTGAAGAAGGAATCAGAATTGCTTTTTGCTCCCTCTTTATTTTTCTTCCTGCTCCTGAAAAGCGCAGGCAAGTGGGGCTAAGTCAGAGAGATTATATGTTTTGCAAAGAGAAAACATATCAGCCTGAGGGAACGTTTTGGCACATCAGTGTGCAGCTTGCTCGTTCTGCTCCCTCGTCGTGAGCCTCCAGTTCACACGACACACACAGCCAGTGATAACTATTCATTCACAACATTGTCTTTGATCTTTTAAGACATGCAGTTTGCTTTGTGCATAGTTCATTGACAATATTGTAATAAGCAAATTATAAAAAATACAGCACATCAGGGGCATGTTTTGTCAATAAAGTCAGATATAATTTGTGTTAAAATTTTCCCAGGCAACAATCCTATAATTTATTATAATTTCCACAACTGGACGTAAAATGTACGGATACTTTTTACAACATAAAAATCCCACAATTTGATCAACCAAAAGAAAATATATCCCCAAGCTGGACACTGATCATAAAAGCAAACACCTCCAGGAGCTGACATTAATAAATAGTTTGACATTTTGTGAAATGACCTTATAGCCGCCGTCTTGGTATCCATCTCCTCATCTCATGAACATGACGCTGCATGCGGCGCCACTTCAGTCTGAAGAGCTCTGTCTGGTTTCTCCAGGCCTGTCGCTGCAGTGCTACTCCTGCCCCGACGGGCCCTCCAACGGCTGTGAGGTCAAACAGGAGTGTAACCAAGGTGAAGACAGCTGCCTCAAACTCACCAGTGGTGGTAAGTATTGTTCGGGAATTAAAAAGTGCAATATCCAAGTTCTCGTTAAAAGTCATCATGAAAATGATATGTTGAGAACATATAATGTCTGATGTTGATTCAATGGTTATAGTTATTAAATCCTACAAAGCGATTTCAACTGATGATTCAACACAAAACACATTTTGATTCTCGTATTGCACATTGATCCGTTAGCTTTGAATCCCTTTTGGACAAACACTGAGAACTTAACAAGACAAATATTAAAACACATTGTTCGCACAAGGTCCACTCTCTGAACCTTTCACAACCTCTCATGGGCTTCATCGGGGGGCAGAGTTTGCTCAGTTGTCATGGAAGTTGCAGTAATAATAAAGCCGCTAGGTTAAGTAAATACACTGGACTTCTTTGAGCATTCTCCCAATATTTAAAATACTTTTTATTTATTAAAAAATGTATTCAATGTGATGGTTATCTTCTAGAAAAATCATATTTGGAGGAAAATACATTTGAATATTTGTTTTAATGTTTGTTTTTTTAACTGGCTTGCCTGCTATTGTCCTTGTAATGCGAAGTGTGAGTATTGGTTAATGTTATAATGAATGCAATGCGCACAAGACTAATGCTGTGTCTCTCACACTCCCCTCAGGAAAGACCTACTCGAGCTGTTTGAGGTACGCAGAATGTGACTTCATGATTCTGGCCGTCAGATATTCCCTCGCTGACTTTGACTTTGACTGCTGTCAATCAAAACTCTGCAATGGCCAAGAAAAAAGCTTCCTTCAGAAATTTAAGGACTTGTTTGGTTAAATAAATACAAACAAATGTCGATGCTTCCGACAGTGAACCATGTTTGACTGATGAGACACATAAATAAACTGAAGGCTCTACTGGTCACATCTTTCTACAGTCATTGATGCTGCAAACAATTCCTTCTCTATGTTGCATTATAAAAGTTGTATTTACTTAAACATTGAATCGGGTCATATTGACCCGAAGGCGACAGGAGGGTGAAACATTGAATCGGGTCAAATTGACCCGAAGGCAACACAAGGGTTAAGACATTACAACATAAATCATATATCTTACAAGTCTATCTATATCTTAGTGTCATTTATTTAGAATGAAGTGCGATGTGATATTCAGTATTTCTTTCTAAAGTTCCTGAACAAACTTGATTTGTACGTGAGAAGAAGTTAAAGTCATGCGCCCACTTTTATATAAACGCACGATTTACATAAAGTTTATACGTTGGTAACATTTAGATTCAGATTTATTGACTAGAGACTAGAAATGCACTTTGTAGAGTTCAAGTAAACCCCAAAACCTCTGCTCCACCAGCCTGATCTCACTCCCAGGGCGTCAAATGCGGACTCTTGGGCAGCTCACCGAACTCCAGCAGCCAGATGCTATCTTGAATGGGGATTACATGATGACATTATTTAATTGGCTTTCCAAATGTTCAGACCGAATTGATCAATATCAGTAGCGACGGAGTACGCTATGGCAAAGCCTCTGACATGTTGATATTTGCACTCAGAGTGCAGATCAAATGTATCACTTTTCAATTATTCAAGAAGTAATCGGTGATAAAATACTGAGGAAGACCTATGAGGAAGATAGACAACAGGAAACCTGTACACAGAGCATTGAAATCGGTCAAGCAACAAAGTCCAAGACTACGAGTGTCTGCTGCCGCCTTCAACATGATTAAGATTCATTTTCCAAACAAGCAGCTTTATTCCTCTTCAACCGATTATAGAGTAATGTGATGTTTCTGCAGCAGTGAGTGAGAACAAAGTACGAATATGTTGACGTTAATAAAATAAAAGACAAGATGTTACCTAAAGTGATGTGTGTGTTTGTGTGTGTGTATCTGTGTGTGTTATTCTATCCTCTGGGTGTCCTCAAGTGACCAAACAAGACTGAGGACATGTACTCTAGACACAAAACTGATTTTTAAATGTATAAAGTCAAAGTATTATAGGGAATCATTCCCATCAATGTGCTTGCAAGCAAGTGATGCTATTTTATGCAAAATGTGTGTGTGTGTGTGTGTGTGTGTGTGTGTGTGTGTGTGTGTGTGTGTGCGTGCCTGTTACAACCCTGTCCAGGTGGCTAGATAATTAAAAACATTTCTCACACTTGAATTTACATCTAATTCTCAATGATAACATCTGGCTGAGCACAGGAGGAAAGTACCAGGTGTGTGTGTGTGTGTGTGTGTGAGTGTGTGTGACTGAGAAAGAGCAACTAAAATGAGCTTTGTTGGCTGAAATCTGGGATCTTTTGGTCATGTATGAGGACGTAACAAAGATTTATAAATGAGATGTGTACTAAAAAAATGCTGGCCGCCATTTGCCTTTGCTAGATGTCAAAAAGTGGTCAAAAACTCCCCAAGGTGCCTTTAAATAGTGGTGCGTTGAGCCCCAGAGCCCACTGTCATCTTTATGAAGGTAGATATGTCTTCTTGGCCCCAGAAGAAAAAAAGAATGGAACTTGAGTTTCTGCAAAGCCATATCCCGCTCTTTTGGTGAGTGGGGGGTGGGGGGTGGGGGGGTGGGGGGGTCGTGAAGCCCCCTTTCTTGGACCACGCCCACCTTGACCACGCCCAACTCAAACTCAAACACCTGTATAGTTTGAGACATTATTTTACACGGTTGTGATGTGACATAATCTGATCACACTCACAGGTTGAGATCAATACTGTTGCTGTCACAGCTGGGGATGAAATAGGAAATATGTCAATAAACAACAGATTCTTGAAGGTGGTTGTTGGTTTTTCTGCTTGTCACAGGTATACAAGTGTGTGTGATCAAAACCCCTCTTGAAGAATATATTTCAGAGGTAACGATGGAACAGGAAAACACTGATGTCCCAGCCCGTCTGATCAGCTTGTACGACTGACAGAGAAGAAAGCTTCCTGCTTCAGAGTCGAGTGCATTTCACAGACAAGCAGCAGCGTGACACCGAGTTAAAATACAACAGCTGACACGCTGTTCAGCCTTTGTTCAAGCACTGAAATATACACAGAGCCGCATTCAAAGCCTGGAGCAGCGACATGAGTGTTATTGCTGAGATCCATAAACAGCAACAACAATCAGACAGAGTATCAGCCACTTTCTGAAAGGTAGAAGCCTGTTTTTAATTAACAGCAGATGCTTTTTTGGGTGTTGAAACAAGTAGATGTCTCAGCAAATAATTGAAGTTTAGCATTTTTGAGAAGTGTTTTTGTTCACGCTGCGTGACGCCTCCGGAGCTTTCTGTCTCCTCCTCCTCACCTCTGACCTCTTCGCATTCTCCGAATGCTTTTAGATTTCAACATAGTTATGGAGACTTGAGATGACTTTTTAAATTTAATTTACTTTCTTTACTGGCTTGAGAAAAAGAAATGTCAGTCCTCGCACTGTTGACAGTTTTTGTGATTAATGCAACCAATTACACTTTTTTTTTATGGCAGCACTTCCTGTTAAACACCCCCTCTATTTATCAATATGTCAAAATGAATTTTCTCTTTCTATTTTTGCTTCTTATTAAAAATATATATATAATTTACATTGAACGTCTAACAGAAAACTGATCCAGATATAAAAGGAATAAATGCATGATGCTTATGAGTTATGTTATATTTTAAAATCCCCAAAATTATATAATGCGAGTGGGCTTAGAGAGGTCATTCACTTTCTTGCAGAGTCAGATAAGGTGTTGTCACAGTGAAGATGAAGCTGGTGGTGGTGGTGGTGAAGGGGGGGGGGGGGGGCAGTGGGACGTGAAATACGATGCAGGCTGATTTGTGCGAATAATCTCTGAGTTTGATTCACACACTAAAACACTACACAACCTTTTATTATTCTCATATTTACAGATTACAATCATCTACGGTGGTAATAATCCAGGAACGTATGCTTGCGAGCTTTAGTTCAGTCTCCTCCAACCGGTTTGTGTCTTCCTGGGTATCAGGGCAGCAACTGATTTTATTTTCTCTCCCTGTTGCTGTTGCACTGTTGCACAGCAGACTATCGCCATGGAAACCAGACCTGTGGAGGGCTTTGTATAATTTTTGTGTGTAGTTTTAAATATAATCTCCTCTAATCCTGGACCAATTAGTTTCAGACCAGAATCGAGAGGAGGAACGTCTCCCCCTCTCTCTCCCTCTCTGTGTCCGTCTAAATATGTCTTCTTTTCGATCTCCATATTTTTGCTTTAGGCGCAACAACTGCTGCATGGACACGCACACATGAGCACTCGTACTGCAGATTATCCCACATCAATTTGCTTCCTATTAATCCAATTAGCTCTGAGAAATTGTTTATTTTGCTTCATCTGTTCTCTTCTCTTGTGACTCTTTTTTTTCGTGTCCTCTTTTTAGTCGTTTCTTGGTTTCTCTGGATGAGTCCAGTACCACTACAGCAGACTCCCTAAAATAATATTTTTATGAGGAACAATTTATCTGCTGTTGAAGCCAACAATACACATAGATAGAAATCCTTAGAGTGAACATTGTCTAAAAGTATCCCAGAAGTATTACCACAGAACAACAACACTTGAACAACACATTTCCTGGAACAATACATGGAAGACAAGTCAAGTGTATTTATATTCCCTTAAACAGGTGTCATTAAAAGTGCATTACAGGAGAAGCAAGTATAAGATACCTGTTTCTAAAAGCATGGACAACTCAAATGAATAAAATAACATAACAATCCCATAAAACTGTTTTTAAAAGTTTTGTTTTACAATGCCTAAATCAGATGGCTATCACATTGTGAAATACTGAACACAGACAATGCTCTGATACATGTTAGGATCGCGCTGCGTTGCAACCCACACACAGCGGCACACACAGGTTGAAACCAGTAATACATTTTGGACCCAAGTCAGATTCAACTTAATGTCAATGCACTGAATGAAAGCGTTGCGTTCGCTGTGCAGAGTGAAACTCTCTGGAGGAAAAAGGTTTTATACGTAATGTAAGTTTCAGTGTTTTTCTGCCATTAATCTCACCTCACTGTTCAAAGTTCAGGGATTGTTGCATTTCTCGTGTGCATGTTTAGGGTTTAGGTGCTTGTGTGTGTGTGTGTGCATGCGTTTGTGTGTGTGAGTGTATGTGTGTGTGTGTGTGTCAGCCCCAGAGGTATAATCTTTTCCCCTTGTACTCCCGCTGTGCTTCTCTCGCCCCCCAGAACTGAGCCTCTACCCCCGACTGGGGTACTCCATGTGTGTGTGTGTGTGTGTGTGTGTGTGTTGTGTCCTCCCAGTGGGTGCATGTTGCAGATACCCAGGAGACAAACACCCCATGGGATCTCTGAGACACACATGCCTGAGGGCCTCCATTAGAGCAAAGAGTAAAGACAAAGAGACGGATGCCTGGATCAAAAACGTGTTCTCGAAAAGTCCACGCAACTTCATCTGTGGGTGCGGATGAAAAACATGCACACAGGTTGATTATTAAGGTTGTTGTACTCCAGATGTATTCGTAGTAATAGAAGAAGTTGAAGAAGTAATAGAAGAAGATGAAGATGCAATAGCTAGATGACTCTTCGTGGGTGTCCCCACATCGGTATGCCGGTGAGCGTTATCTGGCTGGGAAATTAGATGTAGATGAAATAACCTTTACCGCCATCATCCCAGGCTCAAACAATGTCATTGCAATAATTTCAATTTGAATTGTATTAGGTAACACCAAGGTACATACACATTTCCCCTCTCCCCACCAGTCTCTGACACACAGACGGATTTCCTTTCTGTCCTGGCGATAGTTAATACCATTCAAGCAGGCCGAGAGAGCCAAGGTCAAAGGTGAAGAGAGGTCGTGCCGCTTCAGCTGTGTGAGTGTGTGCGAAGATGAGTTTCCCTCACTGAGAACAACTCTTCACAAACCAAACACCCTTTAGAGAACAGCAGGGTGCTGCCGACATACCTGACAGCGTTATAAGCACTGAACTCAGATCAGCTCTCGTGTTGAATGGTTGCAGGCGTCCGACCAACTGATCCGTGAGACCACGCGTCACGTCTGTGTCGGTGAACCTGCAGCCAGAGGCTGTCGAACACATGATCACCAGTTACACTTCAGGAAATAGGAAGCGGAGAATTGATGGCAGTAGGTCAACTCCAATACGTGTTCCCTGAGAAACGATATCTACAGGGGTCTTTATCGCAAATCACAAAGTATCCTGTATCATACATTGTTCTATCCGTGTGAAGTTTACCCCGAAACGAATCGGAGGAAGATTCCAAGATTATTCATTGTTTATTAAGTGTGCTACATTTGACAGAAACTTGCAAGCATATCAATGTGCACATATGTGAAATTGTTCTTGAAAGAAAGAAGAACTTCAGAGTTAAACAATATGTTGTAAACTCAAAGTACCAATATTACTGCAAAAGAAAATGAACCTTTAAAAGTGGTGACACTGTCTTGTACAGGAATAAACAAAGACAAGTGATGTCATCACACCCTGTCATGCAAGCTTAGTAATACTAAGATCGTATCAGTTGTTTATTTTCTTCTATTTTCTGCATTAGGTTTGTTGACTTACATGACACACTGTCTTTACAACTCGGGGACACGAATAAAACAAAAGCAGCGGTGAGTCAAGGTCTCCAAAGACATCTGAGGCTCAGGGTTTCATGACAACAAAGGAAAAGACAGAGGTGATGTCCTGGAGTGCCACACACACACACACACACACACACACACACACACACACGCACACATACTCCCACCAGACTCTGGTCCCCATATGGACCCTCCAGAGAGAAAACGCTATCAGGGAGGCGTGTATGTGTGTTTTACGACATGAGTGTGTGTGTGTGTGTGAGCAGAAGAGAGGCCAGTGCACCAGTCTGGAAATAGGGGACACATTAATCTTATTTGTCATAACCTGTCCCTTGAGACGCTTGGACCCCCCCCTGTCCCCACTACCCACCCACACACACACACACACACACACACACACACTGACCCCCTCCTGTGTGCTATCGGTATCTGCGACGGACAGAGAGAGTGAGGCTAATTACATGTGAGAGTTTAGATGGTGGAAACAAGACAAAGACCGTGCTGCTGCTCCTGCTGTGTGTGTGTGTGTGCGTGGTGTGTGTGTGTGTGTGTGTGTGTGTGTGTGTGTGTGTGGGGGGGGGGGGGTGCATGGCCTTTGTTTGGGTTATAATATAATTCACTTTGTGTTCTTAGCTGTTACTACATCTCGGTAACACAAATTACTCGTACCTCTCATTGGTCCATGTTGGTGTCCAAACTTTGTGCTTCCTTGTCATTGTGTGTGTATGTGTGTATGTGTATTTGTGTGTATGTGTGTATATGCGTGTGGGCAGGACAAAGGGACATTACACAGGACTCTCTCCGTTGCTCGTGGGGTTTTGGCTGAACGACCACACGTTTCTTGTTGTAAACTCTACATCAGACAAAAAGAAGACGAAAAGGTTGGAAATCATTTTGATGCAATATCAGGGAGAAAACAGCATTGCATTAAGGTAGAACATGTTTGTGACTGTAAAACCAAATTTAAAAACATTATTGAGATGTAAAGCATTACATCTTGATACAAGTGGGTTAAAGTAGCAATGTGCCCGCTAAGAAAACTCAAGTTATTGTATCTCTTGCCAGAATTTCAGACGTCCGGCCTGTCCTGTCTTGTAAGGAAAGGGCGACTATGGGTCAGTGGGTAGCACGTCCGTCTTTCAAGAGGTTCAATCCGCCTAGTCGTTGTGTCCTTGAGCAAGACACTTAACCCTGAGTTGCTCCCTACAGTGTATGTAACAGGATTGTAAGTCGCTTTGGATAAAAGCGTCAGCTAAATGACATGTAATGTAATGTAATGTAATGTAATACCATTTGTTCCTCTAGAGGCGATAGTGAGTCACTGTAGCTGCCCTCAGTCCAGAGGATGTAGAAGCAGAGCTGACTGATTGTCAACATTTATGGTCAAAGCACGTGTTGAAAGTTTGTTTGTTGGATTAAATCCAAAGTGACAGAAACTAAACACCCAGTTAGCAGTTAGCAGTTAGTTTAAATTCAACCAGCACCAATGATCTGATCCATGGACGTATGAAGAGAAGTGAATACAGGCTCTGAGGTGGTATTCGTTAATTCCTATGACATTTGCTCAGTGGTACATGAAGCAAAGAAAGTTTGACTTCAGAGGAAAGAATTCAGATAAAAATACCTGGATCTTCCGTATTACGGACCCCATGGAGCAAGGACACGAGAGTTTCCTGTAACCCGTCTCCCAGCCTTCGGTCCAGCCTTGTTCACATAAATGGAGGAATTCTGGATTAAGCTATTTGTCTCTTGCAACTTTTAGGACTGAATGATTTACCAAGGGATACTCAAGTGTTTGCACTGGGAAGTTGAATCACGCTTTTAAAAATATCTGCCGAATTACACGTCTCTTTCTCAATGTAAGTCTGTTTTTGGGCCTAATTGCACTAATACACGACTTGAAAATGGTAATTTACCCGGTTGGCCACTTTGTGAAGTTTCCTGGGGGCTTGGTTTGATTCTGGGGTCCAGACGTACCAGCCGGCTGTGACCCGGCTGCTGGGGTGCTGGCTCAATCTGAGTAGTTGTGGCTGCTGACTGGGTGACTGCCTCCCAGAGCCGCTGGGTGCCGACCGCTCTCCCCGTCCCAGTGGCACAGTAAACACACAGATGGCTAATTATAAACTATAGGCCGACGGCACACGCAAAGATTACAAGATAACAGTGTTATTTTGACAAGCTCTCCGAATTTCAGCAGTTTTAAGATATCGAGATATTTGTGTTGTCATATGCACAGTTAACAAGCAGTTTCAATGTACAATGGCACTCTTACTTTGCTACGTCCTTCTTTCACATAGAATTACAATAACTTAAACTTAAGGTGAATAAAAAAATAAAAAATATAAGCTGCATTGTTGGAAATATTGTTTGTATGTATGTTTACTGTGAGGTATGTTTTCTTAACAACAGGATGAATACTGCCCCCTCCACATTTCACCTGCTCACCTCAGATACCTGCTTTCCCCCCAATACATCTTTTAAGATTTGGCCTTTTTCATAACGGGTTATTAACGACCAGTTGAGTCGACAAATAACTTTATTTAAAGAGGTTCCTGGAAGATGAAGTCCTTTAGGCGACTCCTTTGCAGGTTCTTCAACGTTCAAAACCGTAAGATTAGTCGTAAGGTTCTTCAAGGTTCTTCAAGGTTCTTCAAGGTTCTTCAAGGTTCTTCTACAGGATCGCATCAATCTGACTTACAGTTCTATACACAACAGTGTCACAACAACAAAATGACTACACACCACAAGAGCCAGACAAGAAAACAGTAAACAATGTGAAACAAATGTCCAAGGCCGATAGAAAGTGAGACAAGTGAAGAAACGTTGAGTCGGCATTGAGCAACCACAGTTTCTGTTTGCAGCATGAAAACACGTTCGCACAGTTTGCAACCAGCACATGTGTGTCGCTGAAACACTGCTCAACCAGAAGAAAAGGAGGAACTTTCCAATACTGTGAAGCCCACAAAGAAAAAAATTACATTAACTTCTATTGTATTTTGGGAATCTTGTACCAAAGTGGATGAAAGAGGAAGGCAATACACTCTTCTTCTTTAAACGCAGCTGTAAGAGATGTCACATTTCTGGTACCAACATTACACTGAAAAAAAGTCTAATATTGTCAAAAATGTAAAAAACAAAGAAGCAGTGTCAAGTCTTTATCCCTTTATGTGTGTCTTTTTCTCTCTCTCTCTATTTACCTCTTTGTCCCCTTCGGTCTCCTCATCTCCTCCCATCTCTCCCTTTTCTAATCCCCATCTCCCCACTTTTGATCCCTCTCCATCTTTCTCCTCCTTCAGGCCAAACCCAGCCACAGATTTCTCTCTGTTTGGTTCTTTTCAATTAGACTTGCTAGTGTGTGTGTATATGCATGTGTGTGTGTCTGTGTGTGTGTTTAGTTGTGTATGTATCTGTGTGTATCACCTGAGGAAAAGGCACCATGGTGAATTCTATTAAGAAACTGCTCATTTTCCAACATTCAGAATGCAGCAAGTGTCCGCCCACTCCTTTCCTTTCCTCTTCTATCCTCTCCTCTCCTCTCCTCTGACTCGCTCCATTAGGGCAGATGAGAGCATTAGTGGTGACAGCTGATTGCATTATAGGTGATATCATCTCATGTGCACATTGGGACAGATTCCATCTTTCTTTCCCCTTTAAAAGCGTGTGGTTACAGACATAGACTGAATAGAACAGATCTTTAAAAAAAGAAGGGTTTTAAGGGTTGATGTGAGTTTACAGCCAATAAACAGAAGTGTCTATGTATGTTAATTGTGCCGAACATGGGAAGGGTTCAGATAAACTTCTGCGTGTGATTTTATTCCACATTTTCTTGTGTGTGTGTGTGTGTGTGTTTTGCACAGTAATATAAAGTATATTGAATGTTGCAATAAAAAACTGTCTGGACCAATGTTTCCATCTATTTGTATCTTGAGCTCTGCACATATGTGGACCTCAGCATGTGTGATGCAATACGAAAGTCTGCCAACTGACGAGGCGTCAATGGGAATGTGTTGTGCAGGCAGTCGATAAAACAGGAAGGAGAACAAAAAAAATCTAAACAGTTGGTCTTCCCAAGAAGAACGACGGCATCAGTTGTTCACGCTCACGCAACAAATCCCTCCACGAGTCAACGGAATATACGATTTTAACACACAAGACGCCTGTTTGTTTTCCTTTCTTAAATCATGACCAGGATCGTACCCTGACCTTAACCACTTGGTTATTATTGTAACCATGACGATAGTTGCATGTCACTGCAAACTATACATCATCATTTAGTTACAGTTTGTCCTGCAGCCCAACAATAATCTTTCTTTCGGACGTACAAAATGATGCAAATCGAGAAATCTCATACATCTCCGGTCTGTTTCTTGGTGAGCCATCCATCTCCAGCACGAGGAAGTCGGCCGCCGCCCGCCACCCGCCCGCCGCCCGCCGCCCGCCGCCCGTGCTCCATAGGATGGGTGAATAGTCAAACTTGAAGGTTTGAATTACACACTTATTCTTAATGTGCAGTTAACTTACTGTCCAGAATGTTTTATACACACACACACCTACACACACACAAACACAACACACACACACACACACACAAACACACACACGCACACATAAAAAAGATGCTTTTGGTGTCTTCATTTGATCATTTTAAATGTTTGGAGCAAAGCAATCTCACTCTTGATGATGTTCGGACTGTACGACACCAGAAAGAAATGATTGCAGACAAGATGTGGTGTGTGTGTGTGTGTGTGTGTGTGTGCGTGTGTGTGTGTGTGTGTGTGTATATGTAGCCTATAAGACAGCCTGGGGGTTAATTAGAGGATAGTAAACAGAACACATGTGGCAACTTAATATCCCCTCTGCCTTACAGCTTATTTCACACCCCACCCGCTCTGTTGCTCACTCCCTGTTGTGTGTGTGTGTGTGTGTGTGTGTGTGTGTGTATGGTCGGGGTCATGGGCGTTCCCCTGCCACCTATCCCAGAGGCGCTATCCCCCCTCTACACCCACACACAGCCGTGGTGTGCAGGTGTGTGTGTGGTGTCGAGGTAATTTAAACCAGATGAGGTGGTGTCTTTCAGCCTGTGGCCCCGTCACTTGATCAATACCCGAGAGATGGAGGGATGGTGGAATGAGGGATGCATGGGTGGAGGAGAAGAAAGGGGATGAGCATTGTCTCATAAAGAAGGGCCCCGGAAAGAGGACAACGGATTAGTGTATCTATCTGTCTGTCTGTCTATCTATCTATCTATACAGTATATCTATCTATCTATCTATCTAAAAAGGAAACAATAGCTGCGGGATAGATAAGAGAGATTCTGTTTTTTTCTTCAGGGCAACAATGTCCTCGTAAAAATAAAAAAGAAGAAGAAATCAACTCATATTGGCTCAGCGTATCCTTTCATCGATTAGTGACCGTTTGCTGACATCAGCTTGTCCTTCACATTCTACCTTTTGAATCTACCTTTTTTATTATGAGGAAAGACGATTCAGCCACATAACATATGTGCGTAACCATAACATCCTTATATTATAGAGGCTTACAGGTTCAACCTGTTGTTATTTACCGCCAATGTTTATATTGTCAATATCTCCCCTAGAAAGACTACAACATAGGAGTGAAGTCAAACTGAAAACATTTTGCTCTATTGTGACTAAATTAATAATTTCACTCGCAGTGACATAAAGATGAAAGTTTGATTCGGTGAAATAACTTCTCTGGTAGCAAAAGCCTCTGTGGGTGCAAATGTTCCTCGGCACTGAAGGAGCTCACACCCACTCATCCAGCGCACGCTTACTCTTCCCTGCGTCTGTTCATTGTCAAACTACTGTCTGTTTATGATGCCTCTTATTTCCTAATTATCACCACACATTTCATAGGAGGTCTGCTTGCTGCGTTTAAGGCGTTTACGCCTGACGACAGGGCGCTTTCCCCCCCGAGCGTCGTAGTCTGAACTTCGGCAGTCCTTCCAGCGTGAACCAGCGACCGAGCAACAAAAGACCAATCTGTTAGACCAATAAATGAGCAGTCAGGTGTATGTGTTTCTGTGTGTGTGTGTGTGTGTGTGCATGTGTGTGTGTGTGTGTGTGTTTGCGTGCGTGTGTGTGTGTGGGTGTGTGTTCCCGACCAGTAAATGAACACTCTCTCTATCTCTCATCTATCAAAGGCTTGACACCAGGAGCAGCTGTGAAGGGGGGCACACACACACACACACACACACACACACACATACGCACACTCTCTCTCTACTATTTTAGCAATTTGGGATAATTAGCCTACTATACAATGTCCGCCTGTGGTCCCCAGGGGTCCTGTGGGCTGTTTGTGTGTGTGTGTGTGTGTGTGTGTGTGTGGGTGGGTGTTTCTGTGGTTGTCTGGTAAGGATCAGCTGTGTTAAGCGTCCCGTGACATCTAAACTACTAATTCATTGCTACATTAACGGCATTGATTAACATACGGCATCCGACACACTGACACAATCTCACGCACGCACACACACACACACACACACACACACACACACACACACACACACACACACACCTGGGGAAGCCCTTGTAATGCCTTCAGCCGTTTTCCTTCTGGTATTCTGTAACTGGGTTTTGTGGGTCTGTCCGTTGGTACCAATAATATTTCCATTTGTGTTGTGGTTGACTAAAACTTGACACATCACAGGCGGAGTTACCCAAAATACGCTCCACAACCCACACGTCTCCGCTCACTACTCCTCATCTACAACAGAACAAGTGTCTCGGTCCAGTTTTCTGCTCCAAGCGACTGGAATGAGTTGCAAGAGAAGCTGAAGCTCCGCACCGTCCCTCCGTTAGCTTCCTTCCATAACTCATCCCAAACGGTGCACGTCTCTGATCGCTGCAACTGCTTTTGAGTTAGTTTATTTTATATATTGTGAATATTAAGATGTAGTGGCCATTTGTCCAAATAACTCAAATAAAACTATAAATCAAATTGCCCCTGATGCACCGTGGGGGGTTTTGAGTTGACGCAGCCAAAAGAAAGTTATGTCCATTTCCTTATGTCATTATTCTTATAATTCATTTACGAAACAAACAAAAAGAAGAAACTAAATGCTGACACTGCCTTCCGTGTGCTGGTAAAAACCCATAGGCCACCCCGGTGCATGCTGGTCCTGAAGCTACCCACACCTACATATAACCACAGGTGCCCAGTGTTACCCAATCAGTGAACCAATCCTAAAACTAAATATATTTAACCAATCAACTAAACTAAAACCATCATAAGAAAAAATATCTTCTAACATATCAAAATATAACCTAAAGAAGCAATGAATAATCAATATTACTTTACAATATAACTAAATACAAATGTCAGAATAAATAGCTCCAACATAAGACGTTTTTACGAGATGGTTTGAGATGTGTTTATGTTTGTAGTGCTTTGCCTCCTGTTGCTGCCTCTTTGCCCGGGTCGTCATTGTAAATGAGAACCGGTTCTCATTTTACTTGTTTGGTTAAATGAAGGTAAAATAATTTCAGATAAAAAATGTCCAACAGGATTCTAGGATTTAACAGGAGGTTAAAGAATGGAGAGGTGTGGAGGAAAGGTACACATTGTCCAGGAGATATGCATCTCAATATCTACTTTCCGATTCTTTCTGGGGACATGACTTAACAAATCTGAGAATATATCAGAGTGGACGAGGAAACCAAGTTTCTTAAGATGAACATTGTTTCCACTCAGATGTTCAAAGCGTGTTTTCTAATGTTGCAGCTTCACTGATCGTTGACGTTTCTACTCAAAATGTGTCTACATTTCTACACTAACTTTCATAATAGTGCATATTACTGTAGTATAATACAGGACTGTCTCAGAAAATTAGAATATTGTGATAAAGTTCTTTATTTTCTGTAATGCAATTAAAAAAACAAAAATGTCATGCATTCTGGATTCATTACAAATCAACTGAAATATTGCAAGCCTTTTATTCTTTTAATATTGCTGATTATGGCTTACAGCTTAAGAAAACTCTAAAATCCTATCTATTAAAATTTTAATATTTCCTCAGACCAAGTAAAAAAAAAGATTTATAACAGCTGAGTGTTTGTCAAGGCTCAGGAAACCCTTGCAGGTGTTTCGAGTTAATTAGACAATTCAAGTGATTTGTTTAATACCCTACTAGTATACTTTTTCATGATATTCTAATATTTAGAGATAGGATATTTGAGTTTTCTTAAGCTGTAAGCCATAATCAGCAATATTAAAGAATAAAAGGCTTGCAATATTTCAGTTGATTTGTAATGAATCCAGAATGCATAACATTTTTGTTTTTTTAATTGCATTACAGAAAATAAAGAACTTTATCACAATATTCTAATTTTCTGAGACAGTCCTGTATATACCATATAGTGTTCTGTAACATGTGCGAGTAATTGAGCCCGTTCAAGTTTAAAATGATGATAAAATATGAGATTCAACAGGTTATTGTACAGCAGTAGACATACGTAGTCGGAACGTTTACTTAATTGAAAGTACTATAAAAAAATTGTGTTAAAACAAAAAACAAAAAGTTGTTTATAAAACATAAGCATCAAAATACACCTAAAATAGAAAAGATAAATGTACTCATTATGCAGAATGGCCCTTTTCCGAATTATATTATCTCACCAGATTATTAGAAGTGATGCATTAATGTGTGAATAGCTTTGCTGTTAGAGCTGTAAAGGTGGACCTCATCTTGAATCATAATGTATTAGGTGAAGTATAAATAAAAATCTTAATTTGACATCAAATTTCACATGAATGTCAAAAGTTAATATTTGCTTCTGAAATAGTGGAAATATAAAGTTACATAATATGGAAACACCCAGGTAAATTAACATAATCTACTCAAGTACACTTCTAAAGTTAACGTGATTAGTTACTCTGAGAAGTGAAGTTTAGAGGTACTTTACCTTCAGTGGACACACGAGAGGGTCCTGAAAACGGTTTGTGTGTATTTGTGTGTTGTTGTTGTTGTTGTGGCTGCAGACAAGCAGCAAATCATGATTGCAGAGCAGAAGAGAGCAAAAAACATCTGTGTGTGTGTTTTGTCTCAGAGCCAGTGACCAGGGAACACACACACACACACACACACACACTCACAAGATGGGAAGATAATGATGTATAACTGTCTCTCTCACTGCTGCTATTGAGCCTCAATGTCCTACTGTGACAAGAGCCAGGTGCTGCTGGGAGAGAGAGAGAAACAGAGAGAGCGACACAGACACGGAGAACGAGAGAAATCAATAACATCTTGATTGGAGATGATTGCCCTCCTCATTCCCCCTCTTCCTGTGTATATGTCTAAGTGTGTGCATGATATTTCTTGCCATCATGATCTCCTCTTGTCTGTTCCCTCACAATATATCCAATCCCATACCACACACACACACACACACACACATGCTCGCGCACGCACACACACACACAAACGCACACCCGCACACGCACACACACGCGTGCACACACACACACACAGGCACACACACATGCACACATATACACACATGCACACGCACACAAACGCACACCTATGAGGGGCCGTGAGGGACATTATTCAGAATACCCTTCCACACACACAACTGAAAAGCGCTCACACACACGCGGACACACACACAGGCACACACACATGTACACATACACACACACACGCACATATGCACACACACACACACACACACACACACACACACACACACACACACACACAATCACACACAATTACACACGCCCAAATATGGACCTTACATCTGCAGACTACAATACACATTGATGAAGAAACTCTCTTGGAGCTTTTAAAATTGAAATTGGTCGAATTCAGTTTGATATCCATTGCTTGTTGTGCTTCTCTGGAATTAATTAAGTACTCGTGTTTATCCATTTTTTTAAATAATCCTGGCCTTTCAGAGGGAGCAACTCTTCCCTATAGCACATATTAAAATTGGTTCAGTAATGGGTTTCCAGACTTTTGGGAAATAACTATCTTGGTCTTCTCCACATTCACAGTTGAAGTCGGTATAATCAGACACGACGTGCAGTGCAGGTTTAAATTGTTCACATATCTCACCCATGTGGACACAACTGAAGCTCACATGGGTCTCAGACAGTTCATATTTTTTTTGTATGAAATCTCATCATCTTCCATTTTCATTCGCTGGAAAATATGGTCAAACCAACCGTCATCGTTTCTCGAGGCGTTGGACCAATGAATCCATCGCTGTTTCGTAAATACTTGAGACCGACATTCTTCCTCCTCATCTTCCAGAATGTATTTCATCAGAAGTTTATCCCTGTTGCTACAAGCAGCCGTCGTATAGGTGTTTCCAGAGAGACGTAGGTGTGGCTTCGCACCCCCCCGCTTGCGTGTGATTTGTCCGCAGCGCCCACAACGACATCGGTGTGAAGACACACACAAGACGAGAACTCGAGCGTTTACACATGAATAATTGTACAGTAACTGTGAGCCGACTCAAGCCGCGCTTATCACATCTGCAAACATGAGGAATGTATTCTGGGAGGGAGAGCTCATAACACTGCAACCACGTTTCACACCGGGGAAGTAATCGGTTCCATATTGTCAATGTTTACATTGTTTAGGAGATCTTTTTAAATCTAAAAAGCTGTTTGGTGGACATATGGATGAACACAGGTCGCTCTCTGACCTTATTGCTCAGTCCGCAGCCTGAAAACAAGAGGATCCGAGAGAGAGGGCCATTGTTGCTTCCATTGACCCAACCATAAAGCAACTATTTGCACTTCCTTCTCATCTTCTTCCTCTTCATTCTAACTGCCTGTTTATCACCGCAGCTTCATCTCCCTGTCTGAGCTTATCTTCTCTCTCACTCTCTTCTCTCTCTCTCTCTCTCTCTCAAAGACAAGCTGAGACAGAGAGAAAAAAAGAGCAGACAATGAGAGAGGTAAAGCTGGAGGGCGGTAAACACAGACAGACTGACAGAAGAAATGAGAGATAGGAAGACATGTCTGTGATCTCTGTGTGAAGCTGATCCCCGCTTGGCCCAATTCTTTATCTCTACACCTCTCCCTCCCCTTCACCTAAGTTTGTTTATTTTGTATATTTCCATCCTGCTATACGCTGATTCATTTTTCATACTGCCAATTTGAAACTTAGAGAGTAAAGTTATCTACCTACATTTAGGTTATGACCCCTTTAGTATTTTTTTTTTTTGCTGGATTCTTTAAACTTTCTCTCTTTTCTTTGTCATTTCTTTCCTCCTCTCTGCAGGTGTGTGATCCCTCTCCTGACATGTGCCTCCGCAGCCCACAATTACTGTCACGTTTGGTTTAAGATTAAAGAAAGAAGGCTGGAATGATAAGCAATTTGGATGTGATGTGCATTTGATTATCCGTTCACCTCCAGTGGTCCTGATATTTTATTTTACTTCCCGAGCAGCGCTGAGCTTCCACTCAACAGTTTGAGTCCGGGTCGCCCGATGGGCCAAACCTTCGGCTGCCGTGTGGCTCCACTTAACGCCTATTTTGAAAAATACAGTCCACTGTTGCAAACGAGCAAACTGTGGAGCGGCACAAAAACAAAAACAACAACAACAACAACAACAACCACCAATTGCCTCAATTACGGTGTCCGCACTCACAGCGTGGTGCAAGTGAGGCGAGCAGAGTAGTTTTGAGCTTAAAAATTGGTAATTTCACCCTATTTCAGTGACATTTTGGAGTTGAACTACGCCTCACATGCGGCGCTACTGGCTGGAAGCTTTGAACTTTAGGCATTCAGGTAACAGATTGCACAATGACAACAGAAATCGATTAAAAAGAGGCTGTTAAACTCTTGTACCACTGAAATTCGAGGAGAGAAGTAAGGCACACGAATATCCTCTCCCACATACGACACATTGATGATTTATTGGCAACATTTATTTTTTGACAAAAGAGAACTTAACAAGTTAGATGTATTTTTTAAATTGATTAACGAGGTCGATCTGTCATTCCTAGGAATAAATATATGATTTACAGTTAGCATACTGTATCAGATCTACTGAATAGAGAACAAAGGTGCTCCATCGGGTGCACCACACTCGTAGGGACTCGGTTGATCTGTTTTTTTGTGCAGAGCAGGACCGTACAGTGCGTTTTTAGAGCTTTTCTAGCAGGAAACTATTAAGTGTTCAAAGTAAACGATAGCTGCACAATGAGCTGAAACTTCTTTCTCCGTCGCCATTGTTCTCTCTCTGATGTCTCTGGGGGCCTTGTTTGTCGGGCAGTATCTCCCAACACTCTGCAGGGATTTCATGAACTGCTGATCAGGACCAGACACAAAGAAAAAGAGAAGAGCGAGAAGGAAAAGAAGGACGAGACAGTCGAGTAGTGCATCTTCAAAGATTCTCACATGCTGAAGACTCTTTATGCCACTGATAAGTTAGCCGTGTGAATGTGTGTGTGTGGTTAAATGGTCGATCGGCACAAACACCTTACTGCTTGTTTCACGCCACCCTCCTCCACCTCTGTGTTTGACCTTGTTGCTGCAGAGCCTGAGGGGGGGATGGGGGAGGAGGAAGAGAGTGATTGGGGTTGACGGTCAAATCTCCTTCTGTTAACGAGCTGTCATCTGCAGACTGGAGTTCCCACACATCCAAACAGACCTCGGGTTTCATGAGCTGCTGACCTGCTATCCACGCTGACCAATAATGAGTTAATTCATATATATATATATAAATTATGTATATATAAATTAACCCATTATATATGCATATATATATATATATAAATTATGTATATATAAATTAACCTATTATACATATACAGGACTGTCTCAGAAAATTAGAATATTGTGATGAAGTTCTTTATTTTCTGTAATGCAATTAAAAAAACAAAAATGTCATGCATTCTGGATTCATTACAAATCAACTGAAATATTGCAAGCCTTTTATTCTGATTTATTGCTGATTATGGCTTACAGCTTAAGAAAACTCAAATATCCTATCTCTAAATATTAGAATATCATGAAAAAGTATACTAGTAGGGTATTAAACAAATCACTTGAATTGTCTAATTAACTCGAAACACCTGCAAGGGTTTCCTGAGCCTTGACAAACACTCAGCTGTTATAAATCTTTTTTTTACTTGGTCTGAGGAAATATTAAAATTTTATGAGATAGGATTTTAGAGTTTTCTTAAACTGTAAGCCATAATCAGCAATATTAAAAGAATAAAAGGCTTGCAATATTTCAGTTGATTTGTAATGAATCCAGAATGCATGACATTTTTGTTTTTTAAATTGCATTACAGAAAATAAAGAACTTTATCACAATATTCTAATTTTCTGAGACAGTCCTGTATATACATATATATGTATATATAAATTAACCCATTATACATATATATAAATATCTACACACCCTCTTATTCAAGATTTTTACTTTAAACTTCCAGGATAGCTTTCGCCTCTGGATCTTTTCATGTTAGTTCACTATCCCATACAAACACACACGCACACACACACACACACAAACACATACACATGCACACACGCACGCAGCTGTCCTTAGGGTCACAATTGTGACCTTATGATCTTCATGGTCAGAGGTCTTGGCCAATCAAGAGTCTAAATGTGAACAGAAGGGGCAATGGACTCCCTCGACTGTTCATTACAGCCCGCTCTCTCTTACTGTGTGTGTGCGTGTGTGTGTGTGTGTGTTTCAGTCGGCAGGTCAAGAGGCTTTCCATTGGCCCCATAGAGACACAGTGAATAGACTCTAATGACTGATTTTATCCTTTCACCCCCCTCTCTGTGTGTCTCTCTCTCAACGTCAAAGCCGAAATCAGAGTCAGAGTCACGAGTCGCAGGACGCGGTTTAAACGCTCGCAGTCGACTCAGTCTGACCTTTAGTGCCTCAGGTTGCATAACAGGTATGTTCCAAATGCTCCCGGCAATCCATCTATTCTGTTATTTGATCAATATGCAAAAGTCAGCGGGGGACTAAACAAAAAGCTGAGCTCTTCTGCTTGTTGCAGCATGTTTACGTCAGTCTTTCAGCAGCAATCATGTAGAATGTGGTTTCTGTCTGATGGAGGCGTTTCGTACATCGGCGTCTTTCTCAGCTCCTTCCCATGCACATCAAGAGGCCACTGTATCATCGGCTGTTTATTACTCTAGTTACTGTTCTACCGAGTTGTCATCCCCGCCTGGTAATGATGCTCGGCTTTTATTTTCCAAGCTGAGGTCTATTAGTTCTCTATTTAAAACCCCAATAGGGGAGGAGACCTCTGTGTGTGCAGCTATCAGCAGGGAGCACATCGGAGACTCTGCAGGTCTGACGGTCGCTGATAAGAGCTGCATCATGATTAACACACACACACACACACACGCACAGAAAGAGAGAGTGCTGGTGGGAGTAGTCTATTGTTGAGGGAACAACAGACGTCTGGGTGAATGCTGATAATCGACCATCAAACCAGATTTTACAAAGCATTTTCGAGGAAAGCGTGACAACGTGGAAGAATGTTCACATGTAGTACTTGACCAAAATAAATTTAATAAAAACATCAAATCAAACAGTAAAATCACACAGAAAAAGAAGATTACAATAAATACAAATAAGAAAAGTTGAATTAGCCATTCTGTTAACATATATCCTGATATTTTGTTGCTGTTAGGTATGACACTTTCAAAATAATTATTTTAGACAAATTACTTGCAATAGGTTGTTCATATTTTTGGAGGGTAATATACAACATGTTGGGTGACTGTCACTGCAGACTCACTGTTAATTATTGCAGGTGTTTCTCAGATGTAAACATCAAATGGTCCATAAATCCCTTTGTTCCCGGTTTCCATTTATGGACATATGAGGACGCTTCTTGATCTTTTACATTTGAGTTTTTTTAGAAAACTTTGAATAATTCGAAGAACATTAACCTCTTTCTGTTTGTTCACGTTAAACAGAGTTCACACATTAAATACATAGTTATTAATTAAGGTCTGTTGTCTTACATTATCTTAGCTTAATGATGTTGCCTGACGATCAGACAGATTTGCCATTTTCTTCAAACGTGTCTCTTCGAAAAGATGCATGTAGGCCAACAATGGATTTGTTTTTAAACCTACATTTTGAAGAACATGTTATTTCTGCCAGGATTATGGTTGGTGGTAACATTTCCACTAATTGTATCTCTCCCTAGTTTATTTCCCTGATCGTTATAAAGTGCTGTAAGAACCTGAAGCTAACCATTGAGATGTGTCTGGTTTAGTTGCAATGAGCTGATACAGTCTTATAGTGAAAACAAATGAATTACATAGTCAATGAACATGTTGGTGGTATCAACATTTTGAGATGTTGAGAAATACCGTAAGCAACAACTCTTCATCATTATATTGATTTAAAAAACAACCATATTTGAGGTGTCTGATGCAAAGTGTCACACTTTCTCGGAGACAGAGTTGTTTTCTTTCGCTTTGTTTCACTTTAACTGTTCATTTAAATTCAGACATCTGGAATGTGGCTCGTACTGAAGCTATAATGTTTTGAAAATAAAAGGTTTACTATTATTTGAAATGTTAAATTCATACTATGTGCGTTGCTGTAGTTGCACCCTTCAGACGATGCCAACAAAGTGTTCAAATTACAAAAGGCAGAATGACTGTTTGAGACTTGTGAAGGCCACATTTCAGATAACTGGTTCACACAGCCCCTCGTTTACTGAGCAGCCCTGAGCTGACTGAACTCGACTTCCACTGAGCTTCCTGTGACAAAGTGAAATCACTCTGGGCTGCAAAGAAAAAAAAAGCCCTCCAAAGTGCTCGACCCTGAAGCCATTAAAGCATGTCTTTCTAAAACGTCCCTGTCATTTATTCCTCATTTATCCTCTGATCCCCTCTTCTGTTGTCTCGACTCCTCCAGACAGCGTTCGCCGCTCTGCTGGACTACGTTTTCCTAATTTATCCCTTCCTCCTCCTCCTCCTCCCCCCTTCAGCCCTGTCCTGGGCCCCTTGTGTCGTGGAAATCCTTTGTTCCCCCTGTGTCCTCGAACACATTGCACACACATGAACACAGATGGAGCGAGCCAGTCTTCAACAAACAATGATCGTCTTTTGTTGGAGAGTTGTCTGACAAATTCTGAGGGTGAGCAGAGACATATCTTAAAATCAAAAAACAAATATGGTACGAAACCTGTAGGTTCAGAAACTGTTCAGAAATTATCATGTTGGAAAAAAAAAAATCTCAAAAGTCACAGGGTAAAAAAATACCCTGATAAAATAAACGTTATGATTAAAAATATTGATAAAATATTTGTATTTATTTAATAATGACATCAAAGCCTTTTATCCCTTATCACCAATTGTGTCTTTTTTGAAAACAGCTTTGTGTGGCCTGTGTGGTTTCTGGTGATTACACACATAACTTCTGCCTTTTATCTTGGTCTCAGACGAAGGGAGACCGAGATATGATCCAGTTCTCCTCCACTGGTATAACTCAATGGAATAACTGCAAGGCTCGGCAACTCTGTGACACTGGAATCAGCAGTATCACAGAGAGGAAAGGAGAGGTTCACTGGAAATGAGGAAAAAGTGATTGAGACGGATTGGCCGATGCATGTGTTTGTGTATTTGTGCCAAACTTCTATATGATATTCTCCGCTGATCCGTTTACCGTCTTAGCTGACCAAGAAATTCCTGTGCAATAACCCGCTATACAGAATATAGGATTAAAATTCGATATAAAATAAATTGACATTGACGACAGAATACGATACAGGTCCATCATTTGTGTGGATGAGTCACTTTTAAAACACCATGCAGGAAAATTATTTTATGGCCTTCTGTCTTATCCTGACTGACACGTCCTGGTTTAAGGTTGTGCATGTGACCCTGCAGGCCTTTGACAACAAGCTTTAATTCCTCATTTGACGAAAAACATACTTTAAAATGCATTTTTAATGAAAGGGAGATGCCAGTACTAACCTCCGTGGTATGAATGACATTTCCTATGACTCCTTCACAATAAAATCCACCCTGTGTTGGCACTTAAATGATTTTCATATGAGCTCGCAGCAGCAGTAGGACATGTACAGTATGTTTAGTTTGCATTCGCAGTAATTTCATATAGCTCTGATAGAGAGAACAGTAAACAGTGAGGCAGACATCAAAGAGATAAAATGACACTGTTACATGCATGCGTTGTTTTCTGTAAATCCCTTATGCGTAGGTCAGCAGGTTGCAGTGCAGGAATGGCGGACCCGGCAACCATCCAAGAAAAACTACTATTTAGAGCTAAAATGATTGAATGGAATTACGTTGAAACAGTGAAGAAAGGTTCCAATCATAGACAGTATCCAAAACATAAGAAGTCTCAGGACCTTAGTTTTTGATTTTGATTTGACATGACTGTGTATGTTGATGATCAGAACACGTCCCGATCTCCTGTGGCTGTTTGAGTCGGTCCTCTCTCAACCCTCAGGTGGAGGACTTAGATCCTATCTCTCTGTTGACGGTGCTTTGAGCTGAAAAGGGATGTGCCAAATTAGCATATGAGGAGGTATGTGAGCTGCTGATATGAACTGACCTGATTTGAGCATTTTGTCTGAGCTCCTCGCATGTTAACAGAAAGACATATTTCCCTAGATGTAAAATAGGTGGTATTTGTGTTAGCTCTGTATTAATTGTTCATGCATCAAGTTTCTTCAATGCTTGAATTCAAATTGCCTCTATTGTGTCTAAATGATGTAAAACCGATGAGAACACAGGCCTAACTACATCCGCTCTCTTGTTTTGGTCCCAACCAACAGAGATCGTAGCATCTACGATCCATCAACCTCGGTTGGATTATAACAACCTCTGAAACACCCACAGCAATGAAGTGTAAAATGAGGCACATTTTTAATAACAAGTGTTCAACCTTCCTAATTCACTGCGGCCTCATTACACGTAGATGGTATTAATGTCTTGCTGTCATTAGAAACGAAAACCTCACACCTTTATTTGAGAGAGAGAGGATGGTAATTAGTCTAAGAATCTGTGGAGAATAAAAAAGAAGGGAAACAGAACAAAGCCCGCCGCGTGCCCACGGAGTTCCACGAGGGAACGCCGCACCGCAGACATACTGTTGCTCGCCCAAACATAACAACAGCTTAGCAAGATAGCACAGGAGCTTTAACAAGCAGGTTACTTCCTCGCCTTTCGGACTGATAAAAAATGTTTGTTTCCATGGCAACAACGCATTGTTACTTTACAATCCAATCTTAACTGTCACCCCTTGAACTTCCTTTTCTGCGTCTCCTATTTCTAGGCTCCTTCCATCACAGCTTCCCCTCCTTTTTTTTTTTTATCCCTCAGTGTTTATCCTTTTATCTTGACCTTTATCTCTGTCTCCTTCTCCTGCTTTCTCTCATCTCTCCATCCTCGTCCTCTTTCACCATGTTTCTCTCTTCTCTTCTCCTCTACTCATCTCCACTTCCTTCATCATAGAGCGAAGAGGATTTGGTGGAGGTGGCGGTGTGTGTGTGTGTGACTGTGTGTGTATGTGTGTGTGTGTGACTGTGTCCCTAGACCCAATTAACCCCCTGAATCTCTTCTCTCTGCTGAGTTGTTGCACAAAATGAGAGACAATTTGAATAACTAGCTTTAGGTGTGACGTCTCCATGTTTTCAAATGAAGGCTTTATCGTGCGAGGTCACGGGAGGAGCGTCATGCCAACCGTCTTTCCCTCATGTGAGGGCGAACGTGTGGACACAGATGAGACCTGAGCCAAAATAGATCTTCATGTGGCTTCAAATCAAGGGAGGATTGCTTTACAAATATCACAGTTTGATATCTTTTCATCACAAGAACATCACTGCCAATCATAAGTGGGTTTGCTTTGCTTGTTACTACCTCTTATTTTAGCAGATTTTCAGTCACTCATCTTATTCCCTTTGAATTTTCAAGAGGTGACATCAACTGCACTTCACTAACTTAGTGAAAAGCAGCCTTTGAAGATATCTTAATTTACACAACAGCAGGGAAGGAGAATGCATCACGAGTGCTCGTAGTGGAATTTTATTGATGGGCATGAATTCAAGTAGAATAACTCCTGTTGAAAATAATAAAAGAAATGTGTATTAAATCTCAGTAGATATTTGTATCAGTACAGGAATATTGCTTTAGTTGGAGATTAAATCAGTGTCATTTTATATGTTTTATATATACATATTATTTTTCCAATATGTATATCTCTTGATAGAGGGGACTAGCCTTTTCTCACTGACTCTGAATTTACATTTTTTCCTCAAAGAAGATGTTTGGGGTTACGTTCTGTATCTGTACAGAATGTTCGAGGCTAAATTATTTATTTAAAAATTCCATACATTAAAACACTATACCTGCTTTCGGATGCACAGATCTGAAAAGTAATAGGACCAAGATATTAGCAAATGATCTGATTCCCCAGATGAACTAACACAGACTAATAACCAAGTTATACATTCTTTTATTTAACTGTAAAAGATAGGAATTCAGTTGAACCGTTGATGTAGCACCAGTGTGTTCGTGTATAGCGTCGAGTCCTGCGCTGCAGTGCCTTTGGGAGCTAGTGGTCACATTCGGGATTGCAAGTCATGTCAATTGATCTGTACTTGTATCGTGCTTTTCTACTACATGACATCATTCACCCATTCACACACTGATGGGAGGGGCTAAGGTCCGGACTGCACATCGGGAGTAACTAACATTCACACACCGTAGGCACGGGAGCAATTTGGGGTTAATTGTCTGGCCCAAGGACACATCGACATGGGCTAACGGAGCAGGAGATCGAACCGCCGATCCTCTGATTGAAGGACGACCTTTCACCTCTGAGCCACAGTCGCCCACGTGACCAACGCTGCCCCATAGAATTATTTTCTATACACAATCATGACAATATGACTGGAATAATGTAGTTTTCTGTGTAACTTAAACAATGAAGAATTATTCAATGAGCCCCAAAACCTCATTAGATTAGAACAAGGAAATCTTATTTTTTCTGCTGTTTGAGGTTTGAGCCACAATGGATGAAGCATCGTCATCGAAAAAGGAATTGTGTTATCTTCATAGATTATTTGTAAAATAATGGTAACCATGGGCATCATCTTGTCAGGATGTCTGTGATCGCTTTCATCTTTTCTTCACGGTCAAAAATGCACCGCAGTGTTTGGGACTTTTTTTAAATTGTGTCTCATTTTGTGTCATCTAGCCTTGTGCAATGTATCCATTGTCAGTCCATACTAAATTAATTCAAAATCTCAATTGTGTTTGAGTACTTTAAACTGTAAACTGAGTGAGTGAGGACAGTCAAAGCATTTCTACAGGACTGCGCACACACACACACACACACACACACACACACACACACACACACACACACACACACGTGCACACGTGCATGCACACACAATTACAGGCATCTTGGGGCTATTGGAGGTATCAGGTGTAAGCCAGCTGTGAACACAGACTGGTTAATAAGCCGCCTTTGTTTGAATTAATGACTCATAAACCTGTCTATCCATCTATCCATCTATCTGTCAGTGAACATGTGTTGCCCCAGACTTGGGTTCAAAAAGGTGGGTTTCAATCCCAGAAAGGAAAAATAAACATGTAAGTCAAACACGATTGTTAAATAGAAAGGTGCACCAGAGTGCAGACCTCCACCAGGTGTGTACCACCGCTGTACTGTGTGATTGAATGACCGCAGACCACCTGCACAGGGTAACCGTCTCTCTCCGTGTCGTGGCTGAGCGTCGGCAGAGCGCTCGGCGTGTCGTTCCGTTAGCTGAGAGCCAAACACGACGTCCAAACTATAAAAGTTAGCATAATGTTTTCCAACCTTTGAAATACAGTCCCTGGTTTTCCTCCACTGTGTCTCGGGCGGAGCAGCTGCCGGGCTCTGGCGATGCACTCATCTGTGTTATTACTGCGGGCTAACAGCCGGGGGCCAGTTAAGAGCAGTGAGTGAGGAGTCGGCAGGAAGTCAATGATACCAAACAGGAAGGAGCCACAGCGAGCTGCTGGAGCCACTGGGGCCCCCAAAGTATGACGTAGCTCACTGCAGCAGAATACCAGACATGGACAGACACAGAGGCGAACTCTCACTCACTCACTCACACACTTACCCACTCAATCACACACTCACCCACTCAATCAGTCACTCACACACTCACTCACCCACTCAATCAGTCACTCACACACTCACCCACTCACTCACTCACTCACCCACTCACACACTCACTCACACACTCATTCACTCACTCACTCATTCACTCACTCACACACTCACACACTCATTCACTCACTCACTCACCTACTCACCCACTCACCCACTCACTCACTCACTCACTCACTCACTCACTCACACACTCACCCACTCACTCACACACTCACCCACCCACTCACTCACCTACTCACTCACTCACCCACCCACTCACTCACCTACTCACCCACTCACCCACTCACTCACCCACTCACTCACTCACACACTCACTCACTCACTCACTCACTCACCCACCACTCACTCACTCACCCACTCACCCAGTCACTCACTCACCCACTCACTCACCCACTCACTCACTCACTCACCCACTCACTCACCCACTCACCCACTCACTCACCCAGTCACTCACTCACCCACTCACCCACTCACCGACTCACTCACTCACCGACTCACTCACCACTCACCCACTCACCACTCACCCTCACTCACCACCACTCACTCACCCACTCACTCACTCACACTCACCACTCACCCACTCACCCACTCACTCACCACTCACTCACTCACTCACCCACTCACTCACCCACTCACTCACTCACTCACCCACTCACTCACTCACTCACCCACTCACTCACTCACTCACTCACTCACTCACCCACTCACCCACTCACTCACCTACTCACCCACTCACTCACTCACTCACCCACCCACTCAATCACTCACTCACTCACTCACACCACTCACCCACACTCCACTCACCACTCACTCACCCACTCACTCACCCACTCACCCACCCACCCACTCACCCACTCACTCACTCACCACTCACCCACTCACTCACTCACCACTCACTCACCACCCACCACCCACTCACCCACTCACTCACCACTCACTCACTCACCCACCACTCACTCACCACTCACTCCCACTCACTCACTCACCACTCACTCACCCACCTCACTCACCCACTCACTCACCCACCACTCACTCACCCACTCACTCACTCCACCACCACTCACACACTCACTCACACACTCACCCACTCACTCACTCACTCACTCACCCACTCACTCACCTCACACTCACCTCACTCACCCACTCACTCACTCACCCACTCACCACTCACCCACTCACTCACCACTCACCACTCACTCACCCCACTCACCCACTCACCACTCACTCACACACTCACCCATCCTCCACTCACTCACTCACACACTCACCCACTCACCCACTCACTCACTCACCACTCACTCACTCACCCACCCACTCACTCACCTACTCACCCACCCACTCACTCACTCACTCACCCACTCACTCACTCACACACTCACCCACTCAATCACTCAATCACTCACTCACTCACTCACACACTCACACACTCACTCACTCACCCACCCACTCACTCACTGACTCACCTACTCACTCACCCACCCACCCACTCACTCACTCACACCCTCACTCACTCACCTACTCACTCACTAGCAGGTTACGGCATGACTCTCCTGCGGGGGTAATAACCTTTCTTCCGTGAGACGTAATACGCTGCAGGTAGAAACCGTCCAACATTTGCACAAAACGTTGGCGTGCAATTTGATTTAAATGTTAAAGTTTGATGACATTTTTACAAAAGAAAGCTGTTATTACCTGTTAATGGCTTTTCTTGGTCTTTAAACTCTCACTGTGTGGCAGCTACAGTGTATTGTATCGGGAGAGGAACACACCGGTGATGTCGTAAGACGTTAGGATCCCCGAGTAATGGCAAATTCAGTTGAGGGTAAAGAGATTAAATGACATTGCAGAGAACTGAGAAACACAACATCCAAGAAACATCGTTATCAGACAGTCCGGAGACGTTCGCCATGAGATGTGAACTGATTGATCACGATGGATCAAAATGTTCACACAGTTTAGAGCAATGTCATTTTCTGCTTTTCATTCTTTACTCTGACTGAGAGCGAAATGTTATCTTTTAAACTCTTTAGAGAAGAAAATGAAGGTGGTATTATTATTTCAGATGGTTTAATTCTACAGTCAAATAACCACTCATCATCATCATCATCATCATCATCATCATCATCATCTTCCTCAGTCAGGTCTTTACGGAAACACATAACCAGGAAATGTGCTGGCATTAACTGAACCACATAAGTGTACGGTGGTCACCATGCAGGTCATCTGAAGATTTGAACCATCGGTCTTTGAACGCATCACTGAGGAGCGCAGCTTTCTGTCCACGTAGCGGAGGATGAAGATGGCTCTCCAACGCGATATGTCATTCTCAAGTATTAGAAACTTTTCCAGCAGAGCTCGGGATTCATCATGACTTCCCCGTTCCCAGTTTAATATCAGGGCATTTCCCAGAATTCAATTGGATCTGTGTTTCATTGTCATAGACAGCAAAATTGCTATATTATTGGTTCTGTTAAAACTGCTATTCCAGTGCATTTTTTAAAGCAATATAACCGAATTAGCTGTTAAAGGACGGCTTGGAGATGGTTCTGTCTTAAAAATTGTTCAGGGAGTATAATTGTACAGCGTCAGCATGTTAAACATTTACTGCAAACGGTTCACGTATCGTCACTTGAGGCTGTTGGGCATCAGGTGACTCATTTATATGGACCTATTTATCTGTCTGACTTTTATAACATGTATACTTCCTCTGCTTGTCTGCGTGAATCACCATATAAAAGTCATAAAATCAAGCTAAACAGACTCAACGTACACCGCCTTTAAAATCCGGTCCTGCAATGTGCACTGATGTATGCAGAGATGTGACTCTATCACCCCGCAGTCTGCACATGGGCAGCAGCTGTCTTACATCAACCTGCTATAATGACACACATGTGCCTGGTTAATGTGGACCCGACGACGCGCCCTGCTGCTCTCTATCCTCCTCGTATACATTTAGATTTAAGCAGTTATTGCAAATATGATCAGAATATACTAATATTTCTCTTATTTCCAGTGCTGATAAAAGGTATGCAGTCCCCTTTTCTACAGTAACATCACTTCAGCTCCAGGGTCATAGAGATGATGTGTGATCAGATTCCTCCTGGACAAGTTAAATGTGTATTCCTCATGTCCACAAATAGGTCAGAGGTCAGGGTCAGCTACAGGAGCAGCGCCTCCTTCATTTGGAAGAGTCTTGAAAGTCTTAAACGTGACGCTCATTGACATCTGACTCTTCCTCCTCGTACCCCTCCTGCTAGAGTCGTCATCACATAGCTGCACTGGTTCAGATCCAAATGTATGGATTGTTGTCTTTCATCTCCACTCTGCATCTGCCTCGCCTTATAAATCCAATATATTGTATTCGATCATTCTTGGGGTGCTGTTGTCATCTTGAGGGTATCAGGTGCTCTGTGTGGCCCTTTCCTAATGAGCCACATGTGACCAGTTAGGAGGACCCATCTGATCTGCCCATTCGCCTCATTACCGCCCAATACATATTAATGTCCAGGGTCACATCTTATACATACAACATACATATTCATAGCACACATGCAGGGACATATATGTATCTTAATGACACGGACATGACGGGTTTACTGGTGATATTCTGTTCTTTTGGTGTCTGATTTGTTTTTATTATAGCCAGCTGTGTACTGCTCTTCTTTTGTATTTAGTTTCCTCACGTCCTGCACTTTTCACATGTTAATGCGCTGGGCGTATTCATGGCCTCTATTTGACTGAGTTGCCTTCTATTGCACGGGGTTACACTGAATTACATGACTTTGAATAAATGCAGTTGTTTTTAATCTTAATATGTTGGCTTGAAATCTCTTCAATCAAACTAGCGTCTTCTTGTGGGGAAAAAAAGCACAATTCGAGGAATAAAAAAGAATCTCTCCCCTTAATTATCTTGTGAGATTCATCTTGGAGAGGTGTTCTCTGAAGATGCAAGTGCATGTGTCGGAAGGGTGTTCTGGACAACGGCCGACGTCCACGCCTCCTAAGCCTCAACAAAGCGCTGTACGGACCTGAGGGTCAAGCAAGGTGAGAGGTCGAACCAGCTCCTTTGAATGCACCCTGGTTTTGATGTATCTTAACTACTTTGCGTGTTTGCCTGCAGCACAGCGCATGTTTAAACAGAAATGCGCGTAACAAGAAGATGGTGGAATATCTTTTGTGAAAATGCCGCCTCAGAGATTTCTATGACGAGGAGCGCCGAGACAGTCTTTCTTGTTTTAGTCATTTGCAGTTGATGGTTTACATATTTCGGTGTGAGAAACTTCATAGGAAACTTATTTTCTTTACTAAAATGTGTCCCCATCTGTAACAATCCCAGGATAAACCCTCATTAACACCGCATTAACATAAACTGATTGACTGTAGAGTAGTGAAAGACAAGCAGATGTAGAATTAGAATGAGAATGCATGGTCTCCAGTCATAGTCATCCATTACTACCTTTATCTATCTACTGTGACAGTTATGTTACTGTGAGCTCCTTCTCTCATTCCCTCTCCTTACATTTAAAACCCTGTTTGACCTTCCATTTGTCCTCTATAAGTGTTTTTTTCCTCTTTATTTTTCTCTGTTTCGCTCCCTCTCTTTGCTTTTCTGTCTGCCCCCCCTCTCTCTCCTTCGGTTTTCCATCCTCCCTCTTGCTCTGTGTCTCTCTCTGTCAGTTTTTGTTTACCAACCCTTTCATCTGGATATTACTTTATATGTAAAAACCCTTCTATTTGAATGGAATTTTATACAAAAAAAACCTGTCATTTAAATAGCTCTTTAAAAGACAGAGGAATGAAAAGCCAACAAGGACCATTCGATTGTCTTTTCTGACAGGATTCACTCACATACACACACACACACACACACACACACACACACAGACACACGCTCACACACCGCCTGGCTGTCTACATGCATGCAAGTCTATTATTATGCTAATGAGTTTCCAGTCTCCACATGTCCCCACACAATCTAACACACACACACACATACACATACACACACATGCAGACACACTTTTCGCTGAGCTCAGCAGTATAGATGCACTCGCAGGCTACTAGGAAAAATAACGAGGAGTGGACAATCTCACCATCGTAGAAATAGACCGGATAGAACTGGTATTTCCCGGCGTGTCATCGATCGGCACAGAAAGCCAATCAGTGAGAGAATCACACTGGAGCCCCGCCGACAGATCCTCTCAATATCTACCGTGTTGCTCTTGTGAACATGACACACGACTTACTTTGTTAAAGTTAGGGGGTCTTCGTTGTCATGGTTGCAGTAATTAACTCGGCTAGTGGAACGAGTAAAAAACGCTCAGTCAGTTGAAACTGTGAAAAGAAACGCCTGTCTGCCTCGTTAAAGTCCAATGTTTATTTTTTTTTACCTATCCAGACATCACTTTGTGATCATGTCACCTGACTTCCAAGTCTGCTCCCATCATGATTACAATAGTTGCTTGAGGGCTTTGTCACTACAGTGTAAACTTATGTCATTTTGGGGATGAAACCACTGATGCTGTCGTTCTTCGCCACTTGGTGTTATGGCGAGCGTTGATGGAAGCAGTGAGGCCTGACCGCACGGTGTCTGTGTGGGCCGGACAACCGAAACCATGAGCTAAAAGACACTAACATAGGTTAAAATCCGCGTTGGGTTGCAGAGTTGAATGTTAGTTCTCAGTGTGTTTGGTACTATAAAAACTCGATTTCACGGTACTCAGGGAAAACAGGGTCAACAAGAAAGGTTTAACTAAAAATCGAAATCAGAAATGTGATGCATGGTCTCATTTAGGGACATTCCTTGACTTTCTGAGCTGTTTTAGATCCTCAGACCACAGGCTCAAACATATATACTGCCTGTATCTAATTGTATACAGTCCATTTGAGACTAGACACGAAAACCCCTTCAAGGCATCAGCACATAAATAAAGCAACAATGTTAAGTGATGACCAAGGAGACCAACAGTGATAAAAGCAATGCACTCGACTACACTTGCACAGAAATAGATTCTTAAAACACAGAGACATACTCCCTGTGTCTCACTCAAACATTTATCAATGAAGTATAAAAATAGGTTAACTCCAAGGACCTTACTGAATAGAACTTACATAAACGCACACGTCACCGCATTACATCACACATCATCGTCCTGCTCGTCTGGGTGTGTGTGAATGGGGGTAGGGCTTTGAATGTGTGTGAGTGTGTGGCTGGAGAGAGAAGTCTGTCTGTTTGTTTGAGTCTGTAAACACCAGAACTGTGCATCGTCATTCTGCACCATGGCCCAGTCCTCTGACACAGAAAATAACAACTCAAAGTCCCAAATCTCTGACATTGTCGCCGTCTCTCTCTCTCTCTTTCTCTTTCTTTCTCTGTGAAAGACCATTCAGTAAAAACACCTTACATTAACTCAGCTCATTGGCCAATGCTGAGTCTGGATTTAAGCACAAAGGATCTGATTGGCCCGGGGGGGGGGGGGGGGGGGGTTTGCATACTGGGAATTCAATTGGTCGGCTGCAGTGTAAAAGCATTGACCTGTGTTCAGTGCCACAAAAAGTTGTTTTTCAGGTTGATTTGATGGTTATCGGTCCTTGAGAAAGGCTAGAATCATTAGGCGGGAGGTAGATTTATTTTAATGTCAACAAACAGCTACAGTACATCTGCATTGTCCACATTGATGTGGGTAAAACATCAAATATACAATTGTTGAGAAAATATCTTTAAAAAAGTATTAGAAATTTTAACTTTGATATATGCACATGGCCATTACTGGAGTTTATTTAACTAAAATCTTCAATTCAGTTGAGTTTAAGATTTGCTTGAAAGTCAGTTTCATGAACTCCATGATCAATCTATTCCAGATAGAGATTTTAAATTACCCTAAAGTCCATCATATAAATGCCAACAATGTAAATGGTAAAATGTAAACAACAACAAAATAAAAAATGAGTTACAATTTGTTTTCAACTTTTATATATAAACATCCTGCCTTTGAGTTTCATTGCCCGCACTTTACACCAACTCATTAAATCCCTCCCGGCCCTCACTGCTGGTCCCACAAGACGAGATGCTCTTATTTTCTTCTTCTGATGAATACAATTAAGCGCATATTTCTCTCTCTCTCTCTCTCTCTCTCTCTCTCTCTCTCTCTCTCTCTCTCTCTCTCTCTCTCTCTCTCTCTCTCTCTCTCTCTCTCTGCCTATAAAGCCGCAACAGCTGATCTCGTGCACCAGAAAGAGCCCCGCCGCTCCGCACGCGCAGAGGAGAGAGGAGGAGAGATAAAGCGGTGGAGAGGAGGAGGAGAGAGAGAGTGTAGAGAGTTCGCCACGGAGGGATGAGCTGTTCTGGTCTTCCAACTGTAGTTTTTTTTAGCAATATTTTGAAGGTGTGGTGACATTTTGACTCATTCTATTGAGAAGTCTTGTTCTCTGGACTCAGCGGGTTTTCCTTTACCGTTAGGCCACCGACACAAACCGTTCCTCTTGATTTAAGCACACCGGCACATCTAAGCTATCGGTTTGTTCTCAATTAAAATTAAAATAAAAAAAGCATCTTGAGTTGAATCACCTGCGTGGGAAATTCCCCCGGAGTGCGTCTCGCTTCTTACTGAGACCATTTTTAAAACAGCGGAAACTTTTCTCCTCTCGTGTCTCCGCGGTGCTGCGCGGACAGCGGCGGAGAACGGAGAGAGCTCCGGTCGACGGGAGCTGTCCGGTGCTGAAGCCACGAGACTGGCCAGGTGCACGCGACGAACCGGTTGACCGGAGCTGTCCGCGTGCTGAAGAACGGCGGGTTGGAAAGGAGGGAGAAACACGGTCGTGTTTTTCTTTGGGAAGCAACGGAATAAAACAAATAGTGAGAGAGAAGAGCTGCGTTTGGTCTCCGATCATTAGTCAATACAGGAACTCATTCATTATTAGTATTTTTTTTAAATTTGTGACCTTTCAGAGCTCTTCAGGTCCTCCAGTTGAGTTGTCAGAGGAAAACAGATTGTTTTAACAAGACATAACCAATCAGTCTGTTTTTGTAAGATAGGCTAAATGCAGGTATGCCAAACCATAAGAAACTGAGGAGCGCTTGGTTCGTTTGATCTTTAAAAGCCATGTCTCCTCTCCACTTTGGAGGCTGTTTGATTGGAGGGAGCGGATACAGTAGCTGAAACCAGGGAGTAGCCCGCGCTATAAATACAATCAGGCAATTCAGAGTTTTGACTACAGCTTTCTTATCTGAATTGGGTCGGAAGACAGAAGAAAGAGAAGGTGTGTTTATTGTATAAGTATCGGAACGACTGTACGGTCCCATCATGCCTCGCTCTTTCCTGGTGAAGAAAGTCAAATTGGACGATTTTTCGTCTTCGGAGCTGGAGCGCTCATATGGTTACAGTAGAAGAGAAGCACTCCGTCTGCGGTTCCATCATCATGACAAAGGTTAGTCACCCTCCCACACGCGCGCACACACACACACACACACACACACACACACACACACACACACACACACACACACACACACACATTCTGATTTCTGATGACTCAGTGGTGAAAATGAGAAATTCCTATGTAAAGGTATTAATATATTTTTATTTTGCAAAAGAAGAAGACAGCTGATGGGCAACAAGGAGCCAAGATATGATATTTATATTATGTCACAAGCATACAGGCACTGGGATTTTCTGTTATTTTGTTGCCCAGTATCTTACTGTATACTAAAATCAGGGTGTTTCCAGCAGATCGGAGTCTCCCTCCAAGATTCCAACAATATTGCGAAACCAAATAGTTCCCACGAGATTCATAATCCTGGAAACACAACACACAATACAGAGTTGGTGAGAAGTAGTAAAAAATATAGTAGAAATAGTCAAATATTGTTAAAATACTTCCAGATTTCTGAACAGATATCTGCTCTTAAGTGTTGAGGTTAGATATTCTGGTGCAACAGGAGCTCTGTGCACTTTTTATGTTAAAGCTGCATTAATCTAAAATGAAATAATAGATGACGACTCTGTGTGCTGCAAAAAGAGTTGCTTGGCGTCATAAATCAACAGAAAAGGATTGCCCATCTGTGCAGCTTTATGACGCTTTTTATCCTCTTTTAGCTCACCAGCGCTTTGAATGGGTCACTGCCTCCATCACCCCTATCCTCATCCGCAGCAGGCAGCTGTTTTCAGTAATGAGCTCTGATGAACACCAACACATATTAGACAACAGCAATTTGGGGAAAGCACTTAGACATCAAACTGAAGTGCCAGATATGTATTTTCTGAGTTAAAGGAGACTGAAACAGAGCAGACAGTAGAGTGAGTGTTGGACTCCAATGTGATGATTATTTCCCCCTGTGCCGGCAGAACGTGTAAGTATACGGCAATTGTTAGGTCACAAGTTGGCCATATCAATTTTATCAGGCAATAATTTGCTCGGGTTGTATGCCTGTCGGCTTGTTTCTGCCCCCTAGTGGCAACAAAATGTGTTAATGCAGCTTTAGAGAAAGAAAAAATAAGAGAGAAAGAGAGAAAATAAATGTACACTTTTATTTATCCCATTGGGGAAATTCTTCTGTGCATTTGACCCATTCTTAGTTCTTAAGGAGCAGCGGGCTGCAGTGAAGCGCTACAGAGGAATAATTGTGCCGGAAGTGTGAAACACCATTAGTGCAACCTGGTTTTCACATTGTCCCAAGGTCAAACGTGAGATAAGGAGATCCCAGGTGCTCCGGCGACGGGAGAACAGAGGAACAGCAGCAGCAGCAGCAGCCAGGCGACAAGCATGTTAAGACTGAAGCGGCTGTATCCCCTTGTTATAAATATAACAAGAGTTTGACTGAAGCAACTGCAGCTTGTTGCGCACACACATACACACACACGCACACACACACATATGCACATGAACACAAACACACACACACACACACACACACAAAAGACTACACGCACTGCTGTGTTTCTGTCAACTCGGCACATTTCCCAGGCAGCCTGCACAGCTGAGTGCACAGCATTACACACACACACAGACACACACACAGACACACACACAGAGGGAGAGAGAGAGGACGCAGTGAGTGACCTACAAGTGTCCAAAGCACACAAGTGTATGTCAGTTACTGCTGGTTTGGATCAAAAATTAAATTGTAGCTTGCAGCTTCCACCCCCCCCCCCTCCCCCCTCCCCCTCTCTCTCTCTCTCCCCCAGTTTCCTGTTGCCTCTCTCCATCTTTTTGCTCTCTTTCCAATTCTCTGTCTTTCAAAGACACATCCAAGAGGAATGGCTTCGGTTCAGAGTATTTTAATCTTTAATAAGCGTTTAGAAGAGCTATCAGCTCTAATGCTGCTAAAGTGCTTTGAAATTAAAACAGAGACAGCTAGACGGAGAGGGAGACGGAGAGGGAGACGGAGAGGGAGACGGAGAGGGAGACAGAGACGAACAAACAGAGACAGTACGCAGACATCGAGACGTTCGGCAATTCCGGCTCACAAAACTTTTTTTTTTAAAGCAGGAAACGGAAACCGTCATGTTGGCAGAGATAGGAAAATCATCTGTGAGTAACCAGCACTACAGAAAGTGTTCCTCTTTTACAGTTTTGCCTCCTCAGGGATGGAGGATGCTTTCTTTGCCACCTGTCAGCCACATAGGAGCAACACCGCCAGTAGCTTCACTGCAGAGTAAACACAGCTACAGGCGTGGTGGTGCTGGTGGTGCTGGTGGTGGTGGTTCCCACATTGAAGCTTATTGGATCCATCTTTTTTTCGCCACCTGAAGGTCAAGTTTTGCAAACACAACATTTCCTCTCCATGATCAATGGAATCCAACAGCTAATCCGACACACTTTCTCTTTCATTTTTTTACAGTTGCCAACAGCAGCTTCGTCCATTGGTGGATTGTACACTATTTAAGGTGCATATGTATAACTTTATGACATATGATGCTATTAAACTCACCAGTTGCCTATCAAACTTCAGCTAAACGTGTATGATTAATAATATATTATTATTTTACCTTTGCTATTTAAAGTTCATTTTGCTGATCAAACTTCTTTTGTACTTGTACTCGAGTAACATTTACAGTACAGTGCAGCTGTTCAGTCTCCCAGTACACGGCTGTTGTTCTACTGGGAGGCAACTGGAGTGATTATGAGACCGAGCTGTTCTTAGTCAGCCAACGTAATAAGGGTTCAAAATGAACACTGGTCATATTTCAAAGTTACTCATGCTCTATAAAATAAGAAACACACACACACACACACACTTTGTTCCAGAGTGCAATGATTGAATATTCATGATTTATGATTTTCTTTTCTCCACCACCTCTTTCCTCTCCTGCTTCTTGCCTCTTCCCTTGTGTCCTTCTCTATCACCCAATCTTAATTTTATTCAAAATGTTAAATTAACACGGGAGCTTTATACGGCGTTACCAAACCACCACGCTGGACGTGACACCACTCTGCTCTGCCACAACTCTTCCCCATTCCTCTCCTCCATCGCCTGCTCTCCTCTCACCACGCTTCTCCTCTCTCTACTCTCTCCCCCTCCATCTATCTGCGTCCCTCGCTCTCATCATATTATCGATCGACTTCGGAGCTTTTCTCAGAACTGCATCATGAAATTATATTACCAGCAATAGTATCTCCTCTGCTGCCCGTGTCTAAATGCTCACAGAGTGCTAATTGAAACGGAGAACTATTGATCGGCATGGATCCACAGGAGTCACGGCTGTGGAGGTATGAGCCACCAGTCTCGCCGTGTGTCTGCCTGTTGAGTGTAGATACCAATCATGGAGATAATAAAGCATCTGACATCATAACGGGGCAACACATAATTGATCAGGCTGGTCCGGAGCCGTGTAAGAAGATGCCGGTTGATTAGGAATTAAATACTCCAGGAGACTGAGAGGTCACTGTCAATACACAGTTGTCAGTGTCAAGGTGCCCTTAAGCAAAGCACTCGACTCCCGGCCGCCGTAATGGAGACGATCGCTGTACAGCAGTTGACGTTTTGACAGCTCAGAGGTGTGACTGTGTGCAGCCTGTCAGGAAGAGGCAGTGGTCGGTCGGTGAGACAGGATGCTCGTTGAACCCTGCTCTGAAAAATAAAATAAAGATTTCCACTGAGAGGAAAGTGTATCCTCCTTAGATATAAAAGCATTTTACCACCACTATAAATACCTCAACTTCTCCTGCTTCTTCCCATCTTCTTCTCTGCTTTGTACCTTTTTCAATATTTGTTTGTGTTTTTAGCCAAAACCTCTCGCAGTGTGTGTCTCCTGTGTCCACTTTTGTGTTAATGGCTTATCTTAACAAAAGTTCACCTTCAAGCATAATGCAAATGCTGTTAATGTGACCCTGTGGGGTCCACTTGATATCTATGGACCAGAAACGGCCGGATGTAATCAGTCATGTTATCAGGAGACAACAACATGAAGCGTCTTTCTGAATAATGAATGAACTTCAGTGAAGGAGTTTGATTTGTGGCCTATGTTTTTTTTAACAATTATATAAAGTATTTTTCATTGTATTGGTAGCAGTGGATACATCGAGGTTATGTCCATTGAAGTAAAGGTCGCAGCACTACTGCAGCCTCCCTGTGAAGATATTCACAGTCAAACGTACAGGTTGTTAGCTCCTGTGAACTGAAAGATACCTGCAAACAAAAGTGTTATGTAATCTGAGATTTGAGCCTGCTCACACAGAGGCAACAGCATGACATCACACATCAAACTGGTTTTGGGACGTCATGGTCCACAGGATACTGAAAAAGTAACATTGCTGAAAAGAGCAACTCCAGAGCAGAGAGTTTTTTGTTAAAGAGAGGCTTGTTACTTTTAAAATATCAAATACATGGAAAAAGGATTCTTGTTGAGGCATGCATTTTACATTTATGAGTGTTTATAGCACTTGTGTAGCTCTCCTGTAGCTTCTCTGTAAAGACTTTCCACCCAGTCAGTTTCTAATTTCCAGGTAATCGCCATGTCACGGTCAAATGATTAACCTCTTACCCTTTCTCTTCAGGCTATGTCAGCGATTATCTAAGTACATCTCCTTATGATGATGTGGTGGAAAATGACTCATCTGTCATCTCCAAAGTACCCTCCCCTGACCACCCGTCAATCATCTACGGCCGCATCGACAACACCTATGCTGGTGATATCCACGGCGATTCGGACCAGCCGGACAGCCCGCGGTCTGAGGTGTCGTCCTCGGCCGAGGGATACATCAACGGGGACGCAGCCGTGAGCGATGGATACACAGTGGACGCCTTTTTCATCATGGATGGACGGTCGCGGAGGAAATCCACAGAGAACCCCAAAGGGACCATTCAGAGGCACACCTGCAGCGAGTGCGGCAAAACCTACGCCACGTCCTCCAACCTGAGCCGGCACAAGCAGACGCACCGGAGCATAGACAGCAAGATGGCCAAGAAGTGCCCCACGTGCGGGAAGGTCTACGTCTCCATGCCGGCCATGGCCATGCACCTGCTGACCCACGACCTCAAGCACAAGTGCGACGTGTGCAGCAAAGCGTTCAGCCGGCCGTGGCTGCTGCAGGGCCACATGCGCTCGCACACGGGCGAGAAGCCGTTCGGGTGCGCGCACTGTGGCAAAGCGTTCGCCGACCGGTCGAACCTGCGCGCTCACATGCAGACGCACTCGGCCTTCAAGCACTACAAGTGTAAACGGTGTGACAAGACGTTCGCGCTCAAGAGTTACCTGAACAAGCACTACGAGTCGGCGTGCTTCAAGGGGGCGTTCTCCCCGTTGAGTTCACTGGGAGAATGATGGATTCAGATAGGTTTGTTTCTTTAAATCTGGTTTCACTGGCCTCGCTCTCTGCTTGTCCTGCTTTCCCCTCCAACAAGAAGAGCAGTATGGCCGCGCTCTGCAAAGGAGGAGGGCTTTTCTCTGCTAGGAGCACGAGGCAAATGACACACACAAAAACTGATGGAGGACATTTTCATCAAGATCCCTCCTTTGTGTTCCCCTTCCTCGTCTGGAAGAAGAGTGAAAAGTTTCCGATGCTTGATTTAAATGGCCGACCGCTTTCGATAAGATACGCAGCCTGCTGAGGCGGTTTTGATTATCTGCGAAGATAAATAAAGCACAGCATATCTAGCTCATCGTTTTTGAAGATACCTAGATCTATTTATGTCCATATCTATCTTTGTCCTTCTTTTATTTTGTACGTCATGACAAAACAACACTGAAGCACAAGTCATCTCCCATGCCCGTCTTTCTGTGACAGGAGCATCACGGGAGTTTTACGCATGAATCACACCTTCGGTTTTCTTGCAAAGAGATTTATTGAACATTCATATGAAATGTTTTTTAGAAAAAAACAAAAACAAACAAGCATTCATAATCTAAGGATACATCTGGAATCGTGTTTTTGGTGAAGCTGAGACGAATCATTAAAACAAAGAAAGCACACTGCATTGGTCCTCTGCTCGTAAACACAACACGTGTACCATTTGTCATCAACTCTCGTGACATGCTTTGCTTCCTGTATACTGTGTTGGCAGCTGACACATCCACACTGAGCTGTGAGGGCATTAGGATGCGTCCTTCCATAACGTGGCAGGTATGGGACAGTACACCGTTATCGTGGGAAATTAATTTATTTGGTGATTTTTCTTGACACCAATGTCTTAAATGGACTCAGACATACAAGCTTTTATATTTTTTAAGTTACTTTTGGCATTTGTGCTTTTGCTGACAGCAAACAGTGGAAAGTGAAAGAGACAAACTGGACTTCCAAGGCTGAACAGTCCCACAGAGCCACCGGGGTGTTCCCTAACACATGCTCTTTTCCCTGAAACCTAAATCTGAAGTTATTTATTTTTATGTCAGACAAGGACACGGACATTACAAATGTCCTGGTTTTCCTTTAAAAGGTCAAACCTTTCTCAAGTGTTATACAATTGTGTTTTTGTTGCCAGTAAGCCACACAGTATTCAGCTTTGAAGTATTTTTATGTGTCTATTTATTGCCTAATTTATTTATTTATTCTTATGTTTTGTAGCTGTATTGATTTTGCACTTTACTTTGTTATATTTTGCCTTTGTTACAAATATGCCAAAGCATTTGACACTTTCTAATTACTTAATACCTTTTTACTTTTGTCTGCCACTTTAATTATAACAACTACTGCATGCAAAAAATAACGATAGCCTAATAATGGAATCTATGCCAATTTTATGAATCTTTGGGATATTTTGCCAAACCTCTTAGATAACAGGCAAATTAAGCATATTTCTGTCTTGGGCAATATTTCATTCATATCCGATAGAGCAATAATGCATGATATTTTTGAAGAGACGTGAGTCATAACTCTTGTAACATCTTGATTTTTTCAAGTTCCACTATTCTATATAGTTATGAGAAATGGAATTTCAGGGAGTTAGCAAACCAAGTTAGTGTTAAATATGAAGGGTTGGGTTAAGAGCTCCGTATTGAGAGGGATTGTGGCCCTGTTGTGATTCTTTGAGGCTTTCTCTAGTCATCAAATCAACTTGAGCAGAGAGTCAGTTTTCTAATCTCTGCTGATTTAGTATGTAATATTAAAACGATTGCCTCCTAGTTATAATGCAATCTTGGCATCATTACCTTGTTGACAATTATGTTTGTAGAAGTATTAGGAGCTGTTGACGCTTCCAGGGATTCACACAGACGACACAACTCCTTCAGAAAGAGGACTCTGGGTTGGGTCGGGTCGGGTCGTTTTGTACATGGTTTATGCACTGCCTGCCTCGTATTATTATTCTCAAATATTGTAGAAAGTAGAGGGTACCTCCGTAGGCCTCTGGTGCTGAAACGTGGATGATAAACACACAATCCCAAAACGGGATCGATTGAGAGTTTTGATACTTGTGAGCTCCTGTTTTGAATTGTAGAAAAAGGTGAAACACAACTTTACACAACAGCTGTGGTGCTGAGCATGGGGCTCTCTGACCCTCAGGGGTCTTGAATAGAAGGTCCATCGTGAGGTTTTTTGATCAGTGATAAAGAAGCAATGTCCTCCCTTTGATTTGGTCTAAATCTCTTTGAGTCCAATCGGAAGATCCGCTGTGATCCTCGGCTCTACAAAAGAAATACATCCACAATCTCCAGAGCTCTCAACACTCATCCACCTGCACAGTTTCAGCTGGTTTTACTCTCCATCGTCTCGAGCTGTTGTGAGGTTGTTGTGGCAACTCCCAATGCAATTTATAAGGAGGGAAAGAAGAGAAGGCATTTGGTCAATATTTCAGCACCAGAGTGCATTAACAAACACTTAGATTCTACTATGAACTACTGTAGCCGACTATAGCCACAAGCTAGTTTACCTATTCGTATATAAAGCACTTCCTGTTACGAATTATATCTTACAACTTTTTTTCTTTTGTTAAAAGATAGTAGCACAATAAAAGAGTTTAGATTCAGGTAGAAAATGCCTTGTATGTAGAAATAACAACCTCTTTCTCCTTTTTCTACTATAATGAATCAAAGGTCAAAACAACAGCAACGATGCTGACATGTACTTAATTATCATGTGTAAATATGCTTTACAATGACACATGGTGTGAATGGACACTTTAATTACGTGTTGTGTCATTTTTCAACATATTTGTGTGAGAGCATCTTCACCTTTTTTAAGAGTGAATGAAAACTCAACTATTTTGTGGCAAGAGGCCTTGTTAATAAACACTGATGTGACTTTGGAGTCCGATTATTTCTACAGTTCTGTATAGGGTAACAGTGATGATGACGATGATGACGTAGATGACGATGATGATGATGTGATGATGATGATGATAATGATGATAATGATTTTTCTGGAGCTTCCTTCTTTGTTTTGAGTTCTTCCTCTGAGGTTTTTTTGGGACCTTCAGTGGCGGTTTGAAAACAATGTAAAGCACAAAGACAACACCGGGCATTTTGTTTCACTTCGTTAATAAAAACTAGTTTAAAAAAGTCACAAGATGCCTTGTTTCTTTATTGAACCCTTCACACGTAATCACCACTCATATTTTGCAATTATTAGTGGTAATGCACATCTACTTGTCTATTTGCTTTTGTTATTAATTACTAATGTTTTAGATGAACAATTTGAATTGCCAAAGATGCCAACTATGCTGGTAACCAGAGACTTACATGTAGAGATCTTTCTCTGCGTTTACATTTCCTCCGTGTCTACACTACTTTAAAGTGGAATCCTAACGATTTGATATTGCGCTAACATGGTAAACACTCTTACAGTGTTGGTGTTTAGCAGGTATAATGTTTACCATGGTCACCTCCTTAGTTTAGAGAGCTACCGGGGTAGCATTTAATAGTTAACACTAAATATAAAGTACAGTTGAGTCATTAGTTTGGCAGGTAATAAACCAGACTAATTACAATGTTGAGCTGGTGATGACATCACTATGATACCATCAGGGCTATTTTCTCAGACGAAGCTCCTCCAGAGCCACAGACAACAGTATCGTCTCCGGCTGTTGTCACTGGCTGAGTCGTCCTCTTGAGAATGAGTAAACTGACCTTTAAAATCAATGGAGGGACCCGTTCAAGAAACCATGTCCTTCAGAGGGATCTTGACCTGGTGAGTCCTTCAATGCAGAAAGCTTTGTTGTGTTATTTATCAATATTGATAAATTAGTACACTAATAATTAACCGTAAACATGCTCAAGTGGCAAGGGATAACTTATGAAGTACATTTATTTTGCACAATGTAATGGCTACTGAATAGCGACTCCATCAGTGTTTGGAATGGTTCTCTATTCGCCTCACTTTCCCTGTGCAGTTCCATCTGCCAGAGAGTACGATATCCTGGAAAGATCAAGACTTGAATTACGGCACAAAAGAAACGTCTCAACCATCGGCCAGCCAAGAATCACAGCGCTGTCCTCGCTCTGGGAGCTACTGGCTATCCCAGGTTGCGGTAATGGCGGACGGTGGAACAAGGGAGTCATTTCTGTTTTGATATTACTGTGTTGTTAATACAATTAGGGGGAAAATATTATGAAAACTCTATCAAAAGAAAAAAAACACCCAGTTGAAGGAGGAGCCAAAGAAGGAGGTAAATATAGAGTGAATCTCAGACGGGCAGTAACTCGGTGGAGAGAGTTCGAGGACTTGAGAGCGTTCCAGAGCGGCATTCAGTTGGATTTCTTTCTACTAGATCAGTAAGTAACACAACTTGACTTTGTTACAGCGGCACCAAAGAAAACACTTGGAAATGTTACTTGCCAGTTTAACAGTAGTCATGAAATACTTTTAAAAGGTTATTATCTTGTGTTTTAAGTTCGACTTTAGTTACCCTGTGATTACAATACTTGAACAGAAATGAGTTAATTAAGATGATTTGACCCCAGCATGAAAAAACTGCAACCGATTATTGTCTACAATGCTTCCCCCCCCCTCTCTCTCATTTCAACCTGTGGCGACTGTGCAGAGGTCGCAATCTGCAAGTGATCCGGTGTGTGTCTGGTTGATTTTAATTGCTTGTGGATCTCATGAACAGGAAGCTGATGTCAGGGCATAGTGTTTAACCTTGAGTCACGCTGAGTCTACGTGTAGCTATCGATATCATTATGTTAAATATTATATTTGCAGTATAATGCAGTTCTATATTTTGGGTAAAAAGTTATTGTGGTTTTTAAATATAGGCATGGAAACTAAACTACAATATGTTTAACTGCATGTATCAATATCCCACCCTGGTGCAATAAGCGTGGCATGTTGCTATGGTGATGATTCAACTCTTTCAATCAGGCCAATTAGTGATCTGAAGTAATTTATGAGACAACATGAAGGTTAATGACAACATGACATAATGCACGGCACAGAACATGTACAGTATGTACATGAATTACAACACAAATGTTGAGTTGCTGCAACCATGTGTAGACAAATTGATTAAATAACATGTTCATTATAATCAAGTGTCTGTTTCCTGAAGGGCAAGTTGAGTTTTAATCAATTAGAACGAATGAAAGAAAAGAAGAGCAGCGAAACAACAGAGACTACAGCCTTTCCCGTCATAGTGTGCCATCAATTATTGTAGCTGCTTTACAGTGAACTGAACACTAATAATTATCTGAGAGTCAACATGTGTTCAATAATATATTTTATTTAGTGCCCCCTCGGTTTTCTGTCTCACATTCGCGGGTGTTTTTCTTTCATGTGTTGTTTCATGTGTTGCTATGATTGGGGCGACTGTGGGTCAGTGGTTAGCAGGTCCGTCGTCCAATCAGAGGGTTTGCAGTTCAATCCCCGCCCTGGTCGATGTGTCCTTGAGCAAGACACTTAACCCTGAATTGCTCCCCCTAGCTGTGTCTATGGTGTATGAAATGTAACATGTTACGTGTCTTTGAGTATCTTTAAAAGTGCGATATAATTTAAATGCATTAAAAAGACAAAGAGCCAACAACCGCTGTGAGGCTAACATGCAGAAGTTCAGCAGGTAAAATGTTAAACATGTTAACCATGTTAGTTTAGTATGTTTACTCACTTTGCGTATATTGGAATCAAATCCTATATTATCTTCTACATTTATTGTGTCAGATATTTATCTTTAGATCTTAAATCCGCGATACAAACGTTACCACAGTTAACCCGCCCAGCTTCCTCTTGCGCTCACCAATGATTAGTATTGAAGAACGCTCCATAACAGGAACTAAGATCCCGACTGTAGGATCCCATTGACTGGGATCTGCCAGTACTTCACCTCTAAAGATAAATGACCCTTTATTAATAGATATCTGCTCCTCAATATCTGTAGTAGCAATAGAAGAAAACCCCCTCATACACAAAATATATTGATCTTCTTATAATGCCTTTTTTCCACTCATGATACTAATTATAATATTCACTGAACCTGAAGAAAAGGCTTCCTACATGTAATAGCCACAAGCCAATGTGTGTGTGTGTGTGTGTGTGTGTTTGTTTGTTTGTTTTACACAAACACCCATTAAATCTATACTAGCAGTATTTCACTTTGTGTTATACTCCACATCACATTACAACCGCCTGCACCCGTATGGATCCACTGCCGTTGGGTTTAATCGAAGAGGAGATGCATCGAAGACATTAGACATGTTGTGAACACAGAGCTGTGGTGTAGCTACACAGCTCGTGTTGAAATCTACAGCTCGAGAGTTCACCACATCCTTAAAGTGTAACAACCTGAAAGCTGAACGGTAGCTCGCCTGCAATGTGTGTGAAGGAGATATCCCCTCGCTCGTGATGCGGCTCCGGGTAGCTAATGTTTGTCAGTCGGCCAAATATCTCAACAACCATGTGACGGATGTCCATGACATTATGTACATTCAGCAGATATTTCTTACAAATGTCATCCTCAGGATTAAGTGTTATCACTTTGGTGATCATCATCTAGTGTACATTTTTATTGTTTTTGTACATTTTGTCTTTTTGTTACTTTCTAATTCGCAAATGTTGACATGCTGCACTCAGATGGTGAGCACAGTGAGCGATATGCATCACTGCAGTATGTGTGTGTCCAGTGTTGTTGTTGACATGTTGACATGGAACACCCTTCAACTTGTTACCTTCGCATTGAAAATGCGGAAGGTTATGTTTTGATCGCCATGTATTTATTTATTTATTTATTTATTTGTATGCGTGTTACTCGCATAACTCAAAAAGTATTAAACCGAATCGCATGACATTTAGTGAGATGATTGGTTATTATCCAGGGACCATTTGATTAGATTTTGGGATTGATCGGGTCAAAGGTCAAGGTTAAGGTCATGGAAAGGTCAAAATCTTCTTTTTACCATAGCGCGGTAAATTTTTATCCAATTGGCATGCAACTAATGCCAAAATGTTCATAATTCAATGCCAAATCTTGTGATATGCGAAGGTATGCGCTCTACCGAGTGCCCGTTCTAGTTGTTGTATGTCATGTCATTGTAAGGTACATTTCTAACAATTTAATTCTTGGAGCCCAAGAATAATATCTGTTGTACCACAATAACTAATCAGAACACAATCACAGTATTTCCACACAAAAAAATGTATAAGAAATAAAAAATAAACGTTGTTTGAATGCGTAACACAGACAGAGGAAATAATTAGAAATAGAAAGAAAAGGAGAAGAACAGCTACAGATCAAGAATATTTTATTTATTGCTCCAAGCATTTCTATATGCAAATTCAAGTTTCCCCTGATGTCTGACCTTCTAGCCTTTAGCAGGTGACAGGTATAAATAGTTCATACATTGTCCCTTATGTAGTTTTCACCTTAACTAATTCATAAAGCAGGGTTGGGAAATGCTACACAGTGAGCACGATGAGTCCTGCATATTGGACCCGTTAGAGCAAATAATCTGGAAGGAAAGGAGTTTGAGTTTTGAAAATGAGTTGAAACAAAACAGCCTGTTCAAGGTTAAAAAAACATTTCTTTATTATGAGGAACATATTCTTTCTCTTACTTTTATGATTCAATTCAATTCAATTCAGTTTCTTTTGTATAGCCCATTCCCACAAATTACAAATTTGCCTCAGATCTTCTCAGTCATGACTGTCATCATTCAGTGTTTCCTGTTTTATTTTGTAGGGTTTCTGTCCCCATGTGTCATGGCTGGTTTCACCTCTCCCTCGTTACCACTCTCCTTCCCTGTGTGTTTCGTCCATGTTGTCTTTTGTCAGTTCGTCTTCATCGCTGCTTGGTGCTTTTGTGAACTGGTTTTCCTTCCTGATTGTTACCCGCCTGCCTCTCATCTTGTCAGCCTGATTTATTATTAAAGTGTCTTCCCCAAACCTGCTTTGGAGGGATTCCTGCCGGTGCTGCTTCAGCAGCCGCAGCGCTCAGATGTTCCTTCACACCTGTGAGCTCCCCCGTGGTGTAAAACTGAAAGCTTATCAGTGGAATGGGTTTCGGATGCTCTCAGGTGATTTGTCTCTTGTCACACGCTGCGGTGTAAAGCAGTGTGGAAAGGGCATGTCCTGCGTGGTCTGCCCGGTCCGCCATGGGGACGCTTTGAGTCCAGCACCTGGGAACCCCGGACCTCTTCAGCTCTGCTTAAGCGTGTTTTTTGTGTCATCTTCAACAAATGAGGATTTCTCAGTCGATCCCGTGGATTAAATTCTCCTAAACTGGAGTTTAAAAGTAGTTTGCAGTAAGATCCACATTTATTGTGTTATTTAATAATGTGTTGTTTAATAACTTAACATCTTATAATGTTTGTTGTCAGCAACACAGAGAAAATATTGCCAAAAATGAAGGTCCCTGATGCTTGATGTTTTAAAAAGCTTATTTGAGGCTGTACTCACAAGAACAACTCTTTCCACAAGAGCAGCGGATGAAGTTGGGTGGCATTATTATAGACCTCCAAAGTGAAGAGATTAGGGTGGCTGTAAGGATTAGCAACACATGTTCCTCTTCCTGTTACTTTGTTTGTGTCTAAACATATAAACAAACTTTAAATATGTTGGTATCAGATTAAAATGTTGATTAATTTATGCAACAGAGATCTGTAACGGTTTGGGACGGCACTAACCCATGATGTCATCTTGTAGACGACTGCATCAGATCAGAAACTGCGTACAGTACATGTCCTGATGGAGGGGAATTACAAATGATGTACTGTTTTTATAAAACATGGCGAACTTGTTGGAACAGTTACCCCAGGATATTTTAAACTCTGGGTACAATTGAATTCTATATTTAATGTCCTTTTATTGTTTTGAGAAAACCATTAGTATCTAATTCAAATAGAGTATTAGGATGTACCGCAGAAGGATACCGATATATGGCTGCAGGCGTGTATTAGCATAATTTAGGATCATTAGGTAAAGCTGTGTAATTATTTGGATCAAAGTGAAGAGGTAAAAATGTGCAAATAAGTGAAAAAGTGTGGAGGTTCTTATATAAAATATATATATATTTCTGCCTGATAATATCACAGCATCGGAGTAAGTTTCAGTGCCTGTGCAATTGGCTGAATATTGATATAAGCTTAGAGAGTTATATCACGGTTCACCAGTCTGATTGGGGTCTTAGACACATACACACACACACACACACACACACAAACGCACACACACCCAAATATGCACCGTACATATGCAGACTACAATACAGTCGAATACAAATTAAATAACATTTTAAGCAGTGGAGTTATATTCACAGATACAAACACACATTTAGATATTGTTAGTGTAGTGTTTGTTAAATAGAGTACACACACACACACACACACATGGTCTACTCTAAAGGGACTGTGCTGCAACTAAATATCATTACTCATCAGAGAAAAAACTGTTCTAGTAATTACCCCAAATACTCCCACTGTTAAGTGACAACTCATACGGGCTGCAAAAAAAAAGAAAACTACACTGACTGCTGCTGTTTTTTCTGTTCTTTATTTGCTGCATTATGTAGCCAGAAACCGGTGAGATCAGTGTTCGTGTCCATTTTCTGAAACATTTTACTCATTACCAACGAAGCTTCGATAAAAGTGCTTGTGTACTGCTGTGACCACATACTGAGAGGAGGGGGAAGTGAGAGTCGGGCATGAGAGGAGAAAAGACAGACGGAGAAAGTGACGGAGATAATGAGACAGAGATGGAGAAAAGATGGGGGAAGTCAGAGAGGCGGTAAAGAGAAGAAGAAAAAAGTGTCAGGAGGGGCTGACGAAACTCAACCTGAGCTCTAAATGGCTCCGTAACAAGAGGCTGAGACAGCAAAATGAAATTATACACACACACACACACACACACACAGTACCAAGCTCTCACCCTTTATTGTCAAGTTCACGTGGACAGGCAAATTCCCCTCCGTGATACATATTGTGTTGCTTTCATACATTTGTTTATTGTTCTCATGCATGGATTACATTGTTTCAAACAGGCTTCATGCAAAAAGGTTGCACTTAACACATCCCCCCGCCGCCCCACACACACACACACACACACACACACACACACACACACACACACACACACACACACACACACACACACACACACACACACACACACACACACACAGCATTATATCTATATGGTCAAAAGGAGTTGATATGCATTGCACACACACACACGCACATGCACGTATAACCCCCCCCCCCCCCCCCCAACACACATTTAGCCTCACACACGGTGATAGGTCTTTCAAAGGGGTGTTTCACACATCATCGCATTTCAATTAGTAGGTAAGACACACACACACATACACACACACAGAGCTTGACAGTCTGTCCGTTGGGTGAAGAAGATTCATTTGGATTCTCATCTCTTCTCCTTCCACTTCCCTTCTGTATGTGCCCTTTCTTTTCTCTCTCCCTCTTTCTCTACTTATCTCCCCTCTGTATATTCACGGTGCTCTCTCTCTCTCTCTCTCTCTCTCTCTCTCTCTCTAGCTTTCTCTCTACATCACTGTGAGTGACAGTGGTTTGACCTCCGGGGTTGTCAGGGGAGGCTGTTGCACAGACGTCCTGAATAGAGGAATCTTTCCCTGGTGCGAGTCTGCTGAGGGCTGTAGGATGAAGAAATCCTGCAGCCACATTCCTTACCAGGAACTCACAATACTTTCCACAGTGAGTGTGGCTTCGCGAGATAGTTTGTCCGTCTATGAACTCAATCCATCCATCCGTTTACTTTTGTTTATCTGGGTCCGGGTCTCTGTGGCAGCAGGCTTAGTAAGGTCGACTTGACGCACCTCTCTTCCAGCTCCTCTTGAAGGATCAAAACCATGGAAATAAGCCTCAAGTTATATAATAAACCAGAATTCTCCTTCTCTGTGATGTTCATCTTCAATCTGACTTTATTAGGAAACTCCTCGGTCATCATTTATATTTTACAAAGCACTATGGGGGGGCGAACAAGCTTCCTCCAGTGTATTTATTAAAGAGTAAACAGCACAGTGACTGTGAGCTAAATCAGAGCGATGTCATATGACTGGCACACAGGTAAGAGGCAGCAGACTGAGGTCGTACAGAGGTCAAGAGGACGTTTAAGAGCTGTCTACGTGTGTTTGTGTACGTCTGTGTGTGTGTGTGTGTGTGTTTTAGAGGGGATGGACAGACAATAGTTCCCCAGTTGGAAAGGGTCCATCCCCTCTAAAACACACACACACACACACACACACACACACACACACACACACACACACACACACACACACACACACACACACACACACAGTGAAGGTGAGACAGGTGTTAAGCATGACATTGATTCCATGCACCCTCTACTCAATAGACACACCTCAAACCCTCTCGTTCTCTTTTCCACGATGTCCTTCCTCCCTTATCTCTAAGCCTCCATCCTCCTCTTCTTCCGTCTTTCTTCATCCTCCAGATCCTTCTTAACAGACTTTTTACTCTTCGGATGTGACTGACAGTGTGTCACAGCTCTTACAGGAAACTGGACAGTACATTTAAGGATTTAAAAATGTGTTTTTGCCTCAGTGCTTTACAACAAACTGAATGTCAAAAATCATAAATAAATGTATGTGACTATAACTCGTTGCATTTCCAGGGTTTCCAGGAAAGCAGATCATGTGAAAACTCGGCTCTGTTGCTTCTCACACCCACACAGATGTATTGTTTGTTTGTTTGTTTTTCTCACAGAAAAAAAAACATTTATTGGTGATAATGTTTTTTTTCTTCTTCTATAATCCCTCTCTTTCTCTAATGTGTCTTTTATTGCACAAGTACAGAACAAAGCCCCGAGGCGCTACACACACATACACTCTCTCTCTACCTCACACACATATGCTCTCTCTCTCTCTACCTCACACACACACACACACACACGGCACATACAGAAACATAGCACAGTAAAGTAAGTTTGGATTCATTTAAACAGATCACACAAGACTTGCACACTCACACGCTCAAAGATCCATTTACTCACATACACATACACACACACACACACACACACACTTTAATACACATACTGTTGATGTCATGATGTAACTGTGTCAGTAAAGCACTAATTCCTAAAACTGTAAAGCTTACAGTTGCTCACACAGAACAACACCTGGGTGAGTGTTCTCCCGGTGTTATGAGGGAGAAGCTGTTAGCCCTCGGCTACAGAGCCGGCCGACAGACCAAGGAAAAACAGAGACGGAGAGTGGAGGAGAGAGAGAAACCAGACATGGCAAACAAAGGGAGGAGAAATGTGTGTGAGTGTGTGTGTGTGTGCGTGTGTGTGTACACCCTGTTGCCAGTGCTAAAGTTGTATTGCACAGGGCTTTTAGGACATCGACCATCAGCAGAGCAACTAATAATTTTATAATTTATAAGCTTATAATTTCCTTTTAAACCTCAGTTCTTTGTGCATGGCAGGGCTCCTCCCCAGTGTGTGTGTGTGTGTGTGTGTGTGTAACAGTTGGGCTTGTTGGCCTGTACTTGTGTGAGACCTTTGTGCCATATCTTCTCACTCGCATGGACACGTGAGAAAATAACAACATCTAAAAGTTGTTCTGGTAATCTGCCTTACTTATCACCGTGGCGACGGTCAGGGGGGGGGGGGATTCTGTGTGCCGAGCTCCTCCGACAAGGAACCAGGGGTATTCTGCAACTTCTACAGGTGTAGAGAATACGGCCAGCTGCATCCCCGCCTGGAACGGCTCCATCCTGAACCGTAAGTCTTTCTAGAGCCGACTTCTACACCTCGCGGTGTCGGAGGAACGCCAAAGGGATTACCAACGAACCCCCCCCCCCCCCCGGCTCAAACTGTTCTGCCTGCTGCCGTCTGGCAGACAGTACCACAGCATCCGGTCCCGCACCACCAGGCTCAGCGACAGGTTCACCCCACAGGCCGTAAGTCAGCTGAACTCTTGAGCTCATCACTGGACACTTCACCATGTATCTACTGTCTGTCACTCATTCCTGTGTAGACTTATATTTTACACCTTAGTCCAACTTGCACGATCATGTTTTGAATTTTCTTTTTAATTTCAAGTTGTTACTCGTGTGATCTTCCTTTTTTTGTACATATTAAATAAGCATTTTTCCAATACGACTGCTTCACTGTTATTGTTTTGCATTTGATGAATAAAGAACTTGCACTTGATCGTATAGCCAAGTCACACTAATGTCACAGAGTTGAGCATGTATAGCAAATGGTCATATGGTTAGTTTTTGCAACAAAAAAACAAAAATAAGCAGCATGACTATTCTACAGTGAGAGCCAAATCTCACTGAACACAAACACCGACGTGAATTATTATTTAAATCAACAAGAGGAACGATAGAGCACATAAGGAAGCAGCACAAGGAGTTGGCAGGAGCACACCGGCAGAGTGACGGGGAGTGCTCTGCCTGAACTAATGCTATGTTTCATTAAGGCCATGCACAGAATCACAACGTTCACATCGCCCCTGAATCCCTGGTAATTGCATTTATATTGGTCGATTTACTTCAACTTCTTTCTTTTATATACTTTGACTCAGACGTCTTTGCAAATGTTACGCTTAAAAAAAAAGCTACGTTGAAATTGAAACTCTAATTGAAAAACGAAAGTGTGAAAGAGTGAAAGCCACAAAGCCATTACTTTATCAGAGAAATAAACCAAGAGGCGTTACACTTTCTCTGTCGGAACATACAGGACCACCACCACACACACGCACACACACACACACACACACACACTCCAAGATACTAAACTGGAGTGATGAAGGACATGGTGCCGCGAGGAAGGAGAAGAGGTCCTTGACTAAAAAAGAAACAGATATAAGAGTTTTTCTGTTGATACGTGTCAAATTCCACATTTCTTACGTTGTCTCGGTTCCATGAGAAAGATATTGGATTTAATTAATTAAATATGTTAACGTCCGTGTCGTCCCTCAGCGTCGCCCGTGAGGCTGGTCAGGATGGATCCTGCCGAGTCATGATGACACTGTGAGGACACGGCTCTCCTCTCAACCTTCATATGTTGGGATGGTTTGACAGATAAAGACAGTCCTGACCTCACACGCTACACTTGTGAATGAACTCACAAAGCTGTAAGACCAAACACATTGACCAGTTATGGCTACAGCGACTGCGTAGTTTGCCCAAGTCATGGTGCGCAGGAGAACATTTAATTTAACTCATGGCTGCTAAAATAAAAGAGGATCAGAAACAACATTTTCATTCACACTTTCTGGCCGACGAGTGCTAAATGTGGTGAACAAAGTAAGATATTTGGGTCTAATCATCAATGATATATGTGATGATGACGATGCTGAGGGCCAGTGTGGCACACTGTGTCTAGTTCATATGGGAAAAGGCACTCTTTGGAGCCTGATGTACGACGTCCTATGTTTGTCTCTGCATGTTGACATCTTTCACGTGTGCTTGGTGAACTTCTACTTCTACAAAGTGACACAGGTTCTCTGGTTTTTTGGAAACATGAACAGATGTATGTGTATTAATCACTGTAGACTTTCGAACTGCAATAATTATATCTCCGAGGTTATTTTCTTCGTTTTTTTCTTCGGTATTTATAATCTTTATTGGATTGATGTGTCTGAAACAACGTTAAATCAAGTAAACTGAATATCAACCAAGCAGATCTTGTCTATTCTCAAAAGAAGCCACAAACAAGTGAGTTTTTTTATCATCCATTCTCTATACATGTCCAGTATAAACACTTTAATACTACTTTACTCTACGCGGCTGTCCACAAGAACACAAGCAAATCACTCAAGGTGACTCTTCCCAAAACCAAGCGTACCAATGCTTTGTCTGCGAGATAAAGGCAATGACAAAAAAGAGGAAGAAGAGGGGAGGGAAAGAGAGGAATAGGGAGATTAAGAGAGGAAGACAGAGAGAACAGGGGGAGGGGCGGGGGTGGGAATGTGCATGCGGCAAACAGAAAAGGACAGACTGAAGTCATTCAAGCTTTTCTTCCCCCTGAATAATCCCAGTTTTGTCCAAATTTAGTTGGAGGAGCTCGTGGAACAGCCAGTCCTCGACTTCAGCCAGAAAGTCGTGGAACAGCACCAACTGGATTTCTCTCCCTCTTTCTTTCTCTGTCACTCTATTTTCTTCTTTCACAATTTCTTTCACTCCTCCCCTCCACAGTGAATACATATTTTGTAAATGTGTCACTGGTAGAGCTAGGATTGTCAGGAAGGGGGTCAAATTGACCTATTAGGACTTTTCTTTGGGGTCGTTGCTTCAGTACTGACAATCTTTACCCGATGAGTATTAAGAAAGACGTGTATTTTGGTGTACGAGTTAGAGGACTACGGTGGCCGATGCAAAAACACGAAAAAACGTAAAATATGAGAAACACAACGATTCTTATTTTCAGGGGATTATACTAAAGAGGCTTAAACGAGCCTGTCCTTGGTTTTACGGGGGACAATTGGGCACAGGGAGGGTGCAGGACAATTTACTGTTATTGTTGCTATGGTGCACTCGGGATCAACCCGGTGTCTGCAGGTGTAACACAGCATCCTCCTCACAGAACATTAAACACTTCTAAGTTAAAGAAATCTCTGGAGTGATGCACAAGGAAATGTATTTCATTATTTTATGTCTCGGCCCTGCACAGGGCGCTGTTCAGGAGCGTTAGTCTCAGTCTTGCACTCAACTCTAAATCTAAATAAAGACAACTGCTGACCAAAAGTCTTCTTCCTTTACAGTTAGCGTGCCACTGTTTCATATACTTATTGCATACACATGGTCTGCATATGCAATCATGCCAATTCCACTGTGCTCTTTGTCCACCGGTTGCTCTCTGGACTGCGACATTCACACTCGTTGACATTGAAAGCACCACATATCCAGGGGAGGACAGGAGGGGCATTACAATGAAGGGTTTTAAGTCATGAATCCCTTTTTTTGGCTTCACATTTTATTATTAAAGTTATAAATTATACAGAGACATTGTTACCCTATTGAAAGATAATTCGTGAATTACATTTGAGAGCCATCATCTTATAATGATCCGACTGAAAAATATCTATATATTTTTTTACTTTCCAATATCATTCTCTGGTCCATCTATCTATGGTGTCTTGAATTCAATCTGAAAGTGTCTAGAATCTAATATTTTATATTATTGTGCCAATGCTTCTAAATGATGATCATTATTATAAACCGATGATACGCTATAATACAATTGTTGAAAATGTGATTAGAATAAATCAACTAGTTAAGTTTATACCAGTGCTATACGTATAATACGTAGTTCAATGTGTTAAATGTTTAACATGTTGATGATATCCTCACACAAATAAACTACAATATAGTGCCACACACACCTCTTATGACTTCCATGCACACAGCATCATATACATTCTTCAGATGGCCTCCAAGTTGCTGAAGACCTTTAGTCTGACACACGACTCCAATTCCTCCATGCACATCAACACGACTGCAAAAGGTCAAACAGAAACAGTAACTGTGTAACTTCCCTTTTTATCTTATTACTTTTATATATTTACAACATTGCATTATTTAAAACATGTAGAAAATCAAACCAGCAATGTTCCCGTCCCTATCCTACCTACCACTCTGTTACTCTTAGTTCCCTCCCAGCTGCTCTTTCCCTTCCCCATGTCGTGGAGCGCTGTGCTGCTGGCGGCGCTCCGATGCTCTGGCATCGGCGCAACACGCCTCCACTGGCTGGTCTCGAGCCTGCAGCGCTCTGCAGAGCCGAGTCGCGCGTGCCCACCATAACCTCCCGTGGCACAGAGCAGCGGCAGGAGGACATGGGTGCCACCTCGTGCCAGGTGTGTGTGCTCAGGTCAAACTTGCGCACTGCTCCGCCGTGTCAAAGCCATCAAAACAGCAGACGTTCCCATTGAGGACTCCTGGTTGTATGTCTCGTTGTCCAGTCGTCAGTGTGGATATCGTATGCCTCGATGGCGTTGGTTGGGTCACCGCCACTCGAGCCTCCGATAGCCAACATGATGGCATTAGCACCTTTAGGTTGCGCTGGGCTTTCCTCAGCTCATCCCCTCTCCAGAGACCTGAAGCAGCTTTCTTCAACTCCTGTGCGGGTCCACACACATCCCAGTCCGTTGACTCGGCAGTCCCAGAGCCGTGTTAGCCTCGACCTGCCGAGGGGAAGGGCAGTGGCGCGCTCGTGCGTAGTATTAGCGATGGTGTCCACAGCTTCCTCAGCAGCTGATGGCGGCGGCACGACCACAACCACAAAGAGACTGCTCTCGGAAGATCCTCTCGGTCATTTACCAGCGCGAGCTCATCCGTTCTATTTAAAGACCTCTCATGCTCCCCGTTATGATGACTGATTCGAGGGTTTGTATCTCTCTCGTTTAGCCCTCCGCACACACCCGATCAACAAAATCATGCTCCTCCAGCTTCGGCCTGCAGGCGCGATCAGCTGAGCACGGAGTAGGCAGCGGTCCCCGTCATTTTTTGCTGTGGCAGGCAAGGACGAGCGAGAGTGTTGCAGATGTGGTGGGGGATGCTCCACAGACAATTGTAGGGTTGTGAGTGCAGCCCTCAGTTTGGCTCCGCCCCCAACATATTCCCTAATCAATGCCAGTTAATGCAAGGCACCTGTTGGCTTGGCCTCATTCCTTTTGGGCCCCTGTACTGGCCCTGTGGTGCCTCGTAGTGGTTTTCGTGTCACAGGTGTGTATGTGACCATTTAGCATGCCAACTATTATGAAATACAGATTATTTACCTTTAATACATTTTATATTTTATAAATGTCATCATTGTCCTGCCAGAGTTCCCCATTTTTGAGCTGTTAAGTAGTCACAACCTTAAATTGTATTATTTTGCAGCACTGTGCGTCCTTTTAATCCCTGTTTATCATTTCTAGGTTCACTTGCGTCTATTTTGGCCTGTTTTGTTTATGGTTTGCATGTTTTGGCCGGTTTTTTTGTTTGTTGATTCCTTCTAATAAAACATTGATTTCATTATTCCGAAACACGTCTCTGTCTCTATCAGTAATGAATCTGTGTGCCGTAACAATTCTATAAAAACACAAATTAAAGTTGTGAAGCTTGCGTTTTCTGGGGTGTAATTCCCCAGGTGGCGTTGGTTGTTTCCTCTTGTTCCCCCCCGAAGGCCCCGCCACACAGAGATCAAACACACAGTCTGTTGGTCCTGATGCGGTTAGTGGTTTCGATGGCCTCCCTGACCATGGGGCTGGCACTCCGGGTTATTCCCCCACTCATTGGACATCAAATTGCTCCTCATGTGGTCCATACTCGTAGAGGCCAGTCAAACCCACACAGAGAAAACAGGGCAGAATATTTTCATTGAACTTGATGCACTGCACTTGAGTCCAGTGAGACTTGAGACGTCTGTTGCTTTTTATAACCATTTATGTGCCAGCCTGTCTCTCGATACTATCTCAGCCAGACTGTGGCACCAAGCTACTGAAGACATAAATCTTTAATAACAGGACATGGATGAATGCTTTCAAAAGATTCTGAGCTATATCTGGCTTTGGATGCACCGACAGTATTTGACAGTAGGATTAACGTATTGTTAGTTTTGGTCTTTCATTGACAGTATAAGCGCAGAATAGAGTAAGACTAAACTCCATTACCATTATCATGTATTGTTTTAACATTTGAAGGGGCAGGAACAATGTTGATTGGCTGTCTACTGTCCTCTGTGTCTCCTCTGTCTTGATTGTTCATCCCCTTCACCTGCCCTCAGCCACTCCTCTGTCTCCTTGATTGGTTAATTCTCTTCACCTGCCCTCAGCCACTCTTGCCTCGTTAGTGTCTCATGCCGTACACCTGTGTTTCCCCCTATATATTGTGCCAGTATTTCCCTTGTCTCCTGTTGGATTGTTGTCTTTAGTTCTGTCTTCCTTGTGCCCTGTGGATTCCTGACCTGCCTGCCCTGACCTCCGATTCTCTGCCTGCCCCCTTTTGGTAGTGATGGTGAGATGAAGCCTCATGAGGCATCGAACCACTTCAGCCAATTGGTTCGAGAAAGGGTTCATTTCTCGAAGCTTCATGTGCTCACGAAACCCCCTACTGGCCAAGTGTATAATCACAGGCATCTGTATCTGAACCACATAATGTGATGCATTGAATTTGTGTGTCTGTTATGGCTGTTGGGAATGACTATGAATTACAAAAATGTATGACTAAATCATTTCTGTACATAAATTATCACATATGTGCATAATAAAATATTTTTTGAATGTATTCTGTGTGTGTAAATGTTCTCAAAATGGTAGTATCATATGATATGGCAGGTTGTGTAATAATGTTATTATGTCACTTTAGGAAAATGGCATGGGCTTAAGCAGGCAGAGGAGAGTGAACGTGTGTGTGTAACTAGGAAGAGGGGACTGAATATGCGTGTGTAACTTGGACAGTGATGTACAGGACAGGGGACATTTTATTCATTTTTATTCTGAAATAACAGTTTCTCAACAGTTCCATCTTATCACCTATCCTTCTCTCCTCACTCTCCTAACTCTCCAAACTATCTCTCTCTCTAAACTCTCCAAACTCTCAACCAACAACCCACATGTTGAATGGAGCCTGAGGGGTTTATATTGCTGTCAAACCTCCCGGCAAAATCTGAACCACTTCCCGAAGCAGTCACGTGGTACAGCCGGGCAGCGAGGCTTCGGATGTCATCATGTTTGGCTCCTCCCCTAAATGAAGCAAGCCTCGATACGCGCTTCGAGGAAACGCCCCCTCCATGACTCGACACACGCTTCGAAGCGTCGGCACATCTCGTAACACTACCTTTTGGACTTTTTGATTTTTGGAACTTTTTGCCTCATTAAAGAGAGTTTTTTGTTATTCATATTGAGTGACAAACCCATGACAGATTCTCTGGAATCTCATTTCCCCATGCTGGTCCATGTAGCGCTCATGATACAGGATGTCTGTCCATATGACTTCAAGTTTACATCTGTGTTTGTAAAAATCAGTTTGAACACAAACTTAATGAAAGCACTCTCAAACTGGACTTGCCTTCATCGACTGTCCATCAGCCAAATGCTGAAGACGTCTAAACAATCGATTGAGACGAGATTACACCATGTGTGCTTTTCGTTCTTTGGGTACGTGGGCGATCCAGCGAAGGACGGCCTCGTACGCAGAGCTCTGTTTTCTCACCTTGAGGTCGTCTCTTTCGAGGATGTCGGCGAGTTGCGGCGCAGAGAGCTGCAGGAACTCTTCAGAGACAACAACCTCCTCACAGTGATCAACGATGTAGCTGGTAGGCCTTGTGCTGCAGTTCGGAGGAGAAGCAGATGTTGGGGAACTGAAAGATGCCGATGCAGTTCTTTGGGCAGGGCTGCTCCCCCAGGAAGTCGCGGCGAGTTTGCACAATGTCCATTACGTCGAGCTGATCGGCGACCGGCGGCAGCGACCGGCAGCAGCTCCTGCAGCTTTCCTTCGTCACAGAAACAGAGTTGGTGTCTGCAAACTCAACGAGGAGCCGCATCATGTCCAAGACCTTTTAGTTGACCAACGTCGGCAGAGGATTGGAAACTGACTTCCGATTCTTCTTCTCATCTTCGCATTGATAACCATGATCATGTTTAAGTACACTCAAAGAAATGACTCATTGGATGAACTCAATTAAATTGTTGGCAGGTTTTCCATCCAATAATTATATACAACTCCAACTCAAATTTAGCACATAAGTGCAATACAATGTAATTAAGTTAGTCCAACTCATTTGTATCAAATACATCTAAAATAAAATAACGATATTCATTAAATTAAATTAATTTGTGTTTGTCCAACTCAAAATATAAACTAACTAACTAACTAAGAAAATATGCAAACTCCACACAGGAGAGCCCCGACTGGGAATTGAACCCACAGACCTTTGGCTATGAGGCGACAGTGCTAGCCACTACACCACCGTACAACCCTGACAGTGTCTTCACCTTGTAAACAACTGATTTTCAGCTGGCGCATGCGCAAAGGGTAGTCCTCAATGAAACACATTTATTTTGAGTTGATATGCACACCATCTAACCTAAATAAATCTAATAAATGAAAGAACTCATACATTTTGTGTTCCACCCATTAAATATAAATATCTATTTTTGTAATTGATTTATTTAAATGTATCAAACAATATTTAAATGTGTCACCTCGAAGAAGGGCTTGAATCGTTTTTGTGAGTGTAACCTAAATAAATCTAATAAATGAAAGTATTCATACATTTTGTGTTACACCCATTCAAAATAAATATCTTCATTTTGTAATTGATTTATTTAAATGTATCAAACAATATTTAAATGTGTCACCTCTAAGAAGGGCTTGAATCGTTTTTTTGAGTGTAAGCATACTTGTGTAACTAGCATTAAGAATATCACTGCCTCATAAATGTCACAAATATATCATATTCAATTTTGCATATAGTTTTTTTCTTATTACATCCCTGATAAACTGGCAATATCCACAAGCTATGGGACGTAAGATTGACAGGCATAACGTTATGCTTTATTAGTTGCTTCTTATGTGTTTCACATGAGCCACATTAGTGTTGGTGATGTGTCACCAAAGGGACAGAAGACATAAATGTTGCTATGTTTTGCATATGATCCAAACTGTAATTTTGTTTTTGACAGAAGCTATTTCATCATCTCTCACTTTTATTACAGATGTCCACCAGTAATATAAGCAACTCAGTCATTGTACTGCTAGTTTACACTCCCTGGTCACTGTGTTAGCGACTATATATCCACTGACACAGATCTACCAGATGTGAATGTTTTTGTTTTTGTTCAAATTACATTCGTGCCGATTCAACTACATGTTTATTACCGAGGTTGAGATTTGCAGTGCTATGCATCCATGCAGGAAGCCATTCATGCACACATCGACACACACTTACAGAGTCAAAGACATATTCATTGCCCAAAAATCTGCAGTAACTCCCTGGTATTAAACCTCTGCCTTCCTCAAGGGCAAACACAGCAGGTAGTCTGAGATCTAATTAGCAAGTTAGCCTTTGGTTGACTGAGTAAAGTCCCCATCCAAGAGAAATCCGAGCTCAGTTCACCACATTGTACTGTGATAAAGAGGGAATGTGTGCAGCAGTAAACAGTAGGAGGGAGCATTGTGTTGACAAATGGCTGCTAAATACAGCGGCTTCCGATTAAACAGTATCCGGGGAGGTGTTCATAAAACAAAGAGGCAGTGGAGAAAGATGACTGCAATCAAACAGATTTCATCAAAGTGCTTGAACTTATTCAACGGGGTCATTGTGCTTGTTTTTCAAATCACTGGGCCACTAATCTGTCTTGAAGGCAAACAACTCAGGAGTGAGATGTAAAAACATTCAGACACACAGCGTGAGCTCAATATATTTACAGGGGGAACACGTTTCCAAAGCCCCAAAAGCAGAACAACTGGAACTATAAATCATTGAAATAGGCTGATAGAGTCATTCATCAATAACAATGATGATTGAGAATTGAAAACAATGCCTATTTGCATTTTGAATTGCTGGAAAATCAATTAGGGAGCAACTTGTGTGTGACTAAATGTAAAACTATTAATATACTTACATATTAGTATTTTGCAGCATGAAACCTATTTACCTTTAGTATCTCTTGAAAGCTGCCTTTCTCATGTATTATCTATGAATATGTTAGTTAGATTATTTGAAATGATTTAAACCTTGTTTCCCATGTTTAGTTAATTATACAATTTGTTTTTATGGGTTTAATAGTTTACCATTCTTAAATCTGTTTTCTAAGAGTTTTCTGTTAGAAATTTTATTCTAAAAGGGAATTTTGGATAATTGGATTTATTTGTGGATCCTTCTGCACATTTTCTACATTCATGATTCCCAGATGATGAATTCTTCTGACTGGATATCGCCTGACTTTTTCTTTAGTGCCAATAAACAGGTGGACATATGTGGTTAGGAGTGAACAACCTTTACAGATATTGGATAGATTGTCATGAAATATGATTTATTTGTTTTAAGTTAAATATCTCATCAATGATTGGAGGAATTTGAACATTATGAGTTACTTATTCCTCTTAATAGCAGTGTTTTTTGTGGCTATTTTAGCACTGAGGTATTCTTGTGTCTTTTGAAGTCTTATTATAATGTTTGGACTTTATGATTGCATTCACTCTGGATAATTATTCGGTGGTGGAAGGTGCTTGAAATATCCAAATGTAGATTGAATGTGGACTCCAGCAATAAAGTTAATGGTGTTACACAAAAAAGAAAAAAACACTTTTACATTATATTTAACAACATTATATTTTATAAACCTGAGCTATTGACCTTCAAACTCAGCATCAGTCAGGAAAAATTGTTTCCATAAATTGTACTCATTGCAATAAAATGGTAATTCAGTATTATTTATCATTTCTTGCATCTCTCTCTCTGCAGAATGTTCCCGGTGTGAGGTTATGCAAGCATAACCATGATTAACTGGAAATATGACTAAACAATCCTCTGAGCGCCTCTCAGTCATTATGCCCAAATATGACAAAGTGTTTATAATACGAGAAACAAAGAAACGGGAGCCACAAAGTGTGAGCAGAGCAGATATATGACTGGACACTAATGAAGATGTATGTTGCCAATACACCTCACTGTGTGTGTGTGTGTGTGTGTGTGTGTGTGTGTGTGTGTGTGTGTCTGCTTAGGAAGAATGGACTTCATTGGGATCTAAATAGCCTCTAAAAGAGCTTGATGAATGCAAGTAGGAGAAAAAATGACACTTGTCAGTTACAATTTATTCTAATAGTAAAACGTCTATTGCTCTATCATCCTTGTCATGTCTGTGAATCTATCTGCCATTACCACATCCGACTGATTCATAAATTATCCCCCCTGACTTTTTTTTCTTATCACCTTGTTGCTGTAGTTTGAAAGTGTGTGTGTGTGTGTGTGTGTGTAGATATGTATCAAATAGTCCACCACATTTGTATGGCTTGTGCAGCGACCTCTGACCTTAGCTGAGCCTACAGCTGCAGGACTTGACTCTGAGGCTGTCAGTCGGACTTAAATAGAAATAGTTTTGTATGTTGTTGCTTGAGAATTTAAGCGTCAAAACCAGAAAGCGCAGCAGCAGAAAGTCTTCCATGAAAGGATGAACACAGCCGCTCTATCACGCTAGTTGTGTGCCGTTAAACCTTTAAAAAAGAAGAGGGTGCTCTGAGATTATGTCATCACAATACCTACAACAAACAAAAACTGATAATGGGATAAAAATATTGCTGAAATATTATATATTTTTGCTTGCTACATGCATCAATTTGATGTCAAGCAACAGTCTTCTCATCGCTCCACACAGACGATCTGGATGTAAACTCGTTTTATAACATTCGTGCAGCGAGCGAGGAAAAAAGTGAAAAGGCAGGATTGAGGAATAAAAGAATATTTCTGAAGCACTTTGGTTGTAGTTTGTATAACTTCTCCAAAGCCGCTACAGACTGCAAATAAAAACAACTCAGAAGTTCAGATGGGTCTGTCAACAGTCAACAGTCAAGTTGCATTGTGGGTGATGTAGGTGTCATGTACTGACAATACTGACGATTGTGTGGATTTAATACTCGTGCTCTCTCTGTGCGATGCTCTTTCCAAAGGTTCAGAAGGAACTTTTCTCAGTTTGCAAAAAATGTAAAAAAAAGAAAGCCTGCCATGTATTTCCATCGACTTCCATCGTGTCTCTATCTCCAGGATGAAAACCACCGGGGTCACATGTAGTTTTCCTGAGGCCTCGATATGATCAGTGCCATATACACATGATCAGTCACAATAAACTGAATTGAATCACTGTGAGCGGGCTTTTTGAGATCAATGACTAAAACACAAACTGATACTCTGTTTGCGCGAACATGTTATATGTTGGATTATTTTTTGAATTGTCTCAGCAGTGGCGTCTAGCCAATAGAGGGCCACGGGGCCTGGCCCCACCCACCATGAGCCACAAACAAAGAAAAAATACATTTACAAGAATTATAATAATTATATTTATTAATCATACAAGTTGTCATTATTTGTGTTTTGGAGATATGGAATATACCCATTAATATTTGTAAGATAGGATATCAAATAGCTTCATATGGGCACCTTATTATATACACGTTATATTATTTATATATATATATATATTTATATTTGATTTATATCATGCAATATGCATATTTTATGATAATATATTTATGATATGTCTATTGTATATTTTACATGAGATGGTATTTATATATCATATTATACAGAATATTATCATATGATATATATATATATATTAATATACTGACTTGTATGAATAAGATGTCCTTATTATGTCAGTGTTGGAATAAATGTTAACTATTTAACTACAAAGTAGTTTGATACCTGTTCACTGTTTTTTCTTTCAAATCAAGGAGAGTGGATGGAGAGAGAGATAGAGAGGAATGGTTAGAAGGCAAAAGAGGACAAGAAGAGGAGAAAGAAGCTGGAATGGGTTCTTTAGGAAGCAATGGAGAGAAGTAAGAAACTGCTGCAATATCCCTGAGAGCCTTCACACACACACACACACACACACACACACCTGTGTGAACACACCACATGTACACACTGCTGATTCTGCACATGACACCACACACACATTATCTCTCTCTCACTCTCACACACTCACACACACACACACACACACACACCTCTGCCTCTCCGACTCTTTCATTTTAACCTTGCACAAATCCAGATCCAAATCAGTGAAGGACATTAAAACGTTTCTTTGCTTGGTTTTTATTCCCTTCAGCTAAATTGGCCCGCTGGTCGACTCTGTTACACTTCAAAAAGAAACACGGAACGGTAATAATGAAAAATACCTGTGTGTGTTTGAGTACAATTCATTACAATGATATTGATCTGCTCAGAGGAAAACGCTCTGCGGCTACTTCTGCCACTGTTTCCTCTGGAGGCCACGACAACATTGTGATTTATGATGAGTCAGCAGGAATTTGTTTAACTATGATCTTCAGAAAAGTACAATAGGCTCTTTGTTTTGTACGTTGACGATGCATCTCTGTAAAGTTGAGTAAAATATGGATGTTAGTCACGTATTATCGCACATAGCCGTAACATTTATGCCATTTTGACTTAAAATATTTACCTTCACTCCAGACACCAGCGAGCCAATGTTGTAAAAATGATGAGGCGGAAAAGCGACGTCAACGTTACGTGGATAAAGTCACATAATGAAAACAGACACTATATTGTACGACAACGTGGACGCTCCATAGGCCGAACCGAGAGGGCATGTGGTCGACCACCGTTATCGTTAACTTTATACGTAACGTGCAAATACAGACAGGCATAGCAACAGTAACTAAGGGGAGGCCCCAAACAGCTTTTTTTATGCAGTTCTTCAAGAAATGCAGACACTTACTAATTACCTTCGCATTGAAAATGCGGAAGGTTATGTTTTGATCGCCGTGTATTTATTTATTTAATTTATTTATTTATTTATTTGTATGCGTGTTATTCGCATAACAAAAAAAGTTTTAAACCGAATCGCATGAAATTTGGTGGAATGATTGGTTATTATCCGGGGACCATTTGATTAGATTTTGGGATCGATCGGGTGAAAAGTCAAGGTCAAGGTCATGAAAATGTCAACATCTTCTTGAATTGCATGCCATTTGGTGGGATGATTGGTTATTATCCGGGGACCATTTGATTAGATTTTGGGATCAATCGAGTCAAAGGTCAAGGTCAAGGTCATGGATAGGTCAAAATCTTCTTTTTACCATAGCACGGTCAATTTATATCTAATTGGCATGCAACTAATGCCAAAATGTTCATAATTCAATGCCCAATGTTGTGATATGCGAAGGTATGCGCTCTACCGAGTGCCCATTCTAGTTAAACTCTGTACAAAGCAGTAGAAATCACAGGCGAACCCCTTGATGGCCTCAATAATTGATTTTATAACTTTAAGGGTTGGAACTCCTCACATATCCTGGTGTGAGGGCGATGTATGGGGGCTTTCCGTATCTTAAAATAAAAACGAGAGCTGCAATTCATCTGGTAAAGTCAGCAGATTCATCCTCAACTGGTCTTGTATGTTTTAGACATCAAAAGATTGAACGAAATAAATGAATATTTCTGGAAATAAGTATGAGGTTTTCTTCTACTGAGGCTCACCTTTGTGAAGGTGTGTGTGTGTGAAGAGAAAGTAATGAAAATAGCACATTGGCTCAACCAGCTTAACCCAGACAAGTAAAGGTTAATGAAAAACGAGCCCCGAAACTAAACGTGTAATTTCTCTGAGAGGCTGTAGAGCGTGTGTGTGTAGTACTGTAAAGACACACCTTGCCTGTGTGTGTGTGTGTGTGTGTGTATGTGTGTGGTATGCTAACCACTCACACAGCCACAGGAAAACCCTGTAAAGTAACTGTATAATTATGCAAAAGAAACTGACTGCACACGCTCTTAAAAACACGTGATTCTTCAATGTGAATCAACAGTTGTAGAGAGTTCTCAGTAAAATTTCTGTTAATAAGAATATGGATCAGAGTAGAACTTTTTCTGTCCCGTCAGCTTTTTTCTACCGAGGAGCATTGCAGCACCACGGACCTACTTCTCGTCTCCTCCGTCTGTATCGCTGCACATTGCACCGACTTCAAACACTCGAAGCAAAGAACAAAGACAAGATAGATAAACTTGGTCCAGGTCTATAATACAAACACATTAAAATATTGATTAAGGAATCAGGAGACTGATCCTAAAAAGCCTACAAATGACTAATGTTGTAATTAAAGCAGTAAGTAAAGAATGACAAAATCTAAACCAAAAATTATTTGTTCCGTTAACCGATATCCTGTGTAATGATTTTTCAGGAAGTCCTCGTCCCCGAGCTCGATAACATACTGTTCCCAAGCCAACGAAGAAACTGTAACTCTGGCTTAACAGGCACAAAACAGCTGACACGACGACACCCACCCACACACACACACACACACACACACACACACACACACACACACACACACACACACACACACACACACACAGGTATATTACCGGTCCACCAGGGAACTAAACTGCTTACAGGACACACTGGTAGGAGTCCTTAATGACCTACGGTGTGTGTGTGTGTGTGTGTTTGATGAAAATGTGTGGACACAAACAACTTTTGTATCTGCATTTCCACGTGTCTCACACAGCTTGCGTGTGTGTGTGTGTGTGTGTGTGTGTGTGTCTTTCTGTGCTCCTGAGCATAACTTTGTTGCATGCAGGGTTTTTTTCTTCCTCTGAGTGTGTGCTTGTGCGTGTGTGTGTGTGTGTGTGTGTGTGTGCGTGTGTGTTTGTGGCTGTGTGTGGATCAATAAAGCTATAGCTGTAATAAGCCAGCTAAGCTGCTGTGACAGTATTGCATCTATCCCCGGAGAACAAATATGAGAAACTGTTGTCTAATTTACCTGAACAGCACATTTCAGAAGTGCTTCATTTCCTAAAATCGTATACATGCACGCACACACGCACACGCACAGACACACACACTGTTGTGCGGGTAATGGATAGAATACATTAGCACCATAAGGTTGTTGACATAAGGATGTAGAGGTTCCTTGAACACACTGTATTGCCACATTAAAGATGTTGAGTTAACTTCCTTTAGCTTCATCTCACCGCTTCACATGTTCACGGTTCAAGATTTTTATTTGCCATTTGTGGATAGACCAACAGTCCAGACACATTGGAGTGGTTGTGCAGGGACAACAGAGGTAAAAACACACTCTAATAAGAAAAATATAAAATCACACTATATGTAAGGTAATATGTACACGGTGAAATACAGTTTTAAAAACAAGTTCTCAACATAAAAAGGAGAGGGCAAATGTTAATAAAAGGCTAGTCCTGAGTGCTGCTCCTAGCTTGTGAAAAGAAAAGAGCAAAAAGATCAAACACCGCATTGACTTTAAGATCCTCCTCCATGCATTCAAGGCCATCCACAACCTCGCCCCTCCATATCTGTCTCACCTCCTCCAAATCAACATCCCCACCCGGTCTCTCAGGTCTGCCTCCTCCGTCAACCTGACTGTCCCCCCAGCTCGTCTGTCCACCATGGGGTCAAGAGCCTTCAGCCACTCCGCCCCTCCCCTCTGACATCAGAAACATGGACTCAATCTTTTTATTCAAAACCCACCTCAAAACTCACCTTTTAGGCAGGCCTATGCCTGACTTGTTCCCCGTCATGGTTGCTCTGCTGCAGACGGTTCTGCTTTTTAACTGTTCTGCTTTTTCAATTGTGTCCACCCTTGAACTGTTTTTAATGTGTTGTACGGCGACCTCTCCACCACCTCCTACAGGGACAGAGGAGTACTTTCTCCAGACGTCTCCTCACGCTCCGCTGCCACAAGGACAGATACAGGAGAACATTCCTGCCGACGGCTATGAGGCTCTATAACAGATCACCTCTTGCCAGATCATAGTGCAATAACTACAATAATAACTTCATATTTACACTATGTTGATCTGCACTTCACACATTTCATTTATTTACACTACACACATACACACACATTTCATTTACACTACACACATACACACACTTTGCATTTTGCACACTGTCTATATTTAATATTTTTATATTTAATTTAATTTGTCAGTATTGTGTATGCATATATGTTGTATATATACATATATTTTTTATTTTATATTTTACTTTGTATACTTCTATATCTTTCATCCCTGTTTTTTATATTTTATATTTTATTTTTTATTCTTGTGTGTTTAGTTTATTGGTGCTGCTACTGTTACGACAAATTTCCCCTTGGGGATTAATAAAGTATATATCTATCTATTTATCTATCTTGTAAGGCGCCTTATAAAATAAATGTATTATTAAAAGCAAGTCAATCCCTGCCCAAAATAATCTGAGCACAAGAGAAAAGAAAACTGGAGGAATCCTCTTCTCCATCTTTCCATGAAGTGTTCGTCAGCTAAGTTTTAAGGTGAGAAAATGATTCTTGAAAAATCAAGTTTACAATAAAAGAACCTTGCATCTTTATGTGATTTACTTTGTATTGAACCTTATGCAAGGTCAGGCATCGATACTGTGTGTGTGAGAGGGTTTTGTTGTGTCACCTTGTAAAGCAACATTCAGGGAGAAACCGTGTAATCATTTCAAACTGTTTTCGATTTAAATAAATGTTTTTTGGAAGCTTTTTCGCCTCCAGCCTCTAATTAAATGGTTATTTTCCCTTCGTCGTCCACAGTTATTTCTCGTCTTCATTGATAATTAATAACATGGAAACCATTAGCCTGTAGATAACATCACAGCAAGCTACAGTGCATGTAAGAGAGGTAAAGAAAAAATAAAAATAAAACCAAAAGGTTACTGTAAACAAACTGACAACTGTTCTAATCGATTGAATTGAATGCTTCAATGCCAGCAACTGTTTATTTGTGATTGGGCTAAATAAACTTTATTATATATTTTCCTATCAGTATGTTTGTACACACAAGCACTAACACTGAGTTTAACCGTGTCACACAACTTGAAAAGAAAGGTGAAACGTTTTTAACCAAAGTGTAACACACACACACACACACACACACATTCACACACACACACACACACAGTTTATTTGTATAGCAATTTTTCAAAAATTAATTTGTTGTCTCGGTGCTTTATCTGTCTGTAACATAGACATTCCCCCCAAAACCTCACATCGGACCAGGAAAACTCCCAAATACCCCTTCAGGGGAAAAGAAAGAAAAAAAGGAGGAGAGAGGAGGAGGAGGAGGATCCCAGATGGAGGATGATAGATGTCATGTCATGAGACAGACAGGACAGATTTAAAAAATAAATTCAATCAATGTGTATGAGATAGTAGTAGTAAGTCAGATTCCATATCCATTCCACGAGACATCACATGACTCAGATGGGGGGGGGGAGGAGGAGGAGGAGGAGGAGTCAGAACAGTGCAGTGTCAGGCAGGGGAAGGCCCACACCCAGACCTCAATGATCCATCAGGCAGATAGGATCTATGTCGTCTCATCCGGGTCGATGACCCCCCAACGAGACGTCAAAAAGGGGAGAAAGCAAAGAAGCAAAGTTAGTATTGAGTGATTGAAATTCATCCTATCAGAGAGAAAAGAAGAGGAAGAGTACTCAAGTGCCCCCTCTAACCCCGCAGCTATAAGCCTATAGCAGCATATATCAAGGCTGCAACCCTGCAACCTGATTCAGCCCCTATAACTAAAAACTAAGGCTCTGAAGGTCTTAAGTCTACTCTAAGGTAGGTGTGTGGTGACTGTGTCCGGACTGACTGTGGTAAAGCTGGAAGAGATAAAGAAAGGCTAAAGGCTCTGTTTCTACATGTTCATGAGTGTCTGTCTGTGGTCATTCATAGAGATAAAGAGCATAAGTGCAACACCTGCAACTGATATTGTTCACAGAAATAACAACAAATACATAACAATGTTTCACATGTTTCCTCTCCAGGACTGATGGGATCGAAAGAGACCACCTACTGCCATGATCCAGAGTTTTTGTGTCTTATTTCCTGTCTTATTTTAAAGTCCCCGTCTCTTGTGTCCTCTGTTTCCCTGAACTTCCTGTCCCTGTGATTGTCTGCCCTGTCCCTGATTGTTTCCACCTGTGCATTTCCCTAGTGTCTCTTGATTGTTCTTTCCCTTCACCTGGCCTCAGCCACTCTTGTCTCGTTACTGTCTCATGCCGTACACCTGTGTTTTCCCCCATATATATATTGTGCCTGGTTTTACCTTGTCTCCTGTTGGATTGCTGTCTCCCTCAGGCCACATTTACACATAGCTGGGTATTTACAGAAACGAATATTTCTGCCCCTCCGTTTTCAAAAATAACGTAGTACACACAAGGTCGTTTTCAAAAAATTTCTGTTTATATGAACCCGCATAAATACGCCCCCGGGCGCCATCATAACTATGCCAAACCTGTAGTCGGCAGTGTAACGAGAAGGATAAAGACATGCAAACCAATCAGAATTCTCAAAACCAACAACAACTACGAAAAACACGACCAACTTCCTTTTCCTTTCGAGTAAATATGGCGCGAGATTCATTTGTATGGACAGACAGCGAAGTGGAGCTGCTGCTTCGAGTCGCCTTAGATTATAAAGCAAATAAAGCACTCGATAATGTGGATTGGGAATCATGCCAAACTAAATATAGGGATGTGTTGGCATTGTTCTTAGAACAGTACCTGTCCGAGACCTCCGAGGAGTATCCTCATGTCAAGGAGGAAATAACTCGGGCGCACCTGACAACGAAAATGAAGGCAGTCAGAGGAAAGCACCGGAATGCAGTCGACACTGGACGTAGGCGCGGCCAAACTAACTGTAAACATAGGACGCTCACATGATGTGAAGCATTTTTAGTCGCATACTGTGACGTTTGACAACCTAAAACTCCGTTTGACCTAGTTCACACGCAAACACAAAAACAGAGTTTTCAGAAATCTCCACTTTGGCCGGAGTTTTTAGAAATGATCGTTTTCCGTGATAAAACCTCAGTTTTTGTGTAAATGAAAGGCCAAAACGCATGAAAATATATGCGTTTTCCCATCGTGTAAACGGGGTCTCAGTCTTCTTCTCCCTGTCGTAATTAATGTCTTTGAACCTTTTTGCAAAGTAAAAGAGAGCTCTGTGTTATTTACCTGGAGTTCTGTCTTGTTCCTCTGTGTCTCACCCAATCCGTGACACCTACGAAATAATGACGGGGTGTTGGAGAAGAGAGTACGTGTTGTATGACAAATAGGTGTGTCTTTCCCATGAGGGAAAAACAATCACATAAAAGTGCTTACTCACACATGCTTGCATGAAGGAATATGATAACATGTGAGTTAAAAAGTAACCCTCATACAACTCCCTGGACAGGACTGATGAATGATGCAAGTATGTGAAATAACAGCTAAGGGTTGCTGATGGTCTGTCCACTCTCTCCTCTCCTCTTAGTCATGGCTGTCTGTTTGCATGTGAAGACGAATCATCCAAGAGTGGTACAGTGGTTTATTAAAGGAAAACCATTAGTCTTATGTTTGCCTCCATGCGCGCTCTCTCTCTCTCTCTCACACACACACACAGGTACACGCACACACACAGTCACCCCAATTGGCCTATTGTTCCTCCCCTTTGATTTTATCTCTAATAGAATATACATATACCACCATTACTGGAGTGGAAGAGTAGAAGTAACAGAAAATAAATCCTCATCTGATGGCTCAGTGTTATTAGCTCATTTTCTAGAGGATGTGTGTGTGTGTGTGTGTCTGTGTGTGTGTAGGTGTGTGTATTTGTGTATGTGTGTGTGTGCTTGCATTCATATATATGTTTGGGTATATTATGCATGTATGTACTGTACAGGTGTTTTGTGATTTTTTCTATGCAATATATTTAGTATTTTTCTGTTGTAAAGCACTTTGTAACATTTTTTTAAAGCTGCTATATAAATATAGTTTTAATTTATTGTTAAAAGATTGGCTGTCATAAAAATTTGACATACCTGTGTATCTTCATTTGCGTCACTTTTTTCTAGGAATAGACAACGTTTTAAAAGTCTATGGTGACTGCAAAATGTTTAATTTTGCTTTGATTTGGCACAAAAACAACCTATTAAGAAAAAGATATATTTAACGAGAAAAACTGAATGAGGGGATCATAAAGAAAGTGTGATCACAAAAAAGTAATACCTGTTGAAGTGTATATTCTTTGCGACATTCAGTTTTCCAGTTTAAACCCTTCAGTGTGCACGGTGCTGGTTCACGCGTCTCTGCCTCGACACTAAAACCACCTACAACATGTTAATAATGATGTATAATTATAGTTATACTGAGTTATTAAGCATTTGGATGATAAATGCCAAACAGTTAATGTGCATATTGTCTCAAGAGAATACATCTAAACATGACATGTAAATCAAAAATGTATATTAATATAATTACATAATGAAATGCTGTATTGTTTTCAAACAGCTGTATCTAGTGTTGCATAGTGATGTATGTGTTGATGGACTTGATCATTTTGGCTGCACGCACTCGCGCACACACACACACACACACACACACACACATGCACAGACACAGTGGTGGTGTGTGTTCGGTGCAGAGCACACTCTGTTGCACAAGCTGCTGCTGCATGGCAGGCAAAGTGGGTCAATACCCTTACACACACACACACACACACACTAGGGACATTGGTAGACGTGCATTTATATGTTCTCCCTTAGCGTCTCTCTCTCTCTCTCTTTCTTTAACTATCTTGTTTGCAGACACACTCAGAAACGCCCCAATAAGAGCATTTTGCTTGCGTTTGGCAATATTTCCTCCAGCTGTTCCAGCACTCAGAGCCTGTGGTGATGAAGACTATGTGAGAGGGGAGCAGACATAAGATTGCACTGCGAAGAAACAATAGCAGAGATGATGAAAAGGAAAGGAGAAGAGAAAAAAAGAAAGGAATAAAGAGGATATGAAAGGAAGGAAAAGGAAAAAACTAAATGTGAGGAGAGGGAGAAAAAAAAGAAGGGTCAGGAAAGGAAAGGAAAGGAAATGAGAAGAGAGGAGAGATGCAAAGGGGAGAGGAAAAAGTATAGGAAAGGCAAGGAGAAAAAAGAAAATGACAGAAGAGGAGAGAAGAAAGGAAAGGAAATTTGAGGGGAGAGGGAAGGAGTTGAGACAAGAGGAGAGGGGAAAAATTTAAATGAAAGGAAATGAAAAAGAAAAGAGAGAAGGGGAGAGGAGAAAATGTAACAGTAGGATAAAAGAATAACAACAGAGGGGAAAATGAGACAAATAAAACCGATTCTATTTCCACAGTCTTCTCTTGTTCAAAGGCAAACACTGATTATTTGCCAAATGAGCCTCTTGATTAACTTACCGTTGTATAACAAAAGGGCTGATGGCATTCTCAGTTCTGTGTGTCCAGTATTTAATTAGATCACAAAGATGCCTGCTAAAGCTTTAGCACCCTAAGAGTGTTTATCGGACCATAAAAACTAGTGTTGCATCATATCAGAAAAACTAAACAAACGCACAAAGTCTTGTGTGGTGATCAAAGTGCGTGCGCCGGGTCGCTGCACGTCTCTGAGGAGACGACGTAACAACCAATACATCAAGCTCCCTCACGAGAGACGTACAGCACTGGAGGACGAACACATGTGCAGGCCGGTGTGATGACACCGCGCACACGTACACAGACACACACAAACACACGCAAACACACCATATGAGTCGTGTCTCGCACTCGCATGTACATAAACATCTGGACACACATGATCCTATACCGTCGCTCTCATGTGCCTCTCACGTTCTAACACACACACACACACACATTTTTTGGCAGCACCATTTAGTTCTGAATTAGAAATTACTCAAAAAACGATAAGAATGAAACTCTGTGATTTCTTATTTAGACCAAGAGAAAGTTCCCATTGAAAACAGCACTGATGAAATGCTTGGAAACTCTTTGATGTTTTATAGCGCTTGTATTTAGTCTGTGATATACAACTTGTATCCACTGGATCTCCTCAGGCTGCACAGCGACTCACAGACACTCTTGTAATGTACCTTCACATTGAAAATGCGGAAGGTTATGTTTTGATCGCCGTGTATTTATTTATTTATTTATTACCTTCGCATTGAAAATGCGGAAGGTTATGTTTTGATCGCCGTGTATTTATTTATTTATTTATTTGTATGCGTGTTATTCGCATAACAAAAAAAGTTTTAAACCGAATCGCATGAAATTTGGTGGGATGATTGTTTATTATCCAGGGACCATTTGATTAAATTGTGGGATTCGATCGGGTCAAAGGTCAAGGTCATGAAAAGGTCAACATCTTCTTGAATCGCATGAAATTTGGTGGGATGATTGGTTATTATCCGGGAACCATTTGATTAGATTTTGGGATCAATCGGGTCAAAGGTCAAGGTCAATGTCATAGAAAGGTCAAAATCTTCTTTTTACCATAGCACGGTCAATTTTTATCCAATTGGCATGCAACTAATGCCAAAATGTTCATAATTCAATGCCCAATCTTGTGATATGCGAAGGTATGCACTCTACCAAGTGCCCATTCTAGTTCATTTATTTATTTGTATGCTTGTTATTCGCATAACAAAAAAAGTTTTAAACCGAATCGCATGAAATTTGGTGGGATGATTGGTTATTATCCAGGGACCATTTGATTAGATTTTGGGATCGATCGGGTCAAAGGTCAAGGTCAAGGTCATGAAAAGGTCAACATCTTCTTGAATCGCATGAAATTTGGTGGGATGATTGGTTATTATCCGGGGACCATTTGTTTAGATTTTGGGATCAATCGGGTCAAAGGTCAAGGTCAAGGTCATGGATAGGTCAAAATCTTCTTTTTACCATAGCATGGTCAATTTTTATCCAATTGGCATGCAACTAATGCCAAAATGTTCATAATTCAATGCCCAATCTTGTGATATACGAAGGTATGCGCTCTACTGAGTGCCCATTCGAGTTTATCATGGATTCAGTGTCAGAGTTTTTTGAAATGCAGGTCATGCATGTTCACTTTAAATAATGGAGAGACTTCGAGCAATGGCCAAAAAGGCTTTTTTTCATGCGTTTTCTGTGCCCCTCAGTGTAAAAAAATATATAAATAAAAAATATAAAGAGCACAAATTAAACACACTATTTTGTGTTTGTATTTTGACTTTAAGAGGAAGTATTTTCTCAAAAAAGTCTTCTCCGTAATAAATGTTGACAGAATTGTGCAATAAGATCATGAACTATACCTTGACTCATTTTCACATGTTTACTTCAAATATCTTAAGTATTTCTTTTGCGGTAAGTTGTCATTGGTGAAATATCTCTGTGTTTTCCAAACTTTCTTTCAAAAATATGTCAATTATTATTAGTCCCTGCAGCTGTTAAAGAGCACAAGACACCGGCAGCTTGTTTGAGTCTGAGAGGGAAGACTTGACCAGGCTGCTGTTAAGAATGACATTTTCACCATCTCTCATTCCCATCATGTCTGCAGAGGCGATGGAGTCGCACTGTGACCTCCTGTCTGGAGTCTGTGAGAGAGACGGACAATTAAAAACACCCAGTCCTCTATTTCTTTGTCTTTGTTATTTTATCGTCTCTTCCACTCAACTTCATTCATCATTCTATCACTTCTTCACATATCCTCTCTGCTTCTCTTCCTTTCTATTCCCTTCATCCCACTTGCTCACATTTCATATTCTCTATCTGTCCGTCCTACTCTCTCTTTACATTTTTCTGTCTTACTCTCTGCCTGTCTCTCTCTTTCACCCCGTCACCAACTCTCTGCATCGCCCGAACCAAATTAACTCTGTTTACTTTGAGTTTAATTTTATGTAAATGTGTAATATTTATTATGCTTGCTACTTTTATATGTTTTGTTGATGTAGTCTTAATATTTTAAGGCTACGTCAGTAGAATGAATGGCTTTAGTTCCATCGTATCGTCACGGTGATGAATCATGCCATTAATCATCATATCGCTGGGGTGACGGATCATGGTATTAATCAGGATTTTCTTTCTGGGCTAAAGCAGCATGTTAAAGAAAGCAAACCCACACATTGGTGATTAGCAATTAACACAACCTCACACTCACACACACACACACACCGGGGGCACCCCGCAGAGTTGGAGCATAGCCAGGCAGAAGAGTGACTTCATCGCTGTTGGCTTAATCAAACTGTCACTAGTAAGATAAGAGTATACAAGCATGCACGGAAGTCCATGCTTTTCTCTCTCTCCCTCTCTCTCACACACACACACACACACACACACACAAAGTGACGGAGAGAGTGTCACTGAAAAGTCCAAGCAAACACTGAGAAATGAACAAAAAGCAGGAAATGAATGTCATACCTGTGTGATGTTGGTCGTTACTCTTACTTGTCATATCAGCATTTTACATTTGTAAATCTAACGTCCTTCATGGCAACGCTTCCCAGAATGTTCTTTCCTTTCAAATCGCACACTTCCCTTAAAGGGTTTTGCAATCTGTACAACAAATTACACCGCCTACCTTTAGGAAGTGCTCGTCCACAATGGATGGTCATGACTTCACCACAAGGCCAAGAGCTGCTATTGTCACAATACAGTCTCCCAGTTGTCGTGACGATGGTTTTTATGGACACGATAGAGAATTTTCAGCCATGTCAGAGTTTATTCTTAGAATAATCCAACCACATGGTGCTTTAATGTTCTAAAGATCTGAATTTATCACACACTAGATCTATAATAATAGTTATTTTCTACTTTTTTCCAACATTTTGTTTATGCTGATGAAACGCTGAAACGGCCTCAACGCTAACAACGTCTATTTGTGCACTTCACAAATAAACGTTTCCACTTATTGAAAGGTCAGAAGAAAAGAAGTACAACTATGATCCTTTTCGAGACTTAAATAGACATAGATATTATATAATACTGATGTACAAATGCTGCCATGTCGATTACGGTGTCTTTTGAATCTATTTAACGTCCAGGTGAGGTTTATATATTAAAACTATAGATGTTCAAAGTGGTTTGATGAACGTTGTTCGTCCGGGCTGGAGAGGTACAGTATACCTCACGGGACTCGTCCGAGTGACGGCTCATTAGATGGCTTATTTGGTCGACCCGGACTAGTTTTATGAATTTACATGTCAGCAGAGTATTTTAGGATTGTTCTTGCCCTCCTGCTGAGAGAAGGTTGACACTCTACACTGTAATTACCCCGACTACATCTGGGATGTCTTCGTATAGTTAGAAGACATGTTGCACATTTTCATCAAGCGGCCTTCCACTGCGACCGCGAGAACAAGCTGAGTCGTCACTCTGATTGAGGTCAACAAGCAAATTAGGTCGGACAATGAGTGGCGGAATCATGTCTCTCGGGTCCGTGGATTAACAAGCTTTTCTCAGGTGAAATCACCAACGAGAGCTGACCTGAACATTCAGGGTGGTGGCTGAATAAATTCCACTTGACTGTCCATCTCTCAGCGTTCTCTGCATGGGAATAAAAGCAGGAATCTAAAAGCTAACTGAAATCAAAACAACGTTTTACAAATACACACACACACACACAGGCTTTCTTTCCCTCAATGATCTCAGAAGAATTTCATCTGAGATCATTGCTTCATTAGTGAAGCTCTAGTTGTTCAGATTGATTTAATTATCAAATCATCTATGCACTCTCTCTGTGTGTGTGTGAGTGTGATTGTGTGTGTGTGTGTGTGTAACAGAGATTATGCGGTGATCTTGGCTGACATTGATCAGCCTCGTCTAATTGGGAGCATCTAGCCGTGTAATTGATTCTGCTACACTTCACAACTAGATGAGCTTAGCAACATCAACAACAGTGATTCACACTGATGAACAGAACCACGCTGAACCAAGCCGAGCCGGACCAAACCGAACTGACCCGAGCTGAATTGAGCTCACCTGAAGGACAGATGTACGGCATATATTAATGACGTATGCGCTCTGACAGAGAGCTCTCTGGCCAAAGACAGACAAGCAGAAGCTCAAGGAACAATAAGAAGTGACTAACTGGTCAAATTAAGACAAAGAAACAGATGTTTCTGTGATTGTCTGGGAGGGCCCACGGACCGCTATTACCAGCAGCAGGTTGCTCTCTTGCTACCTGCTCTTCCTCTTTGTTCCACTCTTGTTGAAAGAGCCTTTTTAATGAAAGATACTCTTTTTTAATTGAACAGTGTCTGGCAAAAAGCTGTCACGCCTCCATTCACCAGCCAACAGGGGGAGAAAAGATGATACGGCGGCCTGCCTGCCCGCCGAGAGAGCTCAAGATACCACTGTAGTAAACTCATGAAATATAATTGAATGGTGCACTCAAATGTTTGCTTAATCTTCCAGATTTATAATGCTGCTCCTCCTCCCCTGTGCAATTCTGTAACACTTAGCTCAGAAATAACACAAGGCAGCTGGTCGGCCACTCGGGGGAAGACTTCCAGAACGCAAGACCTGCCTTGGAAATCATCTCTCTTTTTTATGGCCATGAAACAAAGGAACAATGGCCATCTAATAACTTCAATTTTTAAACTTTCTCCCGGTTGACAACACATTGGATACTCACACAACACACTGGGACTTCGGGGAGGAAAGAAGCAATTTGTGAAAAAAACCTGCTACATAGGCGTCTGTGCTTGTTTCATATAAGGTTAATGTTCTGTGTGCAGTGCACGGTGAAATAAAGAAACACAACATATCATGACACCTTATTAAGAATTACAATATGTTGTTATATGGCCATGGTTCATATTGTTCATTGTGGATTATTTAGGAATGTACTATACTCCCTAAATACTCCATTCAAAATCCGACAGAGTTCTTTTTGACCATTTTGCAGCCTTGTTTAAAGAAGCCTTGAACGTCACTGTATGGGGGTGGGAGGTATAGGTTGTGTATATTGTGCATGGCTTTTCTGACTGCGCCCCCACAATGCAGTATAAAGATGACTCAGGTTTTATGCAAACTTTTTTTCCTATATAGCCCTGAGCTTATTTCTGACACAATATCTATTATGTCAGCAATATGATGACAGGCTGGTAATTAGGGAATTACTAACTGCTCTGATCTTTAGCATTTCACGAATGATGGAATATTTCAAAGTGCCGATGTTCACGTCTGCTTTTCACGTTTGGATAAAATGCTGGCATTGCATCCCGGGGATGGGCAGGGAGGACCGAAAACTGCCTTTTCAAGAGGCTGCCATCTTTCTGCACCTGGTCAATTTGAATGAAAAATTACCTGGGCACGAGCTACGTACACTGGCAGGTCAGCACAACGCCGGGAAAATGTTGTTTATGCGAATGCCAACTCCTTCGGTGTGTGTGTTTGTGTGTGTTAATCTGTGTGTGTGTGTCCTGAGGATTAGTCATGCTCTTTTGCCTCTGCAGCCTTCTTCCTGCTTCTCTCACTCTCACTCACTCACTCACTCACACACAGACACACACACACACACACACACACACATCTACACACACACGCACACACCTGCATCCATCTGGCCAGTCCCCTCTGATAGCAGAGGTGTGAAACAGAGAAAATCAGTCGACTGAGAGAAACAGAGAGGGAAAGAAAGAGGAGCAGAGGGACGGAGGGGTAGAAGGAAGTAGGAAGAAAGAGTGGATATTAAAGAGAGATGGAGAGGAGGGTAAATGGACGGGGAGGTGGAAGTAAGGGTGAGAGCGACAGCAAAGGTGGGGGAGAGAAAGAGTGGGAGAGTGATATTAAACACCAGGGAGCTAACTGAGCAAATTCACCTGCCTACTCCTTCTTTTTCGGTGACTATCTCTCCCCCTTTTCCCCCATTCCCCCACCCCTTATCTTTCCTTTTCTCTTTCTCCCTCTCTCATCTGTTTCTTCTCTCGCCTCCTACTCCCCTAATTAGCTCCAAATCCTCTTACATCTCATCCTCGTCCTCTTCCTCACAGTCTCTCCCCACTCTCACCAAAAAACCAGGTTGACCTTAATGAACAGATGAAGAGAGGAGGGGAGCGATTGCATCGAGGGAGCCCGGGAAAGGCTGGATCAGCGCTTTCTGGATCAGCGTTTGTTTACTCAGGACTCCCCCATGTGAAGCTGTCAGAGTGTCTTTTTGCCATTTTATTTTCTGCAGAGGCAAAACTATTAGGCATTAGGATCATTTGGATGTTTTTAATCTTTCCCCGCTGTATTCTGGAAGAGTGGGAGGGGACTTGTTATTGTTTGTGGTATTTCCCCAGTATTTGACAGCGTAGATGTGACAGGAAAGATGAGAGAAGGCGGGGTAGAGATGACACACAGAAAAGATTAGAAAGAAAGACTTGGATACACAACATATGAATAATGTGAATTAAATATAACCAGCAGTGTGTGCCAGGGAGACGACCGAATATAGAACATGTGACTGCAGCAAAAACACTCGCAAGTTAGAATTCAGGTGCCTGAGCCCTAAATTGGAGGTTTTACAGATAATTTACAAATTAGATTGATGAATATGTTGTTAATACAACCTTTTGACATCTACTTATTTCATTTTTTAGACTTTTTCTGGGGCCATTTGGGCTTAAATTAAGCTGTTTACAATGAAGACGTGTTATCATTTTATACGTTATAGATGATACTTTAGTAAACAGTTTGTTACGAACATTATTGAGACAACATGTTTGTCTCTTTAGCTGCTAAAAGCTCCACTTTGTTCACTAGCTGACTTTGTGTGTTTGCTGTTGGGTATCGAGCAGCTTGTGCACTGCGGGATGACGTGAGCTTTTCTTTGCTGAAATCAGCTGCTTGTGGCCGACTTTAACCTAAAACATAAACTCATGTTTACAATATTTACTCAGGAAATAAATCCAGTGAGCAGTAGGGTCATATTCTCATAGATATTTTTTTACAATCAAACTTCTTTTTGCAAACAAGCTGTCTCTTGTGCTGACTAGGTATGAGTGTAATTACCTTCGCATTGAAAATGCAGAAGGTAATGTTTTGATCGCCGTGTATTTATTGATTTATTTGTATGCGTGTTATTCGCTTAAGTAAAAAAGTATTAAACCGAATCGCATGAAATTTGGTGGGATGATTGGTTATTATCCGGGGACCATTTGATTAGATTTTGGGATCGATCGGGTCAAAGGTCAAGGTCATGAAAAGGTCAACATCTTCTTTTTTACCATAGCACGGTCAATTTATATCCAATTGGCATCCAAATAATGCCAAAATGTTCATAATTCAATGCCCAATATTGTGATATGCGAAGGTATGCGCTCTACCGAGTGCCCATTCTAGTTTCGATATTGTGTTTTGTCGGCCGCACCTTCGAGTGTGTGTGTGTGTGTGTGTTTAGAGTCTCATGTGAAAAGAAATAAAAAATGCCTTGTGAACTTTTTAGGATCCATCCACGCTCATACTGTGCTCGTTCATCTAGATTGTGGCCGTCCTTATCGAGGGTTTTTTGCATCCAGTGAATGGACGTGGCCGTATTTGGACTGCAGAGGAGACGCTGTATCCACCTTAGTTTATATTCACTGTGGTGAAACGTAATCACGGCCCTGTGCGTCGTGTGTGTTGTAATTAACTGGAAACTCATAACTCATATTCATGGACTACTTTATTGCCTTTATACAAGCCCCGATAAGAAATAAGTCAGATATTGAGTGCATTATAAAGAAACAATGGTTTAACATCCTGTAAACGATTAGATTTTAAGACGCAGGTTTCTAAAGCGATGAGAAACAAATTGGCCTTCTTTGACATGTTAGCAGTGCTTGTTACCAGGAGTTATAATTCATGTCTGAAATGCACCGAGTGCGTTTTCCAAAAAATTCAGAGAAGCACAACACTGACAATCTTTGGAGCATAAATGTAGTCTTCAAATGACTTGTAAATTCCCCCTCGGAGCACTTTACCACAGATGAGAAGCAGATTCTCGTAAGCAAAGGCATGTTGCATCTGTTGGTCAATTTAGTTTCCTAGAGCTGTGTGTCTGCCTTACAGTGATGATGTGATGTGACATAACATAGAGACATCTACAGCACCATTACAATGATTTAAATGGTCAATATGTTTTCATTTTGTACTAAATCAGACAGCTTTGTGTCAGTCCTTCTGAATGAAATGAAAGAAAAGCTTCTTTCTGGAGATATTTTTCCAGACGCTCACCAATTAGAGGGAGAAATCTGTTGCAGAACCCGAACATATAACACTTTCTCCACCACAACAGACACAATAGACAACGACACAGTGCAGTAACAACTTTTTGTCGATCTGTCAATTCCGATACTTAAGAAACAACGCGACATGACGGCATTTGTGTCTGGTAATTTGTGCATTTTTGTTCATTGTTCCCTCGACTAACACACTGAACAACGTGGCTTTTTTTCAAAGTCTTTGGGGAAACACGGTAGACGAGGCAGGTTTATTTCACGTGGACTTTTTGGTGGAAGTACTCATTTAAAAATAAAAGTTCCCTTTGAGGGTCTAATGAGTATCATTCACGAGTTCTGCACTTTCAGGCGAGGGGTAAACAACATCAAATAATGAAACCCTCACATCACAATAACATTACAAACACCTCTACAAAGCTCATTAATTGTAGATTGAATGACATTATTCATCAACCACAAAACTCCGTTTGGCTCAAAGTATGTTGTCATGACGATATTGTCTCCTGCTTCAAATCACTACGGAGTCCTGTGGACCTGTTTCATGAGATGTTTTCAAAAAATGTGTCTGCAGACACACACATTTGAATTGTGGCATTTTTTCTCTCTCTCCTTTGAGTCATTCTGTAGAGGGACGACGACGCCTCCTTCCTCTGCACATCCTCACATCCTCCTTCCTCAGTCTGCACAGTGACCTCGCTGAAGCCTGGCCAGTGAGATAAGCTCACACCTTGCTCTCCTGTCCTCCTCCTCCTCTTGTTCTCCCCTCCTCCTCCTCTTTCCTTCAGAACACGAGATTTCTCTTCCTCTCCGCAACATTTTGTGTTTAATTTTTCACTCTCTATTCTCATCTCTTTCTTTGCATATCTTTTATTTAGATTTTACCTTTCACACTCCCGAGTTCACTATTTGTATTTTTACGAGCCTCTTACGAAGTTAACATATAGCAGATCACCAAAGCGGAACACACCGCCAGGAGCTGTTTGTCTTGGCAGGTGTGTGCGTGTGTGTATGTATTTGTGTATGTGTGTGTGTGTGTGTGTGTGTGTGTGTGATGCATGTATGCTTGTGTGTCGATCAGAGGGGGAGGGGGGGATTTGTGCTGACTGGTAAGGGTAAAAGATTCATGACCCAACTAAGCTTGTCAGGGCCGGCCAGACACACGCATGCTCACTCACACAAACATACACACACGCACACTAACGCACACACACACACACACACACACACACTCACACACACTCAATTTTAAGACCAGGTGAATCGGCAGAATTTGCTCTTGGGGAGAGACAAATATAGAGAGGTTTTAAGGAAAAGTAAGAGACTCGTAAGAAAAAGGAGGGGGGGGGGGCAGGAAAAGAAAAAACGAAGGGAAAGAAGACAGCTCATGAAGCTGAAAGGTCTTTCAACCGTTTAACACATGAGGGATCTCTTGGCTGTGATGACACATCAGAGGAAATGTAGAGAGTAGAGAGAAGAAGAGGGATGGAAGCGCAGCAGCAGAAAAAGACTGACTCGCATTTTTTAATCCCGACTCAGTGGTGTGCTTTCAACTGGTCAGATTTGGGACATCCCAGGTTAATTTAATACTATCAACCGAATCAGTGAAGGTCAGAGCATGTAGCCTATAAGGACGTTTAGCCAGTGGTGTATAGCAACGAAGTAGGAATACTTTGTGACTGTTTACTTTCACTTTTACTTCACTACATTTTGCAACGAAAACTGATACTTTTACTCCCCTGAAATCAAATTCATCTTCAGAAAACAAATGAATCATGTGGTTCTCATGGTTTGCGTTAGGCTAACTTTCGCTAGCTATCGTAAATCAAACGAGACATGAGTGTAGTAGACAGATCGCTAGCGAGTTAGTGAGCTGAGGAAGTGTTGACACTTGTGAGATTATTGATTTGAGTCATCTCAGCTATAATCATTGCAGCACTAGTTAGAATAGAATAGAATAGAATAGAATCAGCTTTAATGGCCATGTAGGTTTGCACATACATGGAATTTGACTCCGGTTTCACTTTGTTCTTCCGTACTTATACACACACACAATATACAATAAGCGGGATAAATATAAAACGTAAGCTAATTTAATGATAGCTAGCGTTAGCCAACTAGCGCTGCAATGCTAGTGTTAACCTCACCTTAGCTAGCGCTAGCTAAAGGGTAGTGTTGGTATTTTTCAACGTGGGACGCCAATTTCTGAAATTGATCCAGTATTTTTTTTTAATCGCTGCAAACGGAAGCCACTAAACAGGCTGCACTGTAATCCCATCAGGGCAATTTGGCACCGGCTATTTACGCCCCAATAAAAGTGCTTGTTTTTGCCACTGACAGGCTCCAATTACTATTAGCCTCGTCCTGAAATCTCTCAAGGTGACATGTTGCAGTAGAAATGTGACGCCGGGCGGGCAGAGTTTGCTGTGTTGGAGTACTGAAAGTGTAGCTTTGTGTCATCTTGAAGATTTTCATGACTATGACTGAATATTTTGACAATGTAGATGAGGTCTTTGTATTCAATGGGAGAAATATACAATGGAAGAATGATGTAACGAGTGGGTCTTATTGCTACCCAATATTCAGATTTCACAATGCAACAACAATCACGTCTACTTCAACTGGGTTTGGGGGGAGTGGAGACACGGGACGGTGAGACACTTTTTTTGTCTTCTTGTTTTTAATTTTCAAACTTTTCCGATTCAGCCTCCTTTAAAATCTTTTTATTTGCAATATTTTGCAAATGTGAATACAAATGACGTCTGGAACATGTTTTGTCCCATTTATACTCATTCACTCATGCCTGTACATGTAACATGTGTGTGTGTGTGTGTATGTGTGTGTGTGTGTGTACTTGAGATGCACATCCAGACCTCTGCCGGTTCACCTGACAGCGGCAGAGAGGCTCAGCGCAGCATGAGAGAGCAAAGCATTATTTTATCTAAATACATTCAACTGCCTTTCTGTCTCTCCTTTCGAATCAATAGTCATTACACTCGGAGTGAATTGATCTCTCAGTGCTGTTTACTGATTCCTCGGACTAAACTAACACCAAACGAATCCCGGGCCCTCCGTAAAGGGTCGATGTTATCAGGTGGGCAGAGGTCACGTGTAATAGCATCCGCTTCTTCTCAGATCTATATGTGTTTACCTGGTGAACCAGCATGTTAAAATCAGCCAGCAGGCCGGACTAAATGGCGGATGATTTACTCAGCGTTATGTGGTGATGATGGAGGGATGAGTGGTAGTAGGCCAGCGAGGAAAAGTTGAGATACAGATGAAACGGAATGATGGAGAGGAGGTGTGAGTGAGTGGGAGAGTGAATATGTATGATTCAGAAAAAAACATCAAAAGGATCCTGCCACGGCGTTTGAATATGATAATGTACTAAGGCACAGAAACATTGCTGAAATGTGATTGTTTCCTTTGTTTATACTTAATTAATGAACCTGTAAAGCATTATTTTTAATAAATATCGACACATATAAGTGCCTGTCTTTTATTATTTACCTTTATATTATATTATTAAATTCACTAATTATTATTCAACTGCTGATACCTTTCTCTCTCTACCATCTCTCTCTAGATTAGAAGGTTGATCAACTCCATACATCTGGTTAAGTGAAGCTGGACTCAGGTCGTGGTAACCTTAGTTTAGCATAAAGACAATGAACCTGGCTCAACTTTTCCCACAATGCAGCAGCACAATCATCGTGACTAAATACAATAGTTGCAATTGTGACCAAATCGTTTGAAGGCGTTTCAGATGGCCAAACACTGCAGAGGTTTATGAAACCAGAAACGCTTTCAGGCGCAAAGATCTCCAACTGGACTGTAGCCCATAGTTCATATGTCAGCAGCCCTCGTGTTTGCTGTCTGAACACCCACACAGACGTCAGGATGTCTTCTCATCTGACATTCGGAAACAAAGAAAATCCAAATTTTTACATCAATGTACTCGTCATTTCATATATTTCGATGGAGATTATTGACTATCTGCTTATTTTGACAGTGTATATATGAAAATAAGAAGACATGTAGGAGTAGAGGAGACATCTAGAAATCGTGAGATGCTGTAGATCCATCCCTCTCTATAGTGGGAGGAGAGAGAGAATGACTATGAGTATGTACTCGAGTTGCTCTGCTCCAACACAACAATATGCTGTCAGTTTTTATTTCCACATAAACACGATAAACAGAAACATTTAAATATAAAGTGGCAGGCAACTTAAGATAATTCCAACTCCGAGCGGATCTGCGGTGAAATGAGATTGAAACGTGATGTCACGTCCAAAGTTGTGACAGCGCAATCAAACGCTGGCGCGTGTTTACACTTATTTATAACATAATCTGTGGTCATGGATATGGGTTCATGCTTTTGGATTACACACACACACACACACACACACACTCACACGCACGCACACACACACACAGACACGCACACACACACACACACAGACTGTACATATACACACACATACACACACATACGTACACTTACACGCACATACATACACACACCTATATACACACACATACATACACACACTCTCACACAAACACACACATACTCACACTTACACAGACAAACACACACAAACACACACATACACACACACCTACATACACACACACTTATATACACGTACGCACACACACACACATAGACACACTCTCACACACACATAACACATACATACATACACATACCTACTCACACTTACACAGACAAACACACACAAAAACACACACATACACACACACACCTACATACACACACGTACACACACACTTATATACACGTACGCACACACACATACACATACACACACATACACACACACTCATACACACATACGCACACACACATATACACACTCTCATATACACACACGCACATACTCACACTTACACACACACACACACACACACACAGTACAGTGATGCCTGTGGCTCGTAATAAGACGTTTTGACAGATCTTCTCGGGCCTGTATTGAGGGGCATGATGATGATGATGATGATGATGATGATGATGTCCTTTTATCCATTCCCATCTCTCCTTTCTGAACCAACATGTGAAGCTTTAAATCGGTCCATGCAGCAGTATTTGGGTTCTGCCCTGGACAAGAATAAAGGGACGAGGCTCGAAGCGTCATGGTGTAATGCAGCTGCATGGCAGTGGAGCATAACTACTGAACCAGGAGATTAGATTTGGAGCTACTCTCTCACAAAACACATTATTTGGTTTGTGGTTCGGCTGCATTTGGTTTATAAAAGAGTGAAAGTCTTGAAGCTGTGAGCACTGAGAGGCTTTTCTGGGCCATGTATAAACGACTTCAACCCTTTGCTCGTCCAGAATGAGAAGTTAATAACTTTCGGGCTTCATGACATGTGTCCAGTCTACGCCTCTTTTGATAGATGAATATATAGCGACTCTGGGTCCTATCTCCTTAATTGCTCTACTGCGGTCAGCCATTAGATGTCTAATGGAGCGTGGACCTCATTTTAAAAGTTGAGGATGTAGATCACAGCTCTCATCTCCATGTTGGCGGTAAAGGTGTAATGTGTTCACCTTTTCGGGGGCTCTCTCCCTTGTTAACTCAGCAAAGCTGTCCTTAAAAAGAAGCTAAATCACTAAGAGAGTCACTTAAAGCCGAGGGTGCTTCAAAACAGCAGCACAGCGATATGCACGTTTCACTATAGTCACTATAGACCTGCTACTGTAATATATATAAGTTTCATTATAGTCACTATAGACCTGCTACTGTAATATATTTAAGTTTCATTATAGTCACTATATACCTGCTACTGTAATATATATAAGTTTCATTATAGTCACTATAGACCTGCTACTGTAATATATTTAAGTTTCATTATAGTCACTATAGATCTGCTACTTGTATATATATAAGTTTCATTATAGTCACTATAGACCTGCTACTGTAATATATATAAGTTTCATTATAGTCACTATAGGCCTGCTACTGTAATATATATGTTTAATTATAGTCACTATAGACCTGCTACTGTAATATATATAAGTTTCATTATAGTCACTATAGACCTGCTACTGTAATATATTTAAGTTTCATTATAGTCACTATAGATCTGCTACTTGTATATATATAAGTTTTACTATAGTCACTATAGACCTGCTACTTTTATATATATAAGTTTCATTATAGTCACTAAAGACCTGCTACTTTTATATATATATATATAAGTTTCATTATAGTCACTATAGACCTGCTACTGTAATATATTTAAGTTTCATTATAGTCACTATAGGCCTGCTACTGTAATATATATAAGTGTTACTATAGTCACTATAGACCTGCTACTTTTATATATATAAGTTTCATTATAGTCACTATAGATCTGCTACTGTAATATATTTAAGTTTCATTATTGTCACTATAGATCTGCTACTGTAATATATTTAAGTTTCATTATAGTCACTATTGGCCTGCTACTTGTTTATATATAAGTTTTACTATAGTCACTATAGGCCTGCTACTGTAATATATATAAGTTTCATTATTGTCACGATAGATCTGCTACTATAATATATTTAAGTTTCATTATAGTCACTATAGGCCTGCTACTTGTATTTACTCTCGTATTGTATTTTATATATTGTTGTTGTATTTGTGTTTGTTGTTTTATTGACCTATGAGTCTGGAATAAAGATATACTGTATATATATATATATATATATATATATATATATATAAGTTTTGCTATAGTCACTATAGACCTGCTACTTTTATATATATCTAAGTTTCATTATAGTCACTAAAGACCTGCTACTTTTATATATATATAAGTTTCATTATAGTCACTATAGACCTGCTACTTTTATATATATAAGTTTCATTATAGTCACTATAGACCTGCTACTTTTATATATATAAGTTTCATTATAGTCACTATAGACCTGCTACTGTAATATATTTAAGTTTCATTATAGTCACTATAGGCCTGCTACTTGTATATATATAAGTTTTACTATAGTCACTATAGACCTGCTACTGTAATATATTTAAGTTTCATTATAGACACTATAGGCCTGCTACTTGTATATATATAAGTTTTACTATAGTCACTATAGATCTGCTACTGTAATATATTTAAGTTTCATTATTGTCACTATAGATCTGCTACTGTAATATATTTAAGTTTCATTATAGTCACTATAGGCCTGCTACTTGTATTTACTCTCGTATTGTATTTTATATATTGTTGTTGTATTTGTGTTTGTTGTTTTATTGACCTATGAGTCTGGAATAAAGATATATATATATATATATATATATATATATATATATATATAAGTTTTGCTATAATCACTATAGACCTGCTACTTTTATATATATCTAAGTTTCATTTTCGTCACTAAAGACCTGCTACTTTTATATATATATATAAGTTTCATTATAGTCACTAAAGACCTGCTACTTTTATATATATAAGTTTCATTATAGTCACTATAGACCTGCTACTGTCTGCGATGTGTTTTTCACATACAATGAATTGCATAAAGGTGACAAACATGCAGGTCCATTCTGGATGTAGCAAATCTGCAACTATACACTGCATAGACAAGCACAAACACACACACACACACACACACACACACACACATACAATGACAGTTGCATTAGAATGAATGAGAATCTCCAAACCAATCACTTTATAGCTTTATGGATCATCTGTCAGCTCAGCCATTAGACTGCCAACTTCTTGACATTTACCAACAAATTCATATTTCTCACAACACACCCACACTTGTATGCGCACACACGCAGAAGCACACACAGAAGAAAACACACACTCAGTCACCCTGTTGGTCCTCACTGTGTTACACACAGAACGCTTGTTGACATTTGCTAGCGCTACACATTCTTTTCTGCCAGGCATTTTTAAACGAGGGACATGAGATAGATCCCTGTGCCTTAAGACAGATTGATCCGTTTCAGCCATAAAACTTGTGTCACAGCCTCCCAAGATGTGCTTCTCAGCGGCGTGCAAACACTTGACCCAGACAGATCCAATCTGAGCATAAGATGTACTCACAGTCTCTTGTTAGCTTCTTCTCTGCAGAGTGTGTGTGTGTGTGTGTGTGTGTGTGTGTGTGTGTGTGTGTGTGTGTGTGTGTGTGTGTGTGTGTGTGTGAATTAGATTAAGAGCTTGATAGAACGGTTGAAGGCTAAGCAAGCCCAAACCACTGGGCGCTAGTTCCAGAGATTAACAAGACATCACGACTTAGTTATGACACATCTAAATTGAGTCGGCGAAGAAAATGGAAGAAACTTTTAACCGAATGCCGAGCCGTGAAATTGGTCGGCAGAGATCAGCTTTTGTTGAGCGCCACCAAACAAGTCTAAAAAAAAAAAATGTCTTCATACATACGGCTGTCAAGTTGGGAAAAACCCTGAAGAGTGAACCGAGTGTTTCTTTAACACATTGGCGCAAGTCGTGTGAATATTTCACAGGGGAATCTGTCGTAAACCTTTGAAGGATGTTCATTGCATAAAAGCATGAGAGATGGACGGCACGCTGCTCGACAATAAGGCCGGCAGGATTCTGCTCACACTTATTGTCAGTTTATCCCAAACCTGGTATGTTTAATTGCTCTGTTGTGTCGAGATCCATTGTTGTCCAAAAACTATTGAATCAATCAGTGTGCCATCATTGCACTGAGCACACACACACACACACACACATAGTAGTTTATTTTGACTCAATCCCACATCTGCTGTTGTAAATACTCATTAAAGCACAGGATCTGCAGATAAAGAAAAGCACTGTTTACTCGTTTGCTAAAAACTACAGTTCCCAGATGAATGGATATTTGTAAGTATTGTTTCATTAATGGGAATAAAACCTTCGAAGCTTCAAACCCTGGCACTGCTGCTGCCTTGCTCATCTTATGGAATTGCATTGTACACAGCAAATATACAGCAATTTAAGTTGTAATGAATAATCAAAATGAATCCTTTCAGTCTAAAGGTGAAGATATATTCTCTCAAAAAGGTTGGACAACACCTTATCGACTGGCTTTTTTTGTTGTGTTCTGGTAACAAAAACGTGGACTCAAAAGCAGCACACACAACTACAGTTAAGGCTGGAAACAAAACAAGAGTTTATTTATTTAAAAAAAACACTGGTGACGAAACGATCTGTCGATGAATGGCAGGAAGACCAGAGTTGAAATACTGCAGAGTCTTGATAGGAGATCGGTCCCAGTTGCTCCAGCAATCACGGCCCAGGAGAGGGAGGAGATGGCCACACCTCCTCGCCGACAGACCAGACCCACAGGGTAAACACACAGAGGGAGAATAGAGGACACGAGAGACGGGGACTTCAAAATAAAACAGGACACAAGACACAAAAAACTCCAGATCCTGACATTTGTTTCATCTTGTACACACAAGGATGCACGCGTGGCCTGGTTGGCGATACATACCGATCGTTTATCACTGTTATGGATCAATATGCGACGGTAACACTCCAGGGTACTGTATGTCACAACGCATCAGCAAAGGCAGGCAGAGGAAGACTGCAAGATGGGAAACAGCGCTGGATTGAAACATTTAAAAAGTATGTTTTTGTGAAGGTCTTTGTGAGGCCGTCACACTGACACTAACGTAAACTAAACCTTATATTTACAAGAAAACTGCACGCGATCGAACTGATCAATAATGTTTTGTATACTATGAAGGTAAAAAACACATTTTTTTGTGGAAAAACACTGAATCCTTTAGTTTTTGCAACGTTATCCTTAATATTTTTTGGCCTAATTCTTTGTATATCGAGTCTAGAATCACTTTTAATTCCCACCATGTGTTGGTGTCCTCGACAGTGGCCACGCGGCTTCTTTTGAAAGTGAGGGAAGAAGCTGCTCATCGTCGTCAGGGGGGGGAAGTGGAAGCATTCATGGATGAAAGAGATCGATAAACAGCGTACAAAAACAATCTCCACTTGGTCAGCTGCTTTGAAGGGTTTGCGTGAAATAAAAAACGGGGTCACAGAGCCCCACATCAGACTTTCTGAAGGATCTTTTCGCCACTTTTGAACTGTCCGAACAGCACAAAGGAGCACGTGACGGCCCCGAAACCTTGAAACTAAAACTATCTCAACCTGCTCGGAGACACAAGACTCAACGGGGCTCTTCCTGATTCCTCTGGTGTCCATGGAAACAGAGGTGAGGTCAGCAGAGGTTGGGGCCGATGGAAGCCATGGGACCAAGAGGACGAGAGGTCATGTGTGAAAGGCACAGGAGGTCAGTCCCAAGTGTCCACGCGGACACCGCCCCCAAACACACACAGAAAGTAATGAGTATCAGGCATTAATAGAGCTGTATCGGCTAATGAGGCCCCCGGGTTATCACAGATTCACACTGATAGACTGAGAACATGACATGCATTTGCACAATCACACCTACTGGATGCTTCTGAAATCTTTCTCTGGTTACCTTCGCATTGAAAATGCGGAAGGTTATGTTTTGATCGCCGTGTATTTATTTATTTATTTGTATGCGTGTTATTCGCATAAGACAAAAAGTATTAAACCGAATCGCATGAAATTTGGTGGGATGATTGGTTATTATCCGGGGACCATTTGATTTGATTTTGGGATCAATCGGGTCAAAGGTCAAGGTCATGAAAAGGTCAAAATCTTATTTTTACCATAGCGCGGTCAATTTTTATCCAATTGGCATGCAACTAATGCCAACATTTTCATAATTCAATGCCCAATCTTGTGATATGCGAAGGTATGCGCTCTACCGAGTGCCCGTTCTAGTTTATTATGATTTTGTTCCACATTTACTATATTTATCTGCCACAGTATTTTGACATTTAGATTTTTGTACCGATACCTTCTCTTCAATCCTGCATGTGAACCTTATATTTAGGAAGAAGAGAGCCTTGAGGTCAGGGCTGCTGGGCACATGTGACCAAAAATCTGTCCAGTGGGTCTAAAGATTTTCATTGGTCACCTTAGTACAGCTGAAATATGCCAGATGCACGATATGTCGTGTATTTGTGCAATAATAAGGCCTTAATAATGCCCAAAGTGCCATAACGTATGATCATCTTATCATAACATTATCATACTGGCCAAAACTACACAAATAAGACATGCTGTCAAACTACGAAGGACTATGACATTTACAGGAAATGAGCACTATCGGTCTATGACTCTGTTACCACTTCATGTCACGTAGAAAGATGCACGTGTCATTTCCCGCTCAGCTCCTTCTTTCTTTACCCAGCAGTCAGCATCTAAATCTAGAAGCATTGGGTCATCCATCTATTCCCACCAGTGTTCAAGGTAACATGGGAGGTCGCTCCATTTCAAATATTCACACAGAATGTCAGAGCATGTACGGTCACACATCGAGCGGTGAACCTTCACACAGCCGGATGTTCACACACACACACACACACACACAAGGTTGCTGTAAAGCTGTAAAGTCACATCAGCATGCAGGGACATGCTGCACGCGTGTTGCCTGTAAAGCACTTTGGGACATGTTCTCTGATCCATGACAGAGTGAAGGGCGGACTGGAGCAGGAGAAAAGGGGCTGCAGACAAAGAGTGTGTGTGTGTGTGTGTGTGTGTGTGTGTTATGCATGCGTCTCTGACGGTGGCTTTCTCCGCAAAGGCAAATCCAGCCTCACAAGCCGTTGTGATTGATGCAGCTTCACTGTAAATTAAATGTGATGTGGTCAAAACGTTAAAGTGTGTCGGTGCCTCTCTTTGGTTTGTTGATCTGAGCGATGAAGGCACAACATTCATCATGAATCAAAAGAAACCTCCGTGAGATCTTTGTTTTGTTTTTAAATACTTGAAGCGTCTATAATCAATGTTGTTTACGCTAACAGCAGCTCAGCCCCTCTGCGGTGCATCACTGGTCAGCGTCTTTCCTCTCATCGTTTCGGTCTTGCGGCCTGAGATCGGACCGTTTGGGTCACTTCACTCATCAGGGTTGTTGGAGGCAGCAGCTGTTTTTAGCAAAAAGCTTTCAAACACAGCGGCAGGCGGACAACGTTAGCAACTAGTGGAACATTTAGCAGCTACATATAGACAGATAGTTGGGGGAAAGCGAAAACAGAGATACAATTTAAAGTCGGGTGCCATTTTTAAGTTAGAAACTGGTAATGTCGATTCCTCATGAAAGTTCTATTTCCATATTTTCTCACATGAATTCTCAAGCATTTCATTTTTCTGTCTGTTTCTTGAGAAGCAAAAGGGAAATTATGAAAGATTTGAGTAAAACAGTGTCTGGCTCTAGTGCTTCCTGTGATCCTACCAAATGTCACTTTTCTCAAGATAATTAACACTGATTTTGTGACATTTTTTGTGAAACATTACCATGTCGCCAATTAATTAATGTTTTGGCACATTTCCAGGCTACAACCCACAGGGACCAGATCAACTCAATCAGTTTAAAACACACACAGAACAGGCAACATGGAGCTCATTTTGTTTGAACAACTAAATCCAATGAATTAATTAAAATAAAAGTCATGAAAGCCGAGGTGCTGCTGCTGCTATTGGTGGCACTTGGTTGTGTAAGTTTCACACGTGTGTGTGTGTGTGTGTGTCATCAGGGAAAAACCACAAGACAGACCCCTGGAGCAGCTGTTGTCCCCAGTGTACCCAATGCTTCTCTCTGCCCTCCCCCTCTCTATCTCTCTCTCTCTGACACAGACATGCAGCATTTTATTTTGCTTACACTCACACATACAGTACTTTCTTTACCAAACTCTCTTCTGTGATTTTTTAATAGTTTGCTCTGGTTTTTAACCTTTTTTCAGTGATGTACCTCCTGTGAAATGTTTTTCGCAGCCGCGTGCCCCCTCACCAGTGAAAAGCATTTTGGGTTGAAAAAAATATGTAATACGCAGCATTGTGACATCAGTGTCTTAATAAAGAATACATACAATTCAGCTTATGAACTTACACTGTTTTTAACTTAAATTTAAACGATTTTTTTAATGGAAGCTCATTTTAAATATATATATTTTGTAATTCCCGTACCCCCTGGAGTGCCTTCACGTACCCCCAGGGGTACACGTACCCCCATTTGAGAACCACTGCTCTAAGCTATAAAGTAACCACAAACACACAAAGATTGTTGCGAGGCTTATGCAACTGCACAGAAACAAGTTTAGTTTACAAAGAAATGTAAAAATCTTCAGGGGTGTTCAGTGTGTGCGCCGACATGGAGGTTCAGAGAGAAATGTTGGTGTGTTTAGGGAGCGTGGCCGTCATTTAGTGTTGACATTAGGGACCATAACTCCTCCAGACAGCTATGTGCATAAATTCAAACCATCCCTCTCCACATCTGCTCTCAACTCTGATCCGACCCACACTCACCACCACTACAGCTCATTAGGAACCCTCCAGGGACTGGGCCTATAAATGTGTGTTCTTGAGGACCTCGGCTACCTCTCGCTTGCCTCAAACACGTCCACCAGATGTCTTCTTCTACAGTATAAATCTTTGCCTCATTTCATCCCTCTTTAACCCTCGCCTCTCTGCCTCGCCATGGGCTCTGAGGTTGCTTTCTATCTCTGGTCGTCTCCCTGGAGGTCAGACGGACAGATGCGCAGCCTTGTCCTCCCCAAACACACGCACACACACACACACACACACGTACACATTTCTGACCTAATTTCTCCAAGGAGGGCAGTTTAGCAGATCCTGTGAAAAGACAACAGCTGTACAGTATAAATAGACACAAAGGAAGACAGGCATGTCCTTGTTGGGTTTTTTTCGGAACTGCATCGTGATAAAAACAGCAGTTGAAGACTTCACATTACTCTACAGTCATTAAGACTGCAAATAACTAGATTCTGTAAAATGACAAGAAAATATCAAGAAAAGTTTCAAAGTGATGTTAAAAGTGTTTTGTCTAACCAACCATCTAAAACCCAAAGATATACAGTATACAATTATTAAAAACAACGAAAAATAATATTTAAAAAGATGCATCCAGAAAGCCATTTCTTCTTAATAATTCATTATAAAATTACGTGTCAGTAATTTTCTGTTAATCGACTCATTTTTTTTAGCACTAAATTGCAAACTGTGTGTAGTATCTTCCAAAAACCCAAATCGAGGTTGGGAAATCCCTTAAAGCAGAAACTTCAGGCTAATCCAAGTATTGTTTGAGCTTCTGAAAAAGATATAAATTCAAAAAAAATGTAGATCAAAACTTTTGGTTCAAAGGTTTAGAATAAATGTTCACACTGAAACCAAAAGTGTTTAGTTTATCTTTTATTCATTTGTTTTTACCGCATAGACAAAACAATCTTCATCTGTCAAAAACATGTTTCAGAACAACTGCAGAACACGTACAAGGTGCAAATAACCTGATATGTATGGACCAAGTGTTTGGTACCCGCAATATGACAAACATGCATTAAAACCCCACAGAAATGACACACACACACATTATGGACTTACATTATTATCTGAAAAAGCATTTGGTGCAATGAAGTTTTCTGGTAGATTTTCAGACCTGAGGACAGCGAGGCCTCGAGAGGCTCAAGCTCACTGGGAGTTGAACCTCACTCTTCATCACACCACAGTAAATTCAGAATTTGGCATTAAATTCAAGTTATTTGGATTCATAGAAAGTGTTTTTGGTTTACATCAAACCTAATGACATGAAAACAATGACATCCACTGCATCCAGCTGTTGAAATAACTCAAACTCCAACACATCATTGTAAAGGGAGACAAAAAGATAATAAAATGCAACTAAAAAGTGCCGATTTGATGTGAACGACTATCTACAGAGCTCATAAAATTAAATAACTACAGTACAGTCCAATAAAATGATGTATCTTCTATTTATATTTACTTCTTATAGAAGACTTAGTTTTACATGAATTTTATGGGCATTCATTTGAATATAAAGCGGTTTTTAGGTCAACTTTTAACATGCGCTCAACAGCATCCGTCTTCTCTCTTAAAGATCTTGCTTGGTTTCATTCAAAACAAACATGCTTCAATAATGTTTCATCTAAGGCCGGTCCAGGTGTTTGAGTTTGAATGTGAGAAGAACAAAAGACAAGGAGAAAGTATCATTAGCACGCCAAGAGCCAGGGGCAGGAATTAAATCCTCATTATGATCTGGCAAAGCCACCACTCTCCCTGTGTGTGTGTGTGTGTGTGTGTGTGTGTGTGTGTGTGTAGCATCTTGACGTCGGAGGATCACAGCACCTGGTCAACCAAGGCAACCAAACAAGATTACATGCAAAAGCAGCTATTTTTAAATTACACTTTTTTTTGGTCAATCATCTGTTTCCAAGCATCAGGGACGCATCGTCCAATCAGACAGTCGTAAGAAAACCAACTTCACCGAGCGAGCGGCCATGCACCACAAGATGGTAAATGTTCTCCTTTCAAAGCCCTTTGGTTATGGACCTCAGGACTGACCTGGCTCATGAGCCAAACATTTAAAGGAATACTCTGATCATTTCAGAACTATGGTTATTTGCTTTCCTGCTGAGACTGAGACCAACTGTAAATTAATGTGTAACAAACAAGATATCTGTTGTCAATAAGTCATCTTGAGAGGTGCAGGAAGCTGGACTTTGTTCCTCTGCAGCGGGTCAAGCGAGCCGTTTCCCGTCTCTACGCGAAGCTGAACAGCTGCTGGCGGGAGCTTCTTATCTCGCGTACTCTCATTGGTATCCATCTTCTCATTGAGCACGCGGCAAGACGGCAATCAAGCATTTTCTTTAACTTCTCGTCTGATTCTTAATGACTGACCAGATACAGGATTTAAATTTAAAATAACTGCATCCCCTTTAAAAAAAAAAAAAGAGTACAAACCCTCAGACGGGTGATTACAAACCATAATCTTTTACAGCCCCAAGGATTTGTTTTAAATACACATCCAGAAAATCCAATTAAATCTAACAATACATGAATTGCCAATCAGATTGTTGCTCTTAAAATAAATTAGACTGTCGGCAAAAAAAAATAATATATATATATATCAAGGCACAAAAAAAGAGTGAAATAAACTGACCTGTGACACACACACACACACACACACACACACACACACACACACACACACACACACACACACACACACACACACACACACACACACACACACACACACACACACACACACACACACACACACACACACACACACACACACACACACACAACTGGCTCGCAGGCCGGCAACCTTCCTGAGTTACACGGCATTGATGGATTGATTGGCTCTATTGATTTTCCCCGGTCAGAACCACAGCTATCGGCTGAAGAACGCCTGAATCCAACTACTTAATGTGGTGATTGACTGGTTTGTTCACTGCTCAGCAAAGATTGCCCCGAGGATTAAAATGTCACTTCAAGGTGGCTTCCTCCCCGACGACTGTAAGGTGTGCACAACAAAGCCCGTAGCAGTTGACTTCATGAGCCAACGGGGTGAAGTCCACATCCGGTCCGATCGTGCCAACATGTGCCGGGCATCCATATCTGGTGACGGCGAGAAGAGGCCGGCTCAGAGTGTTGTGACTCGGGTGAAGTTGTGCGAACAGATGCAACATGATGAATAAATATTTCAGGATATAAATCAACAGAGCATGCTTTGCCGTTCGGAGAAACCCCCGTGCTCTGGACATATGTATGTACCCCCAGTTGGAAACCGCCTGTATTATTAATATCCACTATTCAGGCGCTAAAACTCAGTGAGAACATTTGGTGCAGCAATATCTACAGGGTGTGTTGAATAAAAACACAATTTCTTCTCTCGCATATGTTAAAATAATCACTGTAGCAGTAAAATGCTGAAGAGGAACACGACGTAGAGGAAGAAGCGAGTCCGTGATCTGTAGTTCTGTTCGGAGCGGCCGTTGGCTCAAACCTGCTAAATATTTGAAGAATGTCAAAGTACTGGTGTGTTCGTATCCATTCAGCAGTGATGGGCCCCGACATCGAGAAAACCGCTTCAGAAGAGGACAAAAACGTATATTAAAAGAATGAATATGTATTTCAGCGCATTCTGCATCTGATGCCTCCGCGCATCTGCAAAAGCCCCGCCGCATGCGTCGAGTGCAGAGCTCCAACCGCGTGCAGCGTTCATATTTCGGGGCGGCAGAAACCTCGACTGTTGGTGCAACTCGCTGACACCTGCAGTAAAGCGATTAACACAAGTGGCTTACAGGCAAAATCTCTCCCGCCATCTTTCCCATTTCTCTCCCGCTCTCTTTCTTCACTCATAACTGGAAGCTTTCAGCGGAAAACACCGCTCTTTAATCATTTGTATTCATGTGCCATCGCGCCGGCTACGGGCACTTTTAGCTCTCGGATGCGGCGGCAGATCCAACAAGCTCACTAAAAAAAAAAAAACATCAACAGAAATACAGCGAGACAAGCAGCGCCGTCTTAAAACGACTTATCAGCTAAATAATGGGCGAGCGGCGAACACAGCGAGACGCGTGTGACACGTCACACCGACGGTGCCGTGAGAGCAACAGCCTGAAAAGGCAAAACGTGTTAGTGTCTCGCATGCATGGATGGGTCATGAGACAATGGATGAAGCCCTCCACACCTCCTACGTAGGAGTCGATGGCCCAGACGGAGACACAGCGACTGGAAACCACCCGCCGCGTGTCTCTTTGCTCTTTCTGCACATCGCTTGTTGCTCTCTTTGTGGTCGTTTGGTAACTGTCACCAGTGACCCCACACGGAGGCTCTGGCCCAGGGGCCCCAGAGGTCAGGGGCTCGTTCCGTTACCCATCCATGCTTGTGAAACGAGTTTTGGGATTCTCGTTCACACATCCACCCACTCACAAACACACGCACACATACGTCCCGAGGCCGCCTCGTGGCGAACATATGCTCACAATGGCTGTGTGGGGACGACCTGTCTGGCACCAGGATGACAGACCTGTCCTCCAAGGTCTTCCCCTCAGCAGGAGAGAGGAGCTTCGAGTCTTCGGCGCCGTTCTCCGTCGATGGAAGTGCGTTTATCGTTCGGGAGCAGATGTGTGTGTGTCTGCGGTCACCGTGTGTCACCGTGTGTCTGCACAGTCCAAATCCCCACCGCCCACGTCAGAACAGCTGCAGCAACACCTCGGGTCCCCAGCCCATAGCCGTCTGGGCCACGGCGACCACGGCCGCCCCCAGCGTCGCGGACAGCCCCCACACGGCCATCCTCACCATCCGGTTGCCCTTCCCCCGCAGCTGGCCTGGGTCTCGGGGCAAAGCTGCTTCCTGACCCGGGTGTCGAGAGGCTACGAGCACAGAAGAAGGAGGAGGGGGGGTCACGAGGAGTCATGATGCTGGGAGATGAACCGAACTGGAGGATCTAGAAGCATTTTGTTACTGGGACTGGAAACCAAAAGGTCAAAGCACACAAGGAGTCGAGACAAGAGGACGCAACAGCATTAAACAACCAGCAGTACTCTCACGTCAATTAGCTAAAAGGCACAAATAGTTACGAACTCCACTCCGTCTGCCCACATTCATAACGTGTTTAACATTTAGACTGCAGGTCTCTTCCAGACTCTCACCGTCTGCCACAGTCAAATTAGGAGACGCTCCGTTGTGCACTTCCTCTCGGAGGCCGCTAATTGAATTTTGATGAAACTGCAGGCAATAATGTGCATCAATTTCAATATTACATTATTTGGCCTGAGGGGAATGTTAAAGCATATTTCTGATTGCCTGTACATCACAGACAATATGTCAGAAGCCACTGATCAGATTTCCAGAAAACCAATGGGAATAAAGCATCTCTTTGTTTCGTTCTGGCACGTCTAAATGTGAGCACTTGATTGGTCTGATGGGGGTACTAAATCATTTGTTTACTTGCTATTGATTGGCCCAAAGGGGGCTAGCGTTTGTGGGAGATGACATATTAATTGCCTTGTTCTGCAGAGTTGTGTTCAAGGAAACATCAAATATGAGGAACTGTGGATCAAAAAAAAAATTTTATATTTGCGTTGAAATGTTTGTTCTTACAATCTCAAAGTCGATTTTTTTTCCCCCAACTTCAAAGAGCATCTGTCAAAATGTCCCATTTATGTCACTCATCCTCACGAGTGTCTGTCTGTCTGTCTGTGTGTGTGTGTGTGTGTGTGTGTGTGTGCAGTCCTTACTCAGTCGGTTATAAGATTGCAGTTACTATTGTTACCGTGTCTGGAGTGGGCGGAGCCCTGGGCCTTGGTGAGGCGCTGGAGAACAGAGTCAGGCCTCTGGTGGAGGGTGGAGGACTGAAACGCCTGGAAGGTGCTGATAGACAGACTGGGGAAAGAACACGGAGGAAGAGGGGGAAGAGCGTCAGTCGGTGATGGAGAGCAGATTGACATCTAAGGTGAAGCTGGAAAGACAGGAAGGATTTACTGATGGATAAAGACTTTGAAAGATCTGCCAGCTCAGTAGTTCTTGTATAATGGAAGCTATGGGAGTAATGCATCATGGGACATCTTTGAGTCGAGGCCTAGTGTCAGTGATGTCCCTCCCTGACCTGAACAATGACCTCACCTCTTGCGAGACTGCAGCGCTGCCCGCTTGGCCAGTAGTGATGGAGGGTACCGGTCCAACAGGTCCTCGGCCCGGCCGATCAAAAGTTCGTATGGGAGGTCCTGGGGTATGCGCGAGAGGAGGTGGTGGACCATGGCCATGTCACACTCGGTCTTCTTCACCTCCTTCTCTCTGTGCAACACAATCTGCGAAGGAGAGGAGGGGTTGAGACACGCCGACGCTGTGAGGAGATGCTGCTCACGGCGTCGCTTCAGCGAGACAGAATGAGCGCTCAGCAGATGAAGAGTAAACTCCCCACGCTGTGCACTGTTCTCAGCCTTGGAGGAAACATGAACTACATTCTGCTTTGTTGTTTCACACACACACTTCAGAACAGAACTCTCCATCTGCCCCGACACACACACACACACACACACACACACACATACATACACACAAGCAAACTGCAAACACTAATCAACATGCACCCAACCCTTCTGTTTAAAAAGGCCTATTCACACTCAAATTAAAACACATAAAAAACGGATGCACACACACACACAACATTTTATTTTTCTACAAACACCTGCACATACACGTGTTCCAGCAGTAAACATTTCTCCCAAAACAGTTGGTGTGAGAACCCAGAGGGGTTCTCACCCCTGCCAGTCAAACATCAGCCAGCTCTCGTTGTCCTTATGTTTCCTGATCTCCTCTCTCTCTCTCTCTCCCCCTATATCTCCTCTTCCTCACTCTCTCTCTCCTGTTTATTAGGTGGTATCTAATTAACTAGTCTAGCAACTTCGTAGGACTCTGCCTCTTTGTATGAGTGAGAGTGTGTGTGTGTGTGTGTTTGTGTGTGTGTGAGTGTGTGTTGCTGCCTCTTGTTCACTTCCTGTTGGCGTCTATGCCTCCTACCGTAGCGGCGAGGTAGATGGGCATCAGGGGGTGCGACGCCAGGAAGAAGTCGTAGAGCCTCATGGTGTGTTTGAAGTCCGACAGCACGTGGCCGTACCACGTGATGAGCCAGGACAGCGCGAAGATGGTCCCCACCTCCGCTCTGTAAGACACGGCAAACATACAAAAGGGATGTAAACATAAACAAATAGAGGAGCACATAGACTAAACTGGAAATGTTTCATTTTTATTTATTTTTTCCCAACCTTAATCTAACCAAAAAAAGATAACTGAGATTAAAAATCTCCTTGACAAGAGCGTCTTGGCCAATATGCAAACAGTGAGTTACAGACCAACCGAGCAGAAAACACTAAATATGTTCGTAGACCAGAAGTGAATGAAAATGCCGTTAGAAAATATAAATAAAAATGTGTTGAGGAGTAATATGAAAACATATGGGCATATTATCTTCCCATCTTCGAGGCAGCTAGTGGTTTCATCACATCACAATCCATCACAGTGAAAATCTCTCCGAGTTGACTTTCATACTGTAATAGAAATGAATGGAAACCAACGGACGGCAGGAAATGACTTTGAAAACTAATGGTACACCGGGTGGTGTGCAGTACTTCACACTATCAGCAATTCTTAGTCTGTCGGGGAAAATGTAAAAAGAAAATGTACACGTATGATCCGGCCAGCCATAGCCAAAGAAATTAATACTTCCACACGAGAGAAAGCCTCATTAAAAAATGTCTTCACAGAGGTGTGAGCCTCCGAGATGAACCGGAGATAACCCAAATGACGTCAGAGGGGTCATTTTCTCAGACATGACAAAGCACCAGCAGAGGACAACATGAGGAGCACTTTCCATAATTTCATAAACTGAACTTCAGTGTGGTTAAATCCAAGAGTCATGAATTATTGGTTTTGATGTGGTCTCATGAATTGAAAACCTATATTATTATTTACCTTCACATAGTGCTCATGACCCTAATATGCTCTTCCCCTGTCTTCCTCTGTTGTGTGCAGACATAAATAGACAGTTATTTTTGACAGTCCCAAGTAAATTGGATACTCTTAGAGGCTGTTGATAAATATTAGATAAGAACATTCAGGGGGGAAGAAGAATAAGTACAAGGGGAAGGGAGTGACAAGCAAAAAGGAGTGGGTGGAGTGATGGATGGGGGGTGGGGTAAAGAGAAGGAGCAAAGGGCTGGGAGCATGTGTGAGGAGGGGGACATAAAATGAAGAGGGATGAAGGAGAGGGAAAGAAGAAATGGAGGAAAAGATAAGAAGGGGAAGTGCTCACGAAAAAAAAAAGAGCGTTCCAAACTTTGAAGTCATTGTTGTTTTTACTGCGAGTGAATGTCTTGTTTTTTGTGCCTTTATTGTTTGTGTGCACTTGTATTTGCGTAGAAACGGGTAATTGGCAAAAATGGAAGTTACCAGCACAGCATCAATTATGAACGGGCAACAAGACAGCCACACACACACACACACACACACACACACACACACACACACACACACACACACACACACACACACACACACACACACACACACACACACACACACACACACACACACACACACACACACACACTTTATTGACTCAGAACCTCCCCAATCCTAGTCCTCACTGCACAGCCCGTATTCACTGACAGTAACGGGTTGTACAGTAAAACACATTCTTGTTGTTGCAATTAACTGCAAAAAGACAATGAATCATTTTTGGATGATTACATTTCACAAATAAAAGGTAAATGTGGTGCACTTTGGTGGGACAGGAAAGCGTCTGAACCAGCTGTTGGACCATCTGACGCAGAAACTCCCCAATGAGAGCACTACTGAAGCGTTTTCAGATGAACTCCAATTCACAAACAAAACACTCAAATAAGTTTCTATCTGTGAAGCTCAAAGGTGAAGATCAAGACTTTAGTGCCCTCTGGTGGATTTCACTTGCATTACTTCAGAATAATACTTGTAGTCAGTTATTGAACTGATTACATGGTTTTTTTGGTCATTTGTAACAAAATCCTTGGATTAAATCAAATGTATTTTAATCTGAATACTTAAAAATATTGCTGCTTTTTTTATTTTTATGGACGCAGCCACACATTTATTTGATCTCAAAACATTTGAAATGAAAATAAAATATATTTTGCATATTCGACTATTACAGTTTGTCAAATCAAATTACTTTTACAAAAAAGAGAGTCCCGTCATAAACTACTACATGTACTGTGTATTCAACATGCAAGGGGCTGTTCTGTGTATATTCATACCTGCAAACTCATGAGGGGTGAAAAAGGTGACAACGGGCTGGGGGTCCTCTGCTCTGACTAAGTCAGTGCCCACAAACCCTTCTAATAAGAATATAATAGATGTGTGTGTGTATATATATATATATATATGGCAGCCACACCTTGAAATATTCAGTAATATTTATTTTGCATGGGTCCAGGTGTGAATAGGAGCGAGGCCCATTCAAAGAAATCTCTACGGCCCACTTGAGCGACAATCACAGGTTAACAAGTCCCACGTTACACTATTTTAAAAATCAAGTAACTTCCTGAATTGTGTGCACTTGAACACTTTTTTAATTTCTTTAATTTCTAAATTATTTTAGAAATTAATTCCTTTTGTTCCTCTTTTATCCAATAATATATTATAATAAACCTTCCCACCCACCCTGTCTGTGATATCTCATCAGAGGCCCACACCCCGGGAAGTGGCTGAATGGAGAAGGGGTGGAGGGGTTTCTGTGAGATTCACAGACTGAAATCCTGCTGGAAATCACTCTATATACAGACTCTGGTTCGGTGCTCCGTGACGTCACTCCGTGGTTCTGTGACTTGCGACGTCACAGAACCAGAGTGTCACGTGACAACGTTTCCATGGTGACGGACAAGGTCACGGAGATCGAAGGACAAGTGACTTCCACCAGGAAACCTGTTTAAACTTTATATGCATGTCCACGTTGTGTATGTATATATGTACTTATGTGTGTGCATACTACTGTTTATATCTGTCACGGGACACAACACGTAACTATCTAATCTTTCATGGAACAATGTAATTATCAGGCCAGCAGAACATTGTACAATGGTGCTAAAACGCTAGCGCGCGATTAACATCCGCTCGCTAAACGGCGCTAGCCTTACTTAACTGTCTTCACTTTAACTTCTAGTTAATAACTGTCAAAATATAAAAGCGAGCGAACATAACATTAATATATATATGGTGCTTATGTACGTTTCTCACCTGTAAACACCAAGAGACTCGCATCAACAGCTGCGTCACTGTCTGTGTTACGCTGGTCTAACTTGTTTGTTTAAGACAAGAATTACGGCACCAGGCATGGCAAAACCCGCTACTGCCCCCTACTGGCGAGCACAAGTATAACAATATTTAAAAATCATTAAATTTAGGGAAAATAGCACATCTTCAAATTTAAGAAGCTGGAACCATAAAATGCTTTTTTAATTATTTAAAGTGAAATTATTAGCAAATTTTTTTGTAACGAATTGATTAATCTAATAATATTTTTTGCTGAACTTTGGTAGTTTTACAACAAAATATATAAAGTAGAAATAGTATTAATGATATAATGATAGTAATAAAAAATATGCGTTGTCATTATATATCATATGGTTAAAGTCATTCATAAACCAACTTCCCTTTCTTTGGCCTGAACAACCAGGACTCGTGAGCTCTGCTGAGCCATGACTCTGTTCCTGAGTCTGTTCTGCCTCTCCTGGCTGTCACTAACATTATAACTTCTATACGATACCTGCCATAAATATCATGATACCAGAATTCGATACAATACCATAAAAACAATATGATACCATAAATACGATACTAGTATATTATCTATAATAGTAATAAATAAAACTTTTTCAACAATTAACAAATGGCAGTATTAGTAGTATTAATACAGCCAGATATGAATGAAACTACATGGTTCCATCATAGCATTGATTATACACTATGAGGCCTTTAGTCAGAATCTGACCAGATGATACAGAGTTCATCAGGATGAGCAGCTGTAGTTACAGAACTTTACAGACTGTCTGCATTGGAGACAAAGAACTGAAACATTTCACTTCTGGAATCATCTTTTTCTTCTTTTTTTTAAAGCTGAAGACTTTAAGTCTCAAAAGCTCCGCCACTTAACGCCACTCGCTGTGAGCGCTGCGCAGCGCATTGCGTGCAGACAGCTTGACACGGAGCAGCGCGTGCGCTCTGATCGCTCTTTTAATGAAGTATTGATACAAAAAATATGCTCAATCACATCGTGTTTAACGTACGGGTACTTTGTTAGTATCGCTACACCGTGCAGCGTGACAGCAGCAGATGTAGCGGACTGACATTCAAGCTAACCTGAACCACCAAACGCTGAAGACATCTGAACGCTGATTGGCCGAGACTCGACACGTCCCATCAAAGAAGTTTTATTGTGAAGATCACCACATCGCATTTTCTCCGTGTCCCACTCCAATCTCATAAATGCCGGCCGGCCAGTTGACCCCCCCCCCCCCCCTACCTCAAAACAAAAACTCTTCGGATCTACACGATTCACTTGGATGACCTATTTTGATTTAAAAATGGTGAATTTCACCGAAAGGTGACAAGTTTGCAGGTATGTATATTGTTGTTGCTGGTGTTTTTTCATCAAAAGCCACATGGAGGACTTTGTTTGCACTTAACTTTCAGGTTCAATGTAAATAAAATGAATTAAAAGCTCCATTACCCATAATCCACGAATAAAATAAGATCACATATTACTTTAATCACCAATAACAAACCAGGCAGCCTGAGATGAGTAATAATATGTTCGTTATTTAGAATCAAATTACCTTTACAAAACCATGCTGGCATGAACTACATTACAATGTAACCCAGTAATCCCTGACCATGTGGGCTAATAGCTACGATCTGATTGGGCATTTTTGTAATCCGATTATGTACATGTGAATGTTTTACCTGATCATGAAGTCATGTAATTCTGTATCAACTTGTTCCACTATAGGCATCAAGTAGTTTAAAATGTGTTTGGTGCTGTCCATGGTTGGATCCATGAAATCCCTAAAGACAGAGAAAATAGTCACTGAGTTATTTCTTGCCAAATCATTTGAAATAAAGTTTCTAAATTGAATCCAGAAGTGACAGAAATGCCTCGATAAGTGGATGTATTAGAAGAAGAAAAAACAACCTGAGATGGTGATTGGACAGAGTGTCCAGCAAGGCGAGGGCCATCCGCTCCCCGGCTACCAGCAGCAGGGTGACGGCCACATCGTGGTAGCCTTGGTAGTAATGGAGCTGAGGGGTGCGTTTCAAAACCTCCAGGATGATGTCAATCAGCTGCTCCTGAAGCACGGCCCTCTCTGAGGCCGGCATACCTGAGGGAGAGCCGGGGAGCATCAATGAATCCATTCTTAACGGAGAGAACTGCAACCAGGAAAATGCTTGTGATTGTCGATGTTGTAAATAAGTTGACACCAGTTATCCGGCTCTGGTCCGGGTGCTTATGACCCGACCCGAGACCAAACACTGCCCAGCTATGAAAGAACAGGATCTCCTTGCACGACATGTGCATAAAACATCAAGTTTAACTTCCCAAAATAACATAATTATTACTTTTCTTGCAGCTTGTTCTGGCAAAATGACATCAAATTCAGCATGTGGAGCAGCTTACTGTCGTGTTCACAGAACCACGCTCATTTTGTAAATCCAGCTCTACCTCTTTCCCTGCTGTTTTTTTTCAATTAATTTTTCCCAAACGTTTGCTTCTTCTTGGCAGACAATTAATTAACCGACAGCTTCTCAGTGAGATAAGACACTTTTCTCTGTTGCTTTCCCAGTTGCGTCTGACAACACAGGCGTCTCGTGACATCAGAATCTGACCCTGCTGCAGATTTGACTCGGTTCATTAATCATTAAGCCTTTCCAGATGTCACAGCATGTCACTGTAAGTACAGGGGTACAGGAAGATAAATGGCATCATGAGCAAAAAATAACACACACATATACACACATTTAGGGAACCGCTTCATGGACCTCCTGACATCCAGGACTACTTGGTTGTAGTCCTTGTGGTTCTCCCTCACATCTCGACCTACGCCAAACAAAATGTAATTATCAGTGCTGTCTGCATTAGTGATAGCAACACTATTATGTCGTATTGTGAATTAACCCAGTGAATATTAGCATGAATCAACCACTAACCAGGTTTATGTGGTAGATCGTACACATTGACGTTCAGTAGTTTGGGCCAGACTTTCCTCCTGAGTTCATCAGTGAGCAGTCCTCCATTACTGGCTGCTGCTCTCCTCAGGGTCTCAATGTCCACCGGATCACTGTAAGTATATATATTGATTATCTAAAGATCCAAATTAATGGACAAAAGAAAACAGTGGATTTGTTCTTGAGCAATAAAACGTGATTTCACACAAATCAGCCCGCCCACAGCGTTCCTCTGCCATTACCCATCAACTCCCACATGCCTCCTGACACGAGTGTCTTCATGATCCTCGTCACACTATTCCACCGGGCATCTGCGAGTAATCTTCGCGTGTGAAATTAGTTTAGCAGGGAGTGTGATGAAGGTCGCCGTCTTCGGGATAAATGCATGCCATCTAATTGTGGAGCAGCGAGCAGCAGAGGGACGGGCAGTCCCACTTGGGAAAACACATCCTGCGGCCCTTTGCTCTCGTGCTAATGGAGGCACTTTGTGCTATGAAAGTGTCAGAACTTTCTCGATTTGTTGAGATACAGGCATTCAAGGCAGATTTTTAAGGAATGCTATCGTGGGGTGAAAACCTCGTATCTACCGGGCAAACTTTAACACCCAGCTTGTTGAGCTCCTCCACTGTTCTGGTATTTAAAAAGTTATTTTGGTTATATTTCATTACTAGAAAACAATTGTTAAATGTTGTGTATTTGTACATCATCGCTTTTCAGACATCCTTGAAAAACATCTCTTAGTAACAACATCACACATTTTGATGAGGAACATTTTTTCCGACCACATAACGGCGTCCGAGAGATATTCCTCCTGGATGCCAGGACAGCAGAAAGAGAAAGCATCCTTATCAACTGGAGTACTGATAGTTATATTCACCTGTTCAACGCCTGGTGGATCACAACCAACTTCTGTTTCCTCCCACAATCTGGTTCTGTAAAAGACGGACAGCGGTGAGGATGGAGAGAACGGATATGTAGGAATGAAAGAAAGAGAGCGCATAGTTAAAGCAAAGCGCAAACAACGAAACAGGACGGAGACACACAGAGGAAAAGAAAAGGATGAGGGATAGAAAGAGAGAAAGATCATGGAGAGGAAAGACATCGAGGGAGGAGAGAGATCATGCTGGCGTTATTAATAGCCGTCATGCATAAAACACACCTGTAGGATTGAGAATAAAGAATCAACACACTATCAATACACATGTTGGGACACATTAATGGTGAAATGTATACCTGTTTATATTTAATGTCTTTTCCACTGATACTTTCGATCTGTGAAGAACTTTTTTTTCCCTTGTTCTTTTTTAAGACGGACACGATTTGAGATGTTACCGATTGAATGATTCTTTTGATGAGCATCATCTTGTATGCAATGATAATGATAATGATCACAATGATGAGTCACCGACCAGAGTTGTGAAAGTCAAATAAAAAAAACAAGGAGTTTGAATGACTTGAAGGGGAACATCGGACCCCATGTTGAGTGATGCCATAACTGATGACAGTGTGTTTATTTTGTTTTTACTACAGCAAACAAAGGCTTCATCTATTCTTCTCCTGTCAGGCAAACAGCTGGTGACTTTCCAAACGGTCCACGGTGTCTGACTACTGCCACGCGAGCACCGCAGGCAGACAAGCAGCCCGGCGGATGTTTACTTTGACAAGAAAGTAACGACCAGATCAGATACGTGAGGACAACAAAGAAACGACTTCACCTCTGGATGTCTGTAGTTTGTCAGCTAGCCGCTTTAACACGGCTATTTAACTTCACGGTCAGGTTCCCCACGTCCAGTATATGGTTTAAAGGTTTTAAAAAGTTAAATATGCACCTTATTTTAAATGTTTAAGTAGCTCAGTGTGACTCGTCGGTGTTTACGTCTCGCGCATACACACACCGACAGTTACCTCGCTACGTGTCGGCTGCTTACCTCTCGTGACAGATCCATTCCCATTCAGCCCAGCTCGCGCGTTTTCTTTCTTCCTCTTGAGCCTTTTCATCCCTTTAGAAGCGGATTGCCGAAGGAGGAAGTGAGTGTTGTCCCATAGGCGAGTTACCGAATGACAGACGTGCCTCTAAACAGGTGAACGCAGCGCGGCTGTAACGCAACCTGAACAGTTCTCCGGGACGGACTCAACCCAACTTGAGGTCGCTCCGCTACGCTGTGATTGGGCGGAACCGACGTGTGACGCAGCGCACGAGAGCCATTGGCTGCCCTGCGGCTCGCGGCGCGAGGGGGCGTGCCTGTAGTTTTGTAGTCCTCACGTTGGTGCCACAGCGGGCTGTGCTCGTCATCGCTCGAGAGACATGTGGTTCGTGACACTTGCTCTGAATGTGTGCACCTTTTCCACAAGGCGACAGTAAAGATCCAGACAGCTGTTAGACACGTTATAACTGTGTTATGGTCAATACATAATGAGATGTATATTTTATTTTACATTTATTTAACCAGGAAATGCCTCATTGAGATTAAAAATCTCCTTTACAAGAGTGTTATTGTGATCTCATGGACAATAGGGCGTGTATTGTATTGTTGTTCTTCTCTGAAACAAATTTAATGTATAACGACAGCCATGAAAACAGAACATAAACACTTGCAGAATCAACTTTAATGTAATATTCTTTTACACATGGGTTATTTTGTATTGACTTTAATGAATGTATTGCATTGCATGTAGTTACATTACATATATATACATAGCCATATTGTTGATATGGGGGACATTAATGCTCTCGTCTAGTGCAATTGCTTCTGCTAACTAGTTTCCTGGAGGTCATTTTAGGACATGTACATGTGGTACAGTGTTTCCTCTTAAATCAAAACCCTGTCTATGGCTAGGATCCTAACACACACATTTCACATTTATGTAAAGACATACAATATTGTGCATACTGCAAGAAGACCAACAGTGGATTAGGTTTGATTCTAGACTAGAGGAAACATATATTGCAAAAATAATTTCTTCAAATTACATGCTTAATAAGTAGGCATTGCATAGATCATACTTCTCTACTTTATGTATTTATATTATTTGCAAAAACACAATCAGATTATCATTCAATGAGTGGTGTAGTTTGTTTGGAATTGTCTGATAGTCTAACACCAGGAGCATTTTCCAAGACTTCAATAAGACTCCTTACTTTATAAAAAAAAAAAGTATAAATGTTTAACATTTTTAGATAATCAATCAATATATAATTAAACACAAATAACAATATCAGAAAAATAAAACAAAAGTACACGTATTAGCATTTAAGAGGAAGAGTATGGGCCTGTAGTTGTTGGAGGTTAATATAATAATGTATCATATCTTCAATGTCTCTGTTGTGGCAAAGGGTTAACATGTTACAATAATACACGCCACTCTCACCCAGTGCATTTCAGTTGTGTTGTGGAACAGCCAATCCGGAAGTGGATGCTCGACATCGGCTCGATAGGGGGATGTCAGTTAAAAACACAGATCTGGCAACCTTTATGACAACTGCCGCTTGAGCCGCGGCGGTGAAGAAACGCATTATAACCCGCGGCGTTGACACATGACTCGGGACTGCTCGCGCGTCCGCTCTTAATGCGACCTCGCGCATGGGAACAAAGACACAGGTGAGCGCAGGTTGACCAGCGATGTCCGGCAGGTAAAAGCCGCTGAAATGAGCGCTAAAGCCGAGACGAGAGGGCCCGTGACCCGCCGGAGGAGGACGACCATCTCCAACGGGAGCAAGTGGACCGACGCCGGGGAGAAGCCCACGCAGCCTCCCGCCAAAGACAACGCCGCGGAGGCGTCCAGGCACGGGTGACAACGGGAATGTGGCCGCCGGAGAGATGGAGCAGCGGCGGCTCCCCGACAGCCCCAAGAAACAGAAGAGCGTGGTGGAGGATTTCAACGAGAGGCTCAGGTAACGTTCGCCGAGATTTTTAAAGCCGTTGCAACGTCACGTACGCTAACTGACAGTAGGGGCGAGATCCCCCTAGCGACGCTGGCACTCAGTGGCACTTGCCAGTAGTTGCCACAGCTACTCAGTGGCACTTGCCGGCACTTGCCAGCAGATGCCACTACTAGTCAAAAAGTGCCACTACTAGTTAAAAAGTGCCACTACTAGTTAAAAAGTGCCACTACTAGTCAAAAAGTGCCAGCAGACGGAGGGTCGGCCGCAGTGACGAGTCTGCGACGATTTAGTGACAAGCTTCACTGAAGTGCCCGGACAGCGGAAGAAATCACTTTCATGATCACAAAATGGAGGAGCTGCGGTTTAGCTAGATATAGATAGATAGATAGCTAAAATAGCTAGATACACAGATGGATATATATATATAGTGTATTTTTGTAGACACTTACTTACAATATGCGATAGTGCTGTACATTACTGCTGTACTATATTTAATATTGTTTTGCTTCTACTACGTTTCACTTCGTAATATACTGTAGCGACCCTGTGAAGTGGCTGTCAATCACAGTGTGGCACCGTGCATGCTGGTCGAGGGGGCGTGCCTGTGATTGGCGGAGTAGAGGGGAGGCGGGGTTAACCTGTCGGAAAACGGAAGTTAAGGGTGGTTGACGGGAACCGTTGTTGTTGACGTTCGAGCTGCTAAACTGAGAGGAACACGCTGTTTGTGTTGGTGGATGCCCAATAAAGGGAGGATTAATAACGTCGTTCGGTCTCCGTGTCATCAGTGCCATAACGTCCGAGACGTTACAATATCATGGTATATAAGTGTAATAGATTACGAAGTGAAACGTAGTAGTAGCAAAACAATATTAAATACAGTACAGCAGTAATGTACAGCACTATCTTATTGCATATTGTAAGTAAGTGTCTACAAAAAGACAATATATATACAGGACTGTCTCAGAAAATTAGAATATTGTGATGAAGTTCTTTATTTTCTGTAATGCAATTAAAAAAACAAAAACGTCATGCATTCTGGATTCATTACAAATCAACTGAAATATTGCAAGCCTTTTATTCTGATTTATTGCTGATTATGGTTTACAGCTTAAGAAAACTCAAATATCCTATCTCTAAATATTAGAATATCATGAAAAAGTATACTAGTAGGGTATTAAACAAATCACTTGAATTGTCTAATTAACTCGAAACACCTGCAAGGGTTTCCTGAGCCTTGACAAACACTCAGCTGTTATAAATCTTTTTTTTTACTTGGTCTGAGGAAATATTAAAATTTTATGAGATAGGATTTTAGAGTTTTCTTAAGCTGTAAACCATAATCAGCAATAAATCAGAATAAAAGGCTTGCAATATTTCAGTTGATTTGTAATGAATCCAGAATGCATGACATTTTTGTTTTTTTAATTGCATTACAGAAAATAAAGAACTTTATCACAATATTCTAATTTTCTGAGACAGTCCTGTATATATATATCCATCTGTGTATCTAGCTATTTTAGCTAGCTATCTATCTATCTAGCTAAACCGCAGCTCCTCCATTCTGTGATCATGAAAGTGATTTATTCCGCTGTCCGGGCACTTCAGTGGAGCTTGTCACTGAGTCGTCGCAGACTCGTCAATGCGCAGACGCGCCTGGCCGACCCTCCGTCTGCTGGCACTTTTTGACTAGCTGTGGCACCTTTTAACTAGTAGTGGCACTTTTTAACTAGTAGTGGCACTTTTTGACTAGCTGCGGCATCTGCTGGCAACTGCTGGCACTGAGTGCCAGTGCTTAAACTTTAGACTAACAGTGGCATCTCCTCAAAGGAGAATTTCATGGAGGTATAACAGTATGACATGGTAAAAAAATTAATTATATATATATTTTTTATTAAAGAAAGGCGGGTACATTATACATATCATGGTATATAAGTGTTATATATTACGAAGTGAAACGTAGTAGTAGCAAAACAATATTCAATATAGTACAGCAGTATTGTACAGCAATATCGTATTGCATATTGTAAGTAAGTCTAAAAAAATACATTATCTATGCAAGTCTGTGGCACTTGCCACAGACTTGCCACTGAGGTGCCAGTGAGTTGCCACTGAGTTGTCGGTGCCAGTGATTGCACTCGCCCTCTCTCCTAACTGACGCGCGCTAACGGTAATTGAAATGGCAGGAAGCAGTTGCGTCATTTAGACAGATGCGAGTCATCGGTGTTAAGTTAACACCTTGAGGGTTGAATACGTGTCAGGATGTCCTTAAAGAAAATGGGGCTCACACTATATATAGTTTGACTGCATTCTTCTATTAAATAGGCTTAAAGTTAACTTTGCCTTGGGGATTGGAACTCCATGGCTGTGTCTACTACCGCGCACTTAACGAAGTACACTGCAATGCAGTACACTGCATTGCAATGTACTGCGTCGCTGATGAAGTGCTGTCTCAAATGGAACACTTAACCGTTCACCACTTGGCGGAAGTGACGGACGCAAATCTGTTCACGGCACCCGCGAAATTAAGCCTGCTTGCGATACCCTAACCCTTAAAGTGACCAAATGAATGCACTTCTTGCCCTCTTGTTGCCCCTTGTTTACCTTTCTCCACCCCATGTGGAAACTGCGATACCTCCACAATCGCGGCAGGAGCCTCCGCCTTCTGGCTGAAGTCGAGATGGTATATGTACATTTAATTGTGTGATTTTGCCTTACCTTCACAGCATAGCTTCATGTAGTAGTTGCAATTAAATTCTCCTCGCTAGGTATGCTAAATTCTCAATTATCTTTGTCAGAAGTAGCCTTCTTCTTTGCAATCCACATACACACCATATGGAAATAAAACATGACAAATCTGTACATGTTTGTCCCTAGATTCCAATTAGTTTTAAGAATTATCCACTGAAATGATAGTCATCATCTGCTTGAATTCACACAGTAATAGGCCTACTTTGACTGACTACTTTTATACACATCTCTGTTGTAGTGAAGTTCACCCTGATACAGGAATCAATTAGCAATTGAACACACAGGCATATTAATTTGTTGTTACAAACATGCATCAATTCTAATATAAATCAGAAAACGCAATAAAAGACTACAAAACCTCAATGACAACATTTTATTGATAAAATGACTTACATATTAATATAATCTTCCCTTCCCCTCCCCTCCCCACACTCTACAGCAGCCACCCAGTCCCAGGCGGCGCTGCCGTATCAATGTTGCAATGCCACTGCTGGCGTTGTGTTGTGATGGCCACAGTGACATGAGGGTGGACTTCAGGCTCACCGAGTCATTCAACGCCCTCATGGCTGTGCTGGGCACTGACTGACCACGGTTGGGGCCCGAGATCTCCTGTCTAGTTTTTATTTTTGGCTTGCCAGCGCCACCTCCTATCGGGTGGGGGCCAGGGCCTCGACAGGCCCGGGCTCAGTGCATGATGCCAGGGTCCTGAATAACAGCCCCATCTTCTATGAGCAGTCATCCCCTCCACCAGGATACTGTATCCTTGGGGATGGTGGCTCCTCCTGCCTGTCCCAACCCATCTGCCTCATGACCCCCTTCAGGCAGCATGTCCACCTCCAAGCTACAACTGCTGCCTGTCAAAGGCCAGGTGTGTTGTGGAGAGGTCCTTCGGGATACTGAAGACGCGATGGCGGTCCATCTTCTTAAAGGCCCTGGAGGTGGATGTGAGGTGCCAGAGGTCATTGGAGCCAGATGTCGGGAGGGCAGCAGAGGACCAGCACCAGCACCTCCAGGAAACGTCTCTGGGACAGGAAACAGAAATAGGATAGCCATTCAGTGCTCTGTCCCAGACCACGATTACATTTAAATTAATACATACGACATTAAAAAAACAACACACGATGATTGAAAGCTACAATTATTTCTAGAAGGACAAGCTTAGATAGCTATCGTAACGGTATTAATTATCGGGCGGCGTGTGGGCAAACGTTCGCGGTGTCATGTTAACCCGTTATTAAACTGAGCATATCCATTGTTAATCCATTATTAAAATTGCTATTTCGATTGGTTAACAGAACAGCCGTTGTTTAACACTGTCCGATGACTGACATAGCTATCTGTCGTCGGACTTGCCGCTGGAGCAAGCGCCTGGAGCCGACCTGCCCCGGCTCGTCAAGCGAAAAGTGTCCGATAAAAGTGCACCTTCGTCGGACTGGCCGGGTGGTGGATTACCCAGCTAGCTTATCATAACTGCCATGCAGATCCAATGGCATCTAATGCTACCTAGGTATGCTCACTAATCTGAGAATGGCATGTTAGTAGTACATTGTAATACCAGTACAATGTGTAATTACCGCTGATACTTACATTTACGGTCTGTAGCTTCGTGGTCTACCGCTTGTGCTGTCCGCCATTGTTTTAGAAATGAAATGAAAAGCTGGCGAAAGGGCTCCTCCTCTTCCGCTACGTCGCCAAGATGGCGGCCGCTTAGTGCGAGTAGTGTCCATCGTTTTACACTACATTTTTTGCCCGTTTGCAGTGCACCATCCGGGTACTTTCAGTGCACTGAATTCTGCTGGTTTTTTCAGTGGCGCACTTCGAAGTGCTCAAGTGCGCGGTAGTAGACACAGCCCATCTCTCCATCACCTTCATTTTGATTAAAACACACTTTAGTGGTATTTGTATTTATTTGGTCCCAAACACAGAATACACTTTTAGGCTTTTTGAGTAAGCATTGTAATTGTGTGTGAGGAGTGACCGGTTGGTAAATGCAGTTATGTCGACATGGCAAAGGTCATGTGGGTGGAGACATTATGGCCTGACCCTTCGCCCAAACATGTTGCGATAACACAGATAAGTCTTCGCCTTTGAATCCACCTCTACTACTTATTGTTGTGAAGCTACCAAGTGTCCGCCTGGTGTTTTATACTCACACGTGTGCATGTAAAGATATGAAGAGAAAAGTGCAACACCAGAAATGACGTCATTGTAATACATTTGTATTTTCTTTTAGAGTCCAGGAAACGACAATGCCACGTGCTGGCTGACTGTCTGTGTCTGCACGTTCTTCTGCTGGCCTTGCGTCTTGGCACTCGTTGGGGAACTCCTGTACTCTTTCCCCTCTTTATATGCTCATTTCCGCTGTCTATTCACCTCATCTTCATTATCCACATTTCTCTCTTTAATCCTGAATTATCCCCCACCTTATCTATCTTTCCCTCCCGGTTCTCTTCTCGGTGTACTCTCTCTCCTCTGTTTCTACTCTTTCTCCTCTCATTCTTTTTGGTGCAATTTCTCCATTTGTTGTGTAAAAGTTCTTGTCTGATGAATAGCCTCAGGTATCACAACGCCATTAATTGACCGAAATACAAAATGCTCCATACTGGTTCCATTAATCTCAAGTAGTCGCCAGTTTGAATTATGCAGCCTCCTAAAAACAAAACCTGTCCAATAACATGTGTAGTTGTGTCATTTGAAGATGCAGCTGGATGTTTCCTGGACAGAGGTTTGAGAGTGGCTGGAGGGATGTACTTTGGAGCTTGAGAAGCCCTAAAAAACAAAGATCATCAATAATACTTGTGTCTTTGTGTGTCCATGCAGCTGTCACGTCCTCCAGGAGTCTCTCTTAAGTTCAGCCAGCGGTTACAGCAACTACAGAGGAATCCTCAACTGGTGTGTCGTCATGCTGGTGAGTCCAACTGTGCCCTGACTTCCACAAAGCATTCTGGGTGAAAACATGACGTGAAGTCATCAAGGGTTATTGATCCTAACCGGTAGCTGAACCCTCTCTTTGTCTTCTCACTAGCACACACACACGCACACACACACACGTACATCCAGTATATAAAGCTGCTAACAGCTGGAGCCCGTTGAGCTGCAATCGTGATTTTTGGTCGCAGAAGTTCCAGCTCCACATGTACAGTGAACGTCCTCCTGAGGTGTGGAGTTGGACTTGTGACGGGGACTTTCTGCGACGCATGAAACTTCTCTGAGGAGTCTGATGAGTTGTCTTCATGTCATCTCGCCTCCACGCATGCGTAGTTGCTCCCTCTTGGCCCAGTTGGTCATTTGTCGTCACTTGTTTCTAATTTCTACGACTGTTTCTACGTCTTGGATTAGGAGGGTTTATTGGTTGCATTTTAATCTCGGTGAGATTACTACCTCTGTTGAATTTTCCCTCTCACCAGACGTAGACCTTCTGTTAGCTGTGCTTGTATCGAGGGCGCTCTGGTACACCTGCAGGAGGCGTCCCGAGGGTTGAAGTGACGGTTCATACGTTGATCGGCACACCGCAGAGAATTATGAATATGAATGCAATGGAGGGATATTCAATCGTCCCTAAATTGCAGGAGACGGATTATTATGGCGTGCAAAGTATGAAGTATCTGTGGAAAATGTGCAAATATAAAAAGATAGTTGGATTTTTTTTGTGTGTCTTTTTTGATTTGCCCCATATCCATCAGCATTATATTGTTTCATTAAAAACCTGTTTCTAAAAGTCACATATTCTAAGACATTTTAACGTTTCGTACATGTCTGATGGATGATTACTGACGGTATCTTCTGCTCACAGCGGAGGTAGTGTGCTTGCATGGCCAATAAAGTTGTTTTTCATACTGGAATTCTCAAATAGATCATGAACCCACATGATTAATGTTCTCGCACAGACAATTTTATTTATAGCTCTGGAGCAAAAAAGTCAGCGTGCATCACAGTTTATGCTTTCACATTTTAAGTTTGCTAGGATAAACCGGAAAAGAACAACTTGAAAGCAGCAACAAAAGCTGGCTGCAAAAACACATGAGACAAAGACTCAAAGACTCCATGTGACGGTAAACTATCAGGAGCCCGAGTTACAACGAGCCAACGGGATCCTCTTCATAAAAATGACCTTTTCTTCCTGTTCCAGTCGCCGGTTCAACTGTGTGTGCGTCCCCCTTGCAGAGCTTCTACCGTTCAACCGCTGGTCGTATGTTGACAGCGCCGAGGATACAGAAATATATATATATATATATATATCACAATTCTGAAATGTGCCATGAAATTCTCTCAAAGGAACAGTTTTTAGATGTTTCATATATACATAGTGTGTGTGTGTGGGTTTCAATCCGGCCTTATTTTGCAGTTGTGTTTCAGGATTAATTCCATCTTTGAAAGTGGGTCTGTGACGACCTCGTCCTCTACTTTTTGGTCACTTGGGACGCCAACACTCGCTTCAGGCCGTTTGAGGAAGCCTTCAAGATTAGACTGTAAGAGTGTGAAGTGGAAGCACAAAGGTGTGTGTACACATTTAGAAGCTGAGTTATTTGTCCCCAATAACCAGGACTGTCAGCTAAATGCTGCTGGTTTGTTAGATGTGTTGATGTACTTCCTACATTTTTTTTATTGTCAATGTTAAAAGCAAAGTGTTTTGAAATATCACTCATTGAATAAATTTACAACTTTTAAAATACAAGCAGTCGGCAAAATAATGTATATTTTTAAATGCATAAGTTCCCTTTTGAAACGGCTAAACTTCTTTAACTTCTGAATATTCTTGTTGAACGTGACTTTGTCCAGTTGTTTGGAGGATGAAAACATGTCAAGGTCTGAAGTCTCAATAACAAGACGCACACAATGTGAAGAAGATGACGATGCTAAACTCTTCTGTGCTCGTGAACCACAAAGACGTGTCAGCCGGTGCAGATCATTGTTCCCTCTGATGTGCAGCCAAACGGACCTTAAATGTCCACCCGGCGCCAACTGCTTATTTGTAATTGTTTATATCACTCTCCATCAGCTTCCGGCACCAAGGCCGTTAACAGAGCGACATGTCAGTGACTCGTCTTGATGTTCTTTTAGTCATACGATTACAAACTGCTGAGGAGTGATTGGCTGCAGGACGTGCATGCATGTCCACAAATGTCTTTGCTTTGTGTTGAAGGGAAACATTTCACAGAAGACCTCGGCCAAAGCAAAAGGTGTGCTGAGTGAGTCTGTTGACTCTCGGTTGGCTGATTCTTTTGTATGTCAGGGTCCTAAAGCAGCGCTTCCTATGTCAGACTTACCGACTGTCTGGTCGGTGTCTCTTATCCGCGGGACACCAGGATGCAGCTCAGTTCGTGACGGACACTCGTCACATTTCTTCTGGTTCACACAGTATCAGGGTTGTTGTTTGAAACATGTTGAAGATTGTTTCAAAGGTAATAAGAGTTGCGTATGTTGTGAATGTTTATTTGGGGGAAAATAAACTTTGTTGTTGAAACTTTTAAAAAAGAAAATTATTCTCACAGTTTATCATCCGTGTTTTATTACTGAGGGAATTGTAAATAATTATAAAGACAAGCTGATCAGAAAATGTGCTAAATATTCAGATCTTTGGATGCTAAAAGGTTTGATTTAAGGAAGTTTAACAAGTTTGTGTTTATCCAACAAGATAATATTTTATATTACTGACCATAAACTGGATAATCCTGACTGGAATAACAGCTGGACACAAATGGCAGCCTGGTCTCAGTTAAAATCCCCGCTGCTGAAGTGTCTTTGAGCAAGACACAGAATCCCGCCATCTCACAGGGAATTGCTCTATATCTGACTTGCATGCTGACCTCTCTGGTCAGGGCTCAAGACAGGACACATTTGTACAGTTGAATAATTGCGAAAATAAGTCAGATTTTGCAATGATTCCTTGAAATGATCTGGAAAGGCCTCTTTCCCAGGAGCTGTGGGTCCTCCTTCCTCCGTGTTGAAGGTTACTAAAGCAAAGGCTACTCGTTTGGACGAATACATAGTTGAATCTTATCCACATTGCTGCAGGGTCTTGGCAGGCGACTGGGCCGAGGGGCAGCACGGCACACATACACACTCCTGCATGACTGTCGTGTGTCGTGTCCTCATCTCCTCACCGTCTCTCTAACTGAACGCGACACATAAATGATCTGACAAATGTATACACGCTATACACACACGTCTACACCACCGTTCAAAAGTTTAGGGTCAATTAGAAATGTTCTTTTTCAAAGAAAAGTTTTTTTTAATGAAGATAACATTAAATTATTAAGAAATGCACTCTATACATTGTTAACGTGATAAATGACTATTCTAGGATGAAACTTCTGTTTTAAAAAAATGAAATATCTACACGGGTGTATAGAGGCCCATCTCCAGTGTTCTAATGGCACATTGTGTTATCGCCTTAGACGACTAACAGAGGGTTAGAAAACCCTTGTGTTATGTTAGCACAGCTGAAAACAGTTATGCTGGTCAGAGACGCTTTTCAACCGGCCTTCCTTTTGAGCTTGAAGTCTGAATAACACAATTAATATTTAAAATAAAAATCATTTTTTCTAACCTTGTCAATGTATTTACTATGTTTTCTATTCATTTTGCAATTCATTGGATAAATAAAAGTGAGTTTTCATGGAAAACACGAAAATGTCTTGAGCGGTAGTGTACGTACACATATACGTGTTGGCTCTCTGCGTTGAGTGGGTGGTTATTGTTTTTTATCTCGGGAAGCTCCGATAAGTGATAGCTGAGTTCAAGCTGGACTCCGACCTTGAACCTTCACACATAATATAATGATGAACCTGTTGTGAACAGAGTGAGCAGAAGGGGGTGTGACGGTTATCACGGCGTTGATGAACCCGGGATCTTATCTCGGCAGTCGTTTACACTCATGAAGAGGTCCTTTATATTGCTCTTTGTTCTTTCTGTAGATTGCTTTGCATATAATTATTTATTTTGTATTTCTTTCACGCATGACGGATATGAGTGTCTTTTGTACGCACTGATTCTTCACCGGGCTCAGTTTCTTTTGAAAGAGAACCTGTTTGTGTTCTTGTTCTGTTAATTACTCGCTCAACAAGCACGAACAAACCCACGGTAATGTGCTGACTCATCATGAGCAGAGATTATGAGACGGATTTACCCAAATATCGTTGGGTACAAAGTTGAATATTGTTGATACTTTGAACTGTGCTCATGGGGTCCTGTTGCTCTCTTTCAGGGTCTGAGTAATGCACGCCTCTTCTTGGAGAACATTATAAAGTGAGTATGTGCCCACACACGCATACACACACATACACACCATTATATACAGAAGTATCCACTGTTGCAACTCACTGCCTTATGGTTATACAACTGACTGCCCTCATCCTCCACCTCACCACGGCCTCCTAGCTTATTATTACATTAATTTGTCACTTTTCTTTCAAAATCAATGGAAACAGGATCTGGATGTGAGAGTACATCCAGCAGCACATGTCTTGAGCGCTTTCTTTGTTTGTCTCTAAAGAATTGAGACATAACAAGTGCCAGCACGGTGTGTCCAGGTGTAGTTTGAACAATGATAAATACCTCCTTAAATTAGATAAACAACAGTTTTTATGTTGGTGGACGTTCCTCTGGGTTTCAATCAGTTTATTATCCGATTGTTATCGATCTCACTACAGTGAGCACACCCAACCTTTAACTGATGGAACCAAAGTTAACCTAAACCTCCCGGAACCATTTCAGCCTCATGTTGCAGACAAAAGCGTTTCTCAATGATTGGATCAATAACTTCCCTTCTCTCTTCTTTAGGTATGGCATCTTGGTGGACCCGATCCAAGTCGTCTCTCTCTTCTTGAAGGACCCCTATAGCTGGCCGTCAGCGTGCCTCATCATTGGTACGGAGCATCTACTCTGCGGCCTCAAAGTCGTGTAAACAGCTGTTGAACGACCTCGGGCTGGAAACGAGGAGGAATCTGTGCAGGAAACATCCGTCTGCATCACCGTAACTCAACGTGTTGTTGACTGTAATAAAAAGAGTTTTGCGGCTCGCCAGGTCCCTAATGGCTGATCTGATGGAGCTTGTTAGAGTATATTTACAAGCCAGATGCTCAGTGATGGCGTTCAGAAGCGTTGTTGGCATGAGTTCCTGTCCTGAATATTGCAGCACAGCTATTATTGATTATTTACCCAAAGAAGGCAACAACCGACTTTACCAATGTCGTAGAACAAGTTATTACAAATTGCACAAAGTGTCCTCCGCAGGGCTGGGCACTTGCTTTCAGGGTATCGTTAGAACAATCGATCTGAATAATATAGATCGCTATTTAGAGAAAATACTGGACTAACGTAGGACCTGAAACCTGCCATCATGTTTACAAAATCGTTATTCACCACCGGTTACCACTTCCTCTGCCTCCGTGTTAAATGGTGTTACACTGAGGAATACAATGGAGTCCACTGGGTTCCCGTCTGTGACGCTGTGGCTCGTCTCTCCTGTGTTTCAGTGTCCAACGTGTTCATCCTGGCAGCCTTGTACACCGAGAGGCGTCTGGCTGTGGTGAGTGATCACGACGACGTGCGTACTATTGTATAGTATTGTTATAGTGTTTGTGTTTTAATTTGGTCTTTTATTTTCAGTAATGCTCTAATGTGCACCCGCTGCTGTGATCCTGAGATGTCCCCACTGTGGGACTAATAAAGGATAATCTTATCTTATACGTTTTGCATCCTGTGGTGGGCAAATGTTGCCCGGCTGTTTAATTCAGTCCTCTTGTTCACTCTGCTGATGATTCACTGAAACATTTTAGCTCCAGCTCTTTGTTTGGATTCCAAAGACCTGACATTTGAAATTATAACTTAGTGCAGGGATTTTAGCAAACGCTGAGCTGTGTAATGAACTGTAAAGAAAGTTGAGGTTTGTATTGATAATTGCATCCTTGAGGGATCTCCCATCCGAGGCTCCTCACACACTCTGGAGTTTACACTGTAGCGACGCAGCCCACGGCCTCTTTATAGCTGCTGCTAACTCTGATAAGAACATCAGCCCGGCCGGGTTCAGATTAGATGGCATATGATCTGAACCCGTTATTGCCAAAGATTGGGTTCGGACCCGCAGGTGGGTCGCAGGAGATTTTATTAGGGTCACGAAATAAAGTAGCGGCATTTCTTCCTCAAGACTTTCTATTTAACATTTTTATAGAAAAATAATGAGAGCATATCCACAGTCGGAGAGGATGTTTCACTGAGACTCTTTTCTGTTTTCTTTATATCACTCCTAGGGCACCATTTCCCAAGTGACGGGACTGATTCTTCATATTTTTAACCTGTCATCCCTGTTGATCTTCCCTGCAGCCATTGTACTCACAGTGACCTCCGTGACCCCAGGTACACGCACAATATATACATGTTTACAGTACATGCATCCTTTTTAATAAGAATGCATGCTTGTGTATGTCAATACTAGCACAACAATTACATCGATCTTTTTTTAATTTTTATTAATGGTATTCTTTGCATTTAAATCATTACAAAAGTTAAGATAAGAATAAACTATTTAGCTTTTAAACTGTTTTAGCTTTGTTCCCATGGAACCCACTCACCAGAGTGCTCCTTTCATCTATCATGTATGGCTCTTAGTCAATGACCCTTTGTTTGTTTGTTTGTGTGTGTCTGTGTCTGTGTGTCAGTGGGTGGCGTGCTCTCGTTAGGAATCTACACGGTGCTGTTTCTCAAGCTGTACTCCTACCAAGACACCAACAGGTGGTGTCGAGAAATTAGAGAAGCAAAAGCCAAGAAACTAACACGATCAAACTCATGTAAGAATAACATACACACACACACACACACACACACACACACACACTGTTGAAGACTTGTTATCTAGAGTGTGAGTAGGCACATAGAGTACAGCATCGGGGCTCTTGAGCTTAAGAGCAGACTAACTAACAGTGGATTCAAACACATGTCAGTGCACACTGTTGGATTGTATTGATGTTTTGATTTCGTACTGTGCTGCTACTCCCACCTAGTGGTGACAAGACGAACTGCAGCGTTTGGCTAAATCACACACAGAGACGAAGATTAAAGTTGTGTGTCTTTTGAAACCATTTTAATCTATAACTCTCCGTGACGACTAACTCCTCCCTCTAGGAGCCGGGGTAACCCGACAGCACACACGGAGACATCCATGAAATCCAACATGCTCATTGTCTGTTGTTTTTATGATGTCATGAATGAGCTTGTGAGAAGTTAAAGTACCAATTAATCTCCATCTTTGTGTGTGTGTGTTTCAGGTCCGTCCGTGGCACAATTGAATGGTTCAGTAGTTCATCCTCCCGTTTCCTATCCGAACAACCTCACGCACAGAGGTAACCATGATGTCTGCGTGGCCGTAAACTGCACAGTTTTAAATCCAATTATGAGTCACCATCTTAAATGAAGATTTCGTGTTTATTCATGGTGTTGTCTTTAGACATGTACTACTTTGTCTTCGCGCCAACGCTCTGCTACGAGCTGAACTTCCCGCGGTCCCCTCGGATACGCATACGGTTCCTGATGAGAAGACTTTTTGAAATGGTGAGAGGGACACACAACGCACAATAGTTGCGTACGCTCCTGGTGTCATGCATGTTTTTAATTGTGTCTCTCTCTTTCTTGTAGCTTTTCTTCATGCAGCTGTTGGTGGGATTGATACAGCAGGTATGTTGAACATAAATCCCACGGACCAGCACTCCGAATACACTGCGGTCAGCGCACACACAGGAAGTCATGGAAATATATGTTCCCATTTAAATCTGTTTTCACAACTCGAACAATGCAAGGCAATTTTCATTTGTGTGTTCCAGTGGATGGTTCCCACCATACAGAACTCAATGAAACCATTCCAGGTGCGTATGCATGCACACACACACACACACTCACACACATTCACACTCGCACACCGTAGAGTGGAATGTGTTTTGTCTTTGGGAGAACATTGTCCATAAAAACGTTGTCATTGTCTCCCAGGAAATGGACTTCTCCAGGATGGTCGAGCGCCTCCTGAAGTTGGCTGTGAGTATCACGAGGTTCTGTAGTTACACTGGACACGCTTTGTATCCCGCTATCACACAACCATGAAAAACGATAAATAAATAAAAAACGACTTCTAACACTCAATCTTCCAAATTGAACTCTGTCTCCCTTTTGTCGTTACGGTCTCATGTGTATTAGATGGTAGGTAGCAACAGTGTAACCATAGTGTGACCATCACAACACCTCCCATGACCTTTCTCCTCCTCCTCTTCCTCCTCTCCCAGGTGCCTAACCATCTGATATGGTTAATATTCTTCTATTGGTTTTTCCACTCTTCTATGAACTTTGTGGCTGAGCTGCTGCAGTTTGGAGACCGAGAGTTCTACAAAGACTGGTGGTGAGCGGAAGAAACGTCCAACGCACACACGCACTACCAAATAAATAAAGAAAAACACCGCAACACGTTTAACGCGCTGAGTCGGCTAAGTGTCCTTAGCTCCTATATTCACAGCTGCTATCCCCTGAAATGTAAGAGGATCAGGTGTCAAAGTGGATTCATTAAAAATGCATCGTCACTGTGCAGAACGAACAAATATCTTGAAGTCAATTTCTCAAACTGTAATTTGTGTTCCTTTCAGGAACTCTGAGTCCATCACATATTTCTGGGCCAACTGGAATATCCCAGTTCACAAGTGGTGTCTGAGGTGAGCGCCACACTTATTCATCCAGCATTGAAACCGTTGTTTAGCTTCATCCTTTCTGTCATTTATTTGGGGTATTTACTGCCAGATCTTTGCGATCAGTGTATTTAGTCGCGTGCCTGATGGCGTCTCTGTGTGTTCCAGACACTTCTATAAGCCCGTGTTGAGGAAGGGCGTTAACAAGTTTCTGGCTCAAACCGGAGTCTTCCTGATGTCCGCCTTCTTCCACGAGGTAAAGTCTACAAGCTGCTAGCTCGACCTCCAATCCTGTGCCGCCTTTATTTGTTTTCTGTAAATGAAGTGGACGGTTGTTAGCTGACACTTGTGAGGGGACACTTGTGAGGTGACACTTGTGAGGTGACACTTGTGAGGGGACACTTGTGAGGTGACACTTGTGAAGGGACACTTGTGAGGTGCTGGCTTCCACATAGACGACTAAATCTGTCAAACTGCCACATTTTATTGAATATTATTGTATTGTATATTTGTACAAAAAAATGTTGCTGCTGCTTTAAAAAGTTAATAATGTAAAATGTAATCTAAATTAAAATAAAAGGATTTAATCAGTCATAAGTGCAGCTTTGACGTTTTTCAATACCTTTTTGAGAAGGTTCTGTGTCTGATTTCTGGTGTTTCTGTCCTCAGTACCTGGTGAGTGTTCCTCTGAAGATGTTTCGACCGTGGGCCTTTATGGGAATGATGGCTCAGGTGAGAAGCACTGGACCCTCCTCCATCTCCATCCATCCTCTGCCGGAGGCCACCACACTCTGACCGCTGAACTTTAATCTCCTCAGGTTCCTCTGGCTTGGTTTGTGGGTCGTTTCCTGACTGGAAACTATGGCAACGCCGTCGTGTGGATCTCGCTCATCATCGGCCAGCCTGTCGTTGTGTTGATGTACGTCCATGACTACTATGTCATTCATCATGGGAGCACGACATAGTCCCGGACACACGGGCGTGTTGTCACACAAACATGGACAGGTGTCAGGTTGTAAACACGCACAGCAGCCTGCAGGACGACTCCACGGTGAATGTAGACACGTTAAGGGGACTTTACTAGAACTGTTGATATGAACCTGTGAGGGGAGAGCAGCAGGAACATATTTGACTTCTTGATTTTTGCACTAAAGAGCGATGAACCATAGTATGCCGGGAAATTATTACAACAACAAGAGAAGTGTTTGCTTCCAAGCAGCGTTCCACTTAAGTTGCGCAGATAGTAGTCAGCCTTCCTCAATTAATCCTGAGCCCAAAGGGAGATGGCGCTTGGATTTCTGTTATTGGAATGAAAACAAAGGTACATGTTTGGTTGATGATCCATGGGCTCGAGCTAAGATCAGAGGCATTACCTTTAACTTTAAAGGCACTTTGGTGCATTCAAAAGTGGAAACTCTGCTTGTAACCGAGCACTCCTCGAGTTTTAGGAAAATGCGTTCACATCCGTGAACCACTGCCAAGCGAGCACAGGCCAGATGAGGATCCTGCCACCACGGGGTTGAGGCGTTACTTCTTTCTTGTATCCAAAGGCAACAGAGGAATGATGAACCCAGATACACCGATTGATACAGTGCAGTAGTTGAGTAGTACGACAATGTATAATGCAAGAATGATTAAAGACAAGAAACTGAAGGAAGAGGTGTAAAAAAGTTAAGTAGGAACTGTAAAAGGAAGTTTCTGTGACCCTATGTGACGAGTCGTGGACCTCCAGGCCGCCGCTCCTCTTCTGTCTCCAGACAGCATCAGTGGAGCCCTGAGTCACAGCTCAGGCTCCAGGTGTGTTATTTGTTCTGGCACTTGTGTCTTTTTTTGTGTTCCATTTGACTTATCAAATGGTTCATGTTCTACCTGTATCGCTGTATTTGTCAGTGCGACTGTCTTTATTTATGTTGTGCCGAATTATGATTTATTTTAAATCAATGATTTAATGCAGTAGTTGATTTAGTTTGAACCAATGAATGTGTTTGCACTTTAAAGAAATGCATGCTGTTGACTAAAGCAATAGATTTGTATAATTTTGTTCCATCATGCAAAGAAGATATGTTTTGTTGAAATAATTTGTGTTTTTTGTTATCGTATCACTTGGCCTAATTTTTGTTTTTTCAAAGTAAAACGTCAGTGGTCATGAGTTTCAAAAAATGTTATGCCACTGTTTCTTTCCTTATTTAAATTCTAAAGACTATTTCTTGGTTTGCTTGATTTAAAAGTTTCCAAAAAGGATATTGCCATATAGAAGTTAGATATTCTCTTATTCTACTTGTTTATGTTTGAAACTGCTTTCCAAATGCATCTTGACTGGACCATGACTCATCTGAGCCTTTCTTTGCAGGGCTTGTCTTTTTTGCTTTCCTTATTGATCACATTTCAGGTGAATACTGTTGGTAAATTATAGCACCAGTTATAAAAAAAAAAACCAACTGTTGGCATTCCTTATTATAATGTGTAAGTGCCTGCTGTAAAAGAAAAAGTTCTCCATATCCTACATAGCCAATAAATTCACAATGCACTTATATTCATGGTATTTGAAATATTTGGGAGCTGAAGTTCAAATTATTGTGCAAATGAAACTTAATCCTCTCAATGTATATATTTTTTTTAGGATTTCATTAAAACAAGTTCTTATTTTGGAGGGCCTTATTCAAGCATAAACATTGTCACCTTATTGGTATTTCAGCGCAAAAATGGCAGCTTTAATGTCTTTTTTTTTTGGATAAGGTGAACGTATGAGGATTATTCCAGATTCTGCATTTTATTGAAGCACATAAACTGCCAGACTGGCTAAATGTCTTTTCCATTTCATTTTCTTTTGAGTTGGGTGGAAAAACTAAAACACTGACAGTCTGTATAAGAAAATTAAAATTTAAACAAATTATTTTTCTCATTTGTATGAATCTCCTGTGAAAAATATTTACTCAATTAAGTTGTTTACTTTTATTTTTGCTTACTGTGTCGTGTCATGAGAAAGTAAACTATAAAGTGACAGGGTGTCGGCCCTCGGAGTTTACCATGAGGAGCTTGAGATGAATCTCCCAGTTCTTCTTTGGTGTTTTATCACTTGCTGTTTACACATTATTACGAGTATAAAATGCTGACACTGCATTTTTAAGTTGAACTGTGTTTAGTTGCTTTTAAATGATGTGATGTAACGTATAGTTAAATGAATGTGTTACTGATCTGTTCATACTGTACACAGAAATCCAAAGTGAAACAAGTATTTGTTTTGGGCATGCCAAATTATTTTCACAGCCTTTTTTCTTGAAATTAAACGTGTCATTTGATAAAAAATATTTATATATGACGAATAGACTGTCTAATGAGCCTTCATTTTGTGAGCGGTGGCGTATCCTGAATGTTCTGCTCATGATCTTTTCCAGCGCCACAAACTATTGTTCCTATAAAACTGACGACATCATCTCTTTACAGTCGGCACTGAAAACTCTGAGGACAGACGACTGCATAAAAAAAGCTTTATTGTGCAAAGAGCAACACAAGACGGCACTCAAAACTCAGATTCAAAATTACAAAGTTAATCATATTAATAAACACAGAAAATCTTATCGTGAAACTCCACGTCAGGTCCGATGGAGCGGTGCAGGAAGAGAAACCCTACTGCTGCCAGAAACACACACGCACACACACACGCACACAGGAATACCCATCAGTCATTGCGCTTCACTGGAGAACTCGCATGGGGCTGTGATAGCCAAATATTACGCCACACGTGTGCGTCGCAGTCAGCGCTAATGTTAGCGGCCGGACCGAGAAACGAGTTGTGATTCATAATCTTTTACACCTTTTATTCTGCTTTCAAGCCATCAATTTCCACACCGCATTCATTAGCACATAATGGACTGAATTGAGAATTCATGTTGAATCGTGACCTCGAGAATATAAATTTTATTGGATCACGAGATACGAAGATATTCATTCCCTTGTTAATTTTGTGTGTGTGTGTGTGTGTGTCGTTTCACCTTTACTTTCTGGTTCTGGACCGGCAGGTAGAGTTTGAACTCAGCTGGGAGCTCGTCCTCTGAGTACAGTCTGTCTGAGAAATACACTCTCCTTATTCGACAGTTAGCGTGGATCTGAGAGGAAAACAGTTAAGCAATCAGCATCAGAAATGAGGCTCTACGCTCACACAGATGCACCCGGAGACAGCCGGTGTGTGTGTGTGTGTGTGTGTGTGGGGTCCGTCTCTGCACTCACCTGTACGCGCAGCGTCTCGATGTAATTGGTTCCGTAGGCCCTCCTGGTGAAGTCTGACAGGTTGAACTGAATCTGGTTCCAGCCGTCATCCAGTCTCATCGGCATGGTGCAGATAAACGGCTTCACTCGGGTCGTGCTTTGATAGTTACTCGCCCGAAAGCGCCGCCGAACATTTTTATCATCTAACACCTAAAGTTTTTTTTTATTTTATTTTATTTTAAAGGTGGGGAGAAAGAATGAGTGACTGCAGGAAACAAACCCAAACATCTGCATCACGCATGTGTTTGTTCTGACACCAAGCCGTCTGTATCTGCAGGCATGCCTTCCCTACCTGGACTTCAAAGGTGAAATACTTCTTGAGATTTTTGATGATCATAACGAGAAAGGGGAGCTTGATGCCCAATGTCTTCTTGGGGTCGGCGGGACATGTTATATACGTGGTACTGTCGGGAGCGGATGAAATAGAAAGACAAGGGAGATGAAAGAGGAGGACGAGTGCTTCAGTGGGTTGACCCGAGCTGAAGAATCGGTCCAACATAAACTCACCTGACGTTTGCCCCCTCCACCTCCAACACCAGGGAGTGGATGTCATTGTCTGTGATTCTCTTGATGTGACCATTCCTCACCTGTGAGCACGCAGAAACAGCACGAGGTTGATATGGAGAATTCATTTGAAGTGTTCTGTGGATCATTATTACTCAGCACTCAGACCAAAATCAACCGTTAGTGGGTCAATCATCCCAAAACGTGGACCTGAAGCATACAGTTTTATTAGGGGACGATACGAATGCAACAAATGGGCGCGGCGTAACACAAATCATATAAATCTGTTTGTCTGGAAGGATATGTTTAATGGAAACGCTGAACCAAGTATGTGAAACTCTTTTGAAAATCGCTCAATATAATGCTTTACTGCTTGGGCCTGAACAAACTTGACCATGAATTAAAGACACTTTGTCCAAACATCACCGAACGGTCTCGATGTCTTTGGTCAAGCCGTTGAAACGTGGCATGACGATACATATGAGCGGCAGGGCGTTGAGTGGGCAACTAGTGAAAAGCTGCATACATGGTCATGATTGTTCTTCTGTCACTTCTTCTCGAGACAGAATTAAACCAGCGGAGGTGACTTTGCTCAGCTTCTTTTGAACCCCCCTCGCTTCCTGTGGCTTTGAGATCGAGTTGATTATGTTACTCCTGTTGATTAACCCTCCTGTTACCTTTAGGGTCAATTTGACCCCATTCAATGTTTAATGTCGGTGTTCTTTGGGGTCAATTTGACCCCAGGCTGTTTTTCACTGTGTCAAACATATAAGAAATATCAACTTTTTTATTTATTTAAAGGGCTATTTAGGTAGTCAACAAACAAACTTAAAGTACCTCACACTTAAACTTGGGAAACAATATTAATTCTAATAATTTTCTGGAGGTTTTAATTGCTGGGGTCAAATTGACCCCGAGGGTAAAATATGTTAGTAAATGTAAAGGTAACAGGAGGGTTAAAAAAAAAGGGCTTTAACCCAGAATGCATGCCTGCTGCTATATTGTATGTTATGAGCATGTACATCACAGTATCGGCCTCTAAAATCCGATGAAGTCGGTGAATCGTAAACAAAACCATGTTGTTGTCTTGTGTCGTCTCGAGATGCAAATGAGCTGATACGTGCCCCGCTGTCACTGTGTTACCTGTTGCTTGGCAACAACGCCCTTTCGGCCCACCTTGTGCCCTGCTAACGTTTAACAGTCGGAAAACAAGGGGTTTCAATATATAATATAATAATAACTTTCGTGTTTAATCAGCGCCGCAAGTCCCTAAAAATCCATCCGGATCAATGCTGTTGCTTTGAATCATTAGTTTACTGCGTTTGGTTTCAAAACGCTAATAACTAAACAGGGAGTTCATTTATTTAGCCTTTCTGCTGAATCAGATTAACCCCACGCACCAACACGTGTCACCGGGAGCTTCATGCGAAACATTAACGAACAGACTGATCGTCTGTTTGAAGTGTCCAGGGCAGTAGAGGTTGTAGTTTTAACACAGCCTCCAGGGAACATGGCACTAGAGGTTGTAGTTTTAAGTCTGCCTCTAGAGCACAGTAGAGGTTGTAGTTTTAATTCTGCATCCAAAGTGCAGGAGAGGCTGTCATTGTACTGCATTAGAGCACAGGACAGTCGAGATTATACCTTTCAGCCCGTTAGCCTCCGCGCAGCTTAAGCTAACGCAGCTAGCCTAGCTATATACTCTATAAACGCTCCTCGGGCGCTGCTCACCTTTTTGTCCCATATCTGAAGTGGTTTGCTGCCGATGCTGTATAAAATAGACAAGAATCCGCTTTGAAAAGTATTTTTAAACATCTTCTCGGCGCTTGGTCCACGCTGGTGTTGCGCATGTGTAAGTCTACTAACTAAGACTGTTTCTGAGCTAATGAGCGGTCCGTTTGTTTACAGCGTTGGTTTCCGTTCCCATCGCTACCGGTTCCGTGTGGTACGTCAACAAATCGTTCCGATGCCGGAAATGACGTCGGGTTGAATATGAATCAGACGTGTTGTGTATTTTTATATAATAATTAAATATTTTTAAATATAAAAAATAAAATATATATATACCACTTTAGTTAATGTAATGAATTTTATTTAATATTTATATTTCACTGTATATACTTTACATTCGCTCAATATGGATATAATTCTGCACTGCACTTCCATAGTGTTTAAAGTTTTGGAGACACAAAATGGAAAAGTATTGTCAAAGTGTGAAGCACATGCAGAAATATCCTGACTTTAAATCCCAAGTTTGCATTATGCAATATGACGGCTTTGGTTCATTTTTCCCTCACTGGCTGGTAAAGGCCTGCAACTTTTAAACTCTATTTAGGAAACATACTTTCTGCTATGTTACTTTAGACATTTTTTCTCAGACTCTGTAAAGTGCCACCAGACTCAAAGAAAACATTTGCTGTTCACTTGCGAATTTACTTTTATACGTTGAATTGTTAGTGTATCACACTAAAGTGTCAAGTGGGACATTCCCCTCTCTTACTTGAGCACTTTTAACCCTCCTGTTGCCTTCGGGTCAATTTGACCCGATTCAATATTTAAACAAGCTGGGCCGGGACAGATAATCTGACAATGGTTTCACATATTTAAACCTTTGCAACATACATCACCAGTAGGTGGAAACGTCTGGTTTCTAATGAAATATCTCCAGAGGTGTATAGAGGCCCATTTCCATCAACTATCACTCCAGTGTTCTAATGGTACATTGTGTTTGCTAATCGCCTTAGAAGACTAATATCTGATTAGAAACCCTTGTGCAATTATGTTAGCACAGCTGAAAACAGTTATGCTGGTGATATAAGCTATACAACTGGCCTTCCTTTGAGCTTGAAGTTTGAAGAACAAAATGAATACTTCAAATATTAATAATTATTTCTAACCTTGTCAATGTCTTGACTATATTTTCTATTCAATTTTCAATTCATTTGATAAATAAAAGTGAGTTTTCATGGAAGACACAAAATTGTCTGGATGACCCCAAACTTTTGAACGGTAGTGTATACCTTTTCAGTCTTTCTGTTTTGTATATTATATAGAATAATATTGTATTGTATTTGATTGACTGAATAAAATACACAACAACAACACACATGGTGTATGAAACTTCTCAAGAAATGTCTGAGTGACCGTCAATTATGAAATATTATAAAATTATAGATATTCTTATTTACAGTAAACAGAGCAGGGTAATGTAAAAAGAACATTCGTAATATAAATAATTAAGCTGTTTCCAACAGTCGTGACTACAGGCAGTTTAATTAATTATTATTAATGTACGCAGCAACTTTTCAATTAGTCGTTGCATTGTTTAATGCAACACAGTTTCTAATATAGTTTAATCAAAGTAGTGTGTGTGTGTGTGTGTGTGTGTGTGTGTGTGTGTGTGTGTGTGTGTGTGTGTGTGTGTGTGTGTGTGTGTGTGTGTGTATATAGAGTTGTTGCTGTTTTAGTTGTCCACCTCATTGTGCTGTTTCTTGAATGAACAAAGCAGAGCCTGTATGAGAAGCAGAGGAACCTTTCTACCAGTAGATGGCAGTATACGCTTATGTAAACCATACATTTAATTAAATGTACCCATCGTCTCTGTTAACTAACTAGGTTATTGATGAATATGTATTTAATGCCGTTTATTTCCTCTGATATTTATTGTTCATGGTTAATTTGCAGCATAGCTGTCCATACATCATGTGGCGGTGCGTCAATAGAGGGCGCTAGGGCGCCGCGCCTCTGAACATGTTGAGATGAAGAAAAGAAAAAAGAAGAAGAAAAAAATATAATATATACTGTCAAAAAACGTTATATACCAAATAATTTAAATAAGAAATAAAGCGTGTTGACGCGCTAAATGTGTGTGGGAGACCGTAAGCCTGTCAACAACCACTTTAGTTAAATGTGACCAAAAATAATATATCGCCACTCATCGTCACGGAGAGAAGCCCCGCCCCCTTTTACGCGCGCCGCCCTTGCGCGTGTGGACTGGAGCAGCAAGTAGCTAACCGGAGCTGGTTAGCTGGATGCTCGGTAAGTAATGCGTTGTTTTGCGGTCTCGTCTATTCTCCCCGTCGCCTCATCCAGCCTGTCGTTTGCTCGCTTCAATTATTGTTTAATGTCCGTGAGTTGAACCCGTTATCTATCTTTTGTGAAGTCTCGATGTTCATTGCCTGCTTCGCCGGCTAGCCTCGGAGCTAACTCGTCATGTCGGGGCCCAGAGAGCCGAGAGGCGTTAAAAATCGCCAACATTCCGCGTATTTCACAAAAGCTACGGGGGAGGTCGAGAATTAAAATGTGAAATGTTTTTACATTTCGTAAAAGAGTTTTTCGGACAATTGTCTCGGGGGAAACACCTCTCTTCAGAGGAAACCCACCCTCAGCTCACACTGGCCGCGAACCTGTGAAACCGCGTTGCGTATGACGGCGCTTCATACCGCTTGACTATCGTCTCGGGCAATTTCTATGGCATTTTTGGTTAATTTATCATTATGAAACGCGTCACGTGACCAAGCCGCCGGTTTGAATCAAGCAATTCACATATCTCTAAATCAAAGATATTCAAAATAAATTAAATAATACTTAGAATAAATAAAGAATAACCCAGATGGTCATAATAATAATAATACTGGGAATTTATAGCGCTTTTCTAGACACGCAAATGTCGTTGTTAGCTCGCTAGTAGCAGGCTAACTACCCACACAGTGCAAACCTGCATCAGTTTTCAATGCATTCAGGAAACTCAAATCAGGCTGAGGGAGCAGCAGCTGGACCAGCAGGCCTTCACGTGAGCTCGTACTCGTGGCATTGTGTTCATGACCATGCATTAGCAATGAAACTGAAGGACGGTTTGGGGAATCTGACCTCATGTCAGCACTTTTGGATTGTGTAAATTACGTGATGTTGAATACAAAAAAACAAGGCTGTTCCATAAAACCTGAACCTATTGCCTAAATATTATAAATTGCTATCAAAATAAATACGTATACTACTTGTACTCAAGGTCGACATTAATTCATTTTGAAACGCATTCAGGAAACTCAAATCAGGTTGAGGGAGCAGCAGCTGGACCATCAGAGCTTCAGGTGAGGTGTTACATTGATTCTGTGTTGTGTATTATTATGCTTGACATTGTTAATATCGCCTACCTGTTTAATGTGAATTATAATTATTATAATGTTAAAACATGCATGTGCAGGCTAGGCTACGTTTCCTTTGCTCTTTAGGGAACAGTCTGGCCACAGTGACCGTCAGCAACTTCAGCACAAGAAGTTACTGTTTCAGGCAAAGTGGTGGAGTCGGTATCCATGGCTGCATTATTATATAGCCCGACACTCTTTGTTTTGAGTAGGATATAGAATATATACTGTGACTGTCTTTTGGCATTTTAGCAGAACTTTTCTTATTTGGTGCAGAATACGGTTTTGTATTTAAACTAAGGTTTCATCACAGTAATTTAGTTTAAATCAGTTTAAAGAGACTGAGACTGTACTTCAAGCAACATCAACGGTTTTCAATTTTTTTGCTAGAGAAAGTACTGGTATTTTTCCAAATATGATGTGACTCGGTAGTTTAATTATTTGTTGTCAGTCCTTGAAGTTCAGGCAGGTTGTGCCTTTAAAGCCCCCTGACTTGCATTTGCATTACATTGATCTGGAAAACGATAACTCATAAAAACACCTTTAGTGGACTTGCAGTGGATGAACAGCCAGCAGCAACACGGCATCATTCTTTTGTTGCTATTCTTTGGCGTGCTGGTGGCAGTAATAACTTGTGTAACTTTGTGTGATGAAGAGGAGGAGTTGCAAGCTGTTGGATCTTCCACAGAGAAAGGCTGCAGAGGGACAACGCTCTTCTCCAGGTAACCATGAACAACTGTTGTCTTCTAACCACTTCTCCCTCCCTAATGTTCATTCATGAGGTTGCCAACCATGTCGTAGACGGACGCCTTCTGCACGCCATGGGGGAAGCAAGAGCTTTCATTAAGAAATGATGCTGTGGTGATGGAAAATAATAAATAATTAAATATAACTATTGTGTGTATTATTTTACGCAACTATACTAGTCCGCATGTAGCATATTCCAATCTGTTAAAAATGTTCTCCTTAGAGAGACCTGCGTAACATCCGGTTGTTTTTATCACGGAGGATGGCAATTTTTTTTTTTTTATGCAACTTAAAAAAGTATAAAGGCAGCGCCGTCTATTTCTTCTGCTCGTATTCTCTGCCGACCTCACTAAACTTTAGCGCCGCGCTCTCGTCTTTTAAAATGATGATTCCATGCGAATGCAACATAAACACTGCCTCGCTGCTAGCATGGCGCGCTGTCTTCACTTGGAAGATTGCAGAGTGTAACTGGACGCTCAGCTCTGTGACCTCGATGTCATGATCATACGGGGTAAGGTCAGAGGAAGTTCAAGATATTTAGACTATACAGTGTAGTTTTTGTTTGCAGTTTCTTTTGGATAGATGTTTACAAAAGTTCATTTCTCAAATCTCTCGCTCTCTCCGGAGACATCATCTTGTTAGAATATATATATATATATACACACACACACACAAACACATACACGTATAATTAAAGAAGTCATTAATGCAGCTGAGAACACTATTTAGATCAGACTTAGAAACTGGATCACCATAATCTTTTTGTCATCTTGGGGTTCTAGATCTCAAAGGAAAAAAATAAGGATAAAACGAGTCATGTGTTATTGTACCAGATGTTCACGTGTTAATAATAAGTTCACGATTGACAGAAATGCTGGAGAAGCCAGCGAGCCAAGAGAGCCAGCAGACGTGTGGCGAGCGGGGGCCGACGGAGGCCTACAGGATCACTGGGAAGCTGGCGGTTGAATAACGGCCAGAAAAACCTTCATTTTGTTATTTCCTTTTAAAATGTTTGTGACTAGTTCATATACACTGGGGTGGTAACACGCAGGCCGTCTACTATAATGTCACTTTTAAGAATAGCAGTGAAATATATATTTATGATTTAAGGAAAAATGTAACTTATAGGAAGATGCAGTTGAAGCACACCATTCACGAGGAAGCAGATGGCAGAAAAATGTGTTGACACTGTCTATAGTGCATTATTAACATACTCGGTATGTGTTTTAATCTGCGTACATGCATTATGATGTATATGATATTCCTTTATTTGTCCCACAGTGGGGACATTTCAAAAATCACAGCAGCGGTGCACATCAGAGCATCAATGAAAATAAATATACAACAAAATACTAATACTAAATATGCAGGGGGAAAATAAAGTAAAGTGCTGAGGATAGTAAAGTGCCGAGTTTGCCAGGATCTCCAGCGATCTACTGCAGTGTGTTGTGCAGCCTGACAGCAGCAGGAAGGAAGGACTTGTGCTGCCTCTCCCTCAGACACCGGGGAGGAATCAGCCGGTGGCTGAAGGAGCTGTGCAGAGCTGAGTGTCATGCATGGGGTGGGAGGCGTGGTTCATCAGAGACGAGAGCTTTGCCATCATCCTCCCGTCCCCCACCACCTCCACAGTATCCAGAGGACACCCAGCACGCTGCTGGCCTTCTTTAGCAGCTTGTTCAGCCTCTTCCTGTCAGCCGCTGCCATGCTGCTGCTGCTCCAGAAGACCACTCCATCAAAGATGGCTGATGCCACCACAGAGTCCAAGAAGGTCTTCAGCAGGGCTCCCTGCACTCCAAAGGACCTCCGTCTCCTCACAGGAAGAGTCTGCTCTGTCCCTTTTTTATAGTGCATGTGCGTGGTCAGCCCAGTCCAGTTTGTGTTTCAGGCACCCAGGTACTTATAAGATTTCACAATCTCAATGTCCAGTCCCTGGATGCTCACTGGTACCGGAGGAGTGCGTTTACCACGGCGGAAGTCCACCGCTCGGTCTTACTCGAGTTGATGTGGATTTGAGAGATGTTTGTAAGTTTACTGTACAAAAGGCTAAAACAGGGATAAAAAGAAGATGTATTTCTGTTGGAGTCCAATTTTGGACTAATGTTGAAATGGATGTAAGAATGGTGAACTCCGTTTTGGTTTTCAAGAGAATTATTTTATAAATGTGATTAAAAACGTATTTATATGGAAGATGTATGTATGTGTGTATGTGTATATGTATGCATAAGTATATATATGTGTTTGTATGTATATATATATATATATAGTTTTATTTTTTCTTTATTTTACATACATTTTCTGATTTATTTGATATTAATTTAGGATAGGAATATATAAGCATTTTTTTCTTCGACCTACACTACCGTTCAAAAGTTTGGGGTCACTTAGAAATGTCTTTATTTTTCAAAGAAAAGCACTGTTTTTTCAATAAAGATAACATTAATCAAAAATACACACTATACATTGTTAATGTGGTAAATGACTATTCCTTTTTAGTTTAATACAAACTGATGAGGAATTAATCCACTTTCAGGTCAGCTGTGTACCTTTGGGTATGCACTGTACATAGTTGACACACATGCACACACACTAGTGATGGCCATCTCTCTAGTTGTTTATGTCCATGTACTTTATGAGGTGCTGCTTCACTCAAAATAGTATATCTCCGTTAAAATAAAAGCAAACAACCTCTTTTCCCTCTCTCCCTCTGCATGTGCTCTATTCCTAGAACTGTAACTGTGTGGTAAATCTAATTAAACAGGTTCACAGGCTGGTACTCTCTTCTCTAATTGAGTCAGGTATTTATATGGAAACAAACACAGGTGGCGAAGAACCATTTCAATGTGGGACCACCCTGGTGAAAGCTTTTAGTCATCTTATTGGGAAGATGGTGTACATTTTTTTAATTTTTTTAATTTTTATAAATCACTAATGTAACTGTTATTTCAGATCCTGTTAATTCCAATCCAACCAGCAGTTGGATTCACTGTATATACAGTGTATACCGTCTTTAACCCACCTTCTCATTCATTTGCCTGTTTTTCAGATTTTTTTGTCTGCCATATCTGGAGAGGTGGATGAAGATGAAAACAGAAGGAAAGTACAGGAGAGAAAAACTTCTGCATTCTTTTTTAAATCTTGTGTTTGATCCTCCATTGCACCGTTGTGGGATGGGGGGGTGACACGAGAAAGAGCCAGTCAGCGGTCCAGCTGCCGGATGGTTCACTCTGCTCTGCTGGAGCAACCGTCCCGCCCAGAGAGGCTCACGTCCCAACTCCCTCCTCACTCTCTTCTATCTACTACAGCTAGAGAGAACACAGGAAGACAGAAGAAGAACAGCAACTCTCTAACTGTATGATAAGAATATAAAACATTGACACTTTTAAGATTTGTCTGGATCTACGAGGGATGTTTCACTCTCTTTGTCTCCTTTGAAGGTATGTTTCAGAAAAGTCTTTTCTAACCTGTTTAGAGTTTTTTAGAAAAGTTACTTAAAATGCTGCTTTTTAGCTAATTCTACGGTATATTAGGGATTGGATGCCTTGAACCATACGGGCTGCATTGTGATGATGATTGGGGGAAACAAGACCTGCTTATCAAAGCAGTGCTTATAGGTTAACAGAAAACACAAGCTTTCATTTATTAAAGATTACATGAAGATAATCATATTGTTCAGTCTATAACTGTTGGGTTTTACTGACTTAAGGTTTAGGTTAAAGCAAGTTTTAGAAACTTGTTACTTGTTTATTTATATGATCATAGCTCTTACAAGCTGAGGCCATGTGCACATATCTTTTTTTGGATGTGAGCATGACATGTAGAAGATATGGCTGAATCAGAAACAGATAGTGCGTCTGACTTTTTCTGTCCTTTAATGCAGCACTTCGGCGATGTTTTATCGAGTGTCTGTCTGATGATGAACAGTGGAAAGCCCTTCTTTGGCAGGATGTGTTAACAGGAGCTCATCCATCTTTACTATTTATAAGGAAAGGAAATACATTTTTGAGCGTGTGTCAAATAATACCGTAAACAGGGAAATCCATTTGGTGATCGACCTTCTTTTATGTGAAGGACGAAGGTACCAAGTCTGGATTGAATCGGGGGAGAAAAAGTAGGTGGCAAACTTGAAACTGTATTAAAACCTTTCAAATGCTTTTCCTCATTTACATTAAACTCATGTAGATAGATAGATATATACTTTATTAATCCCCAAGGGGAAATTTGTCGGAGCAGTAGCAGCACCAATAAACCAAACACACATGAAAACGAAATAAACAAAATAAAAAGTAAAAAAATAAAAACATAAAAACTGGGATGAAAGATATAGAAGCATACAAAGCAAAATATAAAATAAAATATATATGTATATATACAACATATATGCATACACAATACACAATACTAATGACAATTAAACGTGTATGACCTCAAGGGAAGCAACTTGAAGTACAAAAGAAAGCTGGACGGACCTAACTGAGTATGAAATAAACACAAGAAAAGGATGAGCAAACAAAAACTCTGCTCCTATAGTTCAAAGTCCATGCTTAGCCTTGTAAAGGCTAGTTTCACTAAATGATCAAACCACTAAGGTCAACAGATCCATCTTGATGACGAATGAGCAAACGGCTGATGAAGACCAAGTAACAAGTATGAAAGCCCTAAAAAAATGTGGGGGAATAGTGATGGCTTTGTGAAACTACTGTGCAACTCATTTGAGCGTTGCACCTTAGTTACCGAACACATTTACAGACGCGCTGCAACACATATGCCTTCTTATTAGCTTCAGATGCAAGTTTCTCTCTCCTCACGACTTCCAAGTCAAACCAGAGTTCCTTTAACATTCTTGTTCTATTCTTAGATTATTGTTTAGGTCCATTCCCCATAAACCTCTTGAAAGAGAGCCGCATCTGCACGACTTTAAATTCTCCCCTCTTCAACCGGATGTGTCACAATTTATGTGACTGATTCACGGCAAACGTATATATCTTAACACGTGTGTTAACACGCGTCTTAAATAGCAGCACGCAGTGACGTGGTTCCTATCAATACTGCAGACAAGGTCACTACTTAACTTTGTTGAAAGTGTCACATCCTTTTAGAGCGCGTGTGGAGATGGATTCAGACGTCTCTACAGCGCGAGTGGACGGTGTTTATAAGGCGAGGATCTCTGAAGTCTCTCCCTCTGGAGTAACTCCTGCTGATGTTCACCGCGTTTCATCTCTAGGGGTCATTACTCTTTCTTTTAGTTTTTGGTACGCGTGCGTCTGATCACGAAGGTGAAAAATGTTGAGTTGTTTTAAGCCAATGAGAGCACATTTCATCACTTTAGACCTAAGCTGTTTAAGTCTATTTATAATACAATGCAACGGACTCCAAGATATAAGATTGAAAGCATCTTTTTCTTCCACTTCAACACAATATGGGAGTTCCTTTCATAAGTTTAAACTACTGCTGGTAGATGGTTATAAATAACAGCAGGAACAAACAATCATAACATGCCTTTAAGCTCCAAAGAAATGAGTCTGGGGGATTAATCCAGTTTATACTTTCACAATAACAAAGACACAAATGATATAAAAGTTATTTCATGAATATAATGACTTGTATAACGGTCAATTGAGAAGAGCTAATATTGGCATCAAAGGAATTCAACTCAGTCAACACAACATTGACCTGTATGCAGATGATGTGTTACTATTCTTACCAAACCTTCACATTATTGTTTCTCAGTGGAAACAGGAGCCTCCTCCTCACAGAACACACACCTCTCCATACCTATAGGAACAGAACATGCATCGTTTGTCAAAACAATCTCAACTTCTGAGCTCTTTGGTATGTTGACGTCAGCACTTTGACGGACTTCTCATCCCTGTTGGCTTAAAAGTCAGACATTTATTTTCGTTGTGCACACAACTAAAATATTCAGTTGTCTCTTCTTCTCCTGCCACTCAGAACCCAAACCTGTCATTCACTCATCCTTTCCAACCAATGGAGAGCCTTCTTAGCAACATCAGCTCCACCTCCACCACTGGGCCCCTCTTGCCCCCTGACCCCACTAACTGCAGCGCCTGGGACCAGCGGTGGGGGGCGCCTTACCTGCATAGGTTAGCCCACCTGGATGTGCAGCTGTACCACGACTTCTACGCTGTGTGGGTTTCTCTCATGGTAAGACAAGATACCCGTTAGTCGGAGGAGGGATCATGTTTGTCCACTTTCAGCTGGGATTTGATGAATATCATCACTTTTAAAGATAAATTGTAATATACAACAAACAAGATTTATGAAAGTAATCGAGGTAATAAAATAAATAATACATTAAACAAGGATAATATAACTATTAGTTTAAAGTATAGCAACCGTGGCTAACCGGACGGTATGAAATCCCCTCTTGTATTCAGAGCATTCCATTTCTCCATGCTGCAGGTGTGTAACTGTGTGATGCTGGTGGTCGGTGTGGTCCTCAACAGTCTGGCTCTCTGTGTGTTCTGCGGGGCCTCCACCCAGTCCTCCGCCTCTGTGGTTTACACTATAAACCTGGCTGTGGCGGATCTGCTGGTGGCGCTGTCGCTGCCCGCTCGCATCGCTCTGTACCACAGTGGAGGGAGCTGCGTGGCCTGCTCCTACGTCCACACCTTCAGCTACTTTGTCAACATGTACTGTAGCATCCTGTTTCTGACCAGGTGAGTTCAAGCACTCCGTCATTCAACATTTAAAGTAAAGAAAAGAAAAAAACATCAGCAAAAAACATGTGACCTCTTCTTTTCTCTGTGACTGCTCTTCCTCCCCTCCTGTCTCAGTATCTGCATAGACCGATACTTCGCAGTGGTCCATGCGTCCATTACCCTCCCTCGATGCAGGAGCCCGGCAACAGCCAGGTGTGTCAGCGCCACAGTCTGGTTCATCGCAGTAGTGGTCACCTACTCGTTCCAGGTGAGGACGCATGCACTATGAACACAACACAAGAGATACATACACAGATACACTACCGTTCAAAAGCTTGGGGTCATCCAGACAATTTCGTGTCTTCCATGAAAACTCACTTTTATTCATCAAATGAATTGAAAATTGAGTAGAAAATATAGTCAAGACATTGACAAGGTTAGAAATAATGATTAATATTTGAAGTATTAATTTTGTTCTTCAAACTTCAAGCTCAAAGGAAGGCCAGTTGTACAGCTTATATCACCAGCATAACTGTTTTCAGCTGTGCTAGTATAATTGCACAAGGGTTTTCTAATCAGATATTAGTCTTCTAAGGCGATTAGCAAACACAATGTACCATTAGAACACTGGAGTGATAGTTGATGGAAATGGGCCTCTATACACCTATGGAGATATTTCATTAGAAACCAGACGTTTCCACCTAGAATAGTCATTTACCACATTAACAATGTAGAGAGTGTATTTCTGATTAATGTTATCTTTATTGAAAAAACAGTGCTTTTCTTTGAAAAATAAAGACATTTCTAAGTGACCCCAAACTTTTGAACGGTAGTGTAGATCTTCAAACTGGGGATTAAACTAAAGACATGGTCACCCCGAGAGGAACACAGGAGATCGAGCGCCTTGAGACTTGATGTTGGGATGTCTCTCCTGCTCTCTGCAGAGCTCAGCGTTGGAGCTCAGCTCCTCCTGCGTGCTCCTCCCGGCCCTCTTCTACCTCACCATCCTGGAGTTCCTGCTTCCCCTGTTGGCCGTGGTGGGCTTCACCCTGCGGGCCGCCTGCTTCCTCTCCTCCAGCCACGGCCGGATGCCCCAGCAGAGCAGGAGGAGGAGGGCACGCGCCGTCAGACTGCTGGCCACCGTCCTGGTGGTGTTCACCATCTGCTTCACGCCGTTCCACGTCCGGCAGGTGCTGGTGTACTTCCGGGTCAACGTCAGAGGGGAGGGGCTAGGACAGGAGGCGGGGCACATACTGGCCTACCACGTCACAGTCACCCTGAGCAGCCTGAACAGCTGCCTGGATCCAGTGGTTTACTGCTTTGTGACGGACAGCTTCAAGAAAGAGTGGAGGAAGAGGAGGGGAGCGAGGGAGGGGGACGGGGAGGTGGGGCACACAAGTGGAGGAGAAGGGAATCCGGTGAATAAATGCCCGGGTACGGCCCTGGCGATCGCTCACGGCGTGGCCACACTCACCCTCACAAGCTCAAGCTCTCCCCTCTCTGCTGCCAACATGGCACAATTCCACTTAAAGACAGGTGACCCCCTCCACACCTGTGAGTGTAACAGTCCAGAGACAGAGACTCCCCCAGAGTGATGGACAAACAGATACAGAGAGAGACGAGCTCGTCCTGTTCGAGAGACCACATGCGTCATGAAACTGTGAAAACAATTATCTTGAGACAGGATTAAAAAAATATTGAAAGATCTAGATTTACAGTTCAGTCTGTCAACTCATGTAGAGTGGATTCTAATTATTATTATGAAACTATAGACTAGAGAATGTACAATGCTCACTATATGAGCTACACCTGTGAAATCAAATGCAATCGTAGCCACACATTTCAACACATCTCCATCGTCACATCATGTACTTGATGGCATTAGTTTGTACAGGTTGTAGTGAGAAGTGTTGTACTGCTGAAGTAAAGCAGCTCGCACATCTTTCCTGGTGTTTTTTTGTTTTTTGTAAGTTTTGTATTTAAAATTTGTTGAAATATTTAGTACATAGGGTCGTTATTAAAGCCACGGCATGTAACCATAAGACTCTCCTCCCATGTGTCCTGCCTGTATCTTCACTGAACCCTGTAAAGGCCAACATGCACCACGGGGTATTTAGTTTCAAGTGATGTGGCCAATTTCTGACCTTTTAATTATGTGCTGTCTTATCATTTATATAATTATGTTTGGCCAGTTGTGTTGTTTAATGCCAAAGCAAAGGTTAAAAACATTTATTAAAGAAATGACGACCTTAAAATGTGGAGTGACGGAACGAAAGCGTGAGAGCGCAAAACAAAGGGTCATAGTCAAAAACATGAAATGAGCTGGAAGCAAAGCTCTCTTCGGAAGCATAAACACGTGTAACAGTTCCACAAGTAGACAGTGAAGCTCTCTTTGTTTATCGTTCTACAAATGTCTAAATGGAAGTGTGCCGACAGCCGCACACAGAAAACATTCATCTCTTAAACACTGACTTTAAAGGGAATTCTCAAAAACAAACCACTAAGTGAGTTTCAACAAATGTTTCGTTTTATATTTCTGACATTTCAGAGGACAGGGTCAGGTCAAGGTCGCAGGAACATACAACAAATGTGCCTCATGACAAGATTGTTGTGCTGTTTTAGAAAGTTGAAGCTGAACTGATTTGTTTTCTTCAAATTACCTTTCAAATTGTTTAAATTTGGGAAAGCACTGAACAGAACCAAAGGAATGAAAACGACAACATGGTGAATTTACAATGATTTGAGCCTTCTTCCAGCAGACATCGGGCGGAGCCGGGTTCACCCTGACAGGTCGCCAGTCCATCATCGGACAGACAACCATTCACGCCTACGGGCGATTTAGAGACCACTTAACCTGAGCTGCACGTCTTTAGACTGTGAGAGAAGCCGGAGAACATGGAGGGAACCCACGCTGCCGCGGGGAGAACATGCAGACTCCGACCCGACCCCGCGGGATCAGGGGTCGAACCCGGGCCCCTCAAGCTGCGAGGCGACAGTGCTAGCACTAGACCACCGCGCAGCGCCTCACAGCCGCTGATTGTTCTTTTGTTTTGTTACTAATTAAAAACACATTTTCTTTGTGTTGACATTTTCACCTTTTTCTGATATTCTTCACTTATTTAAAGGTTTGTTGATGAATGTAAAGTTATTTTTTAAACCTGCGTAAACAACGTACTATTTTGCTGCTGTTCCATCTGCAGAGCGCGTCTGATTTGCTCCAGCAGAGGACAGCGTCTCCCCACCGTCTCACTGGGGTAACATGCACCGCTGAAGTGAATGAAAACAAATCAATTATATATACACCTTCAAATTATCTGATCATTTTACTCAGGCACATGTAAAGCTGCTCGGTATAATATATCAAAGTTGACCTGTGCAATATGTGTATGCTGTTTTGATATATTTTGCAATGAATCCAAATTGAAGGACATGTGTAGTAGAAAACATAAATATTGTTTTGAGATTTTTAATGACATTTTATCTATATTATAACCCAACATGAATTTCGGCTGCAGTCATTTTAACTGAGATGTACTAAATATATATGGAAAAGGCTCATACACTTGGTTATGTTTTTAAATATTACATATTAGAGAAGAGCTGTCATGGTGGCAATATGAGTTATTAAAGTGAATGTTATTTCCTTGTAATCCCTCTAAAGGGGCAAGAGGTCATTACAGTTCACTTAACAGGACGTTCTGGCACTGTAACGTTATACCTCTGCATAAGTACACACACACACACACACACACACACATGCACCATCAGCTGGTCCTGCGGTCACATGAGTCTGGACAAGACACACACACACAAGTTTCAGGTTCCTTCTCTGGTGTCTCCGTATGGAAAGAGAGGCTCTTTGACCCCGAGTGTGTGAGAACTGATTTTACAGGAACAAAGTGTGACTGCACGGCATCATGGGAAACCAGGAGGCTGCTTTGAGGCTCTGAAGATGCTGAGCTAAGACATTTTCAACTCAGAAAAATATAGTTCTCAGTGCAGAGGAGCAGGTGACTTCACCAGCAGTCAAATGAATGCTGACATGTAAACTCTCCATATGAAATTAAAGAGTTAATTACATAACCGTTTTAGACATAACTTTTTAATATATTTTGAATGAAGCCCATGAGAAGGCTGATAAGTTTTAAACCATGGCTCCTGACTAAATTGAGACTTTTAATTAGTCTTTTCTCTTTTCTATAAGTTATGAAACAGAACAGAAAAAACCTTCTGTCTTTTTTGTTGTTGTTATTTCACATGAGCTCAAATAAATGAATAATTCAGCTAACATGCAATAATACTAAAAGTGACATTTAGAGTATGACTGTCAACACTTCTCCATCTTTCTGAACATCAGCATCCTCTCACACACGCCGAAGCTCTCTTTGATTCGTTGATTTGAATCTTGCATTAGAACAGATATTTTAACTTCAGTTTAATTGTTTTATTTTTGGGACAACATTGTACATCTAAATGTAATATAATGTGTCTTCTAAAATACATGCATTTCATCTCAATTAGAAGTCTCCGGGTGTAACCGTATATTAATTGCAACATTTAAGAAGTCAGGCAGTGTGTGATGCAATTACAGTATAATTGTTGTTTAACCGCCTGACTACGGTATATACATCTTAAATAATGACAGGAGTCCTTTTTGGTTTAATTCTGAACAGATTTTAAAGGTGTGTTCCATACAGTGTTCATCCAGAGTCCTACATGTGAAGGCTCAAGCTTATTTACAGAACATAGAGATATATACAGTCTTTATATAGAAAACAAAACTACTAACAAAAATAATCATCTTTTTTATAGCAGCAAAAAAAAGAAGAAACTAATAGAGAAATATGTATATTTACATCTTATTTTTTTCAAATAACAAGGCATATTATATATAGTACACTGCGCATACTCGCTTTCCCATTCTTTAAGTATTCTTCTTGATTTAATCTCCATGAGGATCAACGTATATAGGCATCTCTCTCCTCGGTCAACAACAGTTTACCAGAGGCAGAGCGCCACACACACACACACACACACACACCGAGTCTGGCCAGGTTGGACTAACTGCATGGCCGCCACGCTGCTGCTGTCGCTGACCGCTGCCGACATGAAACAGCTTCACCACGTCGCCACATTCATTCACCGCTCAGGGCCGTGGAGCCAACATGGGCGCCACGGAAAAAGTGCAAAGGCCAAACTCTCATGTGTGGCTGTTGCCTTCAGATACAAATACATTTTTAAAAAATCTAGTTGAGTTAAAACACCAGAACAGAGAACATAAAGACTCGTGAATAACCTCAGGTATTGCAGCCATTGATTCAAGAGTTGAGTGTAAACCAGGTGATCGAACAGAGAACATGAACCCACAACTAACACTGAGATAACACTTTTAACACACTCCTGCCTCACGCTTCATATGTGAGACGACTGCAAACATGTGCGCACACACACACACACACACGCATACACGCATACACGCTCTTACACACACACTCACTCACACATACAGACACACACACACACAAGCTCTCACACATACACACAGAAGCTCTCACAACATGCTCTCACACAGACACACACTCTCACACAGACGCGCACACACACTCACGCTCTCACATGCACACACCCACACTCACAATCCAGTCCGCTTCAGTAACATCACCCGTAACAGCAAGTATAGAAGACACTTCTACTGTTTTTAGTTTTTATCTTAACTTATCATGTGCAAGTTCTGTGCAATGTCAGGCTTGTCGAACATCAAAACAAAAACGATTTCTGCTGAAATCCCCTCACATTCATTGACCTTGTTTTAAACATTTAAGTCACAAGCTGGAATCACAGGTAAGAACTCAATCTCCCAGCAGGCCGTGCTGCTGGCTGAACATTCTAGGGTCTGCGGTAACTAAAAGCTCGGGAACTTCAGAAAAAAAAAGAGAGAAAAAAAGACTTCCCACTGTATTGAAAAAGAAACACTTCAAGTATTTGAGGCCTAGAGTTTTTCACCCACACTTTCATGGAGGAGCGCGGCTCGGGGAGGCGTCTCCTCCTCAGCCCGAACAAACGAGATGCCTTCAACTTTACTCATGAATGTGCCACAACTTTAAAAGGTCACATGCTTGTTGAGCAAGCATAATGTTTCATCTTAAATAGTACATGTTGGTTTTTCTTTACACATTGAAGTTCAAACAAAAAGACACACACACACACAGCCATGCATCATAAAACACATCCCTGACCTGTTAGCACAATAAAGAGCTCGAGTGATTTGTACAGAGTCGTACTTTGGTGTTCCACACATGCATATTGCTGTTGTCACATGCACAAACCCAAAGCTTTGTTTTAAAATCTTCATTAAACTGACATTGTGTGTCATTTAATCCAGATTATTTTATTGCCCTAGTGGTTACAAAAGCAATTTTAAAACTCTGGCATCTGTATCCCCTCGTCTTTTGACATGATCTCATCCCTGCATTTTGTGTTTGTCCCAGCACCGCAACCAGAGCAGGGTCAACCCAGGAATCTCCCACTCTCTTCCACTCTCTTCCACTCTCTCCCACTCTCTCCCACTCTCTCCCACTCTCTTCCACTCTCTTCCACTCTCTCCACTCTCTCCACTCTCTCCACTCTCTCCACTCTCTCCACTCTCTCCACTCTCTCCACTCTCTCCACTCTGCTCTGGGACTGAATGAATGTACCTGAACATATGGAAGGAATCTATTCTGTTAGAAACAGGATTAAACTGAATCAGCACCCATCCAAGTGAAAGAAAATATAATAACCACACCATCGGTGAGTGAATTATCTTCTAAAACCAAAAATATAAATAAGCTTCTCTGTTAAATATTCTAATACACATCAAAATAAAATGTCCTTCCATCAGGAAATGAAGTCACGGCAATTTACATTAACATTCCTTTAAATGGGCACGTTTCAGCTAAAAGGACTCAATTCCACAGCTTCCCCCCCCCCCCCGACAGGTGCAGGGCTCCACCCTCACGGTCCTCTTCTCGGCCGACTAGCAGAGGCCACTATTGCAACAAAACAGCTGACTTGTCAGAAAACAAAAGACACAATAAAGTATTACATCTTTCGTCTGTCTTTCTAGAACTACTTACTGTTTTACTTTTTTGTAAACGTCCTTATTGGTCTACAATCAACATCATTCAGAATTAATACATGTTTAGTTTTGATTGATACAACATTTAATTAAGTATTTTTTGTAAAAAAAAGACCATTAGTCACTCACTTTTTTGTGATTTGGTCAATTATTCATATTATTCTGTAGTTTTTCAGGAGGATTGATTCCAGTTTATGGAAAGTTTTAGTTTTCACCAGCAGAAATGTGATTTTACACAATTCAAAATCATCTGCCTCAATTGTCTGATTGTGGATCAAGTTAAGACATGTCTTTCCAAACTTTTAAATATTAAAATGTTGCTAAAGTTCAAACATTTAAAAGACACAATTTGGCCTTGGGAGAAGATCAATAGCACTTTCATGTCTGTTTGCTGAATAATTTCACATTCACTGTCATCCCTCTATCCTTTTCTAAATATCCAATCAGCGTACAACACACCTATGTAATCTAAAATACTATATTATACTTATATTTGGCCCTGTACAGTGGAACCAAGACCCCTAGACCAGAAGCGGAAATCCTTTACCGAGGCTCACAGAACAAGCCTGAACTAGATGGATTTATTGAGCTTCTCTTCCATTACATATTTTTTCATTTTAATATATCACATTCTAATATTCTTGTGTCCAAATCCGGACTCTGGTGATTACTGGTAGAGTCCCTGGATCCACGAGAACTGAGGAGCTCCAATGTGTCCGAGAGGACTTCAAAATAGTCTTTTTTTTACTGGATGCTATTTAACACGATTTCAAACAATGGCTCAGCTAATGTGCAGTTAGTGAAAAACATTGTGCTCACAGAATAAAAAATAAAAAAATTAAGCAAGAAAGTAGAGAGAGGGAGAGAGAGAGAGAGAGAGTAGCTCCACATCTCTCTCCTCTTCTTCTCTGGTGTTTGGTTATTCTCTTCTCTGCTCCTCTATCATGCAGCAGGTATGTCAGCCTAGATTATTCAAAACAAACAGAAGCGTCATTCTGGGCCCTCAATAAATCATGACAGTAATATTTGGGATTGTAATGCCCTGTATATTGCACATATTGCATCTGCACTCTTTTTTTTCCTGGAATTTCACTGAATAAACATCTGTATTCTTGACCCTCGATATACAGGCCCCGTCAGAGCAGGGCCTGTTGTCGACTTTGCCCCGGAGTGAAAGACGTTAGTACACTTGCCATGTGGAGGAGGAAAACACACACACACACACACACACACACACACTCGCAATCAATCTGGGGATTAAAGAGTTATTTTTCTCGAACCAAGAAGCAGGCTCTGGACTCCTAGTTTCAGAAATGCCACTTGCAAACGCCCTCGAGTATTAAAGCTACAGTCGCAGAACACTGAAAAAGGTCCTGCAAAGCCAAGCGTGTTGTTGGGTTTATTTTGGTGAAAACTTCAGCCGACACACACTCACACACACTCTTGTCGATCTCGTCGGCATCATCATCGCAGATTGGATCGAGCCGATTCCTCGGCGAGGAAGAACAATTTTCAGCATTTTTGCATGATTGCATGATTGCAGCTTCAAGGACTAATATTCATCCACAACGTTCATTATTCATGTGTTCATTCGACTGTGTTGACCAGATGAAGATGTGTGTGTGTGTGTGTGTGTGTACGTGCGTGTGCAGGTCGCCTGAATGTTCTTGTTCAGGCAGCTGCTCAGTAACACCTCCTAGAGGCCCTGAGAGACAGAGACAACTTCTCCTTAAAACAACATCTGGACAACCCTGACGGATCAAATGTTGATGAGAGCTAAGTGTAAGAATTTCGGTAATGGCCGAAACAGCACTGGGACCAGAATGCTTTGCTGGCCTGGCGTGACACTGGTCCTACGTAAAATGTAGTTGGTTTCTTCACCAAATCAACAAAAAGCAAGTAGAGACACCAAGAGTGGCCCAAACCCACACCAACGGCCCTCGCCTCTCTCCCTTGTGTCCGTGAGCTCCAGCATGACGTGAACAGTAATATCCTCAAGTCTTCATCGGCAATCTTTTCAGTGAATGTTGTCGTCTCTGCAGAAACGTGTCTGTCGGCGTAAGCCGGCCAATCACAGAGCCGACTCGTTCTCTGTGTGACAGGAAGCGATGGTGGTGCTGGTGGCCTTGCCCTTCTTGTTGAGTTTCAGGAAGCTGGGTTTCTCTGTCACCACAACTGTAACAGCCTCTTTGTTGCTGCTGTGATTTTCCAGCTTTGTCAAGGACCGTTTGGAAGCTTTGGCTGATTCCCCATCCCTGTCAATCAGAATTAAAATCACAACTGTTAGGACTGTGTTTTTGAGCTTAAAGGAACAGTTTGACAGTCTGGGTAATTTACTGATTTGCTTTCTCTCGAGCTTAACTGAGCAGAACCAGTCACAACAAGGTGCTGATTGCATCACCCTCTGACAGCCGGGCAAACTGTTTCCAGTCTTGTGCTAAGCTACGCTAACCAGCTGCTGCTTCACATTCATCATAATGACATGAGAGTGAGGACTTTTTCGGCAAGAGAAAAAAGTGTATTTCAAAACATGTCGACCGATTCCTTAAAAGACAGCAGAAGACAGGAACTCACCCGTATTTTGGAGACGGGTAAATGACCAGGAAGAAGGCGGTGAAGAATCCGAGGAGGGAGCCCACGGAGGCCACCATGGGAATGACGCGCACGCTGTCGACAGCCTCCACGACAGCACCCAGAGCCGAGGCCACCAAGATCTGACTGATGTACACCTGCAAACAAGCAAATGATTACATAACAACACAGTTTCTTGCTGTACTGTGTACATACATATACTACACATACGTATAAGACTACGCCACGGCGATTTCATCATGACGACGTCACTCACCTGGCAGGATAAGATAGCACAGTCGATGCCGAAGCCTCTACGGGAGTTACCGGGGCTGTGCCTGATGTACTGCAAAAGGCCGACACACTTACAGTTAATGAAACGCTACATATTAGAACAATAGCTTTTCCCATACAGAAATACAGACTGATAGAAAGATACAGAATGTCACCTTATCCTTTAACTTTTATATTTGTGTCTGCAGTCCCTGGGCAGGTTAATATGAAAACAAACAAACAATATTAAAGTTGAATACGTCTGTACCGTTTTCATTTCGTGATACTGTCCCAGCAGAGCATACGGACAATAGGAGATACTCATGGAGATTATGCCCATGGTGCTGATCATCACCATGGAAACATACACGTTAGGGAAGACTGCCATAACGGCTGTTCCTAAGGAGGGGAAAAAAGAAGGAAAAAAGAATTATCACCTGCTCACTGGTTTATTTAGTTTGATTCTGTTGCTGTACTGTGACTCATACCTATGGAGAAGGAAAGCGTTCCCAAGATGTAGATGACCTTGATGCTCAGGTCAAAGTTATCAAGGTACTTCTGAAGGATAGCTGGAGAAGTTAGATGAGGCAATTGGTTAGTCCATAGTTTAATATAAAATAAAAGAGGAGGAAGGAGTGAGCGGAGGGACGACAACTGCAACCTCACTACTAGATGCCACTAAATCCTACACACTGTTCCTATGGCAACCCACTATGGAGGTGTGTGTGTGTGTGTGTGTGCATGAGACTATGTGCATTCCTGTGAGCTTGTGTTACCTGAGCATATAGCAGCAGTCATGGCATATATAACCAGCCCCCAACATCCCATCTGAACTCCTTTGTGATAATCCTCCAGCAAAGTAGAGTTAAGAGGAGCCTGAGAGAGAGAAACAGGCTTAGTGTTGAGCACCAACATGGTGGAGCAACTGTGAGTTCATCTCCAACCTTTTGTCGATAGCTTGACATGTGACAATATCAGAGTAAGAGACAAAAAGAAAATGATATGTATCTATGTATATATGTATGTGTGTATGTATGTATATATGTATACACGTGTGTGTGTGAATGTATGTATGTATATATATGTGTATGTATGTATATATGTGAGTGTATATGTATGTATATATGTATGTATGTAAGTGTGTATATATGTGTGCATATGTATATATATATATATATATATGTGTGCATATGTATGTATGTACTGTATGTGTGTGTGTATGTATGTATGTAAGTGTGTATGTAGTATGCATGTATGTGTATATACATACGTGTGTGTATGTATATATGTGTGTATATGTATGTATGTATATGTATATACATACGTGTGTGTATGTATATATGTGTGTATATGTATGTATGTATGTATATGCATACGTGTGTATGTCTATATGTGTGTATATGTATGTATGTATGTGTATATACATGCGTGTGTGTATGTCTATATGTGTGTATATGTATGTATGTATGTGTATATACATGCGTGTGTGTATGTCTATATGTGTGTATATGTATGTATGTATATGTATATACATACGTGTGTGTATGTCTATATGTGTGTATATGTATGTATATACATACGTGTGTGTATGTCTATATGTGTGTATATGTATGTATGTATGTGTATATACATACGTGTGTGTATGTCTATATGTGTGTATATGTATGTATATACATACGTGTGTGTATGCATATATGTGTGGATATGTATGTATGTATATATATATACATACGTGTGTGTATGTCTATATGTGTGTGTATGTATGTATGTATATACATACGTGTGTGTATGTCTATATGTGTGTATATGTATGTATGTATATACATATGTGTGTGTGTGTGTGTCTAGCTGCTGTGTCACGTACGGTAGGATCTCCATGGTAGATGACTTGACCCATGAAGTCAGTGAAGAAGACGGCCTCAGCAATGATGGAGAACCAGGTGAGCAGGTGACAGGCGCACAGGTGCAGCAGCTCTGGAGGCATCTTCAGCATGGAGAGCCACAGCAGCCGCACCGTGGTCTCCACCTAGACACAGCAGGCCAGGTCAGACAACACCCACCCAAAAAGACACACTTAACACATGAGGCAGTTCGAGAGCAGTCGCGGTTGTACGGTAGGCGAGTTCCTTCTCACCTCTCCCTCTTCGCTCGCCGTATCCCCGCTGGAGGAGGTCGTGTTTCCGCTGCGGGGTCGGTTTCTCTGTCGTTGCCTTCTTCTGTGTCTGGCCTCCACCTCACACAGGTCGTTCATGCTGCGAGACGGCTTGATGAGAGAAGCGGCGTTGGCCTGGCGGTAGCGCTGGCTCCCCACTCGACCGTAGTAGGAGAAGGTGCAGGATGGCTGGCGGTAGAAGATGTGGCGGTGACGTGACTGCCGCAAGGGGGCTCCAGTACTGGCAGCTGGAGTAAGAGACAGATCAACATTAAGCGATGGTTTATTATTTATATTCTTCAAAGGTTCAAAAGCATTAAAGACAATAAGAATAGGGGAGCACATTTTCCCATTTTCTTTGTACATTTGGTCCACTTGCCACGGGATTGCTCAAAATTACACTCCCATTGATCTAACTCTTCATATCTAGCTCTTCCTCTCCTTAATGACTCCTCAGTGATGCTGCTATTCAAATACGTTCTTGAAATCAGCATGATTCAAGACAAAAACATCAGTAAAAAGTAAAAAATATTAATTAATAATGATCATATCACTTAAAATAGCAATAAAAAGATTAGATAACCCATTAATAACTCAAACGTTTTGAATGAATACTATTTGTTATCATCCCATTGAATCTATAATTTTGGAAATGAAACATAACGTGAAAGAAATGTTACTTTCTGGATTCTTGTTCTGAGTTTGTACTGTTGGTTGAATGCTCTTATTGTGAGTCGCTTTGGATAAAAGCGTCTTCTAAATGACATGTGATGTGATGTAAAGTACCAACCTTTGACCATCCCAGCACGATGTGCCTGTCCCTTGGAGCTCAGCTGGTCGCTGTCGGTGTCCGTCGCACCGGCTAACAGCCGCCCGTTCAGTATCCGCTGCTCATTGAGCTGGCGGGATATTCTGGGACTGGTGCTTTGTGTTTGGTGATTGTCGGACCGGAGCCGGTCCTGGCTTCCTGCACTGCTGCTGCGTCGGACGTCGTCGAACCGGATCGGCGGAGTGCTGCGGTTCGGGTCGAAGCAGTTAGCGTGCGCAGGAGACGAGTCGTGATAGGGTGAGAGGCGGTCGGCAAAGATGGACGGCTCTAAGTGGCACAGGTACAACGCATCGTGGTCCAGGTGGTCGAGAGTGGCGTCTGCCATGGCGAGAACACTGTCACTTTTACCTGCAGACAAAGAGAGATACGTTCAGACACACTTGCATGTCTCACTACATCCACCGGCATTTACAGGATATATAACAAGGATGTATGGACTCACTTCTCACAAGCTCCATCTCTCGGAAGTCCATGTCCATATCCCCATGCTCAGACAGGTTGTCTCCATAGGGGTCATAGAGGTCGTAGCTGTCTATCCTTTCATCCTCTCCAATCAATTCAAGCTTGGGGCTGAGATGTCCGGGCCTGCCGTTGGTGGATGCTTGCAGTTTGGTGCGATCCGGACTCTCCTGGTGAGGACAGAAAAACAAAGTCTTAGGGTGTTTTTTTTTAAATTTGTTAAATACAATTGCATTTTAGATTGCAAACAAACAAACGAAAAAACTAAACAAACACACACACAAACTGCTGTACCTTAATATTTTTATATTTAATTTAATTTGTCATTAGTATTGTATTGTGTATGCATATATGTTGTATAGATACATATATATTTTATTTTATATTTTACTTTGTATACTTCTTGTATACATCTTTATCTTTCATCCCTGGTTTTTATATTTTATTCTTGTGTGTTTAGTTTATTGGTGCTGCTACTGTTACGACAAATTTCCCCTTGGGGATTAATAAAGTACATATCTATCGATCTATCTACCTGATCCAGTCTGTCTTGTTGGGGCAAATAGGGCTGCTCCTCAATGCTGAAGAGATGCAACACCACGGAGACGGAGAAGAGGATGGCAGCGAAGAAGAACAGGATCTGCTCCTGGGACTTGAAGGCTGCTCCCAGGAAGGTGTGCGTCCAGTCTAAACCTCCGAGGGCGTAGCCGACCGCACCACCGAGCCCTGCACACGTGGACCAAAGTGTAGACGTACAAATGAGAAAATTAGCAGCCGGATGTATTTTTCTCTCAGTGTCAGTCAATCAGTTACGTCGCTGTTAGCAGGACCACACATATTACAACATATATATTTAAGTGCATTACACCTAAAATTGCCATATTAAAATCATGTGACAGTGTGTGTAAGTCGTACCTGCTGAGGCAGCGTGGATGTTGAGCGCCATGTTTTGTTCCTCCGGGTTCGCCACGTCTAGCAGGTACGCTCTGATTGGTCCCTCCGTTGCGTCTGCACTAAAGTCCAACACTACGACCCCCAACACAGTAAGAACAATTCCTATTGGCTGTCTCCCCTGCTCGTCACCCATCGACAGACCTAATGGAGAAAGACATGAATAGACAAACAGTTTTCATTGTAAAATACGTGTTTTGTATTTTTAGAATCTATCATGTTTAAACATGACCACTGACCGTGTAGATACTTTGATTTATGTGTCCAGATTTTAGGATCCCCGTCACCATTAAGAAGGAACTTAGTAAATATGATGCGTATTTAAATAGGCAAATCCATCCTTTAAAGGGGTATGACGCAATGATTATAAAAAAAAAAGGTCTAATAACTATCGACATACATTTGATAGAAATCAGGATTTCAGCACATGCACAATAAGTCTACATCATTCATATTAACGTATGAAATATAAAACACATCTGAACATTACACTGATTAGCGAGTTACAACAGCTGTACACCACCTCAACGACTTACACAACTGGGTCACTGCACATTTCCCATAGTGCTTTGCATGATGTGTGTGACCTTGTGTTTCTCATTGGAGGTGAGACCCAGTCCTGTCCTCCAGCTGCTCAACGTGTGATTGTGTATGAAGGCAATAGTATGGATTCATGAACACAACAGAGTGGCATGGGAACGCTTGAGGCTCATGTAGATAATACATGTGTGTGTGAAACAGAGAGTAGAGTGTGTGTGTGTGTGTGTGTGTGTGTGTGACGCAGCATGACTTTGCAATAAAAACCATTAACTTCGGGGAAACAAACGTTCATAGAAGTAACAGCAGTGTGTGTGTAGGTGTGTAGGTGTGTATGTGTGGGACAATGGAGCGGCACTACTCACTAGAGCCGGGCAGACAGACAGGAAGTGAATTGTGATTGGTGGAAAGAGGGAAGCAAACAGGAAGCATTTCCCTGTGAACTGCCTGCTCCTGTGTTCCCATGTCAACACACACACACACAGTTGTCCTATGTCACAATGTGATGTTAACACACATATATATATATACATAGCCATGGAAAGATACACCTTCTCTCTCTTAATCTCTAATTTTTCCCAGACAGATTTCTGGTCTTTTCCCATGTCAACCCCGCTAGCAAGATGCTCTCACACACTCTCACACACACACACACACACACACACACACACACGGGTGCCCTAAAGCAAGTGCCAACCTCTGTGCAGAAGAATGGAGGTAGAACAGAATAGAATCTGCTGACAGAAAACAGTTCTCACAGTTCTCGTTGTTGTTGTTATTTATAACTCCTATGACAGAAGATTTCACTTAAAGTCGGCTCTTGTTGCACATTTTCACCCATTTGACTATATTCTATTATGCGGGTTGATGCACCGATATGGGATTTCAAGACCAATACCAATAACCGACTGTTGTGGTAATACTTAGGGATGAATACTATAATTACACCTGCACAGAATTAGAAGACATGAGCAACATTCGTCTTGACGGTGTCTTTCCGCTCTTGCAGAAACAATAACGCACACATAGTGTCAGGATCCCGAAGCTTCCCCATTCTGCTGATGCCTCACTTCTTATTGCCTTCATGCTTAGTTTTTTGGTTCTTGTCTAAACTTTGTCCTGTGTTCTTTACCCTGTGTCTACTGCATCCCAGCACTGTTGATGGATAGCAGACAATTGACAAGGAGGCACCTTCACGCAATACAAAGGAGAGCAATGTCTTCACATTCATTGTGGGCGGGACTTAACTGCAATCTGTCTTCATTGCCATGAGATACATAACTGGACCAAAGCTCACAGGTCAATACCGTAAAGACTGTTGACGAGAAAATACTGTGCAATGTGATGTGAAGAGTGCGTGGTCAGTGGTTATTATTCATCTCTTTCCCAAAATGTTTTAAAACCCAAACCATAATTTTGTGATGATAAAAACATAAAGAAAAGCTAGGGACTGCAACACCAATCAGCTTAAACAACTGTTTGTCATCATCAATAAATTCAACGATACGTTGATGACACAAATCTGACACTGCTTTAGTCTTTGCGTATGTGTGTGTGTGTGTGTGTGTGTGTGTGTGTGTGTGTGTGTGTGTGTGTGTGTATAGACATATGTGGTGGATGCCATTACAACCGGTATTATAGTGATGCAGTTGACCCAGAGATCAATATCTGTGAGGCATGATTGATAACTGGTCAATCGGATTGATTGGATCGGTTGTATGTGTCCTTGACAATTAGATAGAATAGAGTTGATAGGCGGGTCACACTGAGGGTCAGACCCGTCTCTGAACGAGGACACGACCCAGCGGGGAAGCCTTAAACCGAGTGACGCTAAAAGAAGCTGTCCTGTTCTTTTAGTTCCTCTGTGGCACTAGTGCATGATGGGTAAAAACAACAGCGTCTGGATTGCCAAAGTTTGGAGTTCATTTCCCACTGAGGTTGTGAAAGTGGTTTCGATAACACATTCAGCAGATGGCATAAAGCCAACCTCTGCATTTCATGTTTCTGTGATTAATAAATACACTTGTTGTTTCTCTTTAGTGTGATTCAAGCCATCTGTTGTTGCTTGTTGCTTGTTGCTGGTTGCTTACCAGTTTGTTCTGACTTTTGTGAGATAGGGACGCATTGAAAACACTTTGTAAAACATTAGTTTAATTGACTTATAACATGTTTGCAGCTGATCAATGGGCTGATGACGGATATGCTCTCTCTCAGTTCCCATTCACACACAGAATATACATATTGAATAATAAACACTCACCAATCAGCGATCCATTCAGAAACAGAGCCACTCCTATCAGTGTCCCCACGCAGAGAGCCAGGATGAACGGCCTCCTCCGGCCCCATCGCAGAGTGCAGCGGTCGCTGGCCGAGCCGATCAGAGGAGTGAAGAAGAGGCCGAGGACCGGACTGAGGAACCACGTGAGACTGTAGTACTGCTCTGGAAGACCTGCACAGACGGACGGATAGGAGTTAGAGACAGGGATGGGTCGTGAGAGGCACTACGGCATATCGGTTTGTATATTATATTTTGTTGTTGTATTTTGGTTTATTGCTATATGGACTCATAAGTCTGAAATTAAATAAAAGAATATAATCAAAGCGAACCAACAAACAGATTTGACCACGGAGTTCTTCTGGCCTCCACTAGGGGGTGCAACAGCAGTGTCTTGTAGGAGGGAGAGGTGTCGTTTATATTTTGATTGTTTTGAAATTAACAGAATATTTGTATATTACCAAAACAAGGCTATGCATTTGATTCATGCACAATGGCAAACAAGGGATTTAAAAAAAATTATAATTGATTGATTTTTTAAGAGGAACCAGGCACAACACATTCACTGCACCAGATATAGCTAAAGCTAAAATCAATGGCTTCCAGTGATTCAAAGCAAACATTAGAGCGAAGTGAATTATAAGAAAAATAGTATTTTTGAAAGAAACATGATAAAACATCAGTAATTGATGCAATGTTAAGGATTACATTTATAAAGACTACTACTTAGTTATTAACTTCATAACAATCACTGTCTGGCTTTATCAACATAAATTGACTTTTGCGTTGTTACCTCAAATACTTAAGTCTAAACGTGAGGCTGGGCAGTCTGTGAAAAGGAGGAACGCCGCGGCAACATACGCAACAGGAGCGCCTGTAAGCGCGTTCACGCTGATGATCAAACAAAGAACCACAACATCCACTCCTGTGTGATGGTTACTCCAGGAAATGAGCAGTAGAGTGGAATTTATTGAGCTTTTGTGACACTGAATACTGGTCCTTAAATAGACTTGATTTAAACATATTAATGTCTTAATATGTCAGTGAAAGTAATTGTTAAAAAACAAAGGGGAAAGAAAACATGCACACATGCACGCATGTGTGTGTTGTGTGTGTGTGTGTGTGTGTGTGTGTGTGTTGCATGAGAGGATCTCAAATTAGGATGGTTGAAATAACTTTGTACATTTAGCTGTCAACAGACTGGATGCAACAATATACAGGAAATACTGTTCCGTAAACATAGCGTTTTTAATATGGTCAGACACGACCTGGCACACACACACCTGTCATCGACAAAACCGGTTCTCATACAACCTCATAAAGATGTCTGTCAGGGGCCAGGGCCACACTGTTTAAACACACACACACGCACACACACACATGTACACACACACAAACACACACGTGATCATAACTGCCGTAAATGAAAAATATTTATGTAAATATTAATGTTTTAAAAACATTATGCATCTGTTTAGAAACACTATTTTTTCCAGTAAATTCTATTAAAGAAACTGGGAGGAAAGATGGAGGCTGAAAAGCAGGACGAAGAATTAGCTTATTAAATAGTTAAATAGGACACATTTCTGACACCATTTACTTTAAAAGATATTTACTCACAGAACGTCACAACATGAGCAGGTTTGCCTGGTTTGAATGACACAGGTAAGCACCGTCAGCCAATCAGAGCCGAGTATTGTATATTCTATTGTATATTCCTAATGTCTGCCGTCAGGTCTGATTCCCTGATACGATACAACAACGTGGTGGTGCTCATCAGTTTTGTCCACAGGCAAAAACAAAATCCTAGTCATAACTTTAACTACCTTTATTTGTGAATCATCACAAAGACAATTATAACTCACATTCTGAAACTGAGCACTCATTGTCCGAGGATATTAATGAACCAAGATCTGTTATAGTCTGTTCTTGTCCATTAAAACATTATTCACACTGGAAATAATACTGTTGGTATTGCTAAAGTTTATTGCTACATATTACATATTAATGAAAAAACAATGCTTGCATAATGAAACCAGGTATCCCTGAGTCATTACAGGGACAGGCATTATCACGTTTTCTCACGTTTTAATTGCGCTGCTTTGAGGAAGAAGATGAAGATGAGGATGAGCAAGAGACAGACGAGCGGAGTGAAGTCATCTGAATCGCATATAATGTAATCAGGACTTCATCACCGTGTCACTGGAGCTTAAAGCGGCTCAATAAAAAGAAGACAAATACATTAAATGCCATTTGGCCGCCACACTATCTCCTTCACGAGGAGACAAGAGGCCAACTCTGGAAATATCTTCTCATGTTCGTCACTCTCTTGATAACATGTCCGCCTGCAGTTTGAAAGCACTGCAGCCCACGTTGGCTCAAATAATGATTGACAGCTCTAATTAGAGGTTTGGTAAATACATCTTTGAATACATTTAAGAGGTTGAAGAATGCCTCAAACAAAGGTCTTGGCATTTACAAATTAACATAAGTAAACAGTGGGAAAAGTTCTAGTTCTGGATGCTTATTTTTAAAAGGGTACGCGTGTGTGTGTCTGTGTGTGTGTGTCTGTGTTGTTTTCACTACTTTAAATGGTGCACTTCCTTTTGTCTTTTTACAGAGTATCACATTAAGTGATTCATTTATTAAATCTACAGTATAGAGTGCTGTAGATCAATCTATCGTTATTTTATTCCAAGGTGAACGTCAGAGAGCTTCGGATCCACAGCGGCTCGTGTGATTGAGGCTCCGATGCATTTCAAACGCATTTTCATATTTCTGAAACAGACCTCTGTAATGACGGAGTGCCACTTTATCTAACGAGGTAGAGCTTTAGTGAAGTCCCGACCTCCTGCTCAGGTCCTTTAACAGACCTTTACATCGTGTTGTGTTTCTGAGGTGGGCCTCTGGATGGTTTACCTGCTGACCGAGGTACAAAACGCTCATTTGGTTGGTAAATTCAGGGAAATGTTGCCTGGCTCCAGACAGGGTGTCTGTGGTGGTGATGCCGGTGGAGCTGTTGTCAGCATTTTGAATTTTGGGAAGAAGTTTGTTTGTTTGCAAAATGCTGCCGTCATGTGAAAACCCTCCCTGCTGCAGTCAAGGTCATTTTCAGGTTGTCATCACTGTTGCTGAATCCTCTGTTTCTCTAAGACAAGAAGTATGGGCTGTCGACCACTCGCAGTCTGTGTGTGACACAGAGCCCGAACCTAAACAAAAATATTCTCTAAATACCAGATTTACAGTATCTTGGTATTATTTAAAAAGGCAAAGGTGTCAAACACAAGGCCCGCGGGCCAAATCCGGCCCACCACATCATTTTATGTGGCTCCTGGCGGATTGAAAGACATATGATCAATTATTCTTAAAGAATTTTGAGAAAAATATCCTGTGCTTTTATTTTGAAGGTTTCATATTAAATGAATTTATGTTATAATATTTAGAGACATTATTTTATGTACAATATTTCTACCCTCAAATAAACAATAATCAAATGCAAAGAGAGCTATTACACAATATGCTGGGGAGGAGTTCATTCAGTGTTTCAGTTTCAGCCCTCTGAGGCCGGCCATGATGCTGATGTGGCCCACGGTGACAATGAGCTCCTGATTCAAGGTGTATGTTTCATGCTGTTTGACTGTGAAAACACACGTGTCACACAGGCAGAGTGTGTCTGGCCTGAAGGAAACATTGACAAGCAGCAGCACTTCACACCTTCTGACAAGTATCACAACTCAAATGTATGTCCACAGGTAACACAGGTTTATGAAGTGTATTGCCATCACGTCTGTTTATGAAGATTATTACGTGATGAGAGAGCAACAATGTGAATCTACTGGCATCGTGTCACACATTGTCGCTTTGCCCTCACTCTACAGGCCCAGTAGAACGGTCAACCTTTGTGTTTCTCATGAGCATAAACAAGGCTTGACCCCTGTCTCCGTGGTGACCAGGTCTTTGGAACCCCCGTCACCACGGAGACTCCATCACCTTCACTTCCTGGCTCCTAACGTGGCCGTGTCATTCACACAGGGCTTCCTGCTGCGGGGTTTGTTCAAACCAAGGAAAACTTTGTTCCCCTGTATTTACTTGCATTTACCCTTGCGATCTTTCGCACACACACACACACACACACACACACACAGATAAAGCTATACAGGACTGTCTCAGAAAATTAGAATATTGTGATGAAGTTCTTTATTTTCTGTAATGCAATTAAAAAAACACAAATGTCATGCATTCTGGATTCATTACAAATCAACTGAAATATTGCAAGCCTTTTATTCTTTTAATATTGCTGATTATGGCTTACAGCTTAAGAAAACTCAAATATCCTATCTCTAAATATTAGAATATCATGAAAAAGTATATTAGTAGGGTATTAAACAAATCACTTGAATTGTCTAATTAACTCGAAACACCTGCAAGGGTTTCCTGAGCCTTGACAAACACTCAGCTGTTATAAATCTTTTTTTTAACTTGGTCTGAGGAAATATTAAAATTTTATGAGATAGGATTTTAGAGTTTTCTTAAGCTGTAAGCCATAATCAGCAATATTTAAAAAAATAAAAGGCTTGCAATATTTCAGTTGATTTGTAATGAATCCAGAATGCATGACATTTTTGTTTTTTAAATTGCATTACAGAAAATAAAGAACTTTATCACAATATTCTAATTTTCTGAGACAGTCCTGTATACCCGGAGCATTAAGACAGTAGTGTGCCCACACACAGCATTCACATAAAGCACACACACACACACACACACACACACACACACAATACCTGTTTAAACTCAAACAGTGGCAAAGCCATAAAACAGGAGACAAAGCAGCAGATAGCAATCAGTCTGTCTGTAGGTTTGTCAACCATCAAAACAGGAAAACTGTTTCTATTAAACGCCCCCCCCCCCCCCACACACAAATGACAGAAAAGAAACAGCAAGTAAATAAAGACATGTCTCTGTTCCCACACACAGACACACAGAGACAAACACACCTACCATAATAGCTGAGTTCCCACACACTCCTAGTACTTCACACACACACACACACACACACACACACACACACACACACACACACACACACACACACACACACACACACACACACACACACACACACACACACACACACACACAGAGAGAGAGAGAATCATGACTCAGGGAGTAGTTTAGAAAGTGGGAAAAATAAGCAAGGAGAGTGTGAGAAAGGATGAGATGAAAGCAATGTTAAAATAGGCAGAGGATAAGGTGAGACAAGGAGGGAGGAAACAGAGAAAAGAGAGGGAGGAACCCGGAAAGATGGAGAGACTGGCGGAAAAAGTTCATATTTAAACTGGCAGACGGCAATGATTGTTGTTGATTGATCGTGGGAAAGAAAAATGTACAATCTGCTCCATCTATCATCAAAGTGCTCATTTTACTATGGACATTTCCTCCACACACACACACACACACACAGATAAATATGGAGCTCAGTGTGACTGTTGAGTACAGACTATCCATTCATGCCAACTTCTGCGTAGACTGCATGTGTTTCTCCACATTGGGCCCATTTACGAATTTCTATTTTTTTCAAAACAACTATTTCTAGAAATAGTTTGAGTATTTTCACACATTTGCATTGTGTGACTAAAATATGTTAAAAAGTCAAACAAATGATGCCCACGGCCTCCTGAAAGACGCCTGACATCAGTTGATACTATGACCCCTCTTGCAATTATTCTATAGTCCTTTCCTTGTTTTCAGAAAGTCCTGAAAAAGAATTATTGTATTTATGTTTTTGCCCTTTGCATGTTCCCTCTGTATGTAGCACATAATAACCAAAAGAAATGTGCAAATAATTATCAAATCATCCTAAAAAATTAAAATAAATATTAAAGTGGATGGCCATTCTGCTGACTTGACAAGATATTTTAACATTATTGCCAACTTTAATCTGTAATTAAAATGTTAAATGAAATGAAATGGGGGCAAATTAGTGGCTACATCAGATGTCCATGTGTTTTGATGGGTCAGGTGACCTTTTAAAAAAAAATAAACATAATATTTTGTACTTGTTTTTGAAGAGTTTTGACTTACACAGTAAGTAGAAATTCACTTTTGTGCTTCACCCTTCATGATGATAACAATATTGTATTTCCTATCCGGTACACAAACCCACCATCACTCCATCCTTACGTCTACACCTCTCCATCTCTATCTCTCCAGTCTCCCATCACTAAATACATACATAAAAAAAGCTCAACAATCTGACTTAACCCCAAAGAACTGACAAACGTCAACCACATTCTCTCCATCTCTCCTCTCTCTCTGTGTTCTCGCTCCCTCACCGTTCCCACTCTCCCAGAAACACAAAACAATCCCTCCATATCCTGCGCTGGCGTGAGAAAACCACAAGAAAAATGACAAATTTCCCGAAAAGAGCCGGAGAAATGGTGTGAAAGTGAGAGTAGGGCAGAGGTCACGAGGGGAGAAAGTGGGCAGGAAGGAAGGAGGGTTAGAGCGAGAGAGTGAGGGACGGAGAGCACGAGGAAAGGAAAAGAGGAAGCAGGTGTTTTTGACTAAACAAAACATGTGAACTGAGTCAGGTGTATCACTCAGAGAGGAGGAAAGATTGGGAATAAATACCACAGAAGGACTTTAGAAGCACATTTGAAATATTTACATCAATATTCTATTATTGATCAGCGTCTGGTTTTAGGTTTCATGGCAACACGAGGCTGCAGGCCCATTTGTGGCTCTGCAACTCACGACATCACCTCAGTATCTTCATAGAGAGGGACAGTCAGAGATCTGGAACGCTCTGTCGCATCAGCAACACTTTGGTCAGGTGCTTGGAAATTGATTCACGTTGATACTGACGGCTACATCAGCAACATGTGTAAACTAAAGAGAAACACAACTTGTGATTTTAGTAAATGATTGACTATATACTTCATTTCCCAGAATGCTCTTGGACAAACAGGTTTAGTTCAGTGCAGCACTGACAAGCTTATGTTTACAGGGCCATCAGCTCTGCAGGCACTTCATAAACGGCATTAAGTTAACATATTATAATGAGTAAACATCTGATAGAGAGTGATGGTGTTGTTATTGAATAAAACAACATCCGAACCAAAAAATAACTTAAACGTTGTTGAAGAGGAGCTACAGTAATTCTCATTTTATTAATCAAATGACAAATGTAGTCGAGTTCATTTTTTTGTGTCTGAAATAAATCATCTGGTGCATTTATTTCTGATGATGTGTGTTATCAGCTGCATTAATCCACAGTGTGCAAAGTGGCGAAACAATAACGCATTAGTTTGAATTCATGGAGAGTGCAAACATTTTATAGGCGCTGTAAAAGCACTAACCAGCTTTCTACACACCCGGCAGATATTTGTGAAACCTAGTGAACGCTGCTGAGAATAAATCAAATGTAACGTCGTCATTCACAAAGTGCCTGTGGCTGAGCGGACCACAACAAACTGACAATCAATCAATCAATCGATCAGTCAGTCAATCGATGCCGAAAGAACACTAGTGCTGGTAAAAAAGAAAGAAAAAAGGTAAGACCTAAAATACTGGAGGAGAATGAGTGGAGCTTCAAACTGATTTTTTTTTTTACAATAATTTGGGGATGATTGCACCAAAAAAGAACTGAACCCAGTTATGGCTTTTTCCTTCTCTGATGCTTGATGGTTTTATATTTACAAAGCAAATTCTTTAATTTGACTATAAAGCTCATGAAAGGTGCTCAATAAATAAAGTTATTATTATTTTTATAAATGTGTGTGTTGTTCTTTAGAGGACTTTTCATTGTGCACACACACACCTGCTTTACATTGAGTGGAAACAGGTATTAAAATAGTCTATTCAGCTCATTCGACACAAAGGAGGGCGGTTCTAATCCACCAAATGCATGCGTGTGTGTGTGTGTGTGGGGGGGGGGTAAAGAAACACCAACGTTCTCCCTATGGAAAAAGGTGTTATTAAAATTGCATGAAACAAGCATATGTGTATGCGCGCACGCACACACACACACACACACACAGCTGCTTCTAGTCAGCAGAGTTATGTAACAGCACTGCAGTAAACTGGCTACCTCCTCCCGAGAGAGACACAGAGGGAGAGACTGAGACTGTGTGTGAAATCTGGTGAATGCTGATCCACAAATGTCTGGATGTTTTCATTCAGCTCTATTTGTAAGGCCTCTACCATTAATAAACAAACTATATGTGACTGACAGCGGGGAGGCGGGCCCTATCAGACCCTATGTGACCTATCACACAGGAAGCTCCAGACAGCATCGCAGACCTTTCACTGCCAAAACAGCGATCGATGAAGCCCACCAGCAGCAATCTGTCACTCATCTTATGTAACCGCAAATACAGGAGGTCAGTCAAAACTCTCGTTATCGCGGTGCCTTCAGGTGTCAATTAAAAATGGCAGAAATATAAAACTGTGGCGACATTTCTGGCAAAAATTCGACGCAGCGCAGTGAGCTCCAAAAACACACCTGCAAATTACCACAAAGAGAACAAAGCTCAGCTTGTAAAGACTGTAACTTTAAAGTGTTTAAATAAGTGCACAGTGCCTTTTTAATTAGCCAACAAAGGATTACATTTGGCTTATAAGTGTGTGTTATGCATGAAGACCTACTTGGCATTGGTCACTATGTTTGACTCAATGTTGCTAGCAGTAATGGTTTCAAAACATACAAATATAAAGGTTCTTTTTAATTTATATCGTGTATATTCCTGTTCTAAACAAGGAAACATGGAGCAATCTGACAATCAGCCCACTACTTTCTCAGAGCAAAAAGATCTTAAATGACTCCAACGTCCATAATTTTAGTCAGAAACATGGCTGCACCGCACAAGATTAATCTCGTCAGCTTCCATCCTCCCTTCCTTTAAGCTATATAATGTCAAATGAGAAATAGCAGATGTTTTACGACTCTTTTTTAAATACACACACATAATATAAGCCTCAGGCCAGCCATTACTGCATCTCTGGCATCGTCATCTGGCTGCTATGACGGCCAGTGTGTGTGTTACGTGGGCGTGTCGTTTTTATAGATGTCCCCGTCTGACTCACTGCTGTACTACCAGTCCAAATTGTTATGCACTTTATGAAAAATAAACTTGTGTCAATTAAGAACAAATTGGCATGGAGACAGAAATAATTCATAAAGCAGTCCAATCACTTTGGACCCAATGCTGTGGCTACTAAGATAAGTGTGGCTCACGATGTATTGTTTGCACAATATCTTCGAGCTATTGTTGTAAACACGTGGTAATTTAATGATATTAACATAACACTTTCATCTTCGATGGCCATTTATCATTTCACCGCCTGAGAAAGCAGTTCTGATTAATGGTTTCATAATGTGACAGCGTGCCGCTGTGCCATCCTGACACTCCCATTAGCCTCGTGCTGGGCCCGCTGTGGAGCTGGGAGGCTGCTGGCTGGGATGTCTCGAGCGAGCTGAGGGGAAGTGCTCATGCTGCGTGGGTGGTGTGTTTACGTCGGATTTATTCCTCATATTGGGCCCTCTGAGGCCACGTGAATCTTCTTCAACAAAACATCTGTGACGATGATAACCCAGAGACAAACATGCGGCTGGCTCCACCAACACAGACACTCCACCTGTTAGTGGAGGGAAGGAATTCATTTACAGTCATCACTTCCACTTTGATGTCACTTTACAATTACACAAATTACTATTCTATTATAATTATTGTTTCATGTTTATGCATTGAAAATATAAAAAATTACTAGGCCGTCATTTTCATAATCAAATGTAACTGAGAAAGAGATGAAGAGCATGTCACAGTCATAATGTAATGTTGCGTAACTCTCTCGCAGGTTTGCTGGTCATAACACACTTAAAATCACCTGGATTGACCTGATCAAGGGCATGTTTTGTTTTCTGGTCATGAATTGACGTATAAATATGTGCTGATATTCCATCATTTTACTATTAATTTAACCTCTTTTTAAATGGTTTAAAAATAGAAACCTACTTATGTGATGTGTTTGCGTGCTTCGTATTTTATCCTATGTTTCTGTTTCACCGCCGGCTGACATTTTGGGACAAATAAGAGTCAAAGATTGATTTAACTGTTTGTTGAGCAAAGCAATAGCATCACAACATTATGGTGATACAAACAGCCAAACATTTGAGGTTTCAGACATTTTGTTTCCTGCATTCTGGTGAGTAATAGAGACTGAAAAAAATATATATATATCTTTACAACAAAACAGCATTTTTATGTTAAATACAGTCTCTCGTGATCCAGATCCAAATCAATTAGTCTCTAGCTTTTGATTCCTAGGATTACAGAATACAGTGAAAGAAATAAGGGAGAATTTCTGGAAAAAATGCGCCTCCTCATGGTCCACGAACCACAGTTTAGGCACCACTGGCATCAATCATTTCATACTAGTGTTGTTGATTGTCTCGTCCTTTTTGCATTGTATCAGCATGACACCCATGACCCCGCCCTGCAGCAGTAGTGACCCACTCTCAAACCATTTAGTGTCTCCACGTGTGTACAGCTGTAACATTAATAAATGAACAAAGTTACTGCAGTGATTATATAAAGTGCTATAAATAGGAAGGCTGTGGTAAAAAACTGACGAGACTGGAGTGCTTGTCTCTCTGCCTCTTGCAGAAAGACACACGGAGGACTGAGCCGCGCCATGTTATGATGGCGCGGCTGTGTCCAGACGCCGTCGAGGTAGCTCCGCGGAGATTGTGCGCTCTTTTAGTTTTTGTGTTTTTTTAAAATATTTTCTTTGCCACAAACACATCGGCACTAACAGCATACGACCGCAGCACACTTTTGGACATAAACTTTTGCGCAAAACAAGGGGTTTTGTCCACTTTTTCCATCGATCCAGCGTGGCCGGCGGAGATCGTACGAGCGAACCACAACAACAACAGTGGAGCCGCTACTACGGGAGACGCGAAAACATCGAGGGAAACGGAGCGGAATTGAACAGACTGAGAGTTCAAGCCCACCGTCCACCTCTGCCCAGCATCCTTCTCGCTAACGTCCAGTCTCTGGAAAATAAGATGGACGATGTTAGGGCAAGGATCAGATTCCAACGGGACATGAGGACTGTAACATCTTTTGTCTGGCGGAAACATGGCTGACCCGCTGGTGCGGATCGAGTCATATGCCCAACCGAGTCCTTCTCTGTTTTCCGTGCAGGGACAACGGAAGAGTCTGGTAAATCTATGTGTGGAGGGCTTTGCTTCATGACTAACAACAAGTGGTGCGCCCCCAAGGACATAAAGACTCTTTCTCGTTCCTGCTCCCCGAACCTGGAACATCTGACGTTCTCATGCCGTCCATTCTACCTTCCCGGGAGTTCAGCTCGGTCATCACCACAGCCGTCTACATACCCCCACAAGCGAACACCGTCGTAGCACTATCGGACCTACATGATGTGTTATGTCGGCATCAGAACAAGTACCCCGACGCGGCTGTGGTGGTGGCTGGGGACTTTAATAGGGCTAACCTAAAAAGTCATGCCGAACTTTCACCAGCACATTACGTGTGCTACCAGAGGAAAGAACGTAGGACCACAGATATGCGCCATTCAAGAGAGGATACAAGGCTGTCTCTTTCCCGCCGTTAGACAAATCGGACCATACCGCCATTTTCATGCTTCCGGAGTACCGGCAAAGATCGCGCGGAAGCGGTAGTGACGAGGAACGAAAGCGGTGGTCTGACGACTCAGAGGCTGAGTTACAGGACGCACAGCGAGTCGTCGAGTGGGACATGATCCAATCCAGTTCCAGTGGCGTCAGCGAGTTCTTGAAGTAGCAATGAGCCTCATAGCAACGCTAGCGGACACCATCGTCCCCACGGTAAAAGTTAGGGTCTTTCCTAACCAAAAGCCGTGGGTTGATAGATCCATCCGTGAAGCTGTGAACGCCCGTACTGCTGCCTATAACTCCGGTCTTGTATCCGGCAACATGGACGAGTACAAGGCAGCGGTCTATGGACTGAGGAGGCGGTGAAGGAAGCCAAAAGGAGGTACCGAGACAGAGTGGAATCACAGATGGAGCAGCGCGACACCAGGCGCCTATGGCAGGGGCTACGGACTATCACAGACTACCAGAGCAGACCCGCGCAATGGTGAGTGCCGACGCATCCCTAGCGGACGACCTGAACTCATTTTATGCACGGTTTGAGGCTAGCAACAACAGCGCTAGCTCGCCGCTAACAACAACACCGTTAAGCGTAGCGAGGTGAGTTCTACCGCTGGGGATGAACACACACTCTCTGTGACCGAGCACAGTGTGAGGAGGGCTCTGTTGAGGGTGAACACCAGGAAAGCTGCAGGTCCAGATGGCATATCTGGGCGAGTACTGAAGACCTGTGCTAACCAGCTAGCTCCAGTGTTCACCACAATATTCAACCTCTCCCTGGCTGAGTCCGTGGTCCCCGCCTGCTTCAAGAGATCCACTATTGTCCCTGTGCCCAAGAATGCTTCTCCAGCATGTATGAATGACTACCGACCGGTGGCCCTCACCTCGGTGGTCATGAAATGCTTTGAGAGGCTGATAAAGGACTACATCTGCGCCTTCCTCCCTTCCTCCATGGACCCGCTGCAGTTTGCTTATCGCCCAAACAGATCCACGGATGATGCTGTCTCCCAGGTACTGCACACCACACTCTCTCATCTGGACAGCCAGAGGGGGCTATGTGAGACTGCTGTTCATTGATTATAGTTCAGCTTTCAACACCATAGTCCCTCCAGACTGGCGGCAGACTGATTGAGCAGGGACTGAACACCTCCCTGTGTGCTTGGAACCTGGACTCCCTGACCGCCAGGCCACAGATGGTCAGGGTGGGCAGACCCACCTCAAACCCCTCACCCTGAACACAGGATCCCCCAGGGTTGCGTCCTCAGCCCCTACTGTACTCCTGTACACACATGACTGTGTGGCCAGGTTCAGCTCAACACCATCATCAAGTTTGCGGATGACACAGTGGTGGTGGGCCTGATCTCCGACAACGACGAGAAGGCCTACCTGGAGGAAGTTGCTGATCTGTCACTCTGGTGCCGGGACAACAGCCTCATCATGAATGTCACCAAAACTAAGGAGCTGATTGTGGACTTTAGGAGGGTACAACAACAGAGGACGTACTCACCACTGGGGATTAACGGGACTACTGTGGAGAGGGTGAGCGGTTATAAATACCTGGGAGTCCACATCACCGAGGATCTGACATGGTCAACGAACACAGACACTCTGGTGAGAAAGGCAAGGCAGCGCCTCTACCACCTCAGGCAGCTGAGGAAATTTAAAGTTTCCCAGAGGATCCTTCAGTCCTTCTACTCTGGAGCTGTAGAGTGCGTCCTGACAGGAAGCATCACAGCCTGGTTTGGCAACTGCTCCGCTCAGGACAGGAAGGCTCTGCAGAGAGTAGTGCGTTCGGCTGAACGCACTATTGGAACTACACTCACCACCCTGCAGGACTTGTACACCAGGAGGTGCAGAACCAGAGCCGGCAGGATCATGAAGGATCCTCACCACCCCAACAACAGACTGTTTCAGCTGCTGCGGTCAGGCAGGCGCCTCCGTAGTCACGCTGCAAGAACAGAGAGACTGAGACGGAGTTTCTTTCCTCAGGCCATCAGGACTGTGAACTCCGACCTCACCAGGACCCCCACATAGACCCACACAACTGCCCCTCTTAGGCACACACACACACACACACACACACTTACTGTAAATATTGTGTTGTTTTTTATTGTAAATAGTGTGTACTTGTTGCCCTTGCACATTCCTGCTGAGCATTGCCACTTTCATTTCACTGCACACCCTGTGTGTGTATGTGACAAATAAAACATCTTGAATCTTGAATCTTGAATCTTGATTGCGGTTAAAGGTTCTCTCGAGCTGCAGGAAAACAATTCACACTGTGAGTGTCTCCTATTTCTCACTGGACTATAAAAATATGTTTTTCTCTTTCCATCCCACATACAGTGTTTCATCCGCCTGTCGATAAATGCTCGTGTCTGTTGCCTCTTCCAAAATGAACATGTTATGTATCTGTTCACCTGTCCTTCACCTACTGTGTCCCATGAATGACTGGGCCAGATTATGGCGATTAGTCACAGTGTGACATCAAGCCAGTCATTTATATAACTCTGTATTACTCTGCAAGGTCATCCGCTAGATTAGACCAGCTAACATGATAGGATCACTCAGTGGATTATATTACCTGCTAGCAATGCAAGATCAAGCTGATTTGCTGCACAATGAATAGCATAGTAGACCTACATGCAACGTTAAAATCAAAATGTTGTCGAAGGCTGTATAAATTAGATGTAGAGTCATTGATGTTATATTACAATGAAAAGTTGGCAAAAACACTGAACGTGGCAGCTAAAATTGCTAAAATCAAACAAAATAAACAAAGCTATAGCACGACAAAACCAGATGCCTAAATTAAGACCAAGTCTGCCACATCATACAACATCTGTTCACTAAATGGATAAGACGAGATGAGTCAGGATCTTGATGACCAGTCTCGGTATGCAAATATCATGCAAACTTTGGCTGGTTCATCCAAGAAAATGTAATAACGTAACGGTCAAGACGCTATTACAGTGAGCTTTCAGCCACATAACCTGAATTAATAGGACATTTCCAGTTGGATTGTAGTAATCTCCTTTAGTAAAGCCAAGAAGGCCTCCAAAGAAGGATAACAATGCTGCAGGGTTGCCAGCTCTGGCCTGTTCCGGCACCGCATTGGAGGCACAGACAGTCAGAAAGGCAAAAATAAAGAGATTAAGACTAATCGTGAAAAAGCGCTCTTTAGGTCACCTTCACAATGTGCCGTCCTTCAACTTGTATTAAGAATTGTTTGAATGAGAATTGCATAAATCAATAGAAGATACATCGATCCACTATTAGTTTAGTAGAAATTGTCTCATGAGTTTTTTCACATGTTTTATAAAATAGGAGTTTTAGGCAGAAATAGTAATGAGGGACTTCTCAGCTTAAAAGCTTAGGTTGGTGATGTTCATCACAAACATGTGTTGCTATATTTGTTATATCTTTACATCACTGACAGCAATGATTGCACGGTCTAACCAAAGAGAACGTTGCCTCCTTCTTCCAATCCTTTTCTTTTCACTCTTCGTCATCTCTCTTAATCACTTTCTCACCATTAACTCAATCGTACTTCATTTTAAGCTGCATTAAATCATTATAATTTTTTTTAAATAAGTGCCTATCTCACTGAGACCAAGATGGCGTGTCAGTCCTCATGTATGTGGACGCCTTGAGGGGAAAGCATGTCTCCTTGTTTGAGTGACTGTCAGGAGTTCTGCATGCTCTCCACATCTTGTAAGGTAGAAGATTATTATCCTTTCACACACACAGAGACACACACACACGCACACGCATTAAGTCCATAGAGGGGGGGTCAATATTTGTTATCCCAGAACTTGGACTCCTGCCCACAGGGTTGAGGGGGGTTGTTTTCAGGCCTGTTTGTTGGTCGGTTAGCAGGCTAAAAACATAAATCAATCTTAACAAAACCCGCTATTGTGTGGAAAATGCATTGAGACATATAACTTCTAAATGGATTCACATGACAAATCCAGTGAGCTGATCATGTATCACAAGAACTGGAAACTGGTGCAAAGTAATAACAAAGAAAAGTGTCTCAGGACAAGAAGAAACCTCTTTCTAAAATGCTGATCCCGATACCAGTGAGTTAAAACAAAAACAAAGTTAAACAGGTCATAGATCCGTTCTCTAAATGTTCCCTTTCTTGCAAAAAACTACAAATTGCTCTCGTCCGTCTGATTTCAACACAGATATGACAATGTGTTATCATCAGGGGAAATAGGTTACACAATCGTGTTGAACCACAGGTGTGCAGCGCTAGTTTGAACATGTGCAGATCAGATTGTATACAGGGACACGTGGTGCTGTTGTTGATCCAGTGTAGAGCTGATACATATTATGAATGGAAGACATTGGATCGATGCATCGCCTCACACAACCTGCTGAGCAGTTGGATACGGTGGAGATACTCAGATGGAGGGCGCTATATTTTGCTTGTTGAATCACGTGTCATCTTATCGAGGTAGCCCACCAGAAAACAGCCAGGGTTGTCTAATTTATAAGTTTGAAGGTTGTTGGTCACCCCAGATACCCAAATGTATGTCACAAAGACTTTTTCAGAGCAGGCTGTCCTCTTGAACGATGGCTGCCATCAGGCACAGTAATGTGCATCTCCTAATGAGTAGAGAATTGAAAGATGTTGCACTGCGCTCTGCTGAAGGCGATCTACTTCATAATTAATTAGGTTGGAAGGCAATCTATGATCAATATAAAAGGTCAGACTGAGCAGCAGCCAATTAGCCTGATGTAAAAAGACGAACACGAGTGGTCTAACTCTCCAAACCAGCGATGAAGCTCAGCGAGACCGTTTCAGTATTACTCATTTCAGGGGACTAGTCTGTGGCAGTTGTACCTCTCAGTGGCTCCAAAATCTACTGGGAGGGCTTCAGACACATCGTGGCCTAAAAATGAAAATAGGTTCGTGCAGATAAACCAGGACGAACATTAGAGGGAAAACATGCAGCAACAGCACTGGTCTGATACTGGAGACTTTTATAAGGTTACAGGGACTATGACTTCATGGTATACATTGTTTTTAAGAATCCTGTTCTTATTAATATCATAACATATTAGACACCGTCTTTTTACTATTTGACAGATCTCAGTTCCTTCCTTTGCAATAACAGAAAATGGGAAATGTTGAACAGCCTTCCTCCCTGTGGTGGCTCATCCTGGGTGAGTCAGCCAGGGGTGACGGTGGCCACAGAGCGTCCTGCCAATCATGTCGCCCACTTGGTTACGTAAGCTAGGAGATCACACTACGCCACAGAGGGGGAAGGAGAGATTTGGAGAGAAAAGGAAGGGACGGACGAGGGGATGGCAGATTGCATGAGAAGTGACTTTGACTTGAAACAAGGTTGCGGCTGTTTCAGCCTTTTATCTCTCTACCTCTCTTTCTCTCTCTCTCTCTCTCTACCTATACCTCCCCTTCTCACTCATGTGATCATGTTCCCCTTCTTGCCTCCCTGCCTCCTCCATTTCACTCTTTACACCCACTCCATCTCCCCTGAGGGCTCCAGTGTATTCCAGACGAAATTGGACTTGTCAATTCTCTGTCAAAGACGATGCTAGGTGCAAATGACAGTAAGCCCACTGCAACTGGATACGTGTGTGTGCATGTGCATGTGTTGGTGTGTGTATCCATCTGCACAAGGTGACCAGGACTTGGCATACCCTTCGCTGCCAAAGTGTCCTCTTAAATGCCAGAACACAGCAGCACAAACAGCGTGACTCCCTGTTGCTGATCACAAACTATATGAAGTTTACAGGCAGTTTGTATTCTAACTATGCATTTTAATTCCCATTAACATAGTTGCAATCCTGATCATATCCTGAAAGAAGAGAATATACTTTGGTTTATTCTCCCTCAACTACATGGTTCCAACTTCTCCACTGTGATGATTTGCTTCCTTTGTCCTTCTTACTGTAAATAATAATACAAATCACAATATATATATATTTTTGTTGGACTGTTGCTCAGATAAGATAAGATATTTTCTGACATTTGATGTTGCAAATGAATGGATAATGAAATTGATTGTTCAATGCAGCCGTGGTTTTGATACTGATGTTCTGTGTAGACTCAATAAAAGTGACGACTCGGTGGGGATTAGACGCTCTGCTCTGTTTTCGGGGGGCAGAGTAAGCTGGACACTTGTGTTTGATATTGAATGTTAACATGTCCAACTGAGTATCCACTGTAAATCTGTGTGTGTATGTAAACTCTTGACTCACCTATCTGCAGCAGCACGGGCGTCACCAGCGCCGTCTCCATGGCGTAACAGAACTCCCGGCCGAACATCACGGCCCCGTGCATCACCCATCTCTTCAAGGGAATGCCTTCGAGCGATGCCTCGCTCGCCAATTCCTCCGCTCCTCGACCTCCGCCTCCCAATCCATTCGTCTTGCCTCCCGCTCCTCCTTTCTCATCGGTCAAGCCCGATGCCGCAGTGTTTTTGGCGTTAACCCCACCCACCAGAGCTCCGACCTGCATGGCGTCGGCCTCTGTGTTCTGGGGAGGCATGTTGGAGGGCATCCACGCAGTGAGAAAACAAATGCACCCCCTCTGACGCGCTGACACTTCCCCTTTAGCTACCAAAGAAAAAAACAATAGGGTACTACCTCCCAAACTACTCGTATCAAGTCACTCACTTTAAAACTGGTAATGACCTAATTTTATTCTTTACAAGCTACAAATTGCAACCTGTGGTAGTAACTTGCTTATATGTTACTCCTTTAAAATAATAATCACCAGATAGGGGTGTTCAAAAGAAACGGAAGGCCACTATCATGAAAACAACAAAAAACGTGTAACAGACAGTGTCCCAGTCTTAAAAAGGAACTAAATTAATCTTGGGTCTACTAAAACGTAACAAGGCTATGGACATCAGATAAATGAAGGAAAAACTGCTCTATAGCTCTGGCATATTAATGTAAAGATAACAAAACGTTCAGCAACTCTGAACAAGTTGTCCTGACAACAACTTGACCCTAAACACTGCAGCCTAAATTCAACAAGTGTTAATCCTCCACTCGGCTTTTGGTTTTGTCCCAGAGTTGGGGGGGAAAAAAATGAAGCTTTCCAAATGCTTGTAGAAATCCAGAAAAAATAATGGAAGCAATTGAATTTTCACAGGAAGAGTGTGCGGTTCATTCCAAGAGGGAGTTTGTGTGTGTGTGTGTTGTGTGTGCGTGTGCGTGTTTATGGCTTTTTTGTCATTGAGATTTCTCCCTCTTTTTCCTACTGTCTATTACAAGCTGTAAAAATCCATATAGAAGACCATTCAGTAAGTTCCAGAGTCATTTTGTATAAAGAGGGCTGGATGGAGGGCTGGACGACGGAGTGGGTGGGGGCAAGGAAGAGGCCGCTAGGGGAGGGGGGACGAGGAGGAAGGCAGGTAGCAAAGGTGGGCGGAGCTCTTCTGAAAATCCCCATCGATTGGCTGATCAACCTGAAGGAAAACACCAGCGGGAAGGCAACCGGCAGGTACCACAGCGCACGCGTCCCATTGGTCAGGAGGAGAGATGACCGGAAAAACAGAAAGAAAGGGGGAAAAAGAACCATCAGAATTAGTGACAGCAATTTAACTTTCACAGGAACTGAACAGAGGAGGATCACTTTATGGCATGTATACAAAAATATAAAATAAATATCATTCTCAGGTGCATCAACATGGACGTACGAGGTGAAGGCAAAGCGTCATTTGAAACGAGCAGAAAGAAGAAGCAGCCGATCCTTGGGGTTGAGTTGATGCACGTAAATGCTGAGAAAAAGGACAATCGGGCTTCTATAGTAAACACTGGCTGTGGCTGTTTTGATGTGCATCATACATCAGCTGTTTCTTTACCCTGCATTTCTTTATCAATGCTGCCTGGGGAAGATCGCCAAGCTTGAAACATGCTGCAGTCCAGAATAGTTGTCTGTATGTATTCACAGATAGGATTTAACATACTCTATCAGACATAATGTTACTTATGTATCACCAAACACATTTGAGAAGCTCCTTTCCCACAGTGTGTTGATGAGTGAACTGACTGTAGGAGCAAAGACCAATCTGATTTTTTTTATTTATTAAAACTAAGTTTTGAAAATGAAAACTTCTGACTTTAAGGTCTTTCTATCTGGATAGACATGTCGCTTTTTTTTAAACAGAAAGACAAAAAAACAGTTATATTTATTGTACTTATTTTAAATGTCAGCGAACAACAACTCGAAACCTTGATGAATGAAACCAAAACTATGTGTGTGACCAGACACCATTGGGCAAGAGAGAAGATGTGTATTTGTATTTTATTTGGGTGAAAACCAACCCACGTGTGTTTGAATCTGTCAGAGTGAGTTGTGTTGGAAGACCACCATGCTGAACTCAAAACACGAGCACACACTACTATGAAAAGAGCTCATTTTTAAAGAGTGTCATTGATCTGAGCACATGATTCATCCTCGCAGACACTCGGACAGTCTTTTCCAACTGGACTGTTACTAACAGAGGGCTTGTTTGTGCTTAGTGAGAAGAAATGAGAAATATATGGACAGAAATGAAACGAGAAAAAGAGAGAAAAAGAGAAAATGAGAATCAGATGTTCAGCTAATGATGAGAAATAAACTGTGTTCAACAGCATTTACGAAAGAGTTAAACTCCAAATTGTGTGTTTTTCTGTCCAGCGGGCCGGTGAGTAATAACCCGTGGAGACGGCACGTTCTGTCACACCCAACACACACTCATGCATTTGCCACGTAAACGACACACACACACACACACAGTGCTAAGACCTTAATCAAGCCTCGTAGGGTGAGATTGAGAAAGAAAACCAGATGAGAGAAGGGGGGGGGGGGGGGGAGATGAGGAAAAGAAAGAGGAAAGGATCGAGGGTTTAACAGGTGGAAGGTGGGAGGAATAAGAAATGGAGGGAGAGAAGAAGATATGAAGAGCGAGAAAAGAAAGACAGATCGAAGAGGGCAGATGTTGAAAATATTTGTCTCTCATTTCTTACTTTCATCTCTCCTCGCCATTTTCAAAGCTCTCACATTAACATTCATGATGCACTCAAGATGGTCATAAATATTTTACACACACACGTCACACACACAGTCCCCTCCTCACCTGACCTCACACACAGCAGCAGACTACATAACAAGCCCCCTCCTCTATAGTAAAACATATACATAACAAATACATAGTAATTAAAAATGTAAATTCTGTTGTAATGAGAGGACGACCATAGAAAGAGCACCACAGCCTCCTCAGCTGTGAGGGAGAGAACACGACGTGCCAAAACACAGATTAATGTGCAACATTAATATATTATATATATATTTGCTTGACCGCAACTGCAGAACGACCATGACAGATATAGTCATACAGATCATTAATTCGACCAAATGTTCACTGGCATCTCAAGAAAGTGTCACGTCTCTGCAACTAATGGGATGTGCGTCAATGGGCTAAAATACAAAAAAGAATGAATGTGTCCTTTCTACATATTTCACGACACAACATAGAGCCGTATTAGCGTCAGTTTATTGTGCTCTGAACGTGCCCGAGGCAGTGAATGTTATGTGATTATAGCTCAATACACACATGTAGCACCATTCAGCTGTGGGACATGAGCTCAGCTCATATAGAAGTTCAGGGTGGAGATAGAAAGAAAGAATTCAAATAAAGTAAGTACTAGTCAGTAACTGGATGTTTTTGTCACAAGCTGGACGAAGGGAAAGAAGATGCCTGTCCAAGGACAAATTAAGAGGCTGTTGTTTCCTTTTCTCGCAGATAAACACACACACACACACACACACACGTGAAAAAACATGTATTTAGCTGCAGCAAATGGGGTTTTCATCTTGCTGCCATCTTGTCGAGTATCTAAAGTCAAAGACATATTTATTTGGGCAACGGGAGCTGGGGAGGGACGAGCAAGTGCCACGAGCTGATGGATTTATCTGTCAATCAAGGCAAAAGGGTGCAAAGTATATCCTTATTTAATCTGAAAAGGAGTACTCCACTGAGAGTAATATCAAAGAAGACTATAGGAAAACCAGCCAAATCAATCTCATATATCATTGTAAATTAATATCTGTGGGTTTGGACAACTGGTTGCATAAATACATGAAATGTAAACACACCTACGTAGAGCTCTAAAAAAAACAATCTATTAACTACTTTTTCCATGTGCAGTCTGAGATGTGTGTGTGTCTCAATCTTTAATAAGTGAGTTCTTGTGTGTTCGACCGTCAAGTCATTATCATCTGACTTAGCATGATTACATAAGCTTGAATCCGGACATTAACGTCGGTGTCGGACACCAGCAAGGTACGTGAACACTCTGCGAACATGAGTCTCAACATACAGCTTTGACCCCTGAAGAGCTGCATATAGATTACAGGGCTGAGGACCTCAGGATCAAGTTCACAAACTGTTGTTAATGCGTGTGTGCAGAGGAAGAAGAAGATTGATGAAAGAAGAAGAAGATTGATGAAAGAAGAAGAAGAAGAAGAAGATTGATGAAAGAAGAAGAAGAAGAGAGATATCGAGGGTAGATGAAGTGAGAAAGGACGAGCATGCCGGTGTTGCAGGTAATCTGTTCAGAGGCACCAGAATAAACACTCACTAAAATAGACCTGGGCTACGTGTGTAAGTGTGTGTGTGTTCTGCGACACGGAGGCATCTTCTTTCCCTCCCTCCTGCTTGTTTACCTCTCGTCTTTTGGAGGCCTGTCTTTTTCTGTCCATCTAAAGATTTTTAAAAATCTATCTCCATCCTGCTTCTGCTCTTTTTGTCTTTCTTTCTCCTTACTTTTGCTTTAACACCATTCTCCTCTCCACCCTTCTCAGCTCTCACGTGAAGTTCATGTTACGGACTCGCACACATGCACAACCACACAGAAACAATAGTGCAACTGAGTGGTACTACATGTGTCTCAACCAATAATCAGATAACATTCACTGTGTGTGTGTGTGTGTGTGTCTCCGTAACATGAACTCAGCTGAAGACAGTTCCTGGCTCTTTTTGTCTTTCTTTCTCCTTACTTTTGCTTTAACACCATTCTTCTCTCCATCTCCCCTCACATCTCCTCTCCACCCACAGGCAACAATGTAAACACACAGACTGCTCTTACCGCAAAGCAACACATGACCACACACACACTGAACAATAACCTTATTCCCAGCTTTGGTAGGCAGATGGCAAGGATGAGTACCACACACACACACACACACACAGAGAGCGAGAGAGAGAGAGATGTGTGTGTGTGCATTATGGTGCAGTGCTGCTGCAGTGCAGAGAGTACAGGGGATGGGGGGGGGGGGGGGGGGCACATGTGCATCAACATGCACTAGCGCCAATGACAAATCCCTTACTCCATACCACAGGGCTTATATCACTGTACCGGCTGGTATGAATATGACATAATATACCTGCTGTTCACATACGGGAACTCTCTATGACACACACAAAAACACCCACACCCACACGTACACGCGTGTACATATCAAATCATTTCCGAGAACCTCCCATTGACAGCTCTAAACACAACTCCGATCTCAACCTCATCTGAACCTCCCAGCTGTCTCCTCTCCAAATGAAAGCTCAATGTCTTCGCTCGCTTTATACTCTTTGGTCAAGATGAGACGACCCTTTGAGACACGGTCTGTGAGTGGGAGCGACAACTCTACGTCAGGTTGACTGAGCTATAACAAGTGAAGCACTCACCACAACCAACAGCGTAACGATGGCATTACAATCACAAGGTGTACCTTAGGAAGGAGACATCTATAATACATTTTATTTTTTAGATATATACATCAACTGAAATTCTTTAATCAAACTACAGAAGAAGACATTTTGTAAAATGTTGTTTCGCCATAAACAGAAACTGTTCTGCTTTTAATGTTGTTTTTTCAACCACTGTCCACTCTTGGAGTAATGGATTCCAGTCTTGCTTCATTGCAGCATCATATCTAACAAATATAAGGCGTGAACCCATTGTATGATGATGTGATGAATTTGAAACCTCATCACTGAAAAACTAAAAGTGTCCCTTTAAAAGTCAGAAGTCACAAAACAACTAATCGTCATCATGTCAAGTCTCTTATCTTAAGCTTTTTAATAATGTTGCAAGGCAGGTTCAAGCAAGATGCAGCGCATGGTGGCGTAACACAGGCAGACGTGAGAGAGACGAGGAGGAGGAGGAGACTGCTGCGTGTTATGTCAGCTAGCTTTGCAGCCAGTAATAGCTCAGTCATCCTGCGTGTTTATTTTTAGCCCCGGCTAATAGGCTAGCTAGCACTCACAGGTGACCAGAGACTTTACAACAAAACACAACAACATCGTTTGTAAGCAGCAGTCGACGGTCCTGCGCGTGGAGGTCAGTCCGCTGATCCGAGCCCGTCTAGACAGAGGACGTCAATGTAGTTTCTCGTGTCTCATAAATGTCGTATCATTTTTACATAATCTGCTGACCTTTTTTTATTCCACAACTAGCATGCCGAAAACTGCTTGTGTAAAAACGCCGGTTTAACTCCCGCAGGTCTGCATGTCTGGAGCCGTTCTGACGAGCTGCTGACAGCAGCCTCGGCTCACTTCTACACGGAGTCACGTTACTGGCTGAGTATCACCCTCACCACACACCAACACACACAGGACTGGAACGCACAAACTAAACCTCATCTGTGCCCACTCGGACTACAGTACCCCCTACCCAACATCACGGCTATCCCCCCTGTACAGTCTCCTTAGGGTTCAACCCACAATGGAGCAGCAAGACAAACAAGCGAAACAGAGACAAAAACTAAAGGTGTGCAAGGAAATCCTAACACACACACACATCCACACACACATGCTTGATGCTGATCAAGGCCAACTGACAACAGCATCAAACTGCTTAACCACACTCACACACGTGCAGGTTTATTTTCATCAACAACAAACACATGCCAATGATCATGCAAGCAAACTGGCCATGGAGCAGGGATTATATTATGCAGAATTAAATCTTTATATTATTATCACAGTAATAATAGAATTATCATTTAGGTGCCATATTTTGGTAGCATTGGCGCTGCTTCGCCACACGGGAACATCTTGTTCTCTAAACTCTCCTGTTGTCAAGCGGGTGAAAACAAATCACGAATAAAAGAAGCAATAGTTACAATGGGACATGGGAGGAAAGTCCCCTCGTTTCGGTTTAGTTGTGTTCCTTTCCCCACATGTTGTTTGTTTAAGAGCAGCTCAGGAGTTGGGATTGGTACATGGAACACGTTTAGTTTTGGTTATGATAGAAACCAAACTGTGTCCAACAATCTCAAAAAACCAGCTCACACTCCAGTAAACAAACAGTCGGGTTAAACATGGCAAGATGCCCGCATGTGAGCCAGCTGCCTTGTTTCTTCCTCTGAAGGATAGCGAAGCCAGTATCCACCCTGAACCCCATCAGACAGAACTCTAAGCACCCTGGGGGGGTTTTGGTAATTGCTTTCAATGAGTGTCAAACGAGTCCGCTCTATGTGCCTCGGGGTTCTTTGCAGGAGCGCGCTGGATTCCTCGAAGTTCAAAAGCAGGTACGTTGTTTTCGTTAATTTGAACTCCAACTTGAAATTTCGTTGGAGTTCACATTAACTTAATTCTCTTTTGTAATCAGAAAACATTAGAATTCATTGCGTTTTCAACTTGCAAAACACACTCAAAGTGTGACGGTGCAGCGGTTAAACCAAGAGGGCTTTGTGTGCGTGCACATTCTCATATTTGAGAGGCCGCAATAAAATGTCCCTCTGGCTGGACTTGAGCCCACTGGGTGACAAAAGAAACAATACGACAGCATAACAAGACACACGGATACGGAGAATGAAAGGGAATCAAATGTTTCACACACTTACATCCCAGAGTGTACAGACACGTCATGCCTCCCTCACTGACGCAAGACACTGGGTTGTAGAATATAGGTTTGGTTTGTATATAATTACAGCGTCGGCCCCCTTCTGCGAATCAACTTTCCTTTGAAAACATTTGTGAAAAGGATTCTTCTGCGGCAATCATCTCAAATGTGTGTGTGTCTTACTTTGACGGTAGTATTACTGACAGTCTTTTTGAGATAACTGCCACACAGGCAGTTAAATCAGCTTTCACCCGGGATACTGGATTTACCTGTCTGTAATCTACTCGCTTCAGTTTCTCAAATGTAAAAGTTTTTCTGTTATATTAAAAATAAATATCTTTGGATTTTTAGGATTTTAGACAAAACAAGAAATTGGTCACATTTGGCAATAGAAAATTGTGATAAATATTTTGTTGAGCCAATAACCACCAATTGCCAGTTATTTAAAAAAATTATACTCTGTAATCACAGATTATACAGACAATTCAAGGGAAAATGTTCCCTATGACACAGGGATATGTGTGTGTGGCAGCTGGGTGTTGAGGACCTAACAGCAACTAAAGATGCTCCTCAGAAAGAACATCTCTGGCACCCAGTCAGCTCTTTGGTGATTTAATTGGCAAGCGGGACATCAGTTTGTCTGGGGACAAGAAGATGGGAAGAGCGATTGGACAAAACCCAAAGAGATGCCTTTAAGAAACAAGTTTCATTATTTGATTTACAACTAAAATTTTTCCTCCAGGGTAAAATTACATTGGACAAAAACTTTGGAAAGAGAAAACTTTAATCACTGTCAAATTGGCTCAAAGTGCTGAAGTTTCACAATTGACAGGGTATTAAAATAACCACAGGCTGCAGAGGCCTCCATCGTGTGAGGAGGCCCAATTTGTTCAAGCTTTTCCCTCCATCTGAGCTTGGCCATAACTTGTGATGCTTTATTTCTTAGTTCTTAAAGTGCAATGGGAACGATTATTTGAGTTGTGCAGAGACATTGAGCTGCTGGTCCAGGTCTCTGAACGCGCGTACGGTGACATTCAGCGAGCCAATCAGATGTACTGCTACATTTAGATAATCATATGTGCATGTTTTTTTTCAATGTTCTCCCTGGTGCTGGATCTTTGAGTCTAGCTGCATTCCAACTTTATCGGTGAACAAAATAGTTTCTTCACATGTGAAGATAAGCATCTAATGAGGACGTCAGACCTCGAACTTGAACTGAACATTTGACACTTAACGACGGGGAGAAATATAAAGATGCCAGTGTCAACTATAATGATCAAATTTGACACCTGAGGTATGTTTAAGAAGTTAAAGGTGATACACTACAATCTTCTTTTTTCCAATTCAACTTATTATATATAAACTATCTCGGACAAACTAAAGAACACTGGAGCTCAAGCTAAAATAAGAAGACAGGAGAAGAAAGAAAAGGTCAGAAAAAAGGCAAATGGCAGGCGAGACAGGGAGATCTGTCAGGATGGCCGGCAAACAAAGTGGAAAGTCTCTATTCTTAGAAGAAGTTGTGTGTTATTGACAATCTTTCTGGCTACTGAGAGCATGTCCTAGAACTCAAAGCCAGGGCTAAATACAGAAAAGCCATCTGATATTGACTTTAATAACAGTCCTCCACCACTAGAAAACCAACCATGCAGGAAGGGCTCCTGATAGTCGGCACGAACATACAACGGATGACACTCATTTATTAAACCGCTGATAAATTAAACGGTTCTCCTTTTCTGAAATTTCGTTGTTAGCCGGCTGTGAGAAGAGAAAGTTTAGATAGGATAACTTGGCAAAGCTAAGAGCCCAAGAGAGGAAGTGTGCCGTGTTTTACACAACTAGAATGTAAACAACCCAACAGACATAGGGAAAGGCCGTGCCAGGTCTTTAAATATTGAATGCAGTGTCCTCAAACAACACAACAGCATTTATACCAGCAACACTGCGTGTGTGTGTGTGTGTGTGTGTGTGTGTGTGAGTGAGATCTGATAGAGATACGGGAATCTTTTCTTTCCCGTCTCTCTTTCTCAGGTTTGTGCACACAAACTTCACAGTTGTAGGAAGTAGATTATCTGCACACAGGATCTGGGCTCAAGATACAAAGCCAGCTGTGTGTGTGTGTGTGTGTGTTTGAGAGAGTGCCTGTATGTGAACAGCAGGTATATTATGTCATATTCATGAGTGATGGACAGAGAAAGGCAAAAAGATAAAAGGGGGAGTGTGAGGTAGGAACCCTTCAGACTAAATCAAATGTGTCCGTGTCGTGTGTTCATGAACTGATCTGGGTGTAGCGTCATGTTCATTTTAGAGATTGTGTGTGGCACGTTGGCCTTTACCGGACAGTTCTGCCAGCAGAGAGCGGGTGAGGACTCAAGTGACCAGGAGGTTGCATGATAAGAGTCTAAAACCTCCGTACAGCAGGATACCTTCTACTTTTAAGGAACCTGCCGGTTGCGTCGGCTCCCACTGAGACTCTCAAGCTCCATCATGCTGTGTGGAAACCATTGAACAAACAGAGATGGAGTCGCGGGGAGCATACTGGTGTTGGCTCACAGCGCCGTATTGGACGGCATTCTTACAACATGCCAAAGTCAGTTTGGAATGTGATGCGTTTTGTGAGCCACAATCCCACCTCTTAAACATCCAGTGTTCAAAGGAAAGCTCCCCCACAAAATTGTTCAGAATTCAGTTGTGGACCTGAAGAACTTCCTCACCTGTCCATCATAGATCTCGAGTGTGTGTGTGTTTTGTTGGATGGCTCTACCAAGAGACTGGCGTGCAGCATGGTGTGTGTAATACAAGGAGAGAACATGCAGTTATGATCCTTTTTGTAAATTCAGATGAAAGGAAGTGTACTGAGACATTATTGACATGTTGGATAGAGAAATATAATCCAGTTCAGTATGCAAAATATGATACATGTGGGCAGATGATCAACGATTGTCTGTGAATGCACAGCTGAGGAGTCATCTCTTTTAAACCCTCTTTGCACAATGTCTGTGCAAATGCACATTTAATAAGTTCATGAGTGTGTGTGTGTGTCTGTGCTCGTGACCAATTGTGTCTGGCTACATGTCGTTGTCAATAACTTGCCGCTGACTCAGCACCAGATGATAGTCAGCAAACATTTCATCAAGAGGAAGTCGTTTGCTTTCACTTCAGCTGAACCTGTCGGTCTCAGCGCGGCACGTCGAAAACAACAGGCTGACGCGAGTAGACACCGACTTTTAAGGGAAAAGTGCAAACGGTGGTGAAAGAGTCAATGCAAATCCTGACGGGTCGATTAAAACCGAGAGCCAGATCAGATCATGAAAAACTGCACATCTATTGAGTATTGGTCTGCTCGTGGTTTTCACCAGAATAGAAACACATTAGACTTGAAAGAAAACAGAGGAAGAACATATGTTGGATGTTTACATCTCGCTTTCAGACCGTTGTTATGTTTTTGTGCAGATTTACTCAACCAAACAACAACATAACAGACACAAGGACGACTTGAAAATGCAGTGTTAAGAAATAATAAAAGAAAAAGGTGTTATCCCCTCGGTGTTTGTGCACGTGAGACTCACCAAAAGGCCTTGGAAGCGTCATAAACGTTGTCGAGACGTTGACCATGTGGTCCACGCTGCAATTTTAAGCCCTGCAGTCGTACCTGAACACACACAAAACCAAGCAGACACACTTAGTCAGGTCTTAATACAAGAATATAATATATTACCTTAATTAAGCACTTGTAACATAGTTACATAATATGTCATGTGACAAATAATAATGCAGCAATAACCAGATAAAAACAAAAGCCACAAAACAGAACAATAAGTAGAATCAGTGTAAGAATAATATACTGTGGGCAGTACATTAGATCGATACCGCACACGCCTTACGCTCTCGTGCACACACGCATGGAAATCAATCACTGGCTGCCAATAAATCAGAACACACACAAACCAGCAAAACACTTAACGCAAAGTCTCTCTCTCCCATCACTCTGCCTTTGCACCAGTAATTGGATTAAGCTGCAGTTGTCCGGCACAGATACAACGTTGGAGTCACAGAAATGTGTGTAAAATCCTTTAAAACAGAAGTTAAATGGCATCAAAAGGATGTTCATGAAAGATCCTCTCAGGAGAATGAAACAAACATTTATATCACTGCAACATCAATTTTGATATCACTATTTCAAACTGAAATTGCTTGTTTGACCAACAGCCTGAATCCCAAAGATGTGAGACACTTTTAAAAAGCTAGAACCAACAAAACGTTTGCTCTGCTTAAGAAACTACTCAAATTAATAATTGATTTACGTATCTATATATAAATATATGTTAGAGATGCAGCGCTGATAATGATTCAAATATCTGAATCCGTATCATGTAAATATATCCCATTATTCCAATAAAAAAAGTATATAAAAAGTATATATATATACGCCATGTATAAATCAAGCCTGATTAAACATGAATGACCCCAGTGACCTTCACACACTGAGGCATACAGCTCACTAAACAACACCAGCGTCACAAGACTGAACAAGTCTCGATTGATCGAGGAATCATTATAGCCATAACTATCTTCTGTTATTACTGAAACCTGCATGACTTGAATGGTGAGGGCACCAGAACCAGCAGGTGTTGACATGTAAACGCCCCAACAGCCACGGACAACGAACACACAGATGAATAGTTTATGACCACAGCAGGGAACTCCTCGTGTTGGATTGTTTAATTGGTGAGCAGCTAAGCCCAGCATGCACAAACACATACCGAGCTCTTTTGTTTTGATGACACACACAGGCAAGTGCGTTAGGAGTCAAGCCTTGTTCTTACGAGAAGAAGAAGAAAAAAAGGCAGTGATGAAGGAAATGAAAGATCTGTCTAATTTCCAAATTACAAACATGCCTTTTTAAACATTGAAACACCATTCACAAATCTTGCTTATAAACACTTTATAACCAGCGCAACCTAATTATGCAACCTGACCTGTCGCGGGCTGTCTGCGGCTGCAGCCTCCCCTGTCTCCTTGTTTTTGACACGGGCCTACACAAACTACTGTAAATGGTGAATTCCGCCTGCCGGAGCAGAGCGACCTCGGCTACAAAATGTTCAATACCGGTCGCCCCCCGTCGCCGGTGTTTCACCCGGACGCGCGGCTCACCTCGCCGGGTCGTGTCAGCCGCTGGCTCCGTGTGTGTGTCCGCGGAGCGGTCGGACAGTCGCTCGTCTCTGCAGCAGCTTTTGTTGCATAGGTTGCCCGTTACTGCCGCAACTGAAGCCAGGGCTTTAAATTCGCCTTTAAAGGAATAGCTGTCGGAAGAAGAGGCGAAAACGCTGGCTTCCGTCGACGTCACCGCTTGTTTTGCATAAAGGGGCGGGGCCACAGCGACAGGGGAGAAAGGAGCGCAGAGTTTAATAAACACCGTAAAACATATTTGATAGAAAGTAGGAACTGCGTACACATTTGACGTACTATATTCATATTGTGGTAGGCTACTTGTAATACATCTCCTTCATATTTCAAAGGGAAATGTTACTTTTTCAGATTTAAACTATTCATCATACACAAGAATTGGGCTATAACAATAAATGTGCAAACAGAACAAAACTACTTCAATAAATACCAAAAAAACAAAACAGAACATGTACTGCAGGACTGCAGCAGGGACATGAACAAGCACACACACACACACCCTCTTGACAATACCTTTACCATGAGGTGTCCATGATGACAACAAATAGACTGCAGCAACGATAACAAGAGAATAAAAACAACAATAATGATGATAAATAGGATTAAATTAGCTCCTTCTTCACCAACAAGGCTGAAGTGGCATATTGTCCAAATGCATTTCAACACTTTTTAATCCAAGACCTTTATTGATAATTAAGTATTTTTTATGGTATGATATTAATATTTCTAAGTAAATAATCTTATAAGTACTTCCATTATTTATTGTTTGGTCTCACAGCCCCTAACACTGTATGAGCATACCCCTGCCTCCAAGGGCATCAACACATCTATATTAATCTCTCTGATGTTCCCTGCAGCTCAGGTAGGTTAAGTTTCATGGGTAATGCATGACAGCCATATTATGTAACACCATAACTATCACAAAAAGCAGCAGGCATATAGTGCTGTCAGCTTCTGGATGTCCCTCTACTTCTCCCCGTGTCTGAACATCCAGACCGACTATGATTTGGCTTCTGAAGCCTATACTGCCAGGAGGAACTGTTACTGGAACACAGACGAAAACTGAAGAGCCAGAAGCAGTGAGATGTGTTTCTTGATGTATGAAATAAATATATAATTGTGTGCATTCTGTGTCACTTATAAGCCAGAAGCTGTATAACCTGAAACAGCTGTTTTTCTAGACTATAACAGGTTAAAAACATGAAAAGCCGAGATCATCATCATCATCATTCAGAGTTAAAGATCTGCCTGATGTCAAGACATGATGCAACACATATAACAACTGACATTTAGTAGTGTGACTGCTCTGTCATTTTCCTGTCCCTGGAGCGTGTTCCCCTTGTATGTCTGTCAGAACATGCGGGACAACAACACCGTACAAATATGATAATTGTTTGCAGAAAACTTGAAGGAATTCCAGCTGTGACTGTACATAACAAAGTGATGGCATGATGCTGTGTTGGTTTTTAGGGGGCTTTATTAAAAGTTTACATCCAGAGAATATCTGTTCGTCGAAGACGGGGAAGTATCGAGTGATAAACTGCATTTATGATTTTTGTGTTTTCATTTATTAACCCCTAACCCCTTTTGTCTCACTAAAAGAGAACATGCTGCACTAGCTCATGGTAATACAATTTAAATCTGTTTTTCTTCGTGGCATTGTAGCCTTTAGCTAACTATTGTTTCAACACTTCATGTTTCTGCACAAACAGCAATTGTGTTTCTTTAAGAAAAAATGTAATCTAGCTCCTGCTTCCCGTAACTAAACATTCATGGATTAAAATCAAAGTCAATAAGCGCTGCAGGAGACACAGGGAGCGACGTACTGCAGCCGAGGTATGAGTGGACCTGCACAGTGAGAGATTAACAGCTGCTTATGGCATTATGTAACACAACAATGTGCAGCACACACATGCACATACACTTTCCACACCAATACAAACTGCACAGAACGGCACATTCCAAAGTACGGTATTTACAGGCCCATTTTTTAAATTCACTGTTTTTGGGAAGAGTACTGGACTGTGAAAGGAAAACATAATAAACACATTGAAAACAGAACCTTTCGGTTGAGTGAGGAATTAATTTGACTGAATAACGGATTTTTCTTTGAATACAACACTCACTGTTCTACACACTCTCCGCTGAGTAAAATACATTTTCATTTCAGTAAACACTTGTTTGTATATCCACAGCCTTTATTCACTTCATCAAATGAGGATGTGTCATTTTGTTCTTTCATTTCATAAACATAGGGGTTAGTATTTTAGCCAATAAAAAAAATGTACAGATTGATTGCGAAATAAAATAGATCTGTTATTTTGATATTGTGGGTTCTGATCTGTGGAATTGAACTTCAATCAACCCCCATCAGAAGACTTGTATCAAATAGCTCCCTCTTCTGGTGAACTCTGGGAAGTGCAGACACACAGGGATGGAGTTACGTTGTCGTTTGCACGCAGCATGAAGTTCTGTTAAGGGTTCAGTAATAAATGCATGCAATGCAACTTTAAGATGACTTTGTTGGATTGTTAGGAGCAATAGCTCCCAAGACCTCGACTTGTAGTCCTTAAAGTAAAGCTGTGTCTGCTCAAGAGACTTCCTCATCCGTTGCATTACGTCTTTTATTATTTTTGACGAGGTAAACCATATGCACTTGGTTCAATGAATATTAGAAAAGCGTGTTAACAATCTTGAAGATAGAAGTGTCATGTAAAGTATTACGTTCTTTGCATTGTCAGCCGTTTAGTTTACAAAATGAATGCATTTGATGTTCACATTCACCAGTAATATACAGTGTATAAATACATCCATTCAAGTTGAGCCTCAGGCGACACAAACACAAATGATCTCATTTTTCATTAAAGTAAAGAAGTAGGTGCACATCGGGTTTTTTGTCCCGTTAAACCAAATTTTAAACAGGTCAGAAAAGACGATGTGTGCCTACATCTAATGTTCAAGAATCCAAAAAATAATTGGAGAGAAGAAAAGAATGTGAATGAAAACTTCAGTCTATTGTGTTTCACAAGACAAATAATGTTATTGACATAATGACGAGTTAGAAATCCATATAAAATTACAAAATGCATATATCACAAATGTCTACAGAACACAAAACACATATGAGAAGCAATGCATAGCCTTTAGAATTAAAGAATATATATGTATATATATATATATATATATATATCTCCTCTCAGTCTGTAGAAACATGGTGCCCTAATCCTACTATCTGGCAACACAGGTACAACTAAAGGTGTAGAAAAATATATAGAGAACATATGAATACATGTACATTGGTCTTACAATGAGGTAAGTATTTGATAAAGAAATATAGCGAGAGAAAAACACTGATGGTTTGTTTGGTCCTTGTTTTGTGTGTTTGTATCAGATTCCAGTTGTTGCAGGACTACGCTCGTTCCTCTCTATGAAACATAAGTATCACATGTCAGAGTCCAGATCCCAACTATGTATCATGTTTCATCATATCTCCCGTTCCCCTTCGCCATACATCGTCCATTGAAGAACAACTTGTATCAAAATTTAAAAAAATGTTCTTTCCCACATGATGGTGAAATCACCGATCTTGTGAGTTTTGTTTCCGGGGTAGTTTGGCTCCTTTGAGCTGTGGAAACTCAACTCAAACACAGTCGGATCAGTCACATAATGTTCCCACACGGTACAAGTGTGATCATATTCAATATAAAACAGGGTGCAGCATTAAATAAGGGATCATATGATAATACACTTTTTTTTTTTTCAAACCTTCATCAAAGAAAAGCACGTTTGATACAAAAACAACAAAAATGACCAGCAGAACTTTTTCAGTCTTCATTTGTCCTTCATGTTCCCGATAACTGTTAGTACTGTTAGTGTTTTTGAACTTCAGAACACCTCCAGCTGCTCCGTCCGTACACTCCATGTAAACCTGGTGCTTCCCATACAGCCACCATGCGAGTCCTTCATGTCAACGAGACGCAGAGGCAGGTGGAGGTGACTCGTGAGTTCAATCCGCTCTCCAGTCACAGACCTTCCCTCCGTTTCTTGCAGACTCTAAAGCGTGTTAGTTCACAGGGAGTCCCGCGGCAGTTTAAGCAACTTCAAAACGAGTCTATTTCCAGAGACGCGGCTCTACTCCACCTTCCAGATGGCCACCTTTCCGTCGTGTTTGCCAGCTCCGCTGAGGACGTACCGGTCTTCCGCAGAGCAGAGCGCCGTCACCTTGTCGTTGTGGCCGTGGAGCTCCTTCAGGACCTGGTGGCGCTCTGTGTCCAGGATGTAGATCTTGCCTTTGGTGGAACTGCGGCCAACACCGCCGATCCATACCTGGAGAGAAACAGGGAGCGTTAAAAATAAATAAATACGGATTGTGATGCATCTAAAAGGTGTTTTGTAGGTGTTCCATCAGTTCTGTGTATTAACCTGGTTTTTAACTTTGATCATGCAGGAACATCCGGCGCAGTCCTGGAGCGCCACGCGGTGATGCGGTTTGGTGGTGTCCTTAATGTGCCAAATGCACACTTCTCCTGAGTCAGCACAAACACTCCACAGCTCCTCCTTCTAACAGACACACACGCACATTGAGGAACAAGGTCACACTCAAATACAGAACCAAGACACACAGAGAGAGAGGGAGAGCGATAGAAAGAGAGAGAGACTTTTGATTTTTCAAAAACACTTTATTTACATATTTAAAATGTTTAAAACATTTTCAAAATAAAGTGATACAAATCAGATGCTTTCTCTTAAAAGAAAATATATATATAAGACTATAAATACACCAAATCCTCTTCAGACGGAACAAACCAAATCATTAACACACCAACGATTCATTCACAAGAGTGGTTTAAAAAATAGAAGAAAAAAAAGAAGAAAAAAAACTGAAATCAATAAATTGATAATAAACACACATTTGGGCTTTCACTCGACTATCTTGCCTTTTATTATTAGAGACAGCTCAGTCACTCCAGCCTCCTCCATCTCGGTTACTTGAAATATCTGACTTACTGTATGTCCATATCACACATAAGTTGTAACATGTGCATAATAAAGAATTTTGCAGTTTTCCATTTCTTAGGCAACGAGAGAGAGAGAGAGAGAAGAGAGAGAGAGAGAGGGAGAAGAGAGAGAGATATGAGTGTGGTACCTCAGGCAGCAGCAGTAAGGAGCTGAATGTGGCCGTGGCTCCTCTCTGCTGATCCGGTAAAGTCAGACGATGTTTCAATGAACCGTTCCTCCACACCTCCATTATACTGTCCCTGGAAGCTGGAGATGAACGCAGGCAGACAAACGGAGAGATTATTTGATTGCACAACATCGTCTCTTATGTTTGTTGTTCTCATGCTCCAGTGAGAGAGCGGGAGACTTACAGCACCACAGCGTCCCGTTGCAGCTGGAGATGGACTGCAGGCGGTCGCAGGAGAGGCGAAACTGTTTCTTCGGCTGAATGGGTCGTGACACAAAAACCATAACTCATAACTATAAAGTGAAACATGACCGTATGAAACACTGAGAAGAAGACGGGACACGTAGTCAATAGCTGGTGTTACGACAGCAAGGTTGAATTAAAAATGTAACCCTTGAATTGACCGGTAAGCTGTCAATGTATCGATGATTATTGTATTGCACTTTGACCTTCATGTGAGCATTCTGATGTATTTAGTACTTGTGCTGGTCTAAAACGAACCTGGAGTGTTGCGACGTCCCACACCATGACGCTTCCCTCTGCACTGCAGGAGTACGCCACCTTCTGGCTGGGTAACATATGAACGTGTGACAGGACAGACAAAGACAGTGTCCATGCATTAACACACTACACACATATACATACATATACACACATATATATATATAGAAGGGACACTGGGTGAAATAGTGCACGTCAAAGGTGTCAGTTTGTGTGTGTGTGTGTGTGTTACCTGTATTTGTCTGTGTCGAGTGACAGTCCGGTGACCTCCGCCCGGTGTTCAGTCAGCTGTCTGTTACAGACCATGGCCACCATGCTGATGATGTAGATAACAGAGTCCTCAGAGCCCATCCAGACCTGGTCCTTATCAACTCCCAGCATGCAGTTCTGAAAACAGAGAGACAGAAAGATACTCTTGTGATCAGAATTCACACAGCGCTGGAGAACAGCCAGGTGTGTACACACACACACAAGTGAACTATAGGTTTTAAGACTAAATGTGAACACATTTTGGATGAATAATATGAATGAATGGACTGTTTAGAGGAGGCAGCGTACAGTAAGGTCTCACGTGTTCAACTACTACATGATTATTTTTGTATTCACAGCTGCATTTTACATCAGTGACACTCGTAACGTAAGTTATTAGCAATGTATTAGTCAATAACAGACAACAAATTGATAATGCTTTGATAATCATAGTTGTATTTCCAGCAAAAAAAACAACAAAAAACATTAGATGGTTCTTGCTTCTCAGTCGTGTGTATGTGCTTTTCTTTATGTCATGCGAGAAAGAAATGAACTACTCCTGGGCTTTTGGACTGCCTGAACCAGAATATTTGAAGACGTCACCTTAAGCTTGAGGTAATTGTGCTAAACAAGGCTCCAGAGTGGCCAACACTTTTTTACCCAAGTTCTTTACCCAAGTTCTCTTCCACCGGTCGTCACTCTGATGAACAATTAATCAGACACCTCCATCTGCACTAATCCCAAATCTATTGTACTTAATTTTGCTACTCTGTTGTCTTTAATCTATTTTATATCTATCTTATTATTTGAATATTACATGCATGTACAACGAGAGCCTACGTGTAACTGGAGTGATTCTGATTCTTGGTCACTATTTGTTCAATTGATTAATCGAGAAAACTGTGACTAACAGATACATGTAACAGGTATGTATACATGTAAGAAGATTAGGTTATGCATAATCCTTACTCCTTAGCATTATTTTGGGCTTCGGTTAAACTGCTGAGAGTTTAATGTGGGTGGAAATTAATTATGCACTACTTGAACTCTCCACTAGGGGTTAGCATTCTCTAATAAACAACACTTAGTGCCTGAACACGTTGTCTGCTCACCAGCAGTGTATCTAATACCGTAATCTGTTTCTCCAGTTTCAGACTGTGGGAAAAGAATTTATGGAATAAAAATGAAAATATTTTGATAAAGATACTCAGCCGCAACTAAAAAGAAAAGAAAAATCTGCTTGTTAATTTCTTATCAGTTGCTATTTTAATCATCCGTCATGCGGCACATTACTACTGTAGAAGTAAGAACAATGTCCAAATGCTCCAATATGTGACCTAGTAGAATCTCACACACAAACACACACACACACACTAACACACACTAACATATTTCATGTGACTGAGACCTGCATGCTTGGAGATGAGATTATCACCGAGCCTTAAACCTTTACACTCATCCCTAACTTCATTTACCTTGAACATGCTCCACTAAACTTTCACTTGTTTGTATCTTGTTGTGAAAGTCGATGTTTACACGGAAAATGTTTTGGTCTTGGGGGGAAGGAAAACTATTCAAAACACACTATACAAAACATGTGCCTGCAAGTCTGCAGATAATACCGCCACTGTGTTTGAGGTGAAGCATCCAGGAATAAACCTGAGGGAAAAGTTTAATCTGTGTCTGATGTCAGTGGTATGCGTGCTGCTGATCCTGTCCAGCATGCATCACTTCAAGCGCTACCAAAGAATTACAACAGCATTAGTTTTTCAATAAACGGGGAGCGATACACACGTAATTATCTTCAAATGTTTTTTCATTAAAATATTTCCAAATGCATTCATGGTTCATACTAAGTAAAATAAAGGAGAGGTGATGGCTCTGAGCAAGTCAGTTTACTTTTCCCAATTCACTCAGAAACGTCGGATTCAGTTGGGTCATAACTCCTGGAAAGAATTTAAAGTCAAGCAATATGTGTGTGTGTGTGTGTGTGTCTGTTTTTGTTACCAGTCTTGCATTTCCAACGTGGCAGGTGTGTGTGAGGGACCAGCTGGAGGCATCAAACACCATCACCTTCCCCATGCTCACAGACACCCACAACTGACCTGAAACACATATAGCATTGATCACTCATTTCACAGTCCCGTTTCATTCAAAAACGTGTGACCTGCAGCTGCCAGTGTTTACTCTTCCTGAAGGCCAAGAGGGAAATGTGAACGTTTGAATGGAAACACTTCATGTTCAAAACTAGTTTTCTGCTGCCTGACTGCACCCAGCCTCCACCCAACGGTCAGATATCCTGCAACGTATTCAGCGCTATTTAAAAACACCGCTGGTGGAAAAGAAAAAGAAAGAGGTGCCCTGTAGTTCATAGGAGGAGCAACAGAAGGGGACGCAGAGGGAAAGGAGAGAGAGAGAGAGAGAGGGGGGAGAGAAGAAGGAGTGAACTGGCCCTACGCCAGAAATTCAATTCAGTGACTTATATTCAAAGCGGAGTGTCGGAGAGAGGCAGGCAGGGAGGGTCTGAATAGCCAGATTTGTTCTTTTCAGCAGCAGAAATCTGAGAGCGGATTGCGACAGGAGAACTGAACAGAGTCTGTACATGTGGGCATCAGTGAGGACGAGTGTTAGCGCCGGGGGTCAGTCTGCCACCAGCCGGGCATCTAAGTGGCCCCATATGGCCGGCCCACTGAAGCCAATGGCTTTGGAGCTCTGTGTCTCTTCCTGCCACATCGTGCGCCAGTCTGTCTGCCCTACATAGTAAAGTCAGAGCACTGTCACCAAAGGCTGAACAACAGTTAACAATTATTTTGCTTTAAGAGGACAAACGCGATGGCTGGGACTTCCTGATGGGCGAGAGAATAAAAGAACAATCGGTGTCTTAGAAAAGGTTTGGGGCCAGAGCAGCTTCAGGGCTCCTCGGTGAGTTTTTGTTCCAGTCTCTGGAGGAATACCATGTTATTGAAAGATGCTCACTCGGGTTGTGTTTTTACGTCGTTGAGGAGGAAATCTGGTGACTCTTTGTGTCTTTGGTGAAAGCTTCCGCATTTAGGTTTTCCAAGATTTATCAAGTATATAAAGTATTTTGAGTTTCTGGGTTAACGCCACTTGTTGAACACTTTGCTCTCAGAGATCATTTCACTGCTAAACAGATACTTACAAAGTGCAAGGTATGCAAGTGGTAAGTACAGTTTATTTATATCGCACTTATCACGGACCAAGTGTCTCAAAGTACAGGAGAGTAGTCAATTAAAACAATAACAGGAGTCAAAAACATATCAACAGGTAAAGAAGTAAAGTACAATACACAGTAAAAGATGGTGCAATAAAATAAATAAACAGAGAAGATAAAAGGCAGGACATAGAATATTAAAATTAACCAAATGCCAGTGTAAGCAGGTATGTTTTGAGGTGTTTAAATGATACTATTGAATCAGCAAACCTTGGGGGTCCAGTCTTTTGTAAATAGTTTTTAAACTCCATAAAAACAGTTCATTGTGGGTATTAATTTTGTTCCATTTTTAAAAAAAACAGTAAATATAAACATTTTTAGTGGGTGTGCAGGAAAGTTAGGAGGTCTTTCTGCAGAATTACAAGCCAAAAGTTGACTGTTTACTCCTGTTTTTCCCAGAGAGGGACGGCATCACACCTGCTGTTGCCATGTTTACTGCATGTGAAACAGAATTATCTGAATTATTCTGTTCACATGATTTCAAAGCTCCCACTGGAAAGGAACTATATATATATATATATATGACCACTTAACTTAAGGAGATGTTTCCTTCCTCATATATTTGTACATTTCTGGCGGACTTACTTATGTTTTCGGAGGTTCAGAAACTTTGTGTGCAGCTTTATGACGGACTCTCTTTATGTTGGATTGAGTGGCGAAGACAAAGCAAAGGTCATGTGTTTGTACATCAGTGGCCGTGTGTTGGTGTCTCAGTTGAAACTCTGGAATGTGAAATTCCCTTGAGAGAGAGAGAGAGGAGATTGCTTGGTGACGGTTGTTACCTGGTGTGTACAGAAGCACATCGACAGCCTGAGGAGCAGCGAGCTCCAGCGAGGGGTTAATTTTGTGCTTCAGCGTCTCTGCAGTTGTCTTGGGGACCATCATGGGCACTGGAGACACACACATAATTAAACATTTAAACAGTTAACAAGAGTTAATTAATCATTCACAGATAGTGAACCCTCAAACAGCAACACACATCACCTCTGATGAGTCATCATGTACGGAGGAACACAAAATAAATGTCCAAATGAAGAAAAAAAACATTCTGAACTGACAAAAAATTGCAACCAAAATGAAGTCATCAACAACAACGTGCATTATGAATAACAAAGATTTTAGTGCATCAGAGAAGCATCCAAACTGAAGCGATAATGCCTTCCATGTTGATGCAATCCACAACAGTAATCCTCATTACCTTCCATCTTGATGCGGTCAAAGTGAGCCAGCTTGGAAGCAGCGTAGATGGCCTTACTGCTCTGAAGGCTGCCCACTACTGCGTCCATTAACAAGGCGTTAGTCAGGGCCTGCTGCATGAACTGGGGGTCCTGGAGACAAAGACCCATTCACAATTACAACACAACTTGACATGTAGCGCGTTGGAAAACAGAAGACGGTGCTTCACGAAAAGGCCTCACAATGAGATTGTACAAAATAATTTCTAGATTTAAAAAAACGTCCGTGAAGGTAAGTTTAGAAAACAGATTTTAGGGTGTGAATAGTGGTATGGATTCAATTGTAAACGTAAAATTGCTTTGGTGAGATAAAGCAGAGATAAATATGTGTTGATTATTTGGTTTAGATATTGGTGCAATGCTGCCAGAGGTCTTTCCATTGGGGGGGCTTATTCACCGTAAACAAGAGAGAGAAAGGAGAGGCAGAGATGTTACAGTGACATCATCTGGTTTCACAAAGGAAACCATCCGTCTTTGTTCAAGTGAGTATTTATGTTCGGGTACGCTTCAGGGAATTTAAACCACACCTACCAAAGGTCAGTGACGTTTACGATGACTATTAGCGCACATGCGCACACACACACTTAGATAAGGCCACGTTATGAGTAATTAAGGCGCATGATAACTCACCACATTATCTTTCCTCTCTTTTCCGATTCATCCCCCACATACACATCATACCCTCATACTGGCACACACAGTCAGTTATAGCTCTACCTTGTGCTGGTCAGCCATGTTGCGCCCGGCCCACATCTCTTTGACCATCAGGTTCCATAGCTCAGTCTCTGTTTTCAGATTGGCCTCGAACGTCTCCTTCCTGCCCTGAACACGCAGCTTCAGGCTCGGGATTCTCAGGAACAGGAAGGGAGCCGAGGACACTTTCACCTCCTGGAGGCAAAGAGAGGAGGAAAGGATGAAGATCACTATGCAAACTCAAGAATCGCTTTGGTCCTTCCTTTTGCCACACCTCTAGATCTCGGTACTGCGCCACCTCCACGTATCCAGGTCGTCCGTCGGTCAGCAGGAAGAGCCGTCGCTGAGTCATGGCGATCTTTCCCACACCGCGGCTCGTCTTGACTGAGGAGGACAGCTTGAAGACACACTCGCTGGGATCAATGTGCTCTGAGACGGACGCTGGCAAGCACACCTGAAGATCACACAAAAAACCTGAGTCAGCTGATTTCAGTCAGTTTGTCAGCTGTTGAAGGAAAAACCTTTTTAACAGCAGGTTTTCGTTATGGGTTTGTATTGGCCTTGATGTTATAGGTGGTTCATCCATAAATGCATTTGTTACAGTAAAACTATTTGTAAAATGTCACACGCCATAAGTCAAAAATAAACAAAATTCATTGATTAATAAATGTATCAGATATAACAATGACTACTATCTGTATCAGCTCTTTTGGTGTTTTAATTGATGAAATAAAGTGTTGGAAAAATTATATTCATTCAGTTTGCAGTCAAAATAAGAAAATTTATTGATATGAAATAATTTAATACATGTTTTAATTGCCAACACTTAATTACTCGCAGCTCACATATAGCAATATTGTTTGAGTTGCCCACATGTTCAGCCAATCTTAAGATCTTAAGATATTTTCTTCCTTTCATTATAACATTCAATAAATTATTAGATACAAGAGATATTTCTCTTTCACAAACTACATATTGTTAAACAAATTAAACTAATACAAGCTCTAAAGCAAACCAACACAATCTTAGTTCTCAATGTTTCCTGTATCTCTCCAATCAGTGTAAAGAATCACCTGACTCCGATCTTCTATCGAGTTTTCTCCTTTCTGCCTGTTAGTAGACGTAAAATAAGCCTAAAATCACAATTATGATCAGCTGACAAGCGCATCGTGATGGATTTTCTATCTGTGTGACACTTCACTCTCACACTGTGAATGTGACCATAACTGCAGTTGATGTGGCCAAAACTCTATATTCAAGATGTGGGTCTTTAAGTTGTATGTTACATGTAAAGCCTCCATACAGACCTCCTGCGCCTCCACCTCAGTCTCCTTCCAGATGGTGTAGAAGACTCTAAACAACTCTGGACCCACCTGCTTCTGATGACCTGCAACAAACAAATGCACACTTTCATCATCAAGTATAACTCTGTGTCGACACAGCCAGAAACACTTTATTTTGGTCTTAATTTACCCAGAAATGGTTGAGCTGAAACTGTATACAAATGCTCCACCTCATTCTCTCTCACACACACACACACACACACACACACACACACACGCACACACACACACACACACACACACACACACACACACACACACACACACACACACACACACACACACACACACACACACACACACACACACACACACACACACACACACACACACACACGCAGGCATGCACAAACATCTGGCAGCTGACTGGGCAACTCCTTTTTCAAGCAGTCTAATCTTCCAGCTTGCCTGTAAAGTGAGCCTGTACATTACAACTATGATACAGCCCCGTACAGGCACAGCCATCTGTTAACTACCGCTGAGCATAAAGTTAAGGCCACAAAATATATGTAACGTTCAGTTTCATTATGACTTCAAACAACCACAGCAGGACAAAGGATATTGTGGAGCCGATAGCCAGGCGTCCAACTCTCTGTCTGCGTCTCATTCTCCAGCAGGTCAGAAGAAGAAAAGGAAAACCTGATGTTTGCTCTTTTTAACGAACGGGAAGTAACTTCCCTATCTTTTCAAAACCATAACGTGGAAGGCAAGATGAGCTCTCACTCCAACCTTTCTGCCTGAAGACAGACAATTTTGTTTTAATCCTCAGCTATTGAAAAAAGACCTCACCTCCCCCTCTTAAAACACAGTGTCTCCTGAGTAGCTCTTATCTTATATCAAAAACAAATACCTCTTAATATTCGGCCCTTCGCTGATATAACGTGTCCTTCCCGTTTACATACCAAATCGGAGAAGACAGGAATGTTTTCCGGTCACTGCGGCTCTCAGGCTGCCAATGGCTTCTAGTAGCTGCTCGTAATGTTTACAATGTACAAACAGTGGTGTTCAAGACTGCTCAGTGCAACACCAAATGCAACTTATAATATTTGCCTTTCTCCACCAGCTTAAGGCCAGTAAATTACCACTGCAGCCCTGGTTACACCTACAACACCAAGCAGCCCTGCAAGGCCAACTTCTTCAAGAAGGGGCGAGGTTGTGATTAACCTGAGCAATGAGTGTTTGCCTAGTAAGAGAGAGAAGACGTGTGTGTGTGTGTGTGTGTGCTGAGGCAGCAACTTGGAGTTGTCAGAACAGTTCTTTGGGAGAGACTGAAAAAGGCCCGAGCTGCTCTCATAAATGTGCATTAAAAGCACGTAATACACACATCCGTGCATGTAAACGCAGAACACGACACCACTTACCAACAGTTAAAGCGTCAAAGAGTCTATGTATGGTTCCTTGGTCTTTTACAATGCCAGACTCCTGGATACATTTCACAAACTCCTCCAGCTGCATATACGTTTTCGGCAGCTTGAAGCGCTTCACGGCATCTTCCTCGCGCCCGTTGCTGTCACGCGCTTGTTCCCGCTCCTGGTCCCTCTTGACCCGAGTGATGAGCCGCTTCAGTTCTGGCCGTTTGTCCGCCTGTGGAGAGATTCTATGGGTCACTATTACGGCGCTAATCAATATGGTAATCAGAATCATCACAGAAGCTTTGATACAACTGTGAATTGATTTATTGATAGCCATTAGAAATGACTTGTTCCTGAGCTAATGGTGTTTCTTGTGTAGTACACCTGAACAATATATATATATATATGTACATACAGTATATAAATATATATATATATAATAATAATATATATACAGGACTGTCTCAGAAAATTAGAATATTTGTTTTGTTTTTTTTATTTTCTGTAATGCAATTAAAAAAAAAAATGTCATGCATTCTGGTCTTTTTTCAAATCAACTGATATATTGCAAAAACTTTTATTCTTTTAATATTCTGAATTACATTTTAAGAAAAACAAAAAAATAAAAAAAAAGATTTATAACAGCTGAGTGTTTGTCAAGGCTCAGGAAACCTTGCAGGTGTTTTCGAAGTTAATTACAAATTTTGATTTTTTTAATACCCTACTAGTATTATTTTTTTTTGATATTCTAATATTTAGAGATAGGATATTTGAGTTTTCTGCTGTGTGTCCATCAATCAGCAATAAAAAAATAAAAAAAGGCAATATTATTTCAGATGATTTGTGAAAATCCAGAATGCATGACATTTTTTTTTTTATTTTATTTGCAGAAAATAAAGAACTTCATCACAATATTCTAATTTTCTGAGACAGTCCTGTATATGTATAAAAAATAAAAAAAACTATATATATATATATATAAATGATGCAATGATCAACTGAAGTGAATCCAGATAACGAGCAGTGTACAACACAATGTCCCCATTCATGACTGACCTGTGACCTTTCAGCTTCTGGCAGAGAGTCAACCAGAGACTTGACCATCTGAGAGGGGAAAATGTCCGAGTCGGTCTTATGAAGGCTCTGGAAGTCCTCCAGTGCGTCCAAACGCCGGTTGGCCACCGTGTTTACCAAACCTCGCAGGTAGTGGTACCTGGAAAGGCCGACGGATGGATTTGGTTAGATGTCTGATAGTTATTCAGTTGTCTAGAAGTCGTTGGTTGGTTTGCAATTTTGATATTCTCAAATTATTCACACATAATGACACAATCCCTCACCACTGCGTGAATGATTTTTAAAACAATATTACAACTCACGGTGTTGTAATATCTTTAGAGCAATATTAATAGAGAAAGGTTGTACAACCTGTTTTTCCCTTAAAAAATACAAATAAATTAAAAGAATGACGTAGTAAATTTGACAGAGAAGCATCCGCTTCAGGAAATGGGTTGGTTGAGGTTTGCAGGAACACATTTGCAGTTTAAACAGAAGCTGAAGCCAATAAGGGCCCACTGCTATCAGCAAATCCTGCATTTTATTTGAAAATGTTTAATATAGATTATAATTATTGATGGAGTTTAAAGTTCATCGGAAATTATGACAATTAATCTAAACGAGTCACACACACAAATAAATATGCTGCTGAAAATACTTAGAGCAAACGGATGTTGAATATTGAACAACAAACAATATCCCTTCTCCGTTACGCCTCCTCTGTGTACCTGGCCAGCAGGGCAGACTCTTCAGGTGGTGTCGTGTCAATCGCCTTCCCCAGCGAAGACACCATGTCAGAATAATAGTTCTGGACGTAGTGATAGGCCAGAGGAGGGGGGAACTCTGGGAGGCGGAAAACCTTCACCGCTTTCTGAGGAATCTTCAACCCTGGAGAGTGACAAAGGAAATTAGAAATAGTTTGACTCTTAATTGACTCTCCATTAAAATTTGTCATCCATCAGTACTGACCAACATCCGGTGACATCTTCCTGAGGGAGACAGGTCTGTTGGGGCTGATGTCGTTGGCAGGTTGCTCCAGGTTGGGCAGGCTGGCCCCCAGCTTCCGGCTCAGTCTGTCACAAGGGCTGGCGTAGCTGCTGTAGCCCCTCCTGGACAGATCCGACATGAGAGCACGCCGAGGAGATGCCGTCATCGCACCGTTCCTGGAGAAAGATGTGGAGGAGACAGATGTTTCGTTATGATCTCTGTCAATAGGTAGATCATTAAACAAAGACAATCTATGGTCTCATTTATGGGGGTGCAGTAAACCCAGATGATTCATTTTCTTACAGTACTTAATTGATTAAAGTTATTCACTACTTAAGCATCTTTATTGCCTGGGGGGTTCTTGAAAAGCACGCCAGTATATCTTCTGCACTGTCTGCATTACTCAACCACTCAGTTCATACAGATGGAGATATATAAAAACTATATGATAGCTGTGTTGGTCACACTTTTGGTCTGCAACTAGTGGTCATTTCTGTCATCCATTGATTTGCTAATTATTTCCTCAACCAATTAATTTCTTGAAGAATAATAATGAAATTGTTTTCGTCCAACAGGTTGAAACTTAATTAAGTGTGGATCACCTGATTGTTTTAGCTCTATTGGGCTTTAAGTATGATAACTCTGGGGCAGCCATAAAGCAGAATAAGAGCTGGGTTATGCCAGAAAATAAATACTTTACAGGACTGTATGTCTCATGGGAGGTGAGAATTCCTACTCAGCGTGTGACCTGATTATGTCTTCAAAATATACTCGTTTGCACAGCAAACAAAATACTCTTTTATACCGACAGTTGCCTGGTTACCACTGTCCCTCAGCTATGACATCATACTTGCAGATATCCTACCTGTGTGCATGGTTACGCGTGTTCTGCTCCATGCGGCTGAAGGCGTCCCGTTTCCTGTTTAGCCTGTCTCGCAGGAACGAGTGGAATATATGAGTGTCTAATACCTGGGGATGACAACGAAGAAAAACATGCAGCACAGATTGTCAGAGTTTGAGTGTGCGTGTTTTGTTTGTAAAAATGTGTGAGTGTACCTTCTTGTAAAAGAGCTGGTCTGCTGGCTCCCGGGTCCTTAGAAACTCCTCGCTGTTGAAAACTCTGTGTTCGTGGTTTAGAAAGTCCTGGACGCCTCTGACGAAGACAGCACGACAGATGGAAAGAGCAACAATTAGACAAAACATACAGAAACAAAGACAAATACAAAGACAAATGGTTACATTCAGTCTCATATATCTGAAGATGTAACTTCTACCCCCTGACCCCTTTATTTCCACAGCTGAATGAAACACTCAGAGAGCTTTACCTGAAGCTGTTCACCACGAGTTCCAGAGCGATGTTTTGTATCTGTGTGTTGAGGCGTGTCTGCCAGTCTCTGCGTTGGCATCGCAGTGCGTTGACATCCGTGCCCGCTCCGAGATGACACATCTCCAGGTCATAGTGAAGCTGGAGACCCTCGGCCCTACACACACACACACACACACACACACAGTACACCCAGTGTGTAAGATTTGGATAGACCAGAACAGACTCACAGGTCTCTTCTTGAGTAAACTGTGTTCCCTTTGTATTTTGAGTTAGCCGCTATTTAGGAGCTAGATTTAATTTTTGTTTAAGCTTTACTCTCTTGGCGGTTCCAGCATCAGCATTTGTTTGAGTGAACCTACATTTCTGCAATTGAAGAGTGGTGGTACACTGGGTCTCTGCCACGATGGAAGCAAACTCACAGCCATCAGTTTGCTTTTACACCGTGCGCGTGTGCGCGTGTGTGTGCGTGCATGCGTGGGTGTGCTACCTTGACATAAAGCTCTCAGCTGCAGCCAGAGGGATAGCTGGTAGGTCAATGGTTTCAGACCATGACGACTGAATGATGCCATCATCAACATTCACCAGAATTAGCTCCTCTGTCTCCTATACAACACACACACACACACACACACACACACACACACACACACACACACACACACACACTAGGTACAAAGGCTACAATTCATTACAATACAGTCTGACTGTGCTCTAGACTAACAGGCAGCTACTGTTAAATATGTGAACCGAGCTTCTGTAGGACACTGAATAAAGATGAATGTAGTGGAGAACCACTTATTGTTAAATACTGTACGTGAGCTCAAATGAGAGACTATTGCAAAGACTGGTCATTTTAATTACACGCAAGCAATATTATTAATACTTATGATAAAGCTGATGTAAACTATACTGCCAAGGGAATTTCTGGAAAATAGCCAAGACATTAGAGGGGAGAGTTGAAGAAATATGTATGTATCCATGTTTCCACTAGTTCTGACTAAAATGTGTCCAAAATTAGATTTTAGATTCAAAATGCTATCCAAATATCATAAAAACGTTTAGATATTAACTTGAGTGACCGGACTGTACGCCTTGATGCTGATAAGAAAGTGTGTAGACAGTGAATGTTACTCACTGCGGCGACCTCGTCGAAATGACTGATGTGGCAGCCCATCAGGAAGGCTGTGGGAGCCATGAGGAAGTCCAGCATTCCTCTCGCCAGGACAGGAACATAAGGCTGCTGCCAGGTCAGAGGCTGGAAGAGACGTCAGAGGAACAGACGACACGTTAAAAGATGGATGCGGGGATGCTGCGGGGAGTTATCCAATATTTAAGTCAAAATAAAATGCAACAATTGTAATACACAATGTTTCCCGCCTACTGACCTGCAGGTACAGCAGCAAACTCTCCGCTACCAGAGTGAGTCTGGCCCAGTCAGCAGAGAATAATACCACCCTCTGCTCTTGAAGGAGGAAGGAAAGCACCTAGAGAGAGACGAGCCACATGGCGTTACCTTAAAATAGGAAAGTTTCCTGTTTTTCTATATTTACGATGCACTTTATGAAATAAAGGACCTGCCTATCCCCTTTAAAGAAATACAGTTTGACTAAATAAATATATTTTACATTGTAGGAGCGCAGGAAAGAACGCAGCGCAGATGAGGGTGATATCTTTGGCCGTTTATTCCACTCTCGCAAACAAATCCTCCGTGACGCTGACATCTCGTCCCCTTTAACCCCTCAACGCCACATCGTTGCCCTGGTTACGATACCAGCTCTTAAAGGGACCCTGTCACATATACCGTAAGCCCCCCCACTAGGCCTGTGAATGCTGTGCTCCAAGCGGAGGCCCCTACAACATCACTTTAAGACTCCCTCTTGTGCTTCTACGCGATGCGAGAGCCGTCTGCGTGCGCTGCTTTACCTGGAGCAGCGTTGTGTGCGAGAAACAGAGGAAAGGAAGATGCAGGTCGATGTCGATAATAGGACTGTCCTTATCCTCCCTTGATGGAAGAATCACGTGGATGGGACGGAGGTTGAAGGACTAACAAACAGAAAAAGACACATGTTACTGTAAGGATCTAGCAGTTAAAACTGGTCACACAGAGACAAATACAGATGAACTGAGAGAACATTTGTTTGAGATATTTCAACAGAGAGAACAAGTTTCTTCGGACCACATGTAGCTGTCCAGGTGGCGGTAGAGGGACCAGGGACAGCTTGGCAGAAAATTCCTTTATGGTCTCCTCAAAGTCAGCTTGTCTCGTAGGCCGCAACAGGACCAGGAGGCTAGAAATCGAGTCGGGGAAGGAGAGTCGGAGGTGGAAGACAGGTTTAATATGTCACCAAATCACCTGCACCAAGATTAGGTTTTCCATCAGCTTTATGTGTTCAATATAAATGATTACCATGACAAGCAGTCTTTCAGAGCGTTGTAATAGCGGAACTTGGAGATGATACACACAGCAAAAGGTGTATAGAGGCGGCACTTTGACGAACTCCCCCTGAGGCCATTATGGATATCACCTTCCTGACAGGACTGACAGGGTAGACAGCCAATGAGAAACAACTGTATACATTCATTGGAATCAACATTTGAGTGAGAGTGAGTGTGTATGAGTGTGAGTGTGTTTTCATACCTGCAGAGCTCTGTAGTATTGCACGACAACTCCATGGGATCGGTTCCCAAACAGGTCGGTAAAAACCAGGAAGTGATAACTGTCTTCTCTCTGCTCATTGGCTAACTGAAGACCACCTATCCAAAGGAAAACAAGAAGTCTCTCAGCAAAGTTGAACTGTATTACACTTTGAAGTTATTCAGGAATTAAATTCACATAAACATCCATCCATACACTGTCAAAAAGGGGGGGGGGGAGGGGGCGTCCAAGCAACCTGCTCTACTCCAAGTTGCCTGCAGATGCTTTCTGACTACCTCAGTGAATTCTACCAAGGATAAATATGAGTTTTTCTCCCATTGCTTCAAATTCTGCACAAAGGACGTGTTGGTCAGGTTGAGGAGTTACTTAAAGTGCTCTTTCCACCGCTTAATAATATCTCAAGTCCGGGTCCATGGTTCTCCTCTTCAGCTTAACACAGCCTGAGCAAGTCCTGCTTTCCCTTTCTGAGTTTATCGTGATGCCAGAACTTCCCAAAGGTCAACCGAAAGTACTTCACCACAAACCACACCCAGACTTTTAATTTGGTGACCTGCAGCTTGAGGTCCAAGACACAATATTAACTGGTCTGAACCATCGCCCTCTCACCCAGGCCTATAGAGGACTGATAGAGAGCATCCTCACCGCAGGCATCACTGTGTGGTATGGAAACACCACACAGGCAGAGAGGAAGGCTCTGCAAAGAGTCATAAGGACCGCGGAGAGGATCACAGGGACACAACTTCCGTCCATGGACTCTATGTATGTGCAGCGCTGTCGGAAAAGAGCAGAGGGAATCATTGGAGACTCACTTCATCCAGCTCACTCTCTGCTCAGACACAAACACTGCACATACAACCTGAGACACAGCAGAGCGGACAGCATCGTCACCCATAGGACACGCTTCTTCAACAGCTTCTTCCCTGCCACAGTCAGACTGATGGCACAACACAGCTACTGAGAAAGAGGCACTCCTTGAAACTGTGAAAAATGTGCAACACTACAATCAGTGCAATAGCCCCACACAACCTTCCCCCAACATCTGAACATGTGCAATATCCCCATATCACTGTCCCCTCCCCCTCCTTCTTTCCTTTTACAAGCCAGGTACAGCACTAGCCTACTTACATACTTATTACTGTTTACACTGTAAATATTGCATACATACACATTACCACACAGTGTGTTTTTTGTACGGTGTTTTTTGAGATATGTTTCATATTTCTATTATTGTTACTGTTACTGTTATTATAGTGTGTTGTTTTGTACCTCTTGACTCGGAGAACCCTGCAAAAATAATTCCGATGTGTCTGGACTGCTGGTCTAGGCACAGATGGCAAATAAAAAACCTTAAACCTTAAACCTTAAACCTTGAAACTCAGAGTTTTGCCTTTATAATGAAAGACATATGGCGAAAGGATAATAAGGTAGTGCATGTCTGCATACCAGTGGGTTGTTTTGGTGCCTAATCTATATTGCGGATTCAAGTGAGATAGTAATTCAAGATGGTGGTTATGGCAAGATCATCAAGATTATGATCTGTGACTCATGATCAGTCACACCATGACATTATATGTCATATCAGTAGAAATCAAGGTTTGGAAGTATGCAAATCAACAATGTCACAATTTGTGCAGATATGACGGTAAAGCCAGCAGCACAACTGGAATTCTAAAATGAGAAGAAACATTGACTGTCTGAACGCCTCCGTTTGATGTGTGGAATGAGTCACGGACATGGCAACAAGACCTTGGATGGAGAAGGCAAAACAAAGTTTAAATACATAATGAAGGAAAGGCAGTGGGGCCTATATTAATGTTGTCTTTTGGTTCACTTGGGGAAGCTTTCTGACTTTGAAACCAACAAGAAAAAGTAAATTGAGCCGAGGCAGAAAAGAAGTAAGCAAAGTACACAAGGAAAGAGAAAAAAAAACGCTGCTCGAGATGACCACTGACACTTACGGACTGTTGTATTTGCAGAACAAATGTTCACCATTGCGTTTCATTCAACTCAAAACGTGTACATGTTCAGTTTGTCACAGAGGAAACACACGGTACCAGGGAAACAGAGCTGTGGCAACGCGATGAGGTCCAGATCCTTTGGAACACTGATGTCCTCTGTTGCTGAGGACGCTTCAGTACAATTGCTTGTCTCTCCGTCATGCGACTCCTCTGCAGCACGGTCTCGCCTCTTCTGCAAACACCCAGAAAAACAACACATGTGGGGGTTAATAACAAAGACGCCTGCTGAATGTGATCTGAAACGCCCAATCCTTCATTCACATGTTAAGCAGCTAACATCTACCATTAATATCTGAATTTGGCTTAAGAGTTTAAAATACCTTTTTGATAAAGCTCTTCCTCCTCTGGACACGACTGAAAGCTGGTCCAATGAACTGGCTGGAGTTGGTCTCCTTGGAAACAAATGGCGGGGCGTGGACCTGCAGTACCTCTGCATCCAACAGGGGGATTTCATCTGACTTACTCTGCAGATGAAGCTAAGACATACATATTTAAGGTTATAGGTTTGGCCACCAATAAGTCACTTTACACATTAACACCCAGAATAAAAACGTATCTAATGTCTTCATAAACTGCTTTCTACACTGTGCCATTAACTCAGTGTTTCAGATCAAATGTTTAGGTGCATGTGAAGGAATAAACATACAAGTATAAGTAGAAGAAACGGTAATTTTGCATATTGGAACCATGACAGTATTTAAATACAATTCTACTACCTCAACGCGGCAAATAAAGTATTTTGAAATAAGCTTTTAGCAATTGAAAAAAAGGGCCTGAAATAACAAAGATGGCTAAACTACTGGCTTTATGGGAATCATCAAAACCTTTTAAATGCATCTGACCAATCAAACCTGTGTGCTACAACATACATGTATCCTCTTTTTAAGTGTATCCTGTATCCTTTACCAAACGACACTTGAACTTAATCATACTTATGGTATTTCATAATCCTTAATTACTGCTATTTCAAAGTCTGTGTGTTAGATACTATGCACACCTGTGGTGAGCATGCTGTCTGGTCATGTGTGGAGCCTGACTGCTCGGGTGCTAAAGGTCCATTCAGTAGCAATCTGATCGCATTAGTCGCCACTCTTGTGCGTATATGTTGATACAAGGAGCATGCAAAGTGTAACTGATGAACGCATCTGTTTGTTTGCATAGGTTTTATTTTTTGACAGTGGTTTTCCATCTGCCTTTGTGTTTGCGTGTAATATACCTGGTATATGTCTCGAAGCTTATCACTGGGTGCTCCGACCACGACGCATGCCTCCAGCAGTCCAGACGGGAGCTCTGCCATCACACACACTGTCGGAAACACACACACGGTGCATTTAGACGAGATGAGATCACTATCACAAAAATGTTTCAAATGTCAGCTATTTTTCTCTAACATATGCACTGAGGTGGATACCTCTGGTTATATTACATCTAGGTAATTGCAGGACATGTTGCACATCTCAGGAGTACATTTTATTTCCTCTTTTATTCCACCATTCAATTCACTCCATTATCCAATGACAGCAAATCTGATCTTATTATTTTATCTTCAAAGCATGGTTCCACTGCAAAAATACACATACTGCGAAAGAAGATGTGCTATGCATCACACATTATTACTACACATGCAAAGACCCACTGGTCAAATCGGACAACATCAACGATGGCACAAGGAGTTAATGGTTTTAAAAATTTCATATTTTGGCCATGACTCACTAAACATTCCCAAACCAGATGAGTTCCAGTTTCCCAGATGAAAACTACAGCTTGAGTGATCTAATGTGCACAACACAGCACCAGCTACAATTCAAAAAACAGTAAATAAGAAACCCACACACAGAAACATCACTGTTCTGGAAACCTCCTCCAGATGTGTACTGACACGCATACACACAGCCATACTGAACATGTAACTCACCCAAACCCACAGATGTTGTGGTTTGTCCACTTGTGCAGTAAACCACACGAGTCATCAGAATCAGAATCACAGACGGGAACACCGGGTTACCATAACTACGAACAGCTGGTTTGGTTTCGTCTGGTTTGTGTTCAAAACACTTGATGGACTCGGTCTCACTGCAGCTGGATGTTTCAAACACATAGCCACTCATTTTACATCTCTCTATTAGATCTCTCTATCCCGGCCAGTTCTTTTTACTTCCTTGTTGTGTCTATTCTCCTTCTTACAAGGACGACATTTAATCTTTTTTAAATAAGTTGAGCTACTTTCCACGCACACCAAAAATGAGGACACACAAACATCTGTTGAGAACTGCTTACAGATCAATCTACCAACCTATCCGTGTTCGGCAGATCCACAAATATAATCTATGACACAGTTGCACTCTGTTAAATGTTGCTTCTTTTCCCTCGACCTTTCTCTTTCATGTTATTTAACTCTCCTCCTCTCTTCTCTCCTTCCCCCTCTTAGATCACCTCTTGCTCTTTCATCCTGTACTTGTTCTCTCGTTCTTTACTTACTTTTCTTTCTTCACCTTCGACACACTTGTTTGCTTTCTCTCTTTCTTAGTCTTCAGGCCATTCCGGCCTCTGACTAACCACCCTGCTGTGTCACGGAAACGAACAAACACACACACACACACACATAATGTATTCCCTGAAAACCCCTCATCTTAGAAACCATGGAGCGTGTGTACATTTACACTTCTCATAAACTCAATCTATCTCTGCCATCATAGCAGTTTTATAACTATAACTATCTCACACACATCAACTGGCAGGACAGTCTTACACTCACTCACACACACACACAGACACACACTCTTAATAAAATGCAGATGTCATGCATTCAAGACCGAGACAGATAGAAGGAGGCAAACAATGTGAATCGAGTAGTTCATATTGTGCGGCCTTCTGAATAAAAGCGTGTGCTTCCTTTCTTCTTCCCATATGGTCGACAAAGATTCCACTAGAAAAACACCACTGAGCGGAAAATATCTCTAACATCAACATACCGAACAAAGATTATAGAGGCAGCCTCCATGCAGAGGCTGTCCAGGAGCTATAACAACAAGAAGCGACATGTATGTAGCCGACAATTTAAAAAAAAGTTGTATAGAACTGAAAAGAGGGATAGAGGAAGGAGGCTGCTTCCAAAATGGAAGTGGTTAAATCTGACGTAGGCAGTTTGTGTTTTGGCATCATAGGGCAAAACAATCCATAATAACCTCACAACATGTTGTAATTTAAGTGGGCTGAGAGAGAACACTGGACAACTGCACCCCCTCTCGTGCAAGACTTTAGAAAATCAAGCATGTGACGGGAGACTTTGGCCAATCACGGGTCATTTCAGGGAGACGACGTTCCTATTGGTTGTTTTATAAACGCAGACGCACGTGCACATCCCTCTGATGAGAGCCTGATGAGAGCCTGACTCAACGGCGGGACATCTCGCAAGAAAAAAGTTGCTATTCCACCCGTTGGAAACGGCTGCAATCACGGCAAAGCAACAAGGAAAACCAGACGGCTCAAAAAGAGAGTCTCCATCTCTGAAACGCTTCGGCAACATTGCACCTCACTGAGGCCTCCAATCACAGTAAAGTATCTCAAAGGGCTTTTACACACCCACACGTTTGCAAAAGAAAAAAAGGATATAACTCCATCACGGTCAGAGTCGAGATGATGTTCAAAATAAATGGGTAATACTTGAACAGGTTCCCGCGCTACTGCTGCGAGGTTCTTAGGGCCGAGAGCTGCAGGATGAGGGCTGTAGTCTCTAATTATGTCATTCATTTTGTTGTTGTTGTTTTATTGCCTTTTTCAGAATTCGGCCTAATTCTTATAACGCAAAAATAACCTTCCTACCCCAGCTATGAAATAAGTAATGTCAGGGCCGTGGGGACGATCTGCCAGTGTTTGTAAACTTGCAACAAGCTTTTTCTAGATTTAGAATGACATCTATGAAAACTACATCCTCTTTTTCTTTTGCAAACGTGTGGGTGTGTAAAGCCCTTTGAGATACTTTACTGTGATTGGAGGCCTCAGTGATGATTCAGAATCAGATGGAGTTCTTAATTGGAGATTGGCACCGTCCCATCGACAGTAAAAGAGTCAATGATTATTTAAAACCCATTTACGCCACTGGAACTTGAACCCAAAATGGACATACGCATGTTCAAATGGAGCAGCCTCTGACTTCAAATCCTAGTGAAATGACAAATAAAGCATTGCACGCTCACAAGAGTTCTCTGATCTGCTGGGCACAGAGAGGAAGAGGTGAGCTCTTCAAACGGGTGGCATGCTTTTATGGGGACCAGACGACATTTACAAGGTGTGTGAGGACAACCAGAGCCTTGTATTCAGGACCTGAGTCATTGCACAAATTGCATGCAGTAGGACGTGAGTGAGTGTCTATATTATCAAGACAGTTTACAAATATTTTACTGCTTTTTCTTTCCTCACTTGGTGACAATTTGAAAAAAGAAAAGGAAAACAAGAAGTAATTTATTTGAATGTTGACACAACCTGTGATCCCACTTATTTCCATCCTGCATCGTGGTCCAGTTGCATACGAGGTCAATCTCAACGAAACGTGGTGACGATCACGTTCATTATACCTCAGCTAAAACGTAAGTGACGTCAGACCGCGCGAAAACAGCAGTTGGTGCATGACGTTACCGTAAAGACAGTCAATAGACATGAAACTGACTTGAGACAAGTTGAGCGACATTCTTAACGCAGCGGGGTGAAAATCAAAGACTGACCTGGAGTTAACTGGACTCGACCATTCCCTCTGGACAGAAGTCACACAGACTCGACGCGGGCTCCCGCTTAGCGCCACACATCTGTGAACAAGTCTTTACAGCAAGTCCCACTCCGTCTCTAACTGTTCCAGCGCTGGGATTGAACCGGTAGAGCCACGGCGCGGTTTACCGCTGGCCTGTCAAACTAAAAGCACTGACGGCGCTCCGGTCAGCGGGATTTCGCAACATTTCAAAATAAAAGTTGTCTATTTGTCTTCTGCACTTCCAGGAACTGGTTAAAAAGTACCATGGCGCCATCTGGTGCGGGTTTGGTGTACTGCTACGCGAAGAGACCTCAATAAAAAAATCCATATGCGATTTGGTATGAAATAATAATTTAAACTTATTGAATTACCAAATAAATTAATAATAAAGTATCAGTATTTAGAGCAGATAAACAAGCCATGAAGTAAATGTGATGTTTTCTGTTTACAACTGTTTAGAATTGTTTCATATTTTTGATTTTGTTTGTTTGTTAACTAAATATGTACATGTGAGAGATAAAACCTGCCCCAAATTGCATCTGAAAGCTCCCACACAAACATGTGATGAGGATAAAAGATTTTTTTCTTTCTTAGTGATTGCACTCTCATGATACAAGTGTTCATCTGTTACCTCCTCTCAATGAATATGATTAAAAACGTGTTTTCCACTCAACAACAATGAAGGTTTATTTCATGGAATAATTTTATTTTGAGATTGACCATGGTGAGAGACATCTGAAACCCCGTGTTTCATCCAGTAACCGTATGTGTCTCTCTCATAGCTCTGAAACAGATGTGCCAATCACAGTTTAAAATGATAACGCTCAGCTCAGCAAACTGAAAACTGTCCTTCATGTCTCAATGACGCCACTTTTGCTAAAAAGAAAAGAAAAGAAAGTTGGAACATGTGCTATCATGCGCCTTGATTCATACAAAAAGCAGGATTGCGAGTTATAACCGACCAGTCGTATGTGTGTAGAGGTCTGTAGAGTTATATCCTACACGGAAGCAGCCTCGTGTCGTTTTCAGGCGTTTTAATGAATGTAAACACGAGCGCTGCAGTATCACGTTGTGGCTACGAGGTGTCGTCTTTGATTCCTTGCACAGAGCTGCAGTGTTACAGTGATGTACACATGAATGCATCAATAACTATAACCTAATGTTATTGCCCTGTAAATTATTCTGAAATGACCTATTCTGTATCAGGTTATTCAGCACTATAAGGGTATATTGATGCTTATACTTTGATTTAACTTTGGTTGAAAGTTTCAATGCTTGACCTGTCTTTGTATTTCTTTCCCTTGTGGTTACTACTGCTCTTACTACAGTTTAAACATGTAAAGTCGGCCCTATCTACACATTCATTCATTCATTCATGAGCTGATGTGTGCTGTGCCTGAGGCAGGGTTTTTTTTCTGAGGGAGTAGTTGGCTCTCTCTCTTTCTCTGTGTGTGTGTGCGTGCACGGCTCGCGCGGGGGTTTGTGCGTGTATCTGTGTGTGTGTGTGTGTGTCGCTCCCAACAGCGGCCATATTGGAATGCTGGATGTGGAGAGGGGAAGCAGGAACAGGCGACGGGAGAGGGAGAAGGGGGGAGAGGCAGGAGCGAAAAAAAGACAGTAACTATAACTACCCCTAGCTCCACAACTGAAATAACGGACTATTCCCCCACTGGTAACGGCTTCTCCCGCCGGTAAAGACACCCCAAACCTCTCGGACGTCCCCTGGAACAAGTCAACGTGAGTGATATTGTGCTTTGGTGATTATTTCAGTTGCTAAAAGAAAGTATGGGATGCGGTTTGTTCAACGTCCCGTCTGGAGTCAACGTTAACTTTGCTGCTTTCATTTCACAGTTTTTAAACCATTCTCACTTGGTCATAATAAGGAAATGACTAATAAAGTAGCGTCGCTTTACGGCACCGTAACTAGGACGTAGTTTGGCTTTTTAGTAACTTGAAGCAGTTGAAAGTGACCGACTGCCACCAAACTCGTCGCTACATTCACGTGGAATTAATGTGGAGAAACGTTCACGTTAACTCCAATGTATGGCAGATATGTGCACCGGATTAACTGACACGTGGTTCTTATATTAAACTATATTAAATCTGTTTTAAGTGCATTTTTCTTCCCTGTACCAAGGACTTCCCTGTGCCCCCCCCCCCCCCCCCATCCCAAACAAACTGAACTCTTCCATTCTACCTTCATGGACCAGTTATGTTTCATTTATTCACGTAACGTGAGTTGCTTCTGAAGACTTCTATACACCTAACCAAGTGGCCAATGCACTTACAGCTACATAACGGTGTTAGTAAGATGTATGATAATGAAACTCATTGTGCTGATATTATTTGGCTAATCAGGTGCATTTCAGGTATGGGAAGATTCGTCCAGAACATGTAATCCTGCACTTCAGAGCTGAAATAATTTGTCACATTATTAATTGGTTTGTAATAATAATCTGCAACAATTTTGACAATAAATAGTTCCAGCTGGTCAGTCAAGTGAAATGCCAAATATGAACTGATTTACTGACTTCTCTCAGCTTAATGTTGTATATATTATATTTTTATAATATATATATTTTGAGTTTAATAGCTTTTGTTTTGTGGGCTGTTGCTCAGAGACGACAAGATATCAGCTTGGGTTCAAAGAGCTTGTGATGGCATTTTTCACATTAATCAATTATTAATTATTAATCAATTAATCAAATCCATGGAAAACACGTGTTTGGGCCTATGCTAATACAAACAACCCCAGATTGTTGGTGTAGTTATTCATATTCTCGAGAAAATTTGAGATCCCTAAAAATATATATCTAATCTCCGACATAACAAAATTGGTTGACGAGATATAAGATACTTGAAAATGTAATGTCCAAGTGAAACATCTCAGAAACATGCCGCTCTGTGTTCTGCATTTTCCCCAACTGTGAAAGAAAGCTGGAGCCTGATTTGCTTCTACTTCATATTCAAGATGCAAGAAAATGCTAATGAATTGCAGTATCCTCAGGCCACTGAGGCTTCAGACCTACAGTATACTAATAGGAGTGCGGTTCTGCACACTTATATTTGCAATTCAGTCGACAGGCTAAACCCAAAGCAGTATTTGTACACTGATGTGATCCATGACTGTTTGTGGAGGGAATGCAAAGTTTCTTCAAGGTCATGGTTTGAGTTATGGATGCATCGCAGTCCCAGTTTGGTACATTGTCGGTACAATGTAATCACATTGTGTTTACTGTTATGTTACAGTTGTTCACTGTTTTATTAAGGCTGTTGTTTACTGAAACAAGCACATTGAGGTGACAATAAACTGGGAAAATCATTTATTAATAGTTTATCTTAATATTCAAAATGCATAGCACAGAACGCTGCCAGATGTAAAGCAAAACCACCAAACTATTAATGTAAATGCATTGATTCTAAATTACTTTCACAAATCTGTATACAGGTCGGAGATGGTATTTCTTAATGAGCAAACAAGGTTCACACTGTTCATGAGCGTATCCATTTGATGAGTATTTATTTCCACTGCAGCAGCAGAAATAGATATGAACTTTGTCTGATTTGATTACGTTGAAATGCACCCCGTGCATGTTTGTTAGAGCGCTGTGGTAAACGACAACCACAGTCTACTAATTTCATCTTTTATCCGGAGTAGAAACATGTCATTACTCTGAGAAACAAGCACAAAGTCATATGTCACGTTTGCTTCAATCTGTGATATGCATCATCTCTGGGGAAATTCCTTCATTCGGAATTTCGTTTTTAGTGTTTTCCTATTTAAAAAAATGTTTAATGAAGGCTTTTGTGATTGATGTCAGTGAGTGTGTTGGAAGAACTCAATGCACTTCAGAGAGAGTAAATACTTACACCTTTCTGATACGACTCTTCCTTTGACTGGGCTGTAGCAGGCTAATCCAGGCATGGTAGTGGTGTGTGTGTGTGTTTGTGTGCGTGCGCATGTGTGTGTGTGAAAATTGCAAAGCAGTGCCAGAGGCCTGTATTTATAGAAGCACTTGACTACACTCAGAGACCTTACAGGAGCAGTCATTTACATGACAGATAACTCGGCTGTTTGTCGTCTGCTTTTTATTTTTCTTGCAAAGTTCAGCTCTGCTTTTCTACCAAGTTACTTTTTTATTCTTTGCAGTCATCTACTATATATTCTACTCAAGTGTGTTCTAACCCAAACGGGTGTGCAGACGAAGACAGAACCACTGAGAGAAAGACAAGAGGGCGACACTCACAAAGCCAAAAGTCTAGTATCTGTAGATGTGGTGTGACTCATAATGACTCCAACTAGTGATATTAGCACTCACTGCAGACACATGCTGTGTGTGTGTGTGTGTGTGTGTGTGTGTGTGGAGGTATCTCGTTCCTGAATACCATGATGTGTGTCCTTGATATTTGTATCATGAGTAATTCTTGGCACTAAGTTAAATTATTCGTCCCGGTGGTAAACGAACAACCCTCTTCTTGAGTTTGCAGTTTGAATATTTGCTCCCCCCCCCCCCCCCCCACACACACACACACTCACACACACTCAGAATTGGCTCTGTGGAGGTCTAAACTGTTTTCTCACATCTTGTGCATATTTATAAATCGTATTTCCAAACTCATCTAAGGACGAAAAAAAAAATCAGGAATAAACAGTTAAATCAAGCAAATGGGGAACTTTGTTTCCCACCAGTAACTTAATTTGTAACTGTGTGTGTGTTTGTGTGTGTGTGTGTACACGCACGCTCATGCAAGTGCTGGCTGTGATTGTATATGTCTTATAAATGTAGTATTCCCCTACATCCTCCCTCGTGGTTTCAGCTGTGAAGGAAAAGGAGTGTGTGTGTGTGTGTGTGTGTGTGTGTGTGTAGGTGTTTGGAGGCTAAATGAAGGTCCATTCCCCTCGCTTCTGGATTGGTTGCTTTCAGGAAGCAGCCCCCATAGCTCACCCCACACATCCACAGAGCACTTACTGTACATCCTCAAGCATGCTCGCTCCCCCGGGAGCTGAGAGGAAAACGCCTTCTTCCTCTCCGCAGCAGCAACACTGCTCAGACCTCTCTGGGTGTTTCTGTGTGTGTTGGTATGTTTGTGTGTACCTGTGTTCATGCTTGTTAATGTCGCTGTGCTGCGATAATGACCGTGTTCACCCAAGACGACGTGAGTGAACACACTGTCTTGGTTTGCCGGATGAACTTATCCCTGTTAACTTGTTTTTGTGATACGTGTGTGCACACTTGTGGTTGCATTTGTGTCAATTAAGGTGGGAAATGACAATAAGACAATAATACCGGTAATAACTTACCCCAAGGATTTTAATTGGGTCTGAAAAGGCATTTATTTGATTTTTGGAGTCGATATACGTAATGTGGTGTAGTAGTATAAGTAATAATGACATTGGACATACTTTTTGGAGAGTCTATGTAGCAGCTGGGAAACTCACCAGAGGCATTTTCCAAACATTTGATGGGGAATTCCCTAACTTTCCTTTACATGGTCAGCAATTTAAATTCTGCAGAATATTTCACACTAATGGGAAGATATAGAAATGTCCCAACAAACCGGATGCATCCCTAATTAGGGTCCTCGCGTAGAGGAACCTATTGTTTTTCAAAGGATTATTTTTCTCTCCAAACAAACGTCGACTGGTTATTTGTATAATCTGAAACTATATTATACCTCTTTAGGGATTGACTCCAAAACAGTAACTCAATGATAGTGTATGTGTGTGAGTAGTTGGATTAATTGCCATTGTATGTCAGTCTGTCCGAGCAGGTGGCCATGTGCTATACGGGATATCCTCTCTCCCGCAGTTGCTCTTAAAATATGCATGTGATGTTTAATAGAAGACAATAACAGGTTTTCAAATCGTTCAGTGTGTCGATGTGCGTAGACGGGCCACTGTGCAGCGAAGCATTCTGACTGTGCACTGAAATGTGCTACAATGGCAGGAAATGACATCGTAGTTAATGACTTTTCCCAACTTGGGTCCTGCACACACAAGGACACACACACACACACGCACACACACAGCTACCTTCGGTTATGCAGGTCAGTGGCGCAGCATGTCAACTATGATGAATGGAACCGGAGCACAGCGATTCCCTCTACAGCGTGTGTGTGCGTGTGTTTGTGTGTTTGTGCGCGCTCGCCTGCGCTCACTTCTTGACTCGACAAACTAATGACCGCTCTCTTGTTCTCCCTCAGTGTTCTCAAAGCGAAGCAGTGACTAAACTGTAGATGAGAGAAAACCACTTACAACCACAGATATTGTAAATAAGTTGCCCCTCACCCTCTGTGTGTGTGTGTGTGTGTGTGTGGGGGGGGGAGGGGGTTGTGATGTTTGAGTGGACAGTCGGTGTAATTACATCGCTGTGAGTCAGAGGGAGACAGAGAAAGAAGTAATTGTTGAGCTTTGTCATTTAGACACAGAGAAGAAAAGAGGTGGGAGGAGAAGAAAACTGGATGGAGAAAAGAGAGGGGAAAAACAAAAATAGAGAGATGAGTCAAAAATATATTGTCCCAAGATTTCTAAATGTATTAAAACAGTTTCATTGTACCTGTGTATAGAAAGTGTGTGAATCAGTCTCCTCTCGGATCATCGGGAGCCTCGGTGCTTTATTTTGGTCCCCGACTGTCGTCGTCCATTTGTTCAGCTGTCCATCAGTTTTGATTTCTCAGGATTTGTCCCAGACAACAAACGCACTTTGTTAAAAACTCAGAGCGAAGCATACAGTCTTTAAATGGAAAAACAGCCAGACTGGCTCTGTTCAGAGAACCAGCATAAAGCCTATTTACTAAACCGTTATATTGCATTTTTTTCTTTCCTACAAATATGACTTGACACTTAAACGTTGTGGTTTTACTGGCTGTACTATATTGTTGGCTGAGCCCAATAACTTCCCGAAGTAGATGTATTGTGTTAATTGCACATAATAAAACAAAAGCACCAACAATTCCAAATTGAATTAATGCAAAATGCTTATGCTTGTAAATGTTGAATCAAGTGTTGCACCTTTACAGCGGCTGATAATTTACTAACTGAATAAATAAAAACGTTGTCAGCTCAGTCATCAGGCCAGATGCTCTCTGCAATGTTCAAAGGCAAGACTATATATTAATGTATTGTTGGTTGTGTACTATTGCCATCTATTGCTGTTGCTGAGAGAGAGAGAGAGAGAGAGAGAGAGAGAGAGAAATGTCTGCTTGACCAATCATATGACCTCATCACTTCTCTAGATGTGTCCACACATACACACACACACACACACACACACACACACACACACACACACACACACACACACATACAAACTACAATCATAATAGAACAGAGGGAAACACACATCTCCACATGATCAGTAAAACACCTGGATACAAGTCATAGGTATGACATCACACCCACATTCACTAGTGTGCTCCAATAAACTAGTTTTGCTGAGGTCAGATATGGATAATGCCTCAGTGTGTGTGTGTGTGTGTGTGTGTGTGTGTGTGCCTGTGTAGTCACCAACTCTCTTGTAACAAAGGTTCATTGGAGAATAGTCTCAAGTCCTCTTGTTCTTCTCTCTGTCTCTCTTTAGTCTGCTTGAATGTTTTCCTGTTTTTTAAAGTATTTTAACATAAATGTCAGCCAATGCAAACACAAGACAACTGTCTGTTGTATCTGACGGGATAGTTTACGAACAGAATAGGTTCCAGCATTATGAAGTTTACCAGGTGCCAAACAAACGGTGGGCTTTCGGTTTGCCTGAGTTGTTGACTTTCCCAAAGTCACAGATGGACAATGAGCTGTTTTTGATGCTCAGGCAGACTAGAGAATCACATTAATCGTATATATATATATATGTATATATATATATATATATGTATGCATTGGGCCAGGAGCAGGGTTGCTCTCAGACGACGTCGCATGAACAAATGCTGTCCCGCTAGAGGGCGATGTTAACTCGTCCAGCTGGGACACGAGGGTCAGAGCTCAGATCCACCCTGTAACTGAGTCAGAGCTCGGGGTGTGTAACAGTGTGACATCTTGGCCTATAATCCAATGGCCCATTAATCTGCTTTACTCCGTTTGCTTGCTTGTTTATCAAATGACATCTCTGACACATTTTATATTTTAAACGGTGTCTTATATTGTCAACCAACATTGTTTGCCATCTTCATTCTTTAGAATCAGTTTCATGAGTCTCGGTATAAGTGAAACTTTTGGAAATACCCAACATTGTTTTAATACTTTCAGTCCGTGCTCTGATCAATATTATTAGTCTCGACAATGTGATGTACGAAATCAATCTGCTGCATGTTCGGCGCAAAATGAGCTTCAAACCACAAGTGACATTCTGTGACGAGGCTGTGAGTTGTAGAAACTACAGCAAAAAGTAAAATTGCTGCATCTGCCCAAGTTTGCAAAGGTCAGAAGGGATCACATCTCATATTCCTATAACTTATTTTAAGTGTTTTTAAACTTTAGTATTGACCTATTCTTTTGTCGTGATTTAAGGTTATAGGGTGAGTGAACTACTCCGTCTACAAGTATTATTTATTCGGTGGGTTTACTTCCCTATACATCCCTGCATGTGATTTGACTTCCGTCTAATTGTATTACATGTGCAGCCCTCAGCAAACAAAGTCAGTGGGACAATTCACTATTTTGTTGTTCTGAAGATTGATGATTTCTGTAGGACGACGTTGAGTTGAGAGTATTGCATTATGACTAATTGAGTAGCTCCGGGGGGGGGGGGGGGGGGGGGGGCATAATAGCCAAAGGGAACACCGCTCTCCCTCTTTCCCTCTCTTTCTCTTCTGTTATTCTCAGCTCTGTCTTTTCTCCCTCTATGACTAAGTCCTCCTCACTGTCTCTTTTTCCCCGTATTGCTTTCCTGTTCTCTGTTTTTTATGACTCCGTACTTCCCTGCTTCTCCCTTCTTTTCATGAAGTTGTTGCATCATGTCTTTCTCTGTCTCTCCCTCCTCTCGAGTCCTGTACATCTGGCTCCCTCTCTCCCCCTCCATCCCTCTCCTGGGAGACAAAGACACCCCCTCCTCCTCCTTCCTCCTTTTTCTCTCTTGCATCTCCCTCCCCCTTTCAGTCAAGCGTTCTACTCTCTCTCTCTTTGCCTCCCTCCTCCCTCCCCTTCTCTTCTCCCACTCATGCCGCTGTGCATCTGAGTGTCAGTGTACTACTAGTAGTAGTAGAGGGAGGAGGAGGAGGAGGCGGTAAGATTAAGCTGACATTAGCCTTCGTTACTGAGTTAGCTGAGTAGCACACTTCAACAGCAGCCCAAAGACCCCCAAGCCGGGGGTTTGGGCTTTTCACAATTGAGCTGCTGTCAGGGCGGGATTACTGTCCTCTCTTCTGTTCTCTTTGGGGCTTTACATGGAAGGACTATACCATGGTAAGATTTAAACAGACATACTTTGGTGTGAATGTGTGGTTGCATGTGTGCACACTGCACTCCTCTGTGCAATGATGTACAGGATGTGTGTTAGAACATTTATGAACACCTTTGTGCTGTTGTTTTGTTTCATTTTGTCGTCCCTTAAATCAGAATGATTGAGTTTGTGTGTGTGTGTGTGTGTGTGTGTGTGTGTGTGTGTCAGAAGGGTTTAGTTCTGGTGTGGTTGTTCATTTTGGTTTCTTACTGTCTGACTTACAGTGCAGATGGAGAAGTGTGGATGTTGAGTGCAGTTTTATGGTTGTGATGGTGATGATGATGATGATGATGATAAAGAGAAGGTGGAGGAAGTGATGTAAAAAAAGAATTGTAGAAACAAGATTGTTATTAAGTAGTTTTGCAGTCGTTACAATTACGATGATATCGATATTGAGGAAGAGGAGGAGGAAGAGTTTAAAACTATTTGTCAATTGGACATTTTGATTACTGATTAATTTTCATAAATGTATTATTTATATACAAACATGTTTGGCTTCAGAATCTCAAATGTATTAGTTTTTTTATTTCTCTGTAATTAATATATTTGTGTATTAGGCATTTTTTGATGTTGGACTGTTGGTCAAACAAGACAAGACATGTAAGATGTTAACTTGGGTTCATTAAAATTGAGGCTTTCTCTTCCTATTATTCTCTGACATTTTATAGACCAACTGGTTGAGTAGTTTAGGTAATATAGTGCAGATACAACAATAATGAAGGTTAGCGACTTTCAGCCCTAACGGAAACCATCCCAGGATTTATCTGAACATTATCTAACTACTGTTCAGCTCTCCATCTGGCAGCCGTATGAGGGACGATTGTGTTTGTGTTTTAGAATAAGAGGAGATGTAAGTGTTGGTTTGACTGCATGTAGGAGGCTTCCACTTGAAGTGTACATGTGCAGTGAAGAGGCGTGTGTGTGTGTGTGGGGGGGGAAGCAGTGTGTGTGAGATGATATGTGTGTCAAATTAGTGGGTTGTGTTTGAATACACCTGTGCATCCATATGTAGAGTGTTGCACACATGGCTGCGTGTGTAGGTGTTGGTGTGTATCTCAGTGTGATCCGTGTGTATTGGCGTGTGTGTAAATGTTGGAGTTAAGTAATACTCCCCCTGAGGTGTTTTGTTTCTAGGTTAGATCATTTATATTTCAGTGTGTTTTAATATTTCGATCTTGGTTCATAATTGATGGAATTTGCTAAACAAGAAGCATAGCCACACACACACACACACACACACACACACACACACACACACACACACACACACACACACACACACACACAGATAAAAATGCAGACATGGTCAAAATCTTCTATCCCCATATCATTAATTTGATATAAGAATATGTGTTAATTCATATGTATCACAATATGAGTATCATTTGTCATTTAAGTAAGTGGACTTTGTGGTAGATAATATGAGGCTGAAGTGTTCCTTAAATGTTTACAGCAATGCTTCAAGTGAGTGGGAAGACTCTCAAACCGGCGCACACACACTTCACGTGACTCGCACAACAGATTTTAAAGCACACACAAACAACATTCCTCAACGCAAGAATCGGGTCACCATAGATTTCATTGCTTCTTCAATTCCAACGGTTATGAAACTATAACTCCCAGCTGGCCTGGGAGCGCCTCGGGATCCCCCAGAGTGACTGGAACGTCAGGGTCATCCCGCTGGGTCTGCTGGGTCTGCTGGGTCTGCTCGGTCTGCTGCCCCCGCGACCCGACCCCGGATTGAGCGGATGAAAATGGATGGATGGATGAAACTGTAACTTATATAACTGCAGTTGCTCGGTTAATCACGATAACCGTAATTGCAATAGTAATAGTTTATATCATAAAAGATAAATACTTGGCATTTTTGTCTTGATACACAATACCGTTATAATATACTGTATTGATTTATTATATATATATATATATATATATATATATGAGCATGAGCATAGAGCTAAGTCAGTTCTGATTTGCCTTCATCAGCCAACCAGGATTGGGTATTCATTTCTTTGGCTGGTAAATCAGTTCCCTAATGTTTGCTCTCTTACAAAATTAAAGAAAAATAACATTTCTAATGTTCCATTTGATTTCCTTCTTACTCAAACATGTTTTCAATTCACATCAGACCCACGCCAAAAACTGCTCGTTATAAAATGATCTGTTTCTGGTATAATTTGAAAAGGAAATACATTTAGAGCTTTACACTATTATCTCACAAGCTCATTCGTCCTAAATCTGTTGTCATGAATTATCCATGGTGTAAGCGTTACGCTCCAGTTGGCCTGTGAGCGTTATCACTGCACCTGCACGATGCACACTTGAGTGAATGTGTGTCTGTGTCACTGGGTGTGCGCTTTTGCAGATAAATGCGTTCACGTGACCTTATTATGTTGCAAGCGTGTAGGATTTATCTGGAGTATGCATCATCTGTGTGTGTGTGTGTTTGTGTGTGCGCAATTTTCTATGGTGTTGCTCAATATTGATCTGAATGTGAAAATTATTTTAAAAAGGCGCAAGCGCTAAATTGAGTCATGAAAAATACGGGATTTTTTTTTCTTATCCATAATACGGAATTATCAAAGACATTATGTGTCACTTTCAAAATCAAAACTCCGATAAACAGTGTGTGTGTGATTCTATGAACGTGTATGTCGTGTGGCAGGAGTGATTGGCGCCTGAGGCGTTACGTTGCTGCGTCGTAAAGACTTCACGCTCCAGTAACGCCCCATTGTCCATTGGGTCACACACACACACACACACACACACACACAGCTCAGCTTTAACCATTAGACACAGAGCATGGAGGCAGAACAGCTGACTGCTCGCATCAGGTTAATTCAGTTGATTTTTGTGTTTTAATTTGTTGTGGGAAAAGAACATCTGCTGCTGTTCCTCCCCGTCACTTTGATCTTTCGCTTGTTGCTTTGAGCTGCACACAGTTTTGTAAGCAACTGTTCATTTTTTGGCAGTATTTTTCTTTCCCTCCTCCGCAATAGCTCGTATAGGTCACACACCCATAGTCGGATAGTTGGAGTTACTGAGGTCATTATTCCTGGTGAACCTTCAACAGCACACAGTGTGATGTGTGTGAGTATTTCTCCATAGATCTGACAAATACATACTCACTCTCCTCCTGTGTGTCTGGGTCTTGAGGACAGCTTGAAGAGCAGGTGTTTTGGGTCGCCTGTCAGTCCACAGGCCAAGCGTGTGTGTGTGTGTGTGTGTGTGTGACTCGTGGACCTCTTTGATGTCTGCCATGGAGGCTGTTAGACTGGTATGTAATTAGCACCATGCTAGCACTCCTGCAGGATATGCTGTAAAGAGAAAAAACACATAGCGAGCTAAAGTTAAAAAGTTTAAAAAAACACTGTATCACTAATAATAATACACAAAGTGTTTTGACTAATTATTTGCAGAAAGACAGCAATGTCTTCAGGCGCTGGCTAACGTTGTTTCTCAGACACGAGAAACGCCTCCTCTGGTTTTTAGTCTAGACTGTAAGATGTCCGGCCACAGATCAGTTCACCTACATTGAACGCCTCAAAGAGAGAGACGGGGGTGCACGGTATCGACTGAAGATGTCATTATAGACACTCCGGATCTGTTTACACACACATCATGAGTAGCCTTTCTGTTATTTCCGTTTGGGATGTGGCTTTTCTTACTGTCTTATTACATCATTTTTGTTGACAACCCCTGCTGCCATTTCACGCTGTGTGTGTGCGTGTCCGTGCATGTGTGTGTGTGTCTGTCAATGTATGTGTATGTTTTTGTTAATTGTCATCAACTCTCGTAAAAAAGGAGCGTGTGTGTGTGTGTGTGTGTGTGTGTGTGTGTGTGCGTGCTCACCCAGTATTTGTCTGTTTGTCAAGGTCTCTAGACACCGGAGCACTTCTCCTCCTGACCTCTCGCACGGCCGTATCACGGCTCTAACTGGCTGCGATACGTCTGGGTGTCAAGTTCTCAAAATGCTTTTCCTGGGCTTCCTGTGGAAGTTCGGGAGCTGTCGTATGGATTTAGCGTCGTGCACCGAGCTACTCGATACAGTTTGTTTTTATTTCACCAGGTACGTCTCCACGGATGTACGCTGCAACTTTAAAGAGTGCAATCACGTCATTTTGGAGTTTGTCCAGAAAGTGAGTTTGTGGTCAGTTCGTAAGCTGCGGCACATGAAACCATGAACGTTTACCAGTTAGCTTCATCATTTCTCTAGTGGGAGTCAATCATGTAATAATGGGATATATAGATTTATATTTTTAATGAATCAATATCCTGTTGAAAGGTTGACAGGACATTGATTGAAGCCATGCAGCAGTCACTGGGTTCCCTCTGCAATTCACATCCAGTAACTGATCTGAGATCACCTGCTGTGGAACTTATTACACTTCAGCTATATTTTTTGTTCTGACCTGATGATCGCTTTATTGAATTGGCCCATAATTAAACAAACCAGCTAACTCCTTGTTATGTCTGTGTTTGTCTTTCAGATATTTCGAGGATTGCCGACTACACAGGTGAGTCGCCTCACGTGTTCTGTGCCCTCCTGGTGAAGCTGATGGTCACTCAGCCTCGTCTGCTCATTCAGAGCGTGAGGCCACCACATGAGGAGGATTAGTGTGAAACTCCATGAAATGATCTTGGGAATAGTTTGAGGAATCAATCTTAACTCCGGGTTCGTACGATCATGGAGAACCTGGAAAAGTCATGGAATTAAAAAATGGTTATTTACAGGCATGGAAAAGTCCTTGCAAAAAAATTTAATCCCAAAAGTTTTGGAAAACTCATGAAAATGTGTTATGTTCGTATGTTCATTTACACAGTTTGATTAAAATAATATACATTTATATACATATTTATTCTTTTAATCAAACTATTGTCTCTCATTCATTTGGTTTTACACGGAGATTTCATATAATGTTTGGTCATGGACATTTGGTTTAAAGTCATGTGTGTATGAACCCTGTTAACACGCTGACTACTTACTAGTCTGTTCTGTTCCTGGAGCTTTCAACCATGTCTTTATCAGCAAATTAAAGTTGGCTCAGTTGTCATCATGTGACCTTAGTTTCAAGTTCCCTGGGATGACGGCTGAGCCCACTTTAAATCCGGGTGCGAATACCATGAGATACTAACCATGAGATGAATTCTCCAGAAGTGGAAAAGAGTAGAAAGTGGACCCTGAGTTAAGTTTAAACAAATCTTTTTATCAAGATGATAAACAGTTTCATTTTAGTCTTATTTAATTACCTGGATGGGATTACAGTGTAATTATGAATCATATAATTATGAAGCAAGTCTCATGATTATATGATTCCTCCATCCTCCATACTTTAGTATATTGAGGAGAAATCTAATCAAATACAACTTTTCAGCTCAAATAAAAAACAAACAGTGTTTTGAATTTGTCTGAACATGCTTTGACCTAAAGCCCTCCATAAACCACTCAAGAGGAAGGACACTTACATTCACTGTAGAAAAGGAGCAAAGTGTCAACATTGCAGGGAAGCTTATAGATTGCATATGTGTTTTTGTTTGTTTGTGCGAAGATACACTAATTGCACGTATTTATGTGAGTCATATTGTGTGTGTGTGTCTTTAAGACTATTAAGCACGAGAGAAAACAGACACAGAGTGGGCATATCTATCTGTGTGTGGGTGTGTTGGTCTAATTACTGCAGGCGGGTGAGGGAGTGTGAACATTGTATTAGTAGGACTGTGTGACTAATCCTCACACTGTAGTTACCAGAGACTAAGTAGTCCATGGTTAACTCCCAATAACCTGAGGGTATATAGTTATTCTCATTTTGTATTTGAATACTGAAATATAATAAGCAGGGAGGCATGCGTGTGTCATCACACATTGAAGAAAGGCCTCGCTGGCCACTGGATGAATTAAGTTGCCAGTGTTTTGCAATTCCCAATTGTTTTCAGCTGTGAGGAATAACGAGAATAACAATGGAATTGTCTGTCCAGAAACAAAGTTGTGCGGGATGTTTCAAGGGTAATTTCAGTGTGTACCGGTGGTTTTCACGTTTAACTGTTAGTAGCAACGATCACCTAACCCAGAAATGTTTTTTTGTTATTTCGTATAATGTGAAACCAGTACATCAAGATATAGCACACCATATATACAGTAAAACATAAATACACAGAAGGAAAACAACAACATCAAGGCCCTGCAAACATTCTTGACACATCCATATGTGCTGCTTGTTTAAAAATATATATGTGGCAGCAAATAATGTCAAAATACATTTGACAATGTGAAGTGTGTGCTTTAACCCTTGTGTTGCCTTCGGGTCATTTTGACCCGATTCAATATTTAACCCTCCTGTCGCCTTCGGGTCAATTTGACCCGATTCAATGTTTAATGTCGGTGTTCTTTCGGGAGTCAACAAACAAACATAAAGTACCTCACACTTAAACTTGGAAAACAATATTAATTCTAATAATTTTCTGGAGATTTTAATAGCTGGGGTCATATTGACCTCAAGGGTAAAATATGTTAGTAAATATAAAGGTAACAGGAGGGTTAAACATTGAATCGGGTCATATTGACCCGAAGGCGACAGGAGGGTGAAACATTGAATCGGGTCAAATTGACCCGAAGGCAACACAAGGGTTAAGAACAATTCACCTTAGGTACGACCTCATTACCATACTACAAATTGATAGGGGGACGTCTGAGTAAAGAGACAGGAAGGTATGAAACATGTTTTATTGTTCCATGTTGTTATAGCAGCAAAAGAGTCATCAAGTAGAATAGCAGAAACACTGTCTTCTTTTATGAGTCAAAGACAATTGTAATTGAAATAGCCTTTGAAATGTACCTTTGAGGCTTGGGTGGAAACACATTAATTGGTCTCTAATAACACATCAGGACACATCAAAGTAGCTATTACGGTTCTGAGGTTTACCTGCATCTTTGAATTTGTATTTGCATGTGTAGTGGGAGTTGTGTTTCCCTCCCCGGCTAAAACAATGACGTGTTCATAAACACAAAGCGAGATAAAGAGAGAGAATTTGGTACAGTCCCAAAAGAGCGCTTCCCATTCTGCCGACATCCGGCCCTCCGACAAAAAGACTTTCAATGGTCCACACACACACACACACACACACACACACGCGCATGCACGCCCACCCTACTAAAACCCCCTGCACACACCAGATTTTCATAACAAAGGCCAATGCCTGAGATGGAGCACAGATTATAGGAAACACACACACACACACACAAGGTACCATTCCAACGTGACATTGCTGTGTACGTTTGTATGTGTGTGTGCTCAGTATCTCATTGAGGTCGGTCCCGTTCTCCCGTTTATATGTTGGGCCATGTGTCCATTTGAGTAATGGAGGCTGGCATCTGGTCAGCAGCAACACTCGCAACGATAGGTGCCACTCGCTCGCAGGGTCGCGGAGGCACGTTGCCTTGGAGATGAGCCTTCAGGGCAGCACCCCGAGCACTGTGAGCGCGAGAGGGAGTACACCCCCCCCCCCCCAAAGTACTGGGGGGGGGGGGGGGTCGAGTGACTTTGAATGTGCAGGATGAAGTGTGATTGATGGAGAGACCGTGTGGTGTTTGGAAGTGGATTGGTTGGCATGTTGCTAACAGCTGCTGGTTCACATGCTGGGAACAGCCAGGGCAGCGGCTGTGTTGGCAAACATTATATGTTCTTCCTTTTTCTACCTTGAGTTTTTGGGAAACATTTTCCTCTTGATTTATTTATTTTTCATCCATAATATTTTCTTACGAAGTCGTGTGTGTGATCTAAGTTGAAACCGCCGGAAGGAGTCGAGTTCAGGGTCTGGTGGCAGTTTGCCTTTGGATTTAACCATGCTCATTATGAAACAGTGCAGAATGAAATATTCAGCGATAAATTACTTCAAGAGGAGTCCATACAAAGTGGAAGATGATTCATATCTGAAACGTTCTTGATTACTGTTTCAGTCCAGATTTTCTTTGCAAATGTGTGTTTCTGTTTCGCTTCTATCTTCAGGGAGTGAAATACTTTATATGTGATCGGTGGTACTTGTAGCAATATTGGTACAACATAAGGGCTGATCTGAGGTCAGCTTCATAAACAGAAGTGGGAGGTTTCTTTCATTAAATACAAGCACAATTAGCATATTAATAGTTTCTAGCTCCTCCTGCTCCTCCAGCAGCGTTCTCTCTCTCTCTCAATCTCTCTCATTCCAACTCAACTTGGGTTCAGTGCTGCTGCCCTGTCCTCTTTTCATCCTCAATTCATCCTGAAACAATCACTGCATTTCTCTCCCTCTCTCCCTCTCTCTCTCTCTTTGTCCCGCTGTTCTGTTTACTTTATTTTTTTACAGACTCACTCTTCTCTCTCACTTATTTTTCCAAGAGAAGAGGATACCTTTCTGTTTGTTTATCACAGAGCACAGTATTTGTCTCTCCTTCCCTGCGACCGCTAACTAACTGCCAGCGGATCAACACGGTACACGTTGGATTTGCCTCTGCACTTCTCACCATCCCAGGGACTCCACTGAGTGACATAACCCAAATCCTCTACCGAGCAGCGGACGCCTGACTCTTTCACGGCAACTGCGTAACTATGGAGTGCAGGCATGGAGCAGAAATTGGGCAAAAAAAGAAACAGTGAAATGTCATCGGAGAGGGGCAACTGACGGGCTGAAAAGACGTTGTGGATGAAGCTAACTTTTTATCTTTGGGGAACATTCTTGGCTTGTGCAACTGTAGATAACAAAACAGGATTAAGTGTTTTTTTAAAGCCTTGTTGTCACACTTTATACAAAGTGTAAACGGACCAGAAAATTGAGATCTACCTCTCCGGAAGTAACTGTTGGCTAACGAAGCTGTCTACTAAAGTGGGAGACAAAGATTTCTGCCTTGGAGACGGAGTGTGTGTCTGTGTTGTTTTGCTTGGGTTATGTGAGTGTGTTCTTGCAGTTGTGTCAGGACCTTGGTGTGTGTGTTTATTTATGTAGCTTCTGTACAAGAGAAGTTCAGTGTGTGTGTGTGTGTGTGTGAGAGATGCGAGGCTGTGAGACCGCTCGCTGTCTCTCTGTCCTCGGTGCAGACAGACACAGGAATGGACAGACATGTGTTTCCATGGCAATGAGCGGCTGTAGTCCCTTCCCCATGTGTTGGGACAAAGGTATGAATGACATCTCCTTCACACACACACACACACACACACACATGTATATACACACAGACAGACAAACAGGCAGACAAAATACACAATCAAAAGTAGCAATCCCCTCCACAGTGACATCTGACTCCATGGGAACTGACTTGGTGTACAGCCAGAGCTACCGTTGCTTGGCATCCGTAATGAGTGAGTGTGTGTGGCAGAAGAGAAAGAGGTATGTTCAGGCGCTGAAAGCTATAAGAGTGAATTTAAAAGTCTTTACTCTTTGTAATCGAAAAGAGGTACATATTTATTTCACTGTGATATATCCCTCAACAACTCGACAGTCTCTCCTCTGAGGTGTGTGTGTGTGTGTGTGTGTTTCAGCCAATGCACTCTCCGTCTCTTCCTCTCAGCTGTAATTACCTGCTAGAACATATCAATTTTCCTTTAATAGAGGAGAGAGGAGGAGAAGCACAGGACTAAAGGGACGCAGAAAAAGAGAGTGAAAGAGATCTCACCATCTTTTTCTACAGTGCCATGATGACAACAGCACACACAACCACGCACACAGAAACACGTCTCGTACAGTCAGACATACAGACACAGGGGAGGTAGTTCTTGTCGGGCATTACCAGATGAAGTTGCCATAAAAATGCAGGAAGTGTGTCAATGTCACAACTTCTTCTTCAGGAGAAACGTCCGCCTGAGGGGCATCGTCTCTGTGTCAAAGGCACAGGGGGTTACATAGTGACCATTGACCTTGACTGAACCTCTCTCTCTCCCTTTTATTTCTCTCTCTGGTATTTCATTGTTCGGTGTTTTTCATATTTTTTCCCCCAAAATGTTGCCAAAGAATGTCATATCCCAAACAGACATTTGAGCACAGCGTTTAGTTGTTAGTCCAAAACATTACGAGTGCTTCCGCTTGTAACCGACAGCAGAGAAAAGAAGGAAACGTGTCGTCCATTATTATTACCAAGAACTGAAACAATTAGTTGGTTCATTGATTAGTAGATTGACAGAAATATAATTGGCAACTATTATTATAATAGATGACATTATTATAACAGATGGCATTCGTCATTGTTCAAACAAAAGCGGAAAACATTCTCCAATTTCAGCTTCTCAAATTTGCTTCTTTTCTAGTTTTATGTCAACATAAACTGAATACCTCTGGGCTTTTACTGTTTGTTGCACATATCAAGCAAAGTGAAGATGGCTCGTTGTGCATTAGGATATATATAGTGATCACAGGATGAATCAATAGGAAAATCAGAAGATTCATCTGTGATGCAAATGTTAGTTACAGCCGTCGTCTTGGCATATGAGTAATTTTTTTGAGCATCCGATGATAAACACAACCGTAACCACGCTGCGTGCAGTATGTGAGGCAGGAGTGAATGATTGCTTCGTATGAAAATTTAAAGTAGTTTATTTTTGTTTGGCTCATTTCACTAATGTCTGATTTGCTCTCTTCTCCTGCCCAGAATATGACAGACACCTAGCGGTGTCAGCAGGGAAAACCATGGCGACGGCCTACCTGGACCCCAACCTGAACCATACCCTCCTGGGAGGCGCCAAATCACGACTAAGCACGGGGGTGTCGGACCGAACCATGGCTGGCTCCGTGGACAGGGTTCTGAAGGTCTTCCATCACTTTGAGACCAACACTGAACACAGCTGCTGGTCCTCCAACATCAGATATGGAGATGCAACGGATATCAAAGTAAGAAGAGACGCACACCTGTATGTCCCACCACATACTGAATGTATATTTGGTGAGAATTCACTCACAACAACAAATGAGCTCGAGGAAAAACCTGGAAATTACTAGTCAGAGATGTTCATCCTCCAGGATATTTCAATCTGAAACAAAGTCTTTTCAACCCTAAAAATATACAATATCCCCAGCCTTATTCTATATATTTAAAAAGAAAGAACATTGCTCATTTGGTGACGCTGTATGTAGCAGTTTACCTCCAGCAGTAGTTTTAAAGGTGGATTCCGGCTGTCGTCCTCAGCTCAAGGTTTTAGCCATCTGCTCTGATAAGGGATTCTCAGCACAATGAGAATAGTTTATTAGCAAATATACATAACCTCAGAGCCCACTCTATGTGTGTACGTGTCTGTTTACTTCGCGGTCTGCTTTTAGATCGACTCCCATGATGCAGGAACTACGTAGCTCTGCTCAAACTTTAGTGGTCGTACAGGATACGTCTCCAAATCTCCTCTCCTTGCATCTTCTCTCTCTCTCCTTCAGTATCTAGGTCAGAGCCCGTAGCGTTGCCAACACACATGGTTGTGTGAGCATTATCCTGCATGTGTGTATGATGTCTGTCAACTTGTTTGGGTGGGAAGGTCATGTTGAATCACTTGAATGCACCAACACACACGCAGACTCATGCCCTCACTGACCTGATACAAAAAGCCAGACGTAAACATGAGCAGTCGGCACACAGAGGTATGACCGACTGACTTTATGGACGAGCTAACTGTTTTTGTCCACAGGGCATCTTTGTTTTGTTTAGCAATCACTGCACTGATATACATGTGTTGATCCACCACATTTAAAAGGGACAGTACTTTGTAATTTCCTTTCATAATATCAGTGTTCAACCTATAAATGCATTTTGTATTAAAGTCTTTGTAACTGTGCAGGAGAAGACGGTAGAAAAAAAGCTCCTCACATAAAATTGATACTCTTCGTTTTCCAGGGAATAATCCAGAAGATTCTTGACATCCACAAAGTGCGCTGGACGTCTTGTTTCGGCCTGCGTCTCAGCAACAGCCAATCCAGAGACCAGGTGCACTGGCTCCACCCCGATATGGGCGTGTCCCACGTCAGAGAAAAATATGACCAGGCACGAGCAAGTGAGGAGTGGAGGTGAGAGAAGCGTGTATCTTGCTGAACAACGTTATTTGGTAAATTGTCATTGTGCTAATGTAACATAAAAAAATGGTATGCCGAAGCCTGTTCATTGTCACAGCTTCAGGCTGCAAACAAAGCACATGCTTTACTCAGAGCTGTTGCTTTGCTGAGATCTGATGGGATTTACAGACATAATTGTTGTAAAAGTTGTTTCAGACCAGATTTTGCTCTGTGAAGTGTGTTGACAGGAAATGATTTGGGAATGGGTGTGAAGCATAAACTGTGGGTGTTGGTGTGGCTCGTGGACTAAAAACAGCACATAGTTGTAAATAATATTATATTAAGCGTCTTATCAGCTAAGCAGTGTCCCTCTTCCTTCTCTGCCGCTTTTATTATTACATCATGTAAAAGATGTTGTGGTGGTCGATGAACATGTGACTAAACTTTGCACAAAGTGGAAAAAGCGGGGTACAGGCTCATAGAAAAGAATGTGCAGCAAAATGTGGTGTTACAACACTTTGATTAGCAGCTAGCAGGCAAACACCAAAGATAGGATATGATAAAGATGTAAATGTTTTCATCAAGTCAAAAAGTATTTGTATTCATTGAGATGCCAAAGATGAAACGTCGTCCAGCTTGACAGGAGATTCTGTGGCAGGCACATGCAGGTCCTTGAGGGAAGAAGATTCGGGAAAAGCTGTTAGGTTACACTTTATAACCTAGACAATAATAATCGAGACAGTTGTTAGTTGTTCAGCCTAGTAAACTAAGTCAAAGTCACTGTCTCCTCACACAGCTGAAGCCTCAGCAGGCTGCCTTATTGTACAACATCAAAAATGGTACGACCCATCTGTTGTGTGTGTGTGATATAGTGTGGTCGACTTGGTTTGGCAGTTTGGATGTTAATGCACGGGGATATATTACGTTTATTGTGGTGGCCTCGGTGCTCATGCTATTGTGAGGGAGAGCCCTTTGCTCCGTGGCCATAAAAAGAGAGAGAACCAGATGCCTGCTCACTAAGTCAACGCTCTCCGTCTCTGTCCGTCTCTCCTCCTCTGATCGTGCACTCAGTCTTCTGATTTGCATTCTTGCATATCAATCTTTTACTCTCCTCCTTCTGTCTTATCCTCTCCCGACTCCTTCTCTCTTCTTCTCCTGTTCATCACAGTATAAAATCACGTCTTATCTATAATTGATTGTATCTTATGACTCGATATCCTCCCTCCTTTCCTTTCCTCTGCTCTGCTATCCACTTGGTTCTGAAACGCACTTGTTCTAATGTTTTATCACAAAGAAGACGTCTCAAACAATCACCGTGTCCCAGCAGTTTTCCCAGTAGACACAAAAGCTGCAAGTTGTTGTTTTTCAAGTTAGAAAATGTTTATTGTTGCCTCTCTGCGCAACACGCTCACTCTCCCTTCTTCTTGTCCACTCTAGGTATGAGTTAAGGATCCGGTATCTTCCAAAGGGCTTTGTGCAGCAGTTCACAGAAGACAAACCTACACTCAACTACTTCTACCAACAGGTGCACACACACACACACACACACACAGATGCACCCAGGCACACAAACATATTTAATTTTCTGCCAGCAGCTAACTAGCAGCTGAGACATATGGCATGTAGGACTGTGTGTGGGAAATCTAGGTCACGAGGACAGTGCGTATATGTGTGTGTGATGTATAGATGGCTTGACATCTGTTGTTTGTAGAAATAAATGTGCTGATGAACATATCTTTGTGTATGTGTGTCTCCCAGGTGAAGAATGACTACATGATAGAAATTGGGGAACAGGTGGAACAAGATGTTGCTCTAAAACTGGGTTGTCTAGAAATCAGGTCGGACGTGGTTCTCTTTTGCGCATGATTAACTCAAAGCTACCATGTACTACAACCGTATAGTTCTCTATGTGTGATGTCTATTGTCTTTTTTACAACAAAAGCAAGAGTTTGCTCCCATCAAAGATGAAATATTAGTTAGAAACAATCACTAACTCTTTAACTATCAGTTAAAGCAATATCCTTGACGTTTACAATAGTTTTCTTTACTCGATGAGTTGTTTTTGTGTGAAACTCTTCATGTCTGCCTCTCAGCCCCACTCATCATTCTTGCCAACATGTGTCAGTGTTTATTATTTAAAGAAACACCAACTTCTTTGACTAAAAAACCTTCACTTGTAATTCTGATGGAGGCCACAAGCCCAAATATGTTGGTCTAACTACAAATGTCGGTTAAGTTTTGACCTCTTATGTTTGAAAGCTGAATAGTTTTTGGACACATTTGACAAATTGCGTGTCTGCAGTTAATGTGTTTGACCTTATTCTTTCTCTGTGTCCCGCTGGTTTCAATTCCAGGAGGTTTTTCAAAGAGATGAGAGGAAACGCCCTGGACAAGAAATCCAACTATGAACTACTGGAGTAAGTATTTTCTTCCTGAGCTAAATTCTGTGGCAGCTCACAAACCTTCTGGTTCATCACATCCTTCCTCTGAATGGAAATGTGTGTTATAACCCGGCCAAAATAACCGAATAACAACACAGTGACTGTTTTGGAAGTGGAAAACAATAGAAATCATTTCATTAAGAATTTGAGAAGTACACAAAAGTCTGTAAACATTTAAACATCAGTTTTCAATTTCACTGCTTTTTCATTGAGCGGTTCAGAGAAAGTCTGAAGTGTAGCTGCATTTATATTTGTTACCTCCGTGTTTATTCACCTTTGTCATGTTTCGATACACCTGAGCCGTCAGCATCTCTCCGTGAGATGGATGTTGATGAACATTAACAAACTTAACGAGGCTTGGCTCTAACATGATCAGACTGTAATGAGCTCCCCTCTCCCAATGAAGTCTTTCTTTCTGTCCATCAGCCTAACGAGTCCTCCAATTAACTGAGAAGAATGCCCTCGGTCTTTCCACCAATATCTCTTTGTCTCTCTTCTCCGTCCTCTCAGTCCTTCTCTGGCTGTCTCTCGTCTCTCAACCTTAATTCTTGTCTGCTCTTCTCCTGTGTTGTAGCCATCTTTGTTTCTTTTTCTCTGTCTCCCTCGCTGCCTCTCTTTTGATTGGAAAAAGATGTTGTGTCGTGCATAGTTTAAACCAATAAGAGATCAAGAGGGAAAGTACCATCAGGGCTCTGGATGCACCAAGCTGACAGCGGGCCATCTGGGCTCTTGTTAATTGTCTTTGGTTGATCTTAGCTTACACATTTCGAGTAGTGTCTGTTATTTCGCCCATTTAATTTGCAAGTTGTGTCACCTCTGCTGTTTATTCCTGTGCTCTTTTAAGACTAAAAGACAACATTTGATTTTCTGGGTCCATCATGTCCAAATCCTTGCCTTATTGAGTTTCCATGAAAGAACTTTCTTTTTTGCATGTTCACTCTGAAGGTTACGCTAACAATTAATTTAAATGAGTTAATTTGACGTGCACCTAATTGATCACGTCTTTATTTCACTCATAATTTGTTCCAATTACATAGTTATTTCCAGGAAACCTCTCAGACCGTATCAGGAATTTATTAGGAAATAACAGACCCAAATGTTTGCTTCATGAGCAACGTTTTGAATCAGTGGGCATTCATCAGTCGTGCTTGTTCTTTGAGGGAGTCTTGGTGTGTCATCTTTCAGAGACGTTTATTTTCAGCATGTTTTATCCTGGACAGCCCCAAGTGAAGTAGGAGTATTTCCACATGTGTTTGTCATAGAGTATAATTTAAGCTGAGGCAAGTCTGACATTTTGGACAACCACAGGGAAGCACTTTCTTTCCCTGATTTACGACTATATATAATAATAATTGACTGATATTCGACCTATGTTGGAGAAATAGGATGATGTAAGCTCTCAGCCTTTGCCCTACTTTCTCTCCTCCTTCCTCTGTGCTTAGTAGGGATGCACCGATCTGATCGGCGCCGATCCATATCGGCCGATATTCCCATTATCGGTTTTGATCGGCGTTCTCAAAACGGCCGATCAGATGACGTAACATCTGCGAGAACTATCAGACGTTTCAATCGCCGCGCACCGCAACGGAGACGATGCGCCCGGCGAGGGCCGCAGAGTGAGAGGTCCACGAGGGGATCCTCACCACCGAGCGGCGTCCCCGTCCCCCGAGTTGAATCACTGGGTCGACTCAGCCGACTCTCACATGTCTGCCCCTAGAGACTGATGCTCACGGTAAACACATTCCATCGGGAGCACGCGAGGGTTTTGATAAAGTTAGCGGAAGGATTTAAGTGACAACATCCGGTTTTGCAAAGTTAGCGGAAAGAACCACGTGAAACAACATCCGTTTATCAAAATAAGATGTCGACAAATCATACACTAGCATATAAAAGTAAACAATGAACTGATTTTGTATCTTTATAGATCGTTTCTGACATTTAGCTTAAATTATGCTAACATTAAAACATTTTTACTGGACCAAGGAAGAGTTTATAAAAATAAGTCTGACTTTTGTATGTTAAAAAAAGTCCTGTAAATAGATTTCCCCAAGAGTTCCAGGAAATGAATAATGCAGATGTGTTCCATACATATCTGAAATCCCCTACAATCGCAATCAAACAATTTTAATGTATCAATTAGGACATTTTTCAAAGTAAAAGTCCTAAATGTTTAAAGAAATCGGTAATTTCTTTAATGTTTGAGTTGCTTTATATATGTATTTCCTCATAGTCCTAGGCAATAATGCTACACAATAAATAGAATGCTTCAATCGACACCGTGATCGGTGATTGATATTATCGGATCGGCAGATACTGATTTCAGTGATCGGTGATCGGCACCAAAAACCTGATCGGTGCATCTCTAGTGCTTAGCCTTCTCTCCAGAGGACTTTGAATCATTAGTTAGCTTCCTGTTTTAGCTTCGCACATCTTTCTTTTTCTTTGTGGTCTCCCTCTTTGTACTTCTCCCTGCCTCTCTCTCTTGCTCTCTCTCTCTCTCTTTCTACCCTCTCTGTTTTTCCTCAGCCCTGTGTCTTAGGAAAAGATGAGTCGTGCTCCATATTGTCATGGCTTTCTGTTTTCTGTTTCTTGTCTTCAGTTGCCGGTCCTGTGTAACAGTATCTATCTGTAGCTATTATAATTTCTCTGCAGAGGAAAAAAATCAAGCTCCTGAGATCAGATAAAGACCAAAGTGTTTTTCAATTACCATTCCTCAGTGTAATTACAGCATAGTAATCATTCTGCTCTCTTCCTCTCCTCTCTCTCTTTCTAGGAAAGACGTGGGGTTGAGGCGCTTTTTCCCAAAGGACCTGTTGGACACAGTCAAGGTGAGAAGAATAAGTTTTGAATATACACTACCGTTCAAAAGTTTGGGGTCATCCAGACAATTTCGTGTCTTCCATGAAAACTCACTTTTATTTATCAAATGAATTGAAAATTGAATAGAAAATATAGTCAAGACATTGACAAGGTTAGAAATAATGATTAATATTTGAAGTATTAATTTTGTTCTTCAAACTTCAAGCTCAAAGGAAGGCCAGTTGTATAGCTTATATCACCAGCATAACTGTTTTCAGCTGTGCTAACATAATTGCACAAGGGTTTTCTAATCAGATATTAGTCTTCTAAGGCGATTAGCAAACACAATGTACCATTAGAACACTGGAGTGATAGTTGATGGAAATGGGCCTCTCTACACCTATGGAGATATTTCATTAGAAACCAGACGTTTCCACCTAGAATAGTCATTTACCACTAGGGATGGGAATCGAGAACCGGTTCTGTTTTAGAACCGGTTCCCAGTGAACCGATTGTTTGGGATCGTCAGCCAAATTCTTTAACGGTTCTGCTAACGGTCCTCTGTGGCGTTGCGCATGCGCAAACTTTTTTAGTTTCTTCTTCAGACTGCAGCAAACATGGCAACTAGGCAGAGGCGTTCTGAAGTTTGCCTCTATTTCACACGACAAAATGTGCTAGTGTGAGGTGAGAGTGTGCTCACCTGTGTGCGGCATTACGGCTGAGCGCACACATTTAAGGGAGCGGAGCAGTGCGTGCGCTCTGATCGCTCTTTTAATGAAGTATCGATACTAAAAATATGCTAAATCACATCGTGTTTAACGTACGGGTACTTTGTTAGTATCGCTACACCGTGCAGCGTGACAGCAGCAGATGTAGCGGACTAACATTCAAGCTAACCTAACTTCCCAAACGCTGTGGACATCTGAACGCTGATTGGCCGAGACGCGACACGTCCCATCAAAGATGTTTTATTGCGAAGAGCACCCACTTCACATTTTCTCTGCGTCTCACTGTAATCTCAACGGCAGCGGGCCAGGTGAAAAAAATAATAAATCGGAACGCGTCTCTGGTATTGTTCAGGGGGCCGGTCCAAATGGGGAGGCGAGCCGAATCCGGCCCGCGGGCCGTAGTTTGGGGACCACTGGTCCAAGGTAAACTCCTCAAAAGTGATCACAACCACTCACTGTGTGAAGCAATTTGCCTTTATTGTGTGGAGTCGATCAAGTTATCTTCTGTCCTTCGTTTGAAGCATACATTTGAGCTCCGGCATTGGTCCCATTATCGATCACTTCACGTTTGGATTGAAAGTCCAGTTTTGAGAAATGTTTGATCGTAACGGTGTTAATTATCGGAGGGCGTGTGTTATCAGCAAACGTTTGCGTTATCGTGTTAACCCATTATTAAACTGAGCATATCGATTTTTAATCCATTATTAAATTTAGCATATAACTACGCTAGCTTAGCTATAGAATCTTCCATTGTCACCCTACATTGAGGCAGAGGTCGTGTTTGCCGCCCCTCTTAATGTGGCTTTATGTCAGCTCAGCAAATTCAGCGATTTTGTTAGTGCCATTTGTTTCATTGTGTAAACCAGCTTTCACTATATAAATAATCTCCATTGCCATCCAATTTAGCTGATGAGGTTCAGAGTCAGACCGGTTCAGAGGCTGGTCGTCTGTCTGGGTCACAGGCTACAGCTAGAACGTCTTGTACACCTCCTCATATCTTTGTGTTCATCCTCCAGCCCATCTGAGAGAGTGTTCTCCACGGCTGGAGACACAATAAGTCCTGAGAGATCGCGTATCCTCCCGGAGAAAGCAGACATGCTTATTTTTCTGCACACAAATTGTTGATGATCCATACAATTGATGGTTGCACACTTGGTATTTGCCACTGCTAGTTTCATTTTTGGCAGCTCAGTTCATATACCCTTTTAAAAAAAGGAAGGAGCACTGTAATTTCTAGGAACATGTTTAAATTAAACAATACATTTTATTTAAGTTATCTAAGTTTTATTTTAAGTTCAAGAGGAATATGTATAAATGTTTTTGGTTATTTAAAAAAATGTAAATGTGTATGTATACATACTGTATATGGTGTGTGCAGCATTATAGAAAATTATATAAAAGAAAATTTATGTAACTAATCCCGTTTGTGCTCTTTTTTTCACCCCTTGCCCAATAAGAATCGATAAAAGAATCGATAAAAGAATCGATAAGGAATCGAATCGATAAGCAGGAATCGATAAGGCATCGGAATCGTTAAAATAGTATCAATTCTCATCCCTATTTACCACATTAACAATGTATAGAGTGTATTTTTGATTAATGTTATCTTTATTGAAAAAACAGTGCTTTTCTTTGAAAAATAAAGACATTTCTAAGTGACCCCAAACTTTTGAACGGTAGTGTAAATCAAAACAGAGGTGGATTACACACCATGCAATAGTTCAAGTTTCTGAAACGAACACTGTATTCACTTTCTCCTCTTGAAATAGTTAAAGAAATAGTTCAATAGGAGGGTTTCTGATCAATATCAGCAGCTGCTATCATAGTGGTCCATCTGCTCCAATGAAGTTGCTCAATTACTAAAGTAACCAAAGTAACCAAAGTGTGTGGTTTAAAGTCAGCTCTCTGAACGCTCCGTGAATGCTTTTTTGAGCCACCAATTTTCTGGATGTGCTACTTGATGTGTAGTCAGACCCTGGCTGACCTGGCTGGCAAAGTGGAAGCAGTCCAAGACTCACACAAGAGTGAAATGAAATGTTGGCCAACTAACTACCTTCTGGTACCTTCTGGTTGCGGGAACACTCCCCATGAGCGACAGCCGACCCCTCAAACCAATGAAGAATCACAGTTCTGCAAATCTTGTTGTTAGTGGAATAGTTTGATTTTGGAAAAAGTATCTATATTCGCTTTCTTAAATGAGAAGATCAATAACACTCTCATGCCTGTGCAGTAAATATAAAGCTGCAGCCAGCAGCTGATTCACTCAGCTTATCACAAAGACTTGAAACGGGGGAAACGGCGAGCTGGATTTGCACTGAAGTTCGAATTTTTGGTTGACAATGTGGTTTTGTGTTAGAATGGACAGCTAATTTGTAGTCTGGCAGATTTCGGTTGTGGGTGTTTGCCTGTGAAGGCTGGGTTTGCACAATGAACAGCGTCTCTGTCAGTGATAAATATACGGCACGCGTTTATGGGGAGGGTCTTGGTGTGTGTCTGTGAAAGAAAAGCCCCAGTGACCCGAAAAGGTCTTGATGTCAGCAGGCGGGCGGACAGATGCTCTGCAGAGGGAGAGAAACTGTGTTTGCGTATTGTGTGTTGTGTGCGTGACCCTGAGGTCATGTTTAAACCCACTTTCTTTTTCCAACAATGAGGAGGGAGTAGGAGGCCGCATTGTGTGTCTCCTTCTGGGGTCCCCCGTCTGTCAAGCCCTGCTGACTCCCCCGTCATCATCTCCCTCCTATGTCTCTAAGTGTCTCCTCTTCTGGCAGACATGACAACACACACTCTCCTGACTTCTGCTCTCTAAGCCGTGAAGATGCACTCAGTGGCATACGTGGAGTCAAACATTGGCACATCTGACTTCATTGTCGATGTCTAGACTGACGCTGTAATTTAATAATGGCTTGTAAGGCTTGTATTTCGTGACTTGCATTTAACATCATGAGTAGTAAAGCTGAAAGCCAATCAATTAATTACTTTTACAAAGTGTTTTTTAAGCAAAATTACAAGTACAAACATTTTTCCAGCTTCTCAATTGCAACACTGTGATGATGAAACAGATATATTTAAGCGTTGGGCTATTTGTGGCACATGAAAAGTGATGTGAAGACATTACCTTGGGCTTTCGGAAATTGTGACATCCATTTCAAAAGGTCAAACAACGAACTGATGACGTACTCATCATTACCTGCAGTGATATTGATGACTGAGTATTTATGGATGCATAATCATATCGGACATTAGCAATTAAAAACAGATAATGTGCAGGAAATGAGAAGTGCCACATCTGCTCTTACGTACATCTCGAACATAAAATCATGAATGTGTGTGTGAGAGAGAGAGATAGAGAGAGAGCACAGCTGTCTGTTTCGTTTCTGTCGTTCGCTCTGGTGAAAGAGAATGGGAGTCATTTAATGGGATTATTCACCCTCAATGGACTCTACTTCCACACACACACACACAAACCCAAGAGCAGATGGCTATGGTAGTAAACAGTGACTGATGTTCGCTGTGGTGAAAGCTTTTTAAAGAGGAAAGCCTGTTCATCTCTATTGGCAGGCTGAGCAGCAGGTTTAGTCAAACTGACTGAGTGGCTTTGTAGATCAACGTTGGATCGACCCGTCCGTCTCCTCCTCATCAGATTGATGACTTACTGCATTACTCTCAACTTCGTGAACCCAAAGTTTAGCCCAAAACAGTTTGGTGGCAATGAAGGGAGATTTGTTGTCACACACATTTTTTTGTATTTTCTACAGCCGGCCTAAACTAATTGTTGCACAATCACTTAATTCAAAACTACACAATCTCTTAAAAAAATGAGTACACGTTTTTGTACATGTTTTGTGTGTACAAAACCAAACCCTCAAGTAATGTTTATAATTACATTTTCACTTACTATTTTATATTGACATCTTTAAACTGGATATATTTTTAATAACGGCCAAAGGAATTGTTAGTATAGTCTCCTCTTTGTATTATATATATGATGAATATTTGTTTAAAAGCTTTAAGATGAAGTCAGGAAGTTTATACAGATTGATTCTTCGTGTATGCATTGGTGAAGAACGTTGTGTGATATACTATTTATCACAGTGGATCTGGGCTGTGTGCAGTACTGTTCTCTTATCTTTAGGATTAATAACTCAATAATCAAACTCTGCATAGTCATTCATGAACAAGAGGTTAGTGGTACAGTCATAGATGAGAAATTACACACGTATCCTAGGATAACATTCATGTAAATCAGTATTACTGTCAGGACACCACACAGAATGAGATGTATCACTACATCTAAAAACACGCAAAGTTTTAAGACTTGAGGATGTCTGAATAATTAAGACTTTTAAAATAACTCCCCTCCTTGCTCTGCATAAGAGTGCCTGAAGAACGTTCTCTTTCCTGTGGTAAAAGTGCATGTCACGATTGGAAATGTAAGGAACAGTTTTATAGGTTAGACCACGATGACACAACATCGCATTGGACCAAAACTCAACATCGCCTCCAGCCCCAAACTGGTCCAAATCCCATCTGAGGAAACACAGACCGTCATCATTGTGTCCTTCCTTCTGTAAACAGCCTCATGAATGGTACACAAATGTTATATATATATATGTATATATATTTATATATATACATATATATATTATTCATATTCGGTCTGACTAACAAGCAGTTGGTCAGTCCTGTTGCCACAGCGATGGTCAGCATGGTGATGAGCAGGGCGATAGCTACTCGCACGGCTTCCTCTCAGGAAGGGTGGACACTTTGGACTGAGAATATCTCTCTGTGTTAACATGTGTGTGTGTGTGTGTGTGTGTGTGTGTGTGTGTGTGTGTGTGTGTGTGTGTGTGTGTGTGTGTGTGTGTGTGTGTGTCTGGTGGAATTCGAGGAATTAAACATAGATCCTATCAAGAGCACACACAAATAAGCGCATGCACGCATCATATTCTGTAATCATTTTTGTGTTATGAAATCTGTTGAAGTGACAGACACACACACAGACACTTATCTCCAATTTTTCCGATGGCTGTGTGTGTGTGTGTGTTTGTGTGTGTTTCTTGATTCCTTCAGGCTTATTGAGTACACAGCTGGCAACAACGCTCTGTACTGAAATGAAGTGCAGAGATTCATGCTCTAATTTACAAATGAATAATAAAAACAGCAATATAAATAGATAGTTGTCCAACTAAATTATTAATAAAAACGAAATATGGCTTAATTGTCATTATATTAATGATTATGCCCTCAAAGTTGAATAACAACAGAGGGGTTCTACACATTTGACATCATCTGGGCCTCATTAGACTCACCTATCATCAGTCAATTGCTTCTGTCTAAGTTAAAGGGCACTAAATCAATACAGTTGATCTTTTTGTGGTTGTGGTTTTAATAGTTACTGTTCATTTGTGGAGAGTGACCTCAATGTGATGAACCAGTCTACTGTAAATCCACACATGATTTTGTTACGCCTTGTAGTGCACTTAATCCCCTCTAATCTTTATCCTAATCTATATACGGGGAGCTATTTATAGTCACAGACTGCCTGCACTGTAAATGTGCATGTGTAGATGGGTATTTATATTAAATGTGCTATGTGTTATGTGTTTTTGGATAACACGGTAATCTATACAATTTTTATTGCACTTAATACTGAATATGTGTCAATGGCTATGTTTTAAAGCTCAACATCAAATGAAGGGGAGGGCTGGGTTGAAAAGGTTGTTTTGTCAGGACTGAATGAATCCCTCTTTATATAAGTCACAGTTTTAATATGAACATCAGATGAAGAGGATTATACATGACATTGGATTCATTGTTTTGTGTCTCGTGCATCTTTATGTCCAGAGAATAATACAAAATAATAATAGAAATATCTGGTCTGAGAAACACAACTGTCGCACTCCGCGTCTGTATGAGCGTCTACATCTTGTGAGATTTACGTCGCACTACAGACGGGCAGCCAGATGTTTAATTGAGTGGTAACCAACAGCGTTAATGTGTCTTTGTGGAGATATTGATCTGAACCTAAGAGTGCTCCAGCAATGAAGTGCTGTTGTCAATTTGATTGGAACCAGAGTGGACGATTAGTCAATCAATGTTTTCCTCCCTGTCTCTGTAACTTTGTGCACACACACACACACACACACACACACACATGCATTCATGCCGTCGACTCTTTTCTGAAAGAGTCACAGATTTTCTTTCATATTTTCATCATGTTTTTGATAAAGTTAGTTTTTGTTTTAATTGTCTTCCCTCCCTCTATTTCTCTCCTCTCTTTAGGCTAAAACTCTTCGAAAGCTGATTCAGCAGACATTCAAGCAGGTAGCCAATCTCAACGATGAGCAGTGCATCCTGAAGTTTTTGGAGATCCTCGCACCGATCTACCGCTATGACAAGGAGTGCTTCAAATGTGCCCTCGGGGTAGGTTTCTTCCATTCTTGCTGCTGCTCGAAGCTCTGGTTAGTTGTGTTAGACTGCCTCCTTTGGTGGCATCAGGTGCTGCATGTATCCAAGATGTGACGTGGTGCCACAGAGTGTCTTCACTTATGTGATTCATGCAAGGCGGCCTTCTAAAACCTTTTGTTTTTCACTTGTTCTTGCCTAGCTGTTGTCAATATCTTCCTCTTCTAACTCTTGTGCCCACTCTTCTCTCTCACAGTCCAGCTGGGTGATCCAGGTGGAGTTAGCTATCGGGCCAGAGGAAGGGATCAGCTACCTCACTGACAAGGGATCCACGGTGAGTTGCTCCTGACACCACATCATACTACACAGCTAGGTTTACGAGATACATGATGAATGGCCTCTACTTGTAATGTTGGGAATCCCAAACATATTCGAAAGACTAAATGTGTCCAGGCCTCAAAGAGTAGTCGTTACTTTAAGACTTCACAGATAGCACTTGTTCCTGGGATTATAAGTGACTATGGATAGGTTGAGCCCAGTTTCCATGGTTTCATTTAGACTCTTTCTGTGTCCCTCTCTCTGTCCCTAGCCCACCCATCTAGCTAACTTTAACCAAGTTCAGTCCATCCAGTACTCGGCCATGGAGGAGAAGGACAGGAAAGGGATGCTCCAGCTCAACGTAGCCGGAGCTGCTGAGGTATTACTACACCGTCTGACTGTCTGTAGAAATGTGCCCATGAACAACTCAATGACCTGCCACTTTTTACATTTAAGACGTATGATTTACGTATAATTCCTTTAATGTCCACTATGATTATGAATATCATAAACAACACAATTCTCATTGCTCTTCTTTTTTTGTAATCTACCTTTATGTAGTACACACTCTTCTTCCACCTGTCTCAAATACAGGTTGATAATTTCTACCTTTCCCAAGATACATTTTAACAAGAGAGGAGGGTGTACTGAAATACTTTTAAAGGGTATTCAAACTCATACTTTTGGAGAAGTCTTTGAAGCTATGAAAAAAACAAGTATGCAGTTTTTCTCACTCTAAAGAGTTTTATTGGAATTATTTTTTTAGTAAGGATGACTGCTTCAGCCTCTAATGGATACTAAAGACATACCATAAGTGTCCGTCGCGGTGCATAGCTTGATTACTCGGCTCTCTGAGTCAGTGGCTGAGATGGATCCCGAGAATAACTAATGGTTTTCCATGTATTGATTCCACATCCTGGTTCTACTCACAGAGGAAGGGTTTCATAACGTGAGTGGAGTCTTTCAGTTTTATTGGCTTTTATAGTATTGGATTTTTTTACTTACACAGACACAGACACACACACACACCAATGCTGTGCGAGAGAGCCGTTTCCCCCTGACGTCAGGAGCAGCTGGAAACCCCCACTGTGCTATTATGTTTAAGAGTAAACGTGTGTGTCTGTGGAGATAATGACTCTGTAACAGGCCTGCCTCTGCGTGTGTATGTGTGTGTGTGTGTGTGTGTGTGTGTGTTTGTGTGTGCGTGTGCCTTTGCAGCCTCTTACAGTTACGACAGCATCGCTGACCATGGCAGAGAACTTGGCCGACTTGATTGACGGTTACTGTCGGCTTATCTCCATGGAAACGCACTCTTTCATCGTCAGATTTCAGAAAGGTATGAAACTGAAGATACCGCCTTCCTGTCTCGCCTCTTTAGGATTATGAAAAAAATATTATGCTACAACCCTGTAGCACAGCCTCATAGAGTGTTGACTTTTCTGTGCTTGAAAATATACAATGTAAATAGGTCTAATGTGAGCTTTACATTGGAACTGTTTCTAAAAAAACATGAAAGATCCATTTGCTACTGAACAGCTTCAGGAAATAGATTTATGACAATCTATAAAATATCTAGAGACATGCTGGTTGTAACTAAATGTATATATTTTATTGCTGTACATAAGAAATGCATTTTGTATGCAAGGTAGTAAAACTACTCTTCCCCATTTAATTTGCTTCTCATTACTCATTCTTCTCTTGAAGATTTGTGTTTTTCTCCTCTAGAGGGGGACAGAGCACTGCCTTCCATCCCAAAGTAAGTACCTGTCTTATTCTTAGTGTTGTGTCCATCAGTCCAAATGTCTTAATAGTTCAAATAACCACAAAATTGTTCTTTAAAACTTTAAAGGGTTGGCATCGTGCCAGGTTTATCCAAAAACTAATTGGCAGATTAAGCCATAATACAAATAATCAGTCCGTTGGAGGCCCAGTGATCTTACATTATCATGGCAGTGTCCATTAATACATAATGTCAAAACTCGACATACTAATACGTTTTGAAAAGATTTATCAGATAAGAGATAAACTAAACTGGAACAATTTAATTTGAGAGTTTTTTGGCTCACAACAGCAGGGCCTTTGCTTTGTGTGTGTGTGCGTGTGTGTGTGTGTGTGTGTTTGTGTGTGTGTGTGTGTGTGTGTGGGGGGTCTAGGTGTTTGTTTATCCGTGACCGTAGGAGCGTGGACGTCTTGTGTTCACATTCTGCTGCCACTCCACTTGATTAATCTCAAACACCGTCCTTTTGCTTATTTTTGTACGTTTCAAATCAAATATCTCTCTTTTTCTCCATCTGTGGTCAAATAAGGAGATAAGTTTAGGAGCCAACTATTTTCCACTTGGGAAGTCTCCTCCTCTTTTTCTCAGTCTCTCCGTCTAAGTTTCTTTTTGGTCTCTGTCTCTCTCTCTCTGTCTGTTGTGGTTGTGATGTAAAGATCGTAGTAAAGCTCAGAGGACTCAGACGGAGAGACCACAGCAAAGGCCCAGAGATAATTGAAACAGACGGGGTTAGTTTACACAGGCGATGTCAACAGGCTCCTCTTTCGTCTGACTTTCAAAATCACTTCTATTTTTGTTGACGCGTTAATGCATTAAAGGTATTCGACTGTTGTCTAATTTGCTTCTTTTTCTTTTCTTCTAGATTGTCCAACAATGAGAAAAAGTTAGAAGCAGTCAGGAGTGGAGGAGTAAGAGCGATCTCTGTCTCAGGTAAGAAGATTGTCGTGCACGCTCACAAGTCGGCAGGTTTAGGAGCCAGATGTACACAGTCTGATGGCGTCGTTGGCTCCCACTACTCTGAAGTCTTTCCTTCTGTTATTTCCTCCAACATCTGTTTTCTCTCTCACTCATCTCTCATTGTGTTCTTCTCTGTTGGGACTGCCTCTCCCTGTCCTCTCTGTTCCTGCTGTCTTTTGTTTACTTCCTCTCCCCCCTCTGTCTTCCACACATTTCCCCTCTGTACTCATTCACTCTTTTTTTAAATTATTTCTCTCCTGCTGGTCTTCTTTCCTGCCTGATTGGCTGCAGGCCTAGTGACATCGTCGCCTCCCAAGCCAACCAAGGCGCGGCGTTTCCTCCTCCCCTTTGCCTTCTGTTCCGATGCGCCGCCCAATGGTATCCACTGCTCTCATTGGACAGTTAGTGGAGGGGCGTGTCCACAAAATTGTGATGTGGCGGAAATATAATGCCTGATTTGATGATCATTCTTATTGGGTAATGTTACATTGCAGTAAAGATGGTCGACGGAAAAAACCTCGGAGAAAGAAGTTCTGGTTGCTGTTTAAGGAATTTAATATTTTCAATGCAAAATTAAGATTGTTTTGTGGATAAATCACTTTCTTCTGCTGCATCACAAGCTATCTCTTTTTTGGGATGCCCTCTTCTACTAAACTATTGTTGTCCTCAGTGCCTGGTTGCTTTGACTGATTCAGTTTTTCGCAAACACACAACCACAATAACTGCTTGTGTGCTGCAGCTTCTAACCAAGTCAATGCTCTTATAGTAAGACTGGGAAACAAAGGGAAACTCAGAATGTTACTTAACTGAGTGGTCACCCATTAAAACCTCAGGTTTATAATATTTCATTTCTACCAATGAAAAATGTCTACATTTAACACGTGTGAACAAGTTTTCTTTTTTGAGCCAACCTGCTCACAAAGGCTACTAAATATGAATATTTTCCATTTCCCTCTTGACATATTTTGACTGAAAGAGTACTGACTGACTTCCAGAGTAAAAGGGTTCTCTCGAGTCGAGTCTCAGTTCAGCACATGCCTTGCTGATGAAGTCACAGTCTGGTTATTTGTAATCATTATTTTCAATGATTTATGTCGGTCATAATTCAGGGTGGCCGAGTGGTTAGAGAGCCAATCAGCACCAGCACAGAGATGTAGTTCTGTAGGTAGGAAAACTAGTGGAAAGTACTAGTGTTAGTGGAAATATTACTCCCCCCCGTCAAATGAAAGCTGTATAATTATTGCATTATTTATAAAGCACTGGTTAAAAATATGCAATGCACATGCAGTAATCAGGACATAAAACCAGTTGGAAAACATTATTTTAAAAGATGAGGAAAATAAAATACTTAGTGCCAGTGAATGAAAGCCACACGAACGAATTATTTTAAGATCAGACATAAAAGACCAAAGTTTATGAATAGTAATCAGATTATCTGGAAGGAAGAGAAAAAAACAATCCCCAAATTGCTAAACTGGCAGTGTAATCACTCTACAGACATGAAAGTAGTGTCATCCTCAGGAAGTGGAGTATACCTAACAATGTCAAACGCTTCCTTTTGATTGGTTCATTGCTTGGTTAAGAATTAGAGACCATTTCAGTCATCCAATGTGTTTCAGATATGCGAGGAGCCTTGATCATGAGATGAGTTTGGTACGAGGATCTAACCCGGCTCTCTGTTTACATCTCACCACTTGATCCTCCAGCTGCGTCCTCCGCCTCTCTGACAACCTTCCATTAACTCTCTGATTCACAAATATTTACCGCTTGAGGCAGACGTCGTACTCCTTTGAAATCATGCTGGAGTTCAAACGCTGCCTTGCATTTTGCTGTCATTTCTTGCAGTACTTCATTTCAACTGCAGTTGTCTGCGCAGCCTTCATGAAACCTGTTACTTCTGCTTTTTCACCAGAGATATTTTTAAACTTCGCTAACTGCCCGCTGAGTGTTTGGCTTTGCAGATCCTGAGACATCTGCCATGTTGTTTCAAGGCTTTCATGCTCTAACCGCTCTCTTTTCTCGCTCTCTTTTCCTATCTTCTCCGCTCTGCCTCCTCCTCGCTGCTTTCTCTCTCCTCCTCCTCCTCCTCCTCCTCCTCCTCCTCCTCTGTTGTCCCGTTTCCTGCATGCTCTCCTGGACCCTGCAGAGGATCTTAGTGGGGATGGTAATGTTGTGCTGTTGTTTATCAAACTCTCTGTCGTCCCTTCTTGTTATTCCTGACTCCACCAACACACTGCAACCTCCTGGGAAAGGGTAGCATGTGTGTGTTGGTGTGTGGGTTGATGTCTATGCATGCATTCCTACATCTTTAACAATGATGCTGTGTGTGCATGTGCATGTGCGTGTGTGTGTGTGTGTTGTATTGTGAATTGAAACATGACTATCGCCAGTAGCTTTATTTTGAGTTTGATCTGTTGTTCGCAAAAGTCGTTTACTATTTCAGTTTTGTGTTTTTAAGATGTTTGGGTCCGAGTCTATTTGGGTTTTTTTTTAAAGTGGAGTATCACTCAATTTAAAATATGGCTGCTTTTTACGACAAGAACGACACAAAAAGCTGAATTTAGAAATTAAGTGGTATTTCTCTTTAAGGGAACTTCTCCAGCTCTTTCTCTCTCACTCCCTTTATCGCTCTTTCTCTCTCTTTTTCTCTCTCTCTCTCTCTCTCTCCATGTGTTTTATTGAGTAAGCCACAGCATTTTGCTGAATTGCTCTGTTGTATATAATCAGTCGAGCTCATGAAACGCATGTTAGCAGCAACCAGAGCTAATTTCGGCTCATAGAAGCACATTAAAGGCTTGGCTTTTTCGCTCATGTGAAACATAAATCATGGTTTAGCAAACGTCATGCCTATTTGATAAATAGTTTTTCTTTTCCTGCAGGAGATTGTACTGGTAAAGTAATCGTAGTAAACGTTAGAACCTTAAAGCTTTCCGTGTTTCATTTCATTCAGACACTGAAACACGCTTATATGCTGCTGAGAGCTGAGTTATTAATCTTCTCCCGCAGCTCTCGGCCAGAAATGTATCCATTCCGCAAAATGTCTTTTTGCATTAAACGTGTCTTTTTTGATTTTACGACAATCCAGTGAACGACTTAGCCTACAACTCAACGTCCAGTGCTTTCTTCAGCCCATTCCACAACGTCGCTGCTAATCTTGAGCAAATCAGCCTCAGGCTTTAGAAAAGGATTTCTGATAAGTTTCGGGACACGTCCCCACAGAGCCTGATAAGTCCTGGGCAGAGCTGCGAGGGCAGCACTCAGGACAGCAGATGTTTGACTCTTGTTTCCAACAGCTGAGTCTGCACACTGATTTTATTTTAAACAGCACCATCTGGTTTGGATAGACTCGGTCCATCTTTCCCTCTCATTTCCCTCATGGCTCTCTCCTCTCGCCCTCTGCCTCTCTTTCGATCTGATTCTGCACAGACTCTGTCCTAAACGTTGTCGTTTGCTTCCATCACAGCTAGACTCACTATTTCTTTCTAAGGGTTTTCATCTCGCTGCCCTTGCCTCCTTCCTCTTGCTTTCTCTCTCCTGTTGACTCTCTTTCACTTTCTTCTTCCTTTCCGTCTTTGTCTCTCCTCTTTTTCTCTCCCTCGTCTCCCCACCGCCACACAGTTTACTCCCTGCAGCCCAGCTGCTCTCACACAGACAGATATGCACAACACATGCTCAGCTGACACTCTCCGCCAAGTGTGTGAGAGAGAAAGAGCGGAGCTACGTGGGTGTTGCTTTGGTGTGCGCAGGAGTTGTCGAAGCTCTTCGTGCTTTATTCCTTTAGTTTTATTTTTACACCTGTTTTGTGTCGGTGACCCTTCCTACCAGAGCGGACGCACGGTAAACTGAGCAACATGTGCATGCTTTTCCTATTGTTTTGTGTATTTGTGTGATTTTAGACTTGCCTGTGTGAGTTTTTTTTCTTCAATTTTATTCTTTTGCATTTATTGACCCTCTTTGTGTGTATCTCATGTTACAGAGACTGATGACTATGCTGAGATAGTTGATGAAGAGGACACATACACCATGCCGTCCAGTAAGTAACTTATTCACTCTCTTTTCTCTTGTCTAACATCTACCAACCAAAGTAATATCAAAGTACCAAAGTCATGTGTTGCACTGCAGCAGGAGACCTATAAAATGACTGTTTCACTGTTATTCTTCTGTCAGATGCTTACGGTCTTACGGTGACTTTCAATTTATTCTGCCATCTAACAAACCGAGGGTGGTGTGAATGTTCTCCAAGAAACACTCTCACTCCAAACATCAGAGGAGATACATTAAACCACTTTTGCTTAGGTAGCAGCTAATCAGACCCAAGCCAGTTTCAGCGTCTAATATAAACAGCAGAGTCACCAGCTGGAGGTCAGAGAGGCTGCAACTCAAACGCTGTAACTCTGGTTTGTTTGACACGCATTGCATCTGTCAAATTCATTCCTATGTTATTCAAAGCCCTGAATGTGCTGGTGAGCTCGCCTGTAGCCTTGTGGGTAATGGTGGTTTCAGCCCTCGGTGCCGATACATTTAATGTGCACGTCTTGGCCGTTGCAAAGTACTCATGTATTTCATTGCGTGGCCAACTCTGAAAATGGACTCTGTTCTTCTATCCTCCCTCAGTCTTTTTCTATGTCTTATTCCTACTTTCTCTGTCTGCCTTTATGTCTCTCTCTCTCTCACTTCTTCCTGCAACTTCCTCTTAACCGACTTCTGACATATTTTCCTACTTGAGTTTGTACGTATATGTTCAAGTCCTGCGGTCTGCTGTGTGACAGTAATGACTACATAGCAAACCTACTCTTTTGACCATGCTATGGCAGTGTGCTTTCTTTAACTTCTTTATGAACTAGATGTCCGGTAAAGAGTAAAACAATTATCAATTATCTGTGTCCGCATACATTTGTGTCTTTGTGTGTGTTTTTTCTGAGCTATTTTGAATCTTAAAGTAGCGGTCTGGCTCTCTCCCTCTCTTCATCTCTCTTTCTTCCTCTTCCTCCCATCTCCAACACAGTCAGCTATGGAGTGGTTGAAGGTAAAGCTCCCTGCCTCTCTGCCTTTCTGTGCTACCGAAATGCCTTGAGATTCGACACTTATGTTCACGTTTTTCTTTGCCAGACACTTGCATACATTGTGGCCAGACTCAAAATGAACTAGTGCATCTTCCTGCAAGTTACTTTGTTCATTTAAACAGAACAATATCCATGAGTCGCAGTATGAGTGATGTGGTCAGGATCAAGTGTAGGACGATTTCTTATGTGTGTTTGTCAAAGAAAAATACAAAGACTCAAGGTTCCTGATATCCAGGTTGTTGTTGACTTGTGTTTGTTGGCGTTTTGTGACGTGCAGTTGATGTTTGTCTTGTGTTGAAATTGAAAGCGAGAGCCAGGCCATAATCAGTGCAACATGTCACTTCATGAATAGTTTAATCCGAAGTGTCCCAAGACCTCCAGAGCTCAACTATCTCAAAGTATTTTCATTGTTTATCGGCTTTGATCTCTTTTTATTTTTGTTGGCAATGACGTTTACGTTTCATTTATTATCATATTCGTATGCTGTTGTTTTTCTTCAGGCATCTGTTTGTGCTTGAAGCCGTTATGAATTCCCTGCAATCAAACTGCCGTATAGAGGGATGTGTTTTGGTTACAGTGTTGGTATTTGTGTTTATCTGTTGGGTCAGATAGCCAAACCTGGTTGAGTGATAAGTTAACTAGTACAGGACTAGTGTCCTGCGTAAACTATTGACCTCAGTGTTTAGTCCATTCTTACAGCTGGTTGGCTGCTGCCATGAAAGCAGCTCAGAAATGTTTATGACTTTTTCAACCAAGCGCAAATATTGATAGCACATAAATGTCAGAGCATGTGGACGTCATCTGCAAGATCAACCACTTTCATTGAAGTTCTTTTGGACTCACTGAATGTAAAAAGGTTACTGCAGACACAGATCACATCGAATGCACTTCATATCCAGTGTGTTATATATCAGTCTTTTGAATATTTCACTCAAAGGGTTTGAGCGTCTCTGCTTTACTTTGTGTTTTATAAATGTGAACATGCAGAGTACTCGGGATGCTCTTCAGAACAACTTTTATGAACGTTACTTTTCGTCTTTTATATTATGTGGCCGTGTTTGTTATTTTGTGTGGCAGTGTGTGCATGTCCAGTCAAGGTTCTGGGAAAGGAATATAATCTTGGGTCAAAATATATTTTTATCTTGTGAATCGTGTTTTTTAGTCTAACCTGATGACCAGTGGGTGAGGTTCATCAACAAGGGAGATCATTTGACTGCCTAAAAGTTAGAAATAATTTAGAAATATCGTAACTTACTTTTTGTGATAGAAACAATCACCTTATATCACCCACATTGTCTTGTTTTGATGAACTCCATCCACGTGGTCCAAGTAAAGCATGTCAAATGTAATGGGATTTCCCAGATCTTACATTGTATGAAAAACAGCAAGTAAACATATAAATCTCTCTCTTTCCACTTCTCTTCTCTTTTCCCCTCTCCTCCACTCGCTCAGCGCGTGACTATGAGATCCAGAGGGACCGGATAGAGCTGGGCCGCTGCATAGGAGAGGGTCAGTTTGGAGATGTACACCAAGGAGTCTATAACAGCCCGGTATGTGGAAATACACACATGCACCAACACTCGTGCATGGGCACACTTTTCGTGTACTGACCAATTAATCACAATGCATATGTAGGATAAATAGTCTTCTCCAGTTTGGTCCAGCCCAAAAAAGATATTGTAATTTCAATTCTGCCCCTGTCCAACAAGCTCAAATATAAGATTCTGATAAATTATAAACAATTTAAATTGTTGTCAGAGTCAGAATTAATATATAATCACATAAAATGTGATGCGGTATTTGGAAATAATGTTGTAATGTAATATAATATTACTGTATTAAGTATATGACTTATACCTCGTGTTCCGCAGGAGAAACCATCTCTAGCTGTCGCCATTAAGACCTGTAAGAACTGCACATCTGATAGCGTCAGAGAAAAGTTCCTGCAAGAAGCATGTAAGAACACTTTTATTTAACCCTTGTGTTGCCTTAGGGTCATTTTGACCCGAATCAATATTACACCCTCCCCCCGCCTTAGGATTAATTTGACCCCATTCAATGTTTAATGTCGGTGTTCTTTCGGTAGTCAACAAACAAACATAAAGTGCCTCACACTTAAACTTGGAAAACAATATTAATTCTAATAATTTTCTGGAGGTTTTAATTGCTGGCGTCAAATTGAACCCAAAGGGTAAAATATGTTAGTAAATATAAAGGTAACAGGAGGGTTAAATATTTAATCGGGTCAAAATGACCCAAAGGCGGGGGGAGGGTGTAATATTGATTCGGGTCAAAATGACCCTAAGGCAACACAAGGGTTAAAAGCGTAATTAAAAAACTATATCCCATTTCATACTAACTGAGTGTGTTTATATATATGTGTGTGTTTCGTTCCTTTGCAGTGACAATGCGTCAGTTCGACCACCCTCACATCGTCAAGCTGATCGGAGTGATCACAGAAAACCCCGTGTGGATCATCATGGAGCTGTGCACCCTGGGAGAGGTAGGCCCGAGGCGGTGTAACAGAGACGAGAGGAGAGTGTGTGTCGCTTCTCGTCAGTATCCTCATGACTAGGAAAGGCCCGACCTGGAAATCGCTTATATTAAGAAAATAAAACACTTGATTTATACGTGTTGACACTTGGAGGTTAGAGACGTCATGGTACCGTTTTGCTGACGGACTCTTTCCCTCCATCTTCTTCTCTTTGTCTCCAGTTACGTTCCTTCCTTCAGGTGAGGAAGTACAATTTGGATTTGTCCTCGCTCATTTTGTTTGCCTACCAGCTCAGCACGGCGCTCGCATATCTGGAGAGTAAACGCTTTGTACACAGGTACACACACACACACACACGCATGCGCAATATAAGTTTCTATCTAACTATGGGTACATGATTTCATGCACTGGTTTGACCTCATTATTATCATCATGTCACGTCATAGTACGAGGACAGTTTCATGAGATTTGTTTTTTTAATGTAATCTCAACATGCATTTCACTTATTGAATTAAAGTGACTGAAAGGTTGTGTAACAGCACAGCTATGGCGTGGTTTACGCCCCGCTGTGGTGTTTCGCTGTTCATCTCTCCTGCTCATGCTGAACAAATGGCAATTATCCCTTATGATTCAGGAATAATGACAATCAATATTGACTTGCAGGGACATAGCAGCACGCAATGTGTTGGTCTCTTCAGTCGACTGTGTGATGCTCGGAGACTTTGGTCTGTCGCGATACATGGAGGACAGCTCTTACTACAAAGGTAACGAGACTCAAACACAAACGCAGCTTTGCTTTTATTTTGGGACACAGATCGCGTTCATTAATGTGTCAAATGTATCCAAGACAGCTGCACCGGTAACACTTGTAGTTTTGTGTCTGTGCCCAACATTTCCCGTTGCCAGTACTTTACCACCACCATCAGGTTACATCAGGGTACTGCAGTTTATTCTGTGACTCTTCAATTCAATGTCTTCTTCTTGTGGTCCTCAACCCTCTGGAGAGATTGAGAAGTTCACCAGCAACCAAATGACGAAGTTACAAATTCAATGTATTCAGAAAATAATGGCGTAACTGTTTTTGTCTTTGTGTCAGCATCGAAAGGGAAACTTCCTATTAAGTGGATGGCTCCTGAATCTATCAACTTCAGAAGATTCACCTCTGCCAGTGACGTGTGGATGTTTGGTGAGTTCTAATGAATTAAATGTGATTGCTTGTGTTGTGTTAGTTACTGTCATTGGAAATGTACTTAGAGTCCACCATCTGAGAAACGGTTCTGATGAACCACGTCTGTATTCCTCTGTCTCTCCGTAGGTGTGTGCATGTGGGAGATCTTGATGTTCGGCATCAAGCCTTTCCAGGGAGTGAAGAACAATGACGTAATTGGCAGAATAGAGAACGGCGAGCGATTGGCTATGCCTGCGCAGTGCCCGCCCACCTTCTACAGTTTGATGACCAAATGTTGGTCGTATGATCCCAGCAAGCGGCCGCGATTCACCGAACTCAAAACACAACTCAAGTAATTAAATGTGCTTTGTTCAGTTGTTTCCTATAAGTGCTTGTTTGTGAATATTAATTGCACAACACATCATTATATTAACACTATGGTAACACTTTCCAATGCATGCCACTTGAATGTTATTTTTCTTGTGTTCGAAGTTCACATTTGTTTACAAGTCAGAAGTGAACAGTATACACCCAATTTTATTGCATTAATTGATGTGATATAATATTAATGTTCCTCATAAAACATTTATATTGGTAAAGTTAAAAGAAGATATGGATTGGAGTTGCTTAATGTAGAACAAACCCCTTTTTCACATCCTTTTTGTTGTAAATGGATGAAGAACTGTCTTGTTTTACCTTGTTTTGCCTTTTTATGTGATATTAATAATTGTCATACCCTATTTACCATAAATAAATCAGCACTTGGTTGTTAGAGCTAATTTCTCTTCAAGTGAAAAATTGCTTTCTGCTGGATTTACAATTGTGTGTAAAGTTTCCCTGCCTATTAATTATTTTTCCTGTGTTGAGAAACCCCCCCCCCCATGTTGAACTACTGGTTTAGAATTTGTTTTTCAAAGATTATTTAATAGGATGAGTTCTTTGTGTGTAACCTTTGTAGCACCATACTGGAGGAAGAGAAGCTTCAGCAAGAGGAGAGACTTCGAATGGAGATGAGGAGACAAGTCACCGTGTCCTGGGACTCGGGAGGGTCCGACGAAGCTCCGCCTAAAGTACGACTGATCTGAGTGTTTGTTTATATTTCAGCGCGTGTTTGACGTGGCTGATAAAGACAAACTGTTCTCTCTCCGCCTACAGCCCAGTAGACCAGGTTACCCAAGTCCTCGTTCCAGTGAAGGCTTCTTTCCCGGCCCCCAACTGAACCACTTCCCGGTACAGAAAACACAAACACACACCGCTCCTGAAGTGAGAAATCTGTGCTCTTCTGTTCCCTCTCCCCGACTGCGGCTGCAGCAGTGTTTCCTCTGACCTCCAGGGGTGTAGGAAGCAGTGTGCAAGGCTACGGAGAGGAAGAATTCAGGACTCGATAAAGTCTTACTTCTAAAGTCTTTAACCCTTGTGTTGCCTTAGGGTCATTTTGACCCGAATCAATATTACATCCTCCCCCCGCCTTTGGGTCATTTTGACCCGATTCAATGTTTCACCCTCCTGTTACCTTTATATTTACTAACATATTTTACCCTTTGGGTTCAATTTGACGCCAGCAATTAAAACCTCCAGAAAATTATTAGAATTAATATTGTTTTCCAAGTTTAAGTGTGAGGCACTTTATGTTTGTTTGTTGACTACCGAAAGAACACAGACATTAAACATTGAATGGGGTCAAATTAATCCTAAGGCGGGGGGAGGGTGTAATATTGATTCGGGTCAAAATGACCCTAAGGCAACACAAGGGTTAAGAACACTCCTACTGTAAACTATTTAAAAATAGTCATCAAGTAAAACACCTCTGGCACTTATTTAGGAAAGACATACAGTATCATATATAGACCACAAAATAGGATACCAAGCAAAATAAATGTGTTTGTGACAGTGACTACACACTCAATTAACCACTAATCTAACGGTAATCGGTGTTCATTTAAGAACCATGATCAAATAGTTTTGTGTGTTTACTATCACAAACACTTCATGTTGCCCCTCGAGCTGTGCAGTCATTATTTTGCTCTTTTTTACTGCTGTTCGGAGACTTATTGATCACAACTTTTTAGGAATTATCAAGAACTATGCATCACTCACAAATCTTTAAATTGTTTTGACTTTACGCTTGCTGTCTTCCAACACCAGTCTGTGTTGGAAGACAGCAAGCATGCTCTGCATGTGTCATAATAAGTCAGAAAGAGAAATCTTAAGGCAGAGAAAATGAGAGATACTTTCAGTGAAATCATTCCTCTCATAAAACAAGCAGACAGCCGGCATTTCCTGTAGCCACACACACACACACACACACACACACACACACACACACACACACACACACACACACACACACACACACACATACACACAAACCAAAGCCACTCTCCATCTAGTATGATAACAAGCAGCTCTCTTTCTCTCTCTTGACCTTATAAGGAGTGTATAAACATTACAGCTAAACAAGTCAAACGTGATCAAATCACACGTAAGAATAACATCTGTATATTTTGGTAGCATGTATTACACATCAGACTGAGAACAGCTGTGCCAGAACTCCCATGAGTCTTCGAGGCCTAGTGATGAATTAGGGATTGTTACTATTAACAATACCTTCTCTGTGTTGGTGGGATTACTATTATTATTGCATAATGATTTATTGATCATTCGCTCTGCTTCAGAGACCCTTTCTGTGATTCTACTTTTTCTACTTTTACTTTAATTGTGTGTTGTCATTCAGACAAAGAAACCCAAAAGGCACTTTAATATATTCTTGAAGGAACTATCAGTCAATTTACACTTGTGTAAACTTCGTGTGTATACTTTTCTTTATTGCATTTCTTTTGCTTCATTGCTTTTGAGTTTTTCGTGCCAGACATTTTTGGAGCTGATAAATGACAATAACAAACTAGAAAGTTATATATAGGTTATATATAGTTGTTATACCATAAAGAGCAGAAAACCTGGGCAAATTCCTTAGAATTGGCTCTTGTGTTATCAAAACAAGTATGTACAAATAACCGTAGATTCTTACAATCCCTCTTTCTGTCTGTCCATCTCCAGCCGTCAGCCCATGGTGTCATAGGAGGAGGGGGGGGCAACTACCCTGCTATTGATTCCTGGAATCAGCACAGACCTGAACACACTGCGCTGTGGATCCCTACCATGGAGGTGTGTGCACACTCAGCCATGAGGAGAACTCACGAAAATGACATTACACTATATCATCCCATGTAGTGGTTCATGACAATTAAGCCACTTAACCCTTGTGTTGCCTTAGGGTCATTTTGACCCGAATCAATATTACACCCTCCCCCCGCCTTTGGATTAATTTGACCCCATTCAATGTTTAATGTCGGTGTTCTTTCGGTAGTCAACAAACAAACATAAAGTGCCTCACACTTAAACTTGGAAAACAATATTCATTCTAATAATTTTCTGGAGGTTTTAATTGCTGGCGTCAAATTGAACCCAAAGGGTAAAATATGTTAGTAAATATAAAGGTAACAGGAGGGTTAAACATTGAATCGGGTCAAAATGACCCAAAGGCAACACAAGGGTTAAGGCCTCCTTGAATGTGTCGCTGTGGGTTGACAGCTTTCTGAACGCTTCATCCAGCTTTGCAGCGAAATAAAAGTTCTGCTGTCTGGAAAATGTTTAAAACGCCAACTTGATTAATGTAAACATTGTTATTGGCCAATGACAGTTTAATGAATCACATGATTGAGGTGATTGTTCAGTTTTTAGTGTGACTAAATGTGTGTTCCACAGGACGATGGCTGTGGAGGCCAGGCTGTGATGGAGGAGAGGCTGATGATGCAGCAACAACAGATGGAGGACGACCAGCGGTGGCTGGAGCAGGAGGAGAGCTTCATGGTGATGGTAATGGTATTAATAGACTGGCGACAGCCTTCACTTCCTTATGTGGACCCATATTATGAGCAGAACATCCCCTCCTCATGAGGAGTCTGACCGAAAGATTCTGCATCTGGAGCAGCTTGACAGCTAACCAAGCGAACGTTAGCTTCCTGTCATCCTGCTCATGCTGGTGTGTTTTTATTGGTGTGCCTGTGAGAGGTTTTCACACTCAGTAAAACTTCTTTACGCATATTCTTTTTGCCAGATGAGCTGGAGAATATCATTTTTAAATCTTTGAATTGTTTCCGTTGTGCTCGATTTATCTCACCAGACACGGAAAGAACCCTGGAACGGAGCCACGTTTTTGCAAAACAAGTCTGTTTTTCTTCTCTCTTCGGGTCAGATAGTTTCTCATCTGGCCTAAAATCACAGTTAACATTTTTGAACCAGGTGTAGAGAGCTGAAAGAGAGTGAAAAACACAGAAGTGAGTGATGACCGACAGGAGAGATGTCCCTATTTATTTATTTATTGCCTCACCCAAATAACATCTCAGCAATTTAGTCCGCAAGGTTTCCTTTTCCTTGTAGTTTTCTCCGCCCTGACCTGGATGTTAACTTAATTCACCCGTTTTTCTCTGCACCCACCTTCCCAAACACGTGTGTCTCTGGCATTGAAGCAAAACAAATGTTGGTCTTATCCGACTCTTCACCACGTTGACTAATTGCGAGAGGATTCATTTTGGTATGAGGACAGTGTGGTTTATTAACTCTAAGTGGAGATCTGTGTCGCTGTAGCCTCATCATCATCACTTGGCCGGTACAGGATGATGCTTCTGTGAAACCTTCAGAGGGGCAATGCCAGAGAAGCTTATTTATTGTTTTACATTCAAGAAACTGTTGTTGCATTTATCCAGGCACTTTGTGGACTTCAAGTTCAGGTCATTGAATTATGGTGAAAAAAACATTGTGTGCTCTGTGTGCTGTGAATGTTCTCCAAGTTCTACTTAAAAGAGAGAAACGCAGAACATAGTAGAATAAATAGAAGATCCAAATACTTCTACGACTCTTAAGTACTGCCTGAATGGCTTGAAAATGCTATGAAAGTTAAATCCTATTCGTGGTATTTGCTAAATGATAAACTAAAGGAAGGATCAACAGGAGGATGAAAGAGTCAAAGCAGAATGTAATAATATGAGAGGGAAAGTAAGGCCTGAAAAGAAAGAGATGGAAGTTTGTGAGGAGGAACGAGAGTGGAGGACAGAAGGAGGGAGAAAGGAAGTGGGATTGGCAGGAGCCATGGAGAGGGTGGAACAACGAACAAGGAGTCGGCCATCAGGGAGAGAGGAAGAGGAACAGAGGGAGATGCAGAGAGATGGAAAAAGTGGGCGGGAGAGCCAGAGAGGAGAGCGAGTCGGTTGGATCTTTTCTCTGTGGCTCAGTGGAGCTTATCCTCCTCTGGAAAAAACTTCTTCTCTTTCTCTCCTTCCCTCCATTCTTGTCTGACTCAACTTTTCTGTCTTCCTCAGTTCACTTCTCTCAGTCTCATCACGTTCTTGGTTCTCTCTCTCGTTCAGTTCTTCTGGTCTCTCCGTCGCCAGTCTCGCTCTCGATGCCTTGAGAGTTTCATTGCTTGCCCTTCCCTCGTACTTTCTGTCCCCATCTCCGCCCTTCTTTCGATGGCCTCCACTCTCTGCTTTCCTCCTCCTGTCTTCTTCAGCCTCTATTCTCCCAGGATGCATCTCTTCAAGGCGTGCTTCACCAAAACGGTACTGAAACAGAGTGAGAGGGAGTTGGAGGCTTGTTGGTTTTTGGTGGGGCCAATGTGGACAGAGTTTTGTAGTGGGAAGTTATCTGTGTTTATCTGCTGCTCTTCTTCCTTGATGATGATGAAGATCTCTTTTTGAGGCACTCTAGATGGGAAAAAAGGGAAAACTATCGCAGGTCGTGGTCATTGCTGGAATTTAAAATCTGTTAAATCATTTTGTTGGTTGATTGTGCATTTTTCTGTTGAAATGTGATGTTTGGTTAGGAAGAAATAACTCGAGACGCTTTGCATTAAATCTTTTATTCCTGTAACCTGCAGGTGACTGTCCAATGTTTAATGGTTATATATATATATTTGTAATTGCTCCAAAACACATGCTTCGGTATGTTTTCCTTATATTTAAAAGTTGTCTTTCTGTCTGTTCCCTTCAGAAGGCAGAGTCCAGAAACAGCCGAGGAAGCATCGACAGAGAAGACGGGACACTACAAGCACCGGTCAGTCAGTGTGTCTGTTTGTCTGTCCCCCTGTCTGTTTGTCTGTCCCACTGTCTGTTTGTCTGTCCCACTGTCTGTTTGTCTGTCCCTCTGTCTGTTTGTCTGTCCCACTGTCTGTTTGTATGTCCCACTGTCTGTTTGTCTGTCCCACTGTCTGTTTGTATGTCCCACTGTCTGTTTGTATGTCCCACTCTCTGTTTGTATGTCCCACTGTCTGTTTGTCTGTCCCACTGTCTGTTTGTCTGTCCCACTGTCTGTTTGTATGTCCCACTGTCTGTTTGTCTGTCCCACTGTCTGTTTGTCTGTCCCTCTGTCTGTTTGTCTGTCCCACTGTCTGTTTGTATGTCCCACTGTCTGTTTGTATGTCCCACTGTCTGTTTGTCTGTCCCACTGTCTGTTTGTCTGTCCCTCTGTCTGTTTGTCTGTCCCACTGTCTGTTTGTCTGTCCCACTGTCTGTTTGTCTGTCCCACTGTCTGTTTGTATGTCCCACTCTCTGTTTGTATGTCCCTCTGTCTGTTTGTCTGTCCCACTGTCTGTTTGTCTGTCCCACTGTCTGTTTGTATGTCCCACTCTCTGTTTGTCTGTCCCACTGTCTGTTTGTCTGTCCCACTGTCTGTTTGTCTGTCCCACTGTCTGTTTGTATGTCCCACTCTCTGTTTGTCTGTCCCACTGTCTGTTTGTCTGTCCCACTGTCTGTTTGTATGTCCCACTGTCTGTTTGTCTGTCCCACTGTCTGTTTGTATGTCCCACTGTCTGTTTGTATGTCCCCCTGTCTGTTTGTATGTCCCACTGTCTGTTTGTATGTCCCCCTGTCTGTTTGTCTGTCCCCCTGTCTGTTTGTATGTCCCACTCTCTGTTTGTATGTCCCCCTGTCTGTTTGTCTGTCCCCCTGTCTGTTTGTCTGTCCCCCTGTCTGTTTGTATGTCCCCCTGTCTGTTTGTCTGTCCCACTGTCTGTTTGTATGTCCCACTGTCTGTTTGTCTGTCCCACTGTCTGTTTGTCTGTCCCACTGTCTGTTTGTCTGTCCCACTGTCTGTTTGTCTGTCCCACTGTCTGTTTGTCTGTCCCACTGTCTGTTTGTCTGTCCCACTGTCTGTTTGTCTGTCCCACTGTCTGTTTGTCTGTCCCACTGTCTGTTTGTCTGTCCCACTGTCTGTTTGTCTGTCCCACTGTCTGTTTGTATGTCCCACTGTCTGTTTGTCTGTCCCACTGTCTGTTTGTATGTCCCACTGTCTGTTTGTATGTCCCACTGTCTGTTTGTCTGTCCCACTGTCTGTTTGTATGTCCCACTGTCTGTTTGTCTGTCCCACTGTCTGTTTGTCTGTCCCCCTGTCTGTTTGTCTGTCCCACTGTCTGTTTGTATGTCCCACTGTCTGTTTGTATGTCCCACTGTCTGTTTGTCTGTCCCACTGTCTGTTTGTCTGTCCCACTGTCTGTTTGTATGTCCCACTGTCTGTTTGTCTGTCCCACTGTCTGTTTGTATGTCCCACTGTCTGTTTGTCTGTCCCACTGTCTGTTTGTCTGTCCCACTGTCTGTTTGTATGTCCCACTGTCTGTTTGTCTGTCCCACTGTCTGTTTGTATGTCCCACTGTCTGTTTGTCTGTCCCACTGTCTGTTTGTCTGTCTGTCTGTCCCACTGTCTGTTTGTCTGTCCCACTGTCTGTTTGTCTGTCCCACTGTCTGTTTGTCTGTCCCACTGTCTGTTTGTCTGTCCCACTGTCTGTTTGTATGTCCCACTGTCTGTTTGTCTGTCCCACTGTCTGTTTGTATGTCCCACTGTCTGTTTGTCTGTCCCACTGTCTGTTTGTATGTCCCACTGTCTGTTTGTATGTCCCACTGTCTGTTTGTCTGTCCCACTGTCTGTTTGTCTGTCCCACTGTCTGTTTGTCTGTCCCACTGTCTGTTTGTCTGTCCCACTGTCTGTTTGTCTGTCCCACTGTCTGTTTGTCTGTCCCACTGTCTGTTTGTCTGTCCCACTGTCTGTTTGTATGTCCCACTGTCTGTTTGTCTGTCCCACTGTCTGTTTGTCTGTCCCACTGTCTGTTTGTCTGTCCCACTGTCTGTTTGTCTGTCCCACTGTCTGTTTGTCTGTCCCACTGTCTGTTTGTATGTCCCACTGTCTGTTTGTCTGTCCCACTGTCTGTTTGTATGTCCCACTGTCTGTTTGTCTGTCCCACTGTCTGTTTGTCTGTCCCCTGTCTGTTTGTCTGTCCCACTGTCTGTTTGTCTGTCCCACTGTCTGTTTGTCTGTCCCACTGTCTGTTTGTCTGTCCCACTGTCTGTTTGTCTGTCCCACTGTCTGTTTGTCTGTCCCACTGTCTGTTTGTATGTCCCACTGTCTGTTTGTCTGTCCCACTGTCTGTTTGTCTGTCCCACTGTCTGTTTGTATGTCCCACTGTCTGTTTGTCTGTCCCACTGTCTGTTTGTATGTCCCACTGTCTGTTTGTCTGTCCCACTGTCTGTTTGTCTGTCCCACTGTCTGTCTGTCCCCCTGTCTGTTTGTCTGTCCCACTGTCTGTTTGTCTGTCCCCCTGTCTGTTTGTCTGTCCCACTGTCTGTTTGTCTGTCCCACTGTCTGTTTGTCTGTCCCACTGTCTGTTTGTCTGTCCCACTGTCTGTTTGTCTGTCCCACTGTCTGTTTGTCTGTCCCACTGTCTGTTTGTCTGTCCCACTGTCTGTTTGTCTGTCCCACTGTCTGTTTGTATGTCCCACTGTCTGTCTGTCTGTCTGTCCCTCTGTCTGTTTGTATGTCCCACTGTCTGTTTGTCTGTCCCCCTGTCTGTTTGTCTGTCCCACTGTCTGTTTGTATGTCCCACTGTCTGTTTGTCTGTCCCACTGTCTGTTTGTCTGTCCCACTGTCTGTTTGTCTGTCCCACTGTCTGTTTGTTGTCCCACTGTCTGTTTGTATGTCCCCTGTCTGTTTGTATGTCCCACTGTCTGTTTGTATGTCCCACTGTCTGTTTGTCTGTCCCACTGTCTGTTTGTCTGTCCCACTGTCTGTTTGTCTGTCCCACTGTCTGTTTGTCTGTCCCACTGTCTGTTTGTCTGTCCCACTGTCTGTTTGTCTGTCCCACTGTCTGTTTGTCTGTCCCACTGTCTGTTTGTCTGTCCCACTGTCTGTTTGTCTGTCCCACTGTCTGTTTGTCTGTCCCACTGTCTGTTTGTCTGTCCCCCTGTCTGTTTGTCTGTCCCACTGTCTGTTTGTCTGTCCCACTGTCTGTTTGTCTGTCCCACTGTCTGTTTGTATGTCCCACTGTCTGTTTGTCTGTCCCACTGTCTGTTTGTCTGTCCCACTGTCTGTTTGTCTGTCCCACTGTCTGTTTGTCTGTCCCCCTGTCTGTTTGTCTGTCCCACTGTCTGTTTGTCTGTCCCCCTGTCTGTTTGTCTGTCCCACTGTCTGTTTGTCTGTCCCCCTGTCTGTTTGTCTGTCCCACTGTCTGTCTGTCTGTCCCACTGTCTGTTTGTATGTCCCACTGTCTGTCTGTCTGTCCCACTGTCTGTTTGTCTGTCCCACTGTCTGTTTGTCTGTCCCCCTGTCTGTTTGTCTGTCCCACTGTCTGTTTGTCTGTCCCCCTGTCTGTTTGTATGTCCCCCTGTCTGTTTGTCTGTCCCACTGTCTGTTTGTATGTCCCCCTGTCTGTTTGTCTGTCCCCCTGTCTGTTTGTATGTCCCACTGTCTGTTTGTCTGTCCCACTGTCTGTTTGTATGTCCCACTGTCTGTTTGTATGTCCCACTGTCTGTTTGTATGTCCCACTGTCTGTTTGTCTGTCCCACTGTCTGTTTGTCTGTCCCACTGTCTGTTTGTCTGTCCCACTGTCTGTTTGTCTGTCTGTCTGTCCCCCTGTCTGTTTGTCTGTCCCACTGTCTGTTTGTCTGTCCCACTGTCTGTTTGTCTGTCCCACTGTCTGTTTGTATGTCCCACTGTCTGTTTGTCTGTCCCACTGTCTGTTTGTCTGTCCCACTGTCTGTTTGTTGTCTGTCCACTGTCTGTTTGTCTGTCCCACTGTCTGTTTGTCTGTCCCACTGTCTGTTTGTCTGTCCCACTGTCTGTTTGTATGTCCCACTGTCTGTTTGTCTGTCCCACTGTCTGTTTGTCTGTCCCACTGTCTGTTTGTATGTCCCACTGTCTGTTTGTCTGTCCCACTGCCTGTTGTTGTCCCACTGTCTGTTGTCTGTCCCACTGTCTGTTTGTCTGTCCCACTGTCTGTTTGTCTGTCCCACTGTCTGTTTGTTCCACTGTCTGTTTGTCTGTCCCCTGTCTGTTTGTCTGTCCCACTGTCTGTTGTCTGTCCCACTGTCTGTTTGTATGTCCCACTGTCTGTCCCACTGTCTGTTTGTTGTCCCTCTGTCTGTTTGTCTGTCCCACTGTCTGTTTGTATGTCCCACTGTCTGTTTGTCTGTCCCACTGTCTGTTTGTCTGTCCCACTGTCTGTTTGTATGTCCCACTGTCTGTTTGTCTGTCCCACTGTCTGTTTGTCTGTCCCACTGTCTGTTTGTCTGTCCCACTGTCTGTTTGTCTGTCCCACTGTCTGTTTGTCTGTCCCACTGTCTGTTTGTATGTCCCACTGTCTGTTTGTCTGTCCCACTGTCTGTTTGTATGTCCCACTGTCTGTTTGTCTGTCCCACTGTCTGTTTGTCTGTCCCACTGTCTGTTTGTCTGTCCCACTGTCTGTTTGTATGTCCCACTGTCTGTTTGTCTGTCCCACTGTCTGTTTGTATGTCCCACTGTCTGTTTGTCTGTCCCACTGTCTGTTTGTCTGTCCCACTGTCTGTTTGTCTGTCCCACTGTCTGTTTGTCTGTCCCACTGTCTGTTTGTCTGTCCCACTGTCTGTTTGTCTGTCCCACTGTCTGTTTGTCTGTCCCACTGTCTGTTTGTCTGTCCCACTGTCTGTTTGTATGTCCCACTGTCTGTTTGTCTGTCCCACTGTCTGTTTGTATGTCCCACTGTCTGTTTGTCTGTCCCACTGTCTGTTTGTATGTCCCACTGTCTGTTTGTCTGTCCCTCTGTCTGTTTGTCTGTCCCACTGTCTGTTTGTATGTCCCACTGTCTGTTTGTATGTCCCACTGTCTGTCTGTCTGTCCCACTGTCTGTTTGTCTGTCCCACTGTCTGTTTGTATGTCCCACTGTCTGTTTGTATGTCCCACTGTCTGTCTGTCTGTCCCACTGTCTGTTTGTATGTCCCACTGTCTGTTTGTCTGTCCCACTGTCTGTTTGTCTGTCCCACTGTCTGTTTGTCTGTCCCACTGTCTGTTTGTATGTCCCACTGTCTGTTTGTCTGTCCCACTGTCTGTTTGTCTGTCCCACTGTCTGTTTGTATGTCCCACTGTCTGTTTGTCTGTCCCACTGTCTGTTTGTCTGTCCCACTGTCTGTTTGTCTGTCCCACTGTCTGTGTGTCTGTCCCACTGTCTGTTTGTATGTCCCACTGTCTGTTTGTCTGTCCCACTGTCTGTTTGTATGTCCCACTGTCTGTTTGTATGTCCCACTGTCTGTTTGTATGTCCCACTGTCTGTTTGTATGTCCCACTGTCTGTTTGTCTGTCCCACTGTCTGTTTGTATGTCCCACTGTCTGTTTGTCTGTCCCACTGTCTGTTTGTATGTCCCACTGTCTGTTTGTATGTCCCACTGTCTGTTTGTCTGTCCCACTGTCTGTTTGTCTGTCCCACTGTCTGTTTGTATGTCCCACTGTCTGTTTGTCTGTCCCACTGTCTGTTTGTCGACACTTTTATTGGAAATGAGCTGCTAACCTCTCTCCACACACACACTGATGGAGAGAAGAAAGCTGAAAAGTGACAAAGCAAGGGATGAGAAGGAGAAAAGGAGAAGAAAAGTATCAGAAAGATAGAAAATGAAATGGTGAGGGAGGCTGAGGGGCCGACAGAGGAAATACAGAGGCCGGGAGGAGTGGAGAAAGTATTTCTGTCGGTTTGCCAGGGAGGTGCTGCCGACACACCAACTGCATGACCACAGAGGGCTCATGGGAATTCTAATCCCAGAGGCACTGCACAGTCCCATTTTACTGTAAATGTGTGAGTTATGACATCATAAAGCTATTCTCATATGACCTTATCACCTCCCCACTGCATCAACGAGTCGGGACATCGCTGGTGGGAATTCTCAATATGCAACAAGACTGTGAATGTGCTATATTTACTGATGTTTACTTTGTGAGATCAGTATTAAATGATCATTTTCATTTATACTGTATATATATATATAAGATTATAGACAATTTAAAGTTGACCCTGTGTATCCGTGTGTGTGATTTTCTCTGCACAGGGTGGAAACCAACATATTTACCAGCCTGTAGGGAAACCAGGTGAGTGAACACAGACAAACATACTAAAAAAACTCAAGTATTAGCAGCAATATGTATTTAACATATAATTTTTTTTTACGGATTTGCCTTTAATGTCCTGTAGCTACTGTGTTATATTATTGATGTATTATTATTGCATGAAGATCTACCTAAACCTGCTGCAACAGTTGACTGATGCTTACAACTTATCTCAATCCTGATTTTATATATTTACGTGTTTATGAAATAATAGTAAAAGTGCCGTAAACTCTATAGTGTACAGTACATGAAGTATCTCTGAGCAGACTCCATACTACACACACATCATACCTTCATACTCCTCTTTTTAAGAACATGTGGCTCCTCCGAAGAAACCGCCCCGCCCGGGAGCTCCTGGTCACCTAGGCAACCTGGCAAGTCTTTGCCCTATTGACAGCTACAACGAGGGGGTGAAGGTATATTAATACACACAACAACAACAACAACAACAAACACAATGATAGCTTTAAACAAAGAATCTCCTACAAATTAGAAATGAGCAGATGTAGCTGATAAGGATCTTTCCTGTGAACACGATTATTTCTCGCTGCTCTTGTTTAGCCTCTTTCCCATCCCAGCATATTGTATTGGAGGTGACGTCACGATTTGGCATTTTGCTGATGGGTTGCATGCTGTGCCTCGCCTCGCCGGTGGTTGGCTTGGGCCTAATGTTCTGTCCCTCTTCTCTCCCCCTTCACTCTTCCTCCCCCTCTCTCATTAACCTCCATCCATATCTTCCCCTTTTACTTCCTGCCATCTTCTCATCCCTCATTTGGCTTTTCTGACCTTGTACTCTGCATCCATCAATCTGTCAAACCCTTGCCCCTCTCATCACACCCTGCTGCACACCCCAACCCCCTTCAATCTCCTCCCTGTCACATCCACATCCACCCAACCACACCTCCCTCCCATCTCCTCAACCTCCCCATAGCCGTGGAGGGTAAGCTGATCTTTGTGTTTGTCCGTCATCGCTGTAGTTGGATGATAGTTCCTAGTATGTTCATGTATAGAGAAGCTTCATGAAGCTTTCTGAGTTGTGGTTAAAAAGGTTATTTTCTTTACCAGAGGCAAAACAAAATATCACCGTTGGCACGGAAGTTAATTTTTGACCTGGCGACCGTGTTTGTGACACAATAATCTCATCTGGGGGTTTCGCATTCATCTCGTGGTCATCGGCGAAGATGGTGGAGACTGTGAGACGCGGTTGAAGCTCCAGCAGGATTATTTTGTCGCAGATGAAACATTGTTAGCTTGTCCCACCATATATTCAAGACAATATATACTCCTAATACGGTGTTAATAAATTGTAGCAGCAGTGCTGTGAATTATATCCCTGGTAAAGAAAAATAAAATGCAAAATTAATAGTAGTGCTTTTGTTAGAGCAATAGAAGCAATGTAGCCTGATCACTGGATGTCTTCCACGGCGTCTTTAGATGATAATATAGTGAAATTAATGTTGTTAAACTTGCTCAATTTGAAATTCCGAGCATCTCTGGAGCCTCCACACTGACACTGAGATGGCAGCTAAACGACAGAGCAAACTGTTAATAACCTGGGGGGGGGGGGGGGGCTAGGCCTCGAATATACGTTGGACGCCTGGACATGAGCTAGCATGGGATTGTGGCAAGGAAGCCTCTTGATCTATATTACTCTGCGTGGGATTCTCTTTGTAGTTGGAACATGTTGGATGTGCACAGACGGCCGCACAGAATCCAGATGCTGTGATTCCCCTTCGGCCATGCTTTATTAATGCTCCGAATGCCGTATAAAGAACTTGTAAAGTAGGTCCAATTATCAACTGGTGAAATAAATCTACATTCATTTGACGTCCTGTTATCTTCACGGGAGAAGCTGCGTTTTAGCTGTTTGGCCATAACTCAAGGACATAAACCTCTTTCTCATTCACGAGCCTAATTGATTTCACAAAAAATCATAATTCATTCATTTAAATCGAGCTCTCTTCTGGGGCATTTGCTTTTTTTTCTCTTGCTTTTTTTCTCAAAGAAGAAGGGATCACTTCACACAGCAGCTCATTATCTTATCCATTAATTAAAATTAAAGTAAAGGTACAGTTAGCAGACCAGAGGAAGAGAGAGAAAAGAAGAAAAAAGAAGAAACTCTTCACATTCAGCAGGTATAAAGAGTTCATTGGTTCACCTCTGCGACCCTTTGACGTGACACTAACTCATATGTTGTAACCTCTAACGTGGACCGGTCACTAGAAAGCTGTCCCTGTCTGTCCGTCACCGCACTGTACTAACAGCTCTCCACTCCTGTCACAGGAGAAAACTCACACTAGCTCGTATGTTGGTAGAAATGCATGTAGACAGAAATAACATCTGACTGAGCGAGAGTGAGTGAATCTAGTCCAACGCTGCCCCCTAGTGGGGACTCGCATTATAATTTCTAAAAGGAAATCTTGTGTGAAATGTATGTTCTCGTGACTCGTTGTAACGCTCATGCTTCCCTTGGTGGTGCAGCTGCAGCCTCAGGAGATCAGCCCGCCCCCCACGGCCAACCTGGACCGCTCCAACGACAAAGTGTACGAGAACGTGACGGGATTGGTCAAAGCCGTGATCGAGATGTCCAACCGGATCCAGCCTGCAGCCCCGGAGGAGTACGTCCCCATGGTCAAGGTAGGGTCAACGACCACTTCCAGACGGCACAGCTCGGCTTCTCATGAAAGATTCATCATCGACACGTTTAAATGTGCTTATTAACTGAAGACTGACGTAACAATCTGTGTGTGTGTGTGTGTGTGTGTGTGTGTGTGTGTGTGTAGGAGGTCGGTCTTGCACTGAGGACTCTGCTAGCGACTGTGGACGAGACGCTTCCTGTTCTGCCAGCTAGCACACACAGAGAGGTGAGCACGCACACACGGCACGCGCGCACGCACAGTTAAACATTTGTTATAATAGAACTGTACTGTAACTAGTGGGTTGAATGTGAGTCAAATCACTGAAAAACAATCTTGCTCATGATGATATATTATTTTTCTGTCGTTGGAAGTTTATTAAAAACAAATAGCTTCATCCATGCAAACTTGTAGACACGAGCTATAAACCATAAGCTTTAACACATTGTGGCTTTCTTTCACTCAGGCCAGCTGTTGTATTGAGAAGTGAATGATGTCATTTGACGCCCTGCATGTTCACGACAAGAAAAACAAACATTGTTATCAGAGCAGAACTATTCCACAGGGACTAAAAGGACGGCCGAGTCATTATGGTTATCGTTCTGTTTGCCTCATCACAGATCGAGATGGCCCAAAAGCTGTTGAATTCAGATCTGGCCGAGTTAATAGCAAAGATGAAACTGGCCCAGCAGTACGTCATGACGAGGTAGGCGCCAATATGACGGATACGCTTCACTGCGAGGATTCTCCGCCGCGGTGTTGGTGACGGTTTTCTTTGTTCTCGGCAGTTTACAAAAGGACTACAAGAAGCAGATGTTGATGGCGGCTCACGCCCTCGCAGTCGACGCCAAGAACCTGCTGGATGTCATCGACCAATCGCGACTCAAGATGATCCGCCCGCATTAGTGTCGCCGTGGAGCGTGTGCAGTAGCTCGTAGCCAATCAGAAGAGAAGAGGACTCGCGGATCAGTGACGGACAGACGGACGAGCACGTGAGCTGATGGACAGCGGACTGAAACAATGAGCCCCTCCTCTCCTCCAGACATTCATCGTTTCTTTGTTGCTCCGGCGACGGTCATGTTTTGATCAATATTGTGATGCTTTGTACTTCTGTCGCATCATTTGCTTTTGTATCTCGAGAAAAACGCTTTTGTCCTCCATCCCGTATCCTCAAAGATGAGGTTATTTCCTCTTTCTTTTTTTTCTTCTTTTTTTCTCATTCGTCACTACTTTTTAAACTTTGAAGAAAGTGAATCACACGAAGGTTTCGGAGGCTCGAAGGACTGCGGAGATATTTTGGTGTTTGGACGCATCGAAATGTGCCACTTACACCCGACTGACAGTCGTAAGCAGGAAGTAACAACTGGAACTGAAGAGCCAGGATGAGGAGGAGGAGGATAATGAAGATGATATGATAACGTTGCTGTTTAAACATGCTTTTATATCATTATTAATTATTACTATTACTATTTTCAGCCTTGACTCTTACAGTACGTCTGTGTCCGGTCTTCTTCTTGAAAATTCAATGGGCAAAAATAAGTGATTGATAGCTGCTCATAAATAGTTTCATCTCTTGTTTCTCCTTCTCTCTAGACCTCGATCTCAGGCACCGAGAGATGAAATGAAATGAAATATGAAATCTGTATTTTGAAGAACAAAGTAAATGTCACAGGCCACTTTTTAAGTTAACTCGCATAGTAAATATACATAGAGGCTATATTTTTAACATGTTCCTGAGGTATGAATTGTTCGTGAAGAAGGGAGAAGGATGAACAGAGGGGGGGAAGGGCGTGTTTCAGTTACAATGGTGGTCCTAATTATGTACAGGAGGTGCCAAATGTTCTGCAATGACACACAAAAAAGGATTATTTCACTCAAATTATGGTTTTATTCAATAATTCCCCATGTTTAGCAGCAGCTCACCTGTCATTGCTGCAGACGGTTCGACAAACATGTCAAACGCACGGCTTCTTTATTGCTCGTGTTGAGCATTGAAGCCAAATGCTGATGTTGCATCAGTGACGCCGTCGTCGTGGGTTACTCCTGTCCTCTGACTCGTCACATGACGCAGGGCAAGCTCTCAGCGACGCCCTCGTTGGCAAATTTCCCTCACTTTCAGGAATTGGATTTTCAGGGACATTGAAATACTTTTGGGGGGTAAAAAGCGAAAGTAATATTGAGAGGAGGGGTTGGTGGCCTCGATGGAGCACAGGTTCATCGGGTCCATCGTGTGAAGTGTTCATCCCCAACATGATTTGCTTTTATCAGTCCTTCTACCTCCCTCCACTGGAGTTATTTATACTTTCATTCCCCTTCTGCTCTGCCACCCCCACTCCTGTTCTCCCTGTTACCTCCCTCCTTCAGCCTCATATTGCTCTCCTCCCTCTGATTCTCTCCATTCCCTCTCTCCTGAGGTGAGCAACATTCTCAGGAAGGAGTCACATGTACAGTTGCTGAACCAAGCAAATAAAAACACTGTTATCATTGAGAGAGCGTGTGTGGGTGTGTGTCAAAACAAATAATACTTTGTAGGGTACATTTTATATAAATAAAGAAGGCAGGACCAACAGTGCTCAATAAGCACAGTAGGAGAAAGACATGCTCAAGCCCGTGGACGAAGACGATGATGAAGACGATGCTGCTCGAGTTCACAACTTGTGGAAGGACCCAAACGGCACGCTGCAGCCACCGAGGGAGATCCCTTATCTCACCGTATGTAAAGCACCGCCGCAAGTTGTTCATCATCGGCTCCTCTTTAAACACCGGCCCGGAGAAAGTGCAAGAGAGGCTAAAACTCTGGCCCTCTGACGGGCAGGGAGACTCCCAGCCGGCCGGTTTCACCCGGCCGCCGGTTCAGAACCTGAAAATAGTTCAAAACATCAACGAGAAGACGCGGACAAAATGTCTTTGCTGCAGCGAGTTATGAGACTGATGGCTCTCTCCTCCACTTCTTCGGTCAGCAATGGAGTACGTCTCCATTGCTCCACTAAAGGTTTTAAAGGTGGTCTGACAAACTCCAAACTGGGATCTTCTTGGGGTTCTTCAGTGCAGGACAGCGTAGTGGGGCTTCTCACTGGGTCGAGCTGGTCCGCCTCTGACCGCTGTGCAGCTGTCCCCAACAGTCCTTTTGGCTGAGGATGGTTCCTAACAGGGAAATGACCCGGAAGTATCGACGTGGCCTCCATGGTGAGAGCTGTTCATAAAGATGTTAATACGAGCTGCTTCAGTGCTTCCTTTCTTTGCTCCTTTTAGGAAAGGAAACACCGGATCAGAGGAAAGAAGATGATGCCACTAGCACCATTTAAAGTGACGCACCATTGAGCCGTTGATTAAAAACAAACTGCATGTTTAACATTTATTTGCACAGTTAGAAACTAATGATTTATGTTGATGAATATAAATAGGCCGTGTCGAACCTTTCGTTTAATTTTCTATGTATTTATTTCATTTGAACGTCGCATCATAACTATGTAGTTTAGTGAAAGATGAATACTGAATGGTTTTCTTTTCATAACTGCATGAATCCTCCTTCACATCACTAAAGGACAAGTATGTAAGGCATGTATATGTATTTAACGTTGTATGTCGCATTACTCTGTTTTTGTGTCATACATGCATTGTACTAACCAGTGGTGGGCCGTAGGAAGGGGTTCGTTCGCCACTTTCAAAGTTCCAACTAGGAGCGCTACCGACGGCTCAGGCTCCGAGAAGCTCTGCACAGTGTGTGGGCGAGTGAACAGCGGAATATTCTACATGTTTCAGACGTTGACCGGGTGGAAGAGGCTTTTCAAAGAGTTTGAGCGGTACTCCAACCACAAAAGACCCGACTGCAAAAGAATAGACCTGCAACCCATTTGCAAACAAACCCACCCGGTGAATCGAGCCCGTCCGAGCTAGAAGAAAATGTGTTCCAGATGCAAATGACGGTGGCCTTAAGGGACATTTCACACAACAACTCTGCCGGTGTTCTAATGGCAGCGACCAGAACTCGGTTAGGAGCAGCGGACCAATCACACGTCTGTGTCGCCGTCTCCATGAGCGGCTCGTTGCAGGTAAACAAGCGCACGGCTCACACTAATTCGGCGTAATGATGAGTTGTAGTTTTTGCACATTATGCCCTTCGTATAATTGTATGACGTCATATTTATTACGTCATTTATATTGCCGGTCCGTGGCTCAAAAAAGGTTGGGGACCGCTGGTTTATGGTATACTTTATGCTTTGGAATTAGCATTGTATGTTTAAATACTAAATGTTCTCACTTTTTCATGTATACACTGAGATTTCACAAATTGTTTGATCATGAAAACTTGGTTTAAAGTCATGGAAAAGTCATAGAAATCCATTGGTATGACAAAATGATTTGACTTTTTTTTTTTTATGTGTTAATTTGCGAAACATTATGTGCAATTCATGGCACAATTCCAACTGAATCAGTTATTTGTCTCTCACCATTGATAATTTTTTTAAGTGGTCCAACAGAATGGGAGGGTCTATTTGAACAGTGATGCAACACTTAGCTTGAGCAAAAAGTTTATTAACAACAAAGTCAGTTACTACAAATCTGAACTGAAAACAGTGATTCGAAGCAGGAAAGTGATTTTCACCAAAGTTGCATTTAGGTTGATTTTTGTAAAAAATGTTGGCCTGTTTGTAGAGTGAGATGGCAGCTGGGAGGAAGGAGCTCCTGGAGAGGATCTGGATCCGTCGATAAACTGAAAGTGCTCGACCGGGAGGACCCTGTTCTCCACCACCATGCACCTAATGGTTCCCAGTTATGAGGTGCCCTTGTCATTTCATAATTTCCTTTTTGATATGTGATATCTCGAATGTTTCATTGATCTCTTCAGGCCAACAGAAATGTTTCATTGATCTCTTCAGGCCAACAGTACCTGACAATACTCTCTGAGCCGGACCTGTTTGTTGCAAAGTAAAAACACAAATGTACCTTTGTAGTTATTTTCAATAGGGTTCTTTATTTTGTTATCGTCGGTGCCTCTTCAGTGTTGGCAAGTTCTCTATGGTCATTTTGAAATAAGCACCCGCAGTGTTATACAAATGATGATAATGATATTAATTAATTAAATTCCCTGTTTCCCCCCTTATATTACAGGCATGTTTTGTTCCCTTGCACCTACATCTGTCTATAATGATGCATAAATTACTTTATGTTCTGGTACGCGATCAGTAAAGATAACAATTGTTTATGAGTATATTTGAATAAAATTGGGAACAATCATACTGCACGTTGCTGGCCGTTTCTCCATTTCATTTATATCAACAGTATATAATAATGAACAGTAATAACAATAAGGCCTTTGAGTCAAATGGAAATCAAAAAGGGAGAATATTTATATATAAAGTGTTATACATTGTCAGATATCAACGATCAGAAAAATTATACAATATAAAGAGACATATTGAGAAGGTTTGTTGAACATGTATATAATTGTGCTACTCAGTAAATAAACAGTAACAATATTGTACATACATGAACATGAACATACAGGATTTTATGCGACAAATGACATTTGAAAGCTTTTAGATGATTATTTCTCGCTCAGCCTGAAGCGTCAGTCTCCTCCTTGATTTCTTGTCGGCAGATGATGCAAACAGCGGATGACAACTTCCTGTCTGGATGACAGCTTCCTGTGTGTGTGTGTGTGAGGAGCTTCCCGAACCCGTCACAGAAGAAGCCGATGGAAACAAACTCCGTCCTCTGTGCTGGTGGGGACGGGACCCTCCTCGTCCTCCTGGCTGGCGGGTGGTGTCGGGGTGGGGGGGCAGCTCGGACCTTATTCACTGGGTCTTGGACTCTCTGGGGTGCTGAGAGGGGTTCAGAGGTCTGCTGGGGGTCTGGGCATCGGGATGGTTGACGCCCACCCTCAGCTTCCCCAAGAGCGAGACAAAAGCCCAGTGGAGTCCTGCCTGTGAGACACAAACACAAGAGATGAATACTTTTGAACTCAACGACACATTGTTGTGTTGAATCTGGCCTCCATTGATGGAATCGTACTACTTCTGTAGTCTTGGAAAGGGATTACTTACTCAGCCCACTGAAAGAAAGACCACCGCCGCTGTGGTCCGTCATCTGGTCCTCATCTGGTCCTCTGGTCCTCCATCCTCCTCATCTAGTCATCTGGTCCTTAACCTGGGTAAAAGAGACTTGGAGACTTTTCTTAACGTTAGTAGTTTTTATCACACATCTGTCTGGTTCAGCCACCTTCACCTAACTCTAAAAATAACCAGAGAGAGTCAAATGAACGCCGGGAACATATCTGATTTATTGCAGAGAATACAAACAGCTCATACTGCAGTCGCACAGAGACCCGACAGCCCGGCACCCCAAACTCTTGCAACACCCCCCACAAAAGCCCCAGAGGAACCCAGGAGAAAGCCTTGTCCAAGTCCACAAAACACATGTGGACTGGTTGGGCAAACTCCCAGGACCCCTCCAGCAGTCTTGCGAGGGTAAAGAGCTGGTCCACTGTTTCACAACCGGGACGGAATCCGCACTGCTCCTCTTGAACCACGAGGACCGCAACCCACAAGGAGACGACGGTCCGTGTACGTAATGTTAGTTTGTTTTTTCGTTTAATTCCAAATACGGAATACGGAAATCACGTGGTTTTTTCGTTTTCCGTTTGAAACCAAAAACGGAATACCACCTCCGTATTTCGTTTCTGCCGTCTGAAACCAAAAACGACAGAACGGAAGTGCTTAAAATGAAAGTCAAAATAAAAGCCAGTGATACATATTCGTATTAACCTTAGAAGAATATTAATTAATCAATATAAAGAATAAATAATTAAACAGGGATATTTTAACGATGCAAACACATAGCAGGGTAACGTTAGAAGAATACTAATTAGTCAATATAAAGAATAAATAATTAAACCTGGATATGTTAGCGACAGTGGTGACGACGGGAAGTTTAATCTTCATGTACACAGCAAGAATCACCTTCTCACTTAATCGTTGCATTGTTTGACGCAACACAGTTCCTAATATAGATTAATCAAAGTAATGTTTCTGTGCAGAGTTGTTGCTGTTATTATATTTATATTTCCACCGCAGAGTAAACAGTTCACCTTTATACCGCTAGATGGCAGAATACCTGTTATTGATACATATGTATTTAATGCCGTTTATTTCCTCTGATATTTATGTTCATGGTTAATTTCCAGCATAGTTGTAAACATCATGTATTTACTTGTTTTATTTGGGTCATTTTGGAACTAAACATTCCTACATGGAAGAGTGAGGATATGATGACCACGAGGCAATACATATTGACAATTGAAAAATAAAGAGACAGTAGTTGATTTTTTCTTATTAAGCAGCCTTCAGTTAGCACCCAGTCACAGCACCACCTGTGCTTCACCTGTAACCTTCATTACATCATCATTACATCAACGGTTAATGGGGACAAGTTTTTTGTTTTATGTTTATATGTATGTGTGTGTATGTATAGTGTGTGTGTGTGCGTAGATGTATATATGTATATATGTGTGTATATGTATGTATATATATGTGTATGTATACGTATGTATGTGTGTATATATATATGTATATATGATTCTTTGAAATACGTTTTTTCGAGAAATCATAGGTTAGGGCACTTATAAGCTCGTTAGCTTCAGCCTCGACCCTTTCGGTCAGCCACTTTCTTCTTTTGTTGAATTATGATTGTTGTATATTTTGCTGATCGAAATAAACTAAATCATCATCAACATGTAACCTGTTCTGTTGTGACTCTGCTGTCAGTGTCTCTACTCCTCTGACTACATCACATCATCATCATGTAGTACGTTGGTCTCCAGAAGGATGGAGCTCTGTGTTGTGTGTGAACATGTTTTGAGGAGTTGACTCCATGAGTTATTGTATCAGACTGAAACATGGAGAGCACAGCTCCTCACATCTCTAAGATGTCTCACATAGTTTATAGTCGTGATTGTTAGGCGTTGTTGTTTAGCCGTATGGCTATATCTCTGCATGTACATTTAGATAAGCCATATTCAGCTCAGAGCCTTCTTTAGTTTAGAGCAACAGGTCATGACCTTGTTTAGCTCAGAGCAACAGCATGTACATTTAGATAAGCCATATTCATTGTATTTGTACACACTTAAAGCTGATTCTGGTGGGGGGGCTTTATGAGTCCTTATACGCCGAAGATCGGAAAGCTACAAACAAATACTTGGAGAGTATTATGGTTCACTAGTTTGGGGTCTCCAAACTAGTTAACCATAATATCCTTTTCTCTTCTTTTTTCCCCTAACATGTAATATTTCTCCAGAGCAGTTGGGCCAACGCCCCTTGCTCTTTCACACCTCAGTGGAGTGGAATTTGATGTGGTGCTTATTTAGCTTCCAAGTCAATTAAGTAGTAATGGAAAAGCTAAGTTTGGTAGTGTAGCACATGCACTGCAAACACATGTTCATAAGAGTAACCACAAATATCACCCATACCTGATGTGATTGATCTTGTTCTGACCAATACATTCAATAACACTGCAGTTGAGGAGAAATTGTCAACGCTGATGTTTTTGTGTGTGTCTAAGTTGTTATTGTCTGTGCTTTTTAATTGGTTCAACTGACGGGATGTTTTTTTCTTTTCTTCAAATGTTGGGGGTTTAAAGGGAGAAATATGTTCTTTTTGAATAAACACTTATGTCTTCAAAGTCTGGCACGAATTTCATTTTTAATCTGTAATGGGAAAGGCTGGACCTGTAACACCAACTATTGATAGTGACACGGTGTTGACCCCCTGCCAGTGTGAGTAAGGCACTGGAAGATGGCTTGTTCAGTGACCTCTGACCTAGGTAACAAACGTACACCCCAAAATATACACACACAAGACGGTTGCAGCCGGTTTAGGGCGGTGAAGCCATGATAACTTCATACATTAGCCACCATTGTATCACTTGTTTCAGGCTCATAAGTCGGTCTCCCCGACAGCCGGATGTCACAGATTTGGACCCAGTGTGAAGATTTCCCACTGGAGGAGGACCCCGATGTGGTTGGGAACCTCGCTTGTTTATGAAGGGCAGCTTAAGGACCCTGACACCCTCAGTTTGGATGTCAATCTGACACCTATTGCTTCACTAAGAACACAGCTGATGTCTGAGCACTACAATCAAACAGCAGGAACAAACATCAATGATAAACAATCTGAGCCAACCTATAAATCACATAATACTAAACACCATTTTGACCTGAGCCTGTAGCAGGTATAAAGCTTCAGTGAAGCTCAGTCAGGACGGTTCATTCATCTGACATTCACTTTTCATTTGGAACAGCTCTTGGAAGGCAAAACTTTGATGATGTAAATCATGCGAGCAGATTAACTGCAGATGGAAGAATCAGAGGAATTGAGATCCAGCAATACAATTCAAATACAGGAATGTAATCCTAATGCAATGCTACCACTAATTCTGAAGGCTTCCTCTTTTAGGGGAGTAGTTAACTTGTGCTTGACATAAAGAATTAGAAAATAGCAAAGATTGTCTTACTTTATATATCTAGAAGTGTGCAGATGTCATTGGATCAGAAATAAGTACATGTGAGGTGTTGCTCTGAGCTAAACCTGTTGCTATTAGCTAAACAAGATCATGACCTGTTGCTCTAAACTAAAGAAGGCTCTGAGCTGAATATGGCTTATCTAAATGTACATGCAGAGATATAGCCATACGGCTAAACACAGGCAACAACGCCTAACAATCACGACTATAAACTGTGAGACATCTTAGAGATGTGAGGAGCTTTGCTCTCCATGTTTCAGTCTGATACAATAACTCATGGAGTCAACTCCTCAAAACATGTTCACACACAACACAGAGCTCCATCCTTCTGGAAACCAAAGTACTACATGATGATGATGTGATGCAGTCAGAGGGCTAAGACAGCAGAGTCACAACAGAACAGGTTACATGTTGATGATGATTTAGTTTATTTCAATCAGCAAAATATACAACAATCATAATTCAACAAAAGAAGAAAGTGGCTGACCGAAAGGGTCGAGGCTGAAGCTAACGAGCTTATAAGTGCCCTAACCTATGATTTCTCGAAAAAACGTATTTCAAAGAATCATATATACGTGTATATATTAGTGCTGTGAAAAATAACGCGTTAACACGTTATGATTAAATTACAGGATTAATTAGGTAATTTTTTTTACCGCATGTGCAGAATGAGCTTCCAATCCGTCTGTTGTTGGTCGTCTCTCCAGCAGCATGTCATTCTGTCTCTAGTGTCGCGTCAACACGACTCAGATCCCCGTCTCGCGCGCCGCAGAGCTCGGATGCCGGCGCACATCGGGACGAAAAAATGTTAATAGTTTCACAGCCCTAATATATAGGCTGTGAAACGAGTAAAAATTTTAATCAGGTTAATCACAGGTCTGTGGATTAATCATGATTAATCACATATATACATTTATACACAGGGGTACACATAACTTGCTCACCAGTGCGCGCGCCGGCATCCGAGCTCTGCGGCGCGCGAGACGGAGATCGGAGTCGTGTTAACGCGACACTAGAGACAGAATGACACGCTGCTGGAGAGACGACCAACAACAGACGGATTGGAAGCTCATTCTGCGCATGCGTTAAATGCGGTAAAAAAACATAACTAATTAATCCTGTAATTTAATTAACACGTTATTTTTCACAGCACTAATATATATATACATATATATACACACATACATACGTATACATATATATACAAACACATATATATACATAAACACACACACATATAAACATAAAACAAAAAACTTGTCCCCATTAACCATTGATGTAATGATGATGTAATGAAGGTTACAGGTGAAGCACAGGTGGTGCTGTGACTGGGTGCTAACTGAAGGCTGCTTAATAAGAAAAAATCAACTACTGTCTCTTTATTTTTCAATTGTCAATATGTATTGCCTCGTGGTCATCATATCCTCACTCTTCCATGTAGGAATGTTTAGTTCCAAAATGACCCAAATAAAACAAGTAAATACATGATGTTTACAACTATGCTGGAAATTAACCATGAACATTAAATATCAGAGGAAATAAACGGCATTAAATACATATGTATCAATAACAGGTATTCTGCCATCTAGCGGTATAAAGGTGAACTGTTTACTCTGCGGTGGAAATATAGTCTCTGCACAGAAACATTACTTTGATTAATCTATATTAGGAACTGTTGCATCAAACAATGCAACGATTAAGTGAGAAGGTGATTCTTGCTGTGTACATGAAGATTAAACTTCCCGTCGTCACCACTGTCGCTAACATATCCAGGTTTAATGATTTATTCTTTATATTGACTAATTAATATTCTTCTAACGTTACCCTGCTATGTGTTTGCATCGTTAAAATATCCCCGTTTAATTCTTTATATTGATTAATTAATATTCTTCTAAGGTTAATACGAATATGTATCACTGGCTTTTATTTTGACTTTCATTTTAAACACTTCCGTTCTGTCGTTTTTGGTTTCAGACGGCAGAAACGAAATACGGAGGTGGTATTCCGTTTTTGGTTTCAAACGGAAAACGAAAAAATCACGTGATTTCCGTATTTGGAATTAAACGAAAAAACAAACTAACATTACGTACACGGACCGACGACCCCCTCCTTCTCCGGGGAAAACTCCCAACATGGCGGCGCTCAGACGAGGGCTTGTAAGTGTTTCTCTGTCTAAATAATACTTACCGAATTTTTTAGGCATCAAATCTGTGGTTGGTTTGTCAAGATTAAGCCTCCTGAAAATAGTGCTCCGACGATTTGATGGTAAAAATATTTCACTGTGAAGAACCGGAGTAAACTCATTCGCAAGAAACATCATAGGTATGTCAAGTTGTTCCAATTCTAAAGTCCCCATAGAGCCAACCACGGTCCAGATGCCCGGATGGGACTTGCTACACTTTACCGAATGCAGAATGCATTTCCCACCAGCATCAGGGAACAATGGCGGAGGAGACAATACACAACTGGAAGGTGAAACTTTGAAATGGTATTTTCTTGAGGTGAGATGTGAGTTGTTGAGGCATCACATCTGGTCGGGTTGTCAAGATTAAGCCTCCATAAAAATGGATCTGAGGTGATGATGTCGTCAGGTGAGCTGCTGTTCTAATTGCAGGATGACCGTACTGCATCCTCCCGTGCCTGGGACTCCAAAGTACACATCTGGGGGCGGAGCTTCTTCAGGATGATCCGCACCAAAACCTCTCCTACAAAATGAAACCTATTGCCAACCCCGCCACACATGAGGGAAGGCTGTCTGGTGCTTTGTCAGTCCTGCCAGACAAAGATTTAAAATCCTGCAGCGAACAGGCTGGGGGTCTCAATCCGAGTCGCTGTCCTCCTCCCACTCCAGTGTGTTCTGTTTGTGGAGGATCCGAGGCCTGAAGTGGAGGGCGGAGATCGTGGTCCTCATCTCAAAACCAGTTCTTGTCTGAACTTGTGAAACATCTTAAGTCTGTCAAGTTGTTCCAATTCTGAAGTTCCCATATAGCCAAAGTGGGCGGAGTCACATCCGAGCCCGGATGTGACTCCGCCCACTTTAACGGTGATGCATCCTAAATGACTTGTCCGTACTTGAGATAGACAAATATCCCAGAATGCTGCCTCCTTAAAATTGTGCTGGGACAATTTGGTGGCGTGATGGTAAAAATGCTTCACATGGAAGAGCCCGAGTAAACTCAAGAGCAGCAGCTGATGTGATGATGTCATCAGGTGAGCTGCTGTTCTAAAGGCAGAATGACCGCACTGCGTCCTCCTGACCATGGGACTCCAAAGTGCACAACGGGGACGGAGCTTCTTCAGGATTGACCGCACCAAAACCTGTGCTGCAGGATGAAACCTATTCCCAACCCCGCCAGACGCGAGGGAAGGCTGTCTGGGGCTTCATCCGTCCTGCCAGACATGAAGGTTTAAGATCCTGCAGCAAGTGGTCGGCCTCAATCCTCGTCGCTGTCCTCATCCGTCCGCCAGTATCTTCGGAAGGTAGCAACGTCCCCGAAGTCCTCTTCTCTGGTCCTCTTGGCGGAGGGTCCAGAGTCCCCGTTGTCCTCTTCTCTGGTCCTCTTCTTCACGGAGAGGCCGGGAGGAGTGGGCGGAGTCTCTTGGCGCGGGAAGAAGGGGGCGGGCGGCAAGGAAGGGGAAGGAAGGAAGGGAAGGGCTCTCATCCTCCTTCGTCCTCCCTCGGCCTCGTGGGCGAGATGGCCTCCTCGTCTGTCCTCTCTGGCTCCCTCTCCCTCGTCGTCATCAAATGGGACCACAGGGCGCCACCAACATGCACCCACCCACACCTCAACCACACCCCATGCCCCCTGCGCAATCGTTCGATTACTGCCGCGATCCGGGGGATGATGAGCGACGGCCAGCCGCGGATGTCGCAGCAGGCAGCTAGAGGGAAGGTCAGGGAAGAAGAGGAAAAATAAATAGTTAAAAATATAAGATTTTAATTTATAAATAAATATAATATTATATATATTAAAGAAAAAAATAATAGAAAAAAAAAACACCACATATCCTAACAACGACAGCATATAAGAGTGCTGAAAAGAGATAAAAGCCTTTTTTAGCAGTTACATCCAACATTTGCAGCTCTGTTTAAACAGATGAGGGAATCAGAATCAAGTAATGCTGCTTCCATGTGACACTTCATGTTAAACTTTAATACATTTTGTAAATATTAAAAACATGTTTCACAAAGATGGACATGTTGACTATATAATAAAGATGTATTCTTTATGGAAATCATAATAATAATAATTATCGTTATTGATAATGTCAGCAGCATTTGCATATGCCCCAAACAACAATGTATTAGTTAATTTAATAATTATTAATTCATAAAGTTTGGGGGCCTTTCACAGCTTTTGGTGGTCAATTAAGCGACAGTTGAGCTCTCGGCAAATACATTTATTCAGGACGTTGGTGTTTGTGAATAAAAAGATGAATAAGACAATCTCCGGTTGTCTTAACTGTAACTGTTTTAATGTGTTGTACGGCAACCTCGAGTGCCTTGAAAGGCGCCTTATAAATACAATGTGTATTATTAATTATAATAATAAATGGTTCGCGATAAACGGCGTGAACGTATTTAATATACATTAAACCACGGCGTCATGACGCACAGTGAAACATGGCGACACAGGAACCTCTTTGGTTTATAACTCATTGTTCTCCCGTTCACGAGGTGCTGGAGGCAGCGCGCGCTCTGCGCTCCCATCAGTTAACGCTACTTAACAGATCGCTCTCTTGTCCCCCGAAAGCAAAGCACCGCAACAACGAGCACAGTGCATTTCAATGTTAAATGTCAAAGAAATCACTTTAATATGCTAAAGTAAAGGAGCAGATGTGTGTACAGTAAGTCCCGTTTCAACGGGCACAACAGAGCAACTCAGGGTCACGTGCATGCAGGTCACGTGACCGCGGAGGCCCCAGCGCTTCACATCGAACAAAATAAATGCACTTTGCAAATTTTACTTGAAAATTCTATATAAACGTTCGAGGCGCCATCTTTTTTCTGTAATTGCCAAGTTAAACTTCGACGTTTTAATGCCTTAAATCCATAATCATAGGGGTTTCGATGCCCTACACTAATAGTCAACACACACCGCACATCTTGAGAAAATGTCAAGACAATCTGCAGCTCAAATATTTTTTTTACACGACGAATCATCGACTGAGGCTCACTTTTCACAAAACATCGTTTTCCCCTCATTGCCAGACAACATTTTAAACCTTAAAACTCAAACAGTTTCACTGATTTCTAAACTAAGAACACTTTTATGGATTTAAGGGGACACATTAATAATATAAATGCTAAATTAAATGTAAAATGGGTCTTACCGTCACAGTTATAGTCCAAATCAAAGCCCAATCCGTTCAGCAGGGGCTCGTCCTCGGTTCTCGGTCGTCGGAGGGCCTCTTTCAGGGTCTCAGGGTCTCTCGTAGTCCGGATCTGGTGTCGTTCGGTTCGCCAACAAGTTTTGTATCCAGCAAAAAGTCTCAAGAAGTTCAAAAGCCTCAGAGTATCCTTCACAGGTTTGGGTTCACAGGAGAGTCCACGGGGGGTTCAGCTCATGTCAAAGTCCAAAGTGCAAAGGGAAGAACCAGAACGTCCGCGGCCTTTTTATAGTCTCGGTCCGGTTTCCATGGCATTGACGTTAGTGCACGTGCGTGCGTGCGTGCGATTGAGCAATACAGAGAGATATTAATTATTTCCCCCATATTTTTCATATATTATATATTTGATTCAAACGACAAATATTATTATTATTATTATTATATTATGATTATTATATTATTATTTCTCAGTGATCTATTGCTATTCAGTATACAGCTGTATGCGCTGTAAAGCCAAACTGGATGCTAATTATATTTGATCATATATTATTATCTCAGTATTTTTTTTAAGGGACCATGAGTTAAAATATAATTTAATTTGTTGCACATACTTCTTCTTGATGATTGGCAGATGTATGATAAATACAAGTGTATTGTCTTCCGACTAAACTACTTAATTTATTTGACAGATACACTTTTACACTCTCAACTTCTTGAAACTTTTAGAGAGGTAAAATGATTAATGTCCTTTAAAAATAGCAGCACGGGATTGTGGGGGGTCCCGAAAGCGACTCGGGATTCCTCTATAGAGCGTATTCACGTGACGTCAGAATCTCAATCGCGCCATCTTGGGGTCCCACTTATTAAATGTCAGAAGAAGTTGACCTGGCTATCGTGTCCGCTGTTTGATTATGCGAGAGCCCAGCAACCTCATGTCCTTCTGCATTACCAAAGACTTCAGCGGTTGGAATTGAATATTTGCAACGCTTTTTACCTGATTTTACTCGCTCAACAATTTGTGGTTAATTCGCTAGTTACCAGCACATAGTCCGGTCACATTCCTGTAAAACAGTTTTCATGTCCGCTGTCGACCATGGGACATTAACAACTATTTATGCGTTATACTTGTTGTGGAAATACCACAAATGTCGGAACATCAAGCGCCCCGTGTCTGGGTTCATATATGATCCGTAGTCGCACAGCTCCGCCTCCAGGACGAGTGTCTGATGAAGCCGCTTCCAGCTCCTTCAGGACCAGCAGTGACTGTTTGGCTGGCCGTGCTGAGTGCTGTTCCCATGGAGCCAGTGTTTTATTTTACCTTGAAATGAATCACAGAGTAAAGGCAGACATCGCCCGACGGAGTTGCCATGTTCATGGCTTCCTCCCAAGTTTCCATCCACAGTTCCTTTTGCGCAAGTGAAAGACATTGATTTTCGCTCGGCGAAAAAAGCAAAAAGAGATTATTGACGAGAGTGTGTCAATGGAAACGTGCCCACAACCTGATGTGTCAACAGAAACACATGAGAACAGTCCTAACGCACATACGCCGAGTGAAGCCGAAGTAGATGCATGACAAGTTGAAGTAACAGCCTGTCTTGTTGAGCTGATAAACCCATATTCTGAATCATTAGTCCCACATCAAACAATGAGGCACAGTACCATAATCACAAGGCACACCGCTTTGAACTGAAATCGTGTCTCCTTCAGGATATAATGGTCATTTCTAAGGGAAGAGCGGCATACAAACAAGCAAAACAATGCCGTGGTGGGACCCCAACATGGCCGCCAGAGTTTGTTGTGGTCACGTGAGTGAATACGCTCTATAGGTAACGTCTCTATGAACGGGACTGTGGGCAATATCGTGTTAACTCATTCAGAAAGTAAGTACAAGTTGAGCTGGCTTTATTTGTTTGCATAGTAATTGTCTTAGATTGTATTCGTCATGTTTTCATTAAGTTACGTATTAGTGTTATATGTGTTTCTTTAGCCAGTAACCCTAACCCTAACCTAGCTAACACGAACGTGACGTCTGCCCAGCTGCCTATGCCCGATACCTTTACGGAGCACTCGTGCCCAACTGCCTCCAAAGAATCTGTCTCCTCTTGATTCAAATGTCGCTCAACCTGCCGACTAGCTCTTCCTCGTGCATGTCCTGACGCCGCCATCTCTTTCTCTCGATCACGGTTCCTACTTCGAGAGCGCTCTTTTCGGTAACTTTGCAGGTTTGTCGACACGTCACCCCTCCCTCCACCTCTATCTCGGGGACGCCCCGCCATCTCACTGCCAGCAGATGCGGACACGGAGAATTCTCTGCTCTCGACAGCAGCTCGCCTGACTCAGTCAACTCCACGAGCAGACATTATCCTTCCCCAGCCCCTCGTGCACCTGCAGCTCTAATTAGCCAATTGCCTTCAGCTGCCGGCTCCCAGGGTCGGAAGAAGTAATGATAAAGATGACTTTGACTACTCAATTCAAGACCTGGTCCATCAAGTTCGGACGAGCCCCCAATTAGCGACATGCTAAATGACAAGAGAGCATTGGCAGGAACACATCCGGTAAATAACATTTACTTGTGCAGTGTGTTGGTCCTTTTTGTCGTTGCTTTTTTCATGATCTTAAAGTGTATAGCTTCCGAGGGACACTTGAAGGCAGCACTCGTCACTCCGTTGGCTCTGTCGCCATAGCAACCTTTACCAAACAGACCGCGGCAACACAGACACCTGTCACTTTACTTTTATTATCTTCGTGATCGATACAGCATTTAACAATAAACGGTTTCCGCCAATAACTTTGATAGAGCATACTCTTAAAATGGAAGAAGCTGACAAGGATCCGGAAGAGGAGCCTGAACCTTCTGTGTGTGAAAATCAAGAGGCTACGAACACGTAAGTGAGTTAACTAACTAGTTAGTTAGCGTTATCTAGGTAACTTATAGTTATAATTATACAAGCGTTAGTTAATTGACAGCATAACGGTACCGGAAGTACTGTGATTGCCTAACGAGGAGTATTCATCCTCGTAGAGTTGTCATGCTGCACGGATTATGTGTTATGGTAATTGTTATAATAATGATAATGGGTTGATACGATTCAATAAAATAGTCTAAATCTATTTTTCTAAAATCGTGCCTCTTTGTAGTTTTGTTTTGTAACAAACTCCTGCTTCTTCAGGGTCTCCACACATGATATGGAAGAAGACCCCGTGATGGAGGCCCATGAGGAGGTCAATGAGGAGCCCTGCCAGAGCCAGCCTCAAGAGGAGGAGGGGGAGGAAAAGGTATGTCGAGTTTCCAAAGCCTTTATGTGGCCACAGCCTGTATAAAGTAATTAAATTAATCAATATAATCATCAAAATTCACCATGTTCATTCTTACAAATACATGATGTTCCCGTGGGACAGGTTATATGTAAAATATTAAGTTATGTATCCATCAGAAAAGCTACAGGTTATGCTATTGTTATTTTAGTGACTTGTTATTTTACTTGAGAGCAATGTCTGTCAGAAAGAAACGTTCCTTTTGTGTGTGTTAGCTCATCTCTCCTCAGAAGATGACGCAAATAACCAACATCCAAACTGCAGCTGATGCCAAAGAGTCCACGCGAAGGACAGATATGGAGGAAGCTCGGAGAATTAGGTAATTTCTTTAAATCCACCATCATCTCGTTTACTATACCATGCCTGTGTCCTAAACCAACAACCCTACATTAGCATAAATACATTTTAAAAGTAAGGGGAAATATTACTTCCCACATCCTGTGCACCTTCCTGACCCTTTTGTCTTTCTCCCCTCCTATTTTTTCTTCCTGTTTGTCCATCTTGGTCCAGGTCAGAGCGGCTGGAGAATGAGCACAAATCCAGTCAGGAGATATTCCAGGAGATCAACAGAGGCTGGTTGGCAGTGAAGCAGAAGCTGATCCCCCAGGAGCGCCAGGAGGCCTTGGACAGCCAGCAGCAGTTATGTGCTGCTCTCATAAAAGACAAGAAGAAACTCATAAGTGATCTGCGACAGGTACACCCACCTACCCATCGACGGCCTCCCTCACGGTCTACCTGCTCGGATATAGATATGAAGGCCTTGTCCAATCACAAGTCATTTCCCTTGTGTTGTCTGAACAGGAGCTGAAAGTTGGAGATGATCGTTTCGTGAAGGACTTGAGGAAGCAGGAAGAGGAGCTGGACCTGATGATGGAGAGAATGGAGAATCAGATCAAAACCCTGACAAAGGCCTACAGGGACGAGCTGGCCCAGATGTCGGTAGGACCCATATCTCAGCCGAGAAGCAGCTTTAAACATCTTGCATCGTGCATTTTAATCTACGAGTATTTGGATGAATGGGGCGTGTTGCATCACTGAGCAATACCATTTATTGTCTTGATTTAAATGTGCATGGCTGTTTTATCTCTCTGGATAGCAGCGCTATGAACGGCAAGGATCCCCCGGCTGCTCCTCTAATACCACGATGAGGTTCTCGATTGTGATTCTGAGTCAAATGTCTCAACAGGTTTTGAAAGGATTTCCATGACATCTGTTGCAGAATGCGCGTCTCCCTCAGGCTCTTTTCAGTCTCGTTGATGCCCTTGTTGTCGTTCCCACTAACGGTTGTCCTTGTTTGTAGAGCCTTCATCAGCAGGAAAGTGACGTCTTACTGACAAAGGACAAGACCGAATGGGGAGAACGCATGAAGAAATTTTGGGAGGAAGAGGTCAGGAGCACTGACATAAACAACACACCTCTCGTCTTCTTTCATTCATCTCTAATATCTAACATATGTCAAGTCAGTATCTAACGTTGTCTATTCTATTTCTAGATGGGGAGGCTGGCGGAGAGGAGGAGAAATGTGGAGGAGTATGAAGCATTAATTCACAAGATAATGTTGGAGAGTAACATCTCTTTCAAAAATGAAAACGATTTGAAGCTTCAGGTTTGCACACAGATATTAAGATGGACATAAATAGCGTATCTTTTGAATGAAAGCTTTATGATATTTGTGCACTTTATTTTATTTTATACCATTGTAAATGTAATGTTTAGATTCGTGCACCATGTTGATTGTTGTTGTTTTGTTTGTCTGTCTAATGTACACACCAGCCGCCAAGTCAAATTCTTTGTGTGTCTAACACACGTAGCAAATAAATGTTTCTGATTCTGATAAAAGCTCCATTTTATACACAAAAAGAAAAGATGTACGCAGCATTTTCCTTTGGCGTTATTTTCATTTGGAATCGGCCTCAGAAACCAATAATCCAGGCGTGTAGAAGTAGTGATCACACGATGTGTTGGCGTTCAGTGTTGAGCGCCCTCACGATCCATCCTCCCTCTGCAGCGTCTGGAGAGAAGCCGTCAACAGATCAAGGCCAGAACAATGATCACACAGCTCAAGGGAATAAAGCCAAACCACCAGATTAGAGAACACAGAACCAATCAGAACCGTATGAGGAGAAGGGTCTGCAGGTATACAGGTGTTTTCACACGCACACACACTGACACACACACACACACACTGGTATATCTAACTCGCTCTCTGTTTCTTGTGTTTCAGTCTGCAGAAAGAAGTGAAAAGCCTTCGTCTTGAGTCTTCCACTCAGGTAAAACAGTTTGACAAAAACAGCAAACATTTGACTCAGGAGTACACACGCAGCATCCAGCAATATGAAAACATACGGCAGAAGATCAAGTAAGTCACAATCAAGTCAGTTTTAAGTAACACTACATGCTCTAGGACTGAATTTTAATTTGTTCTCCTTCTCATTCTCCTCCTCCTCCTCCGTCCACTTCATGCAGGGCCGCTGCAGTTTCTGATGCCAGACAGTTTGAGGAGATGTGGCTTATGATGGAAGAGGAGGTGAAGCTGCTGAGGGAGAGGGTTCTGGTCATCGACTCTGAGATCTGCGAGCAGCACCTGGGTGTCCCCTGGGAGCGACCCCCCATGGGGCTCGTGGAGCTCTCTGGTCCCCCCCAGCCTCAGAAGCCTCTCCTGGGGAGTCAGAGGAGGACGGACCTCTCAGTCGGACCCGGGCCAGAGGTCCACACCGAAGGCACGGATGTGGGAGTGGACAAGGGAGCGGGAGCGGTGCCGCAGAGTGAGAGCGGTGCAGAGGTGGAGGAAGGGAAGCTGTCGATGGAGACGATGAAAAAAGTGAAGGAGCTGCTGTGTGCCGAGGCGGTGAGAAACAAGTTCCCCCTTCATCTTTGTTCCTGGGAGAGTCCACGAAGCAGATGTTTGTCCAGAGGCGGACAAGAAGTGGACACTTCTTCTTTTTTTAATCACAAATACAACAACATGTGTCTGTGTGCATACAATAAATCTAAATAAATCTACATTTTAGGAAATACACTTAAATTAAATAAATACAAGATTAAATGCTTCTCGTCTCCTGACACATAACCCCAAAACACAGCATGCTGTTTTGAAACTTTGAATTGTGATGGCTGTTTTTTACATTTATTTTTGTACCTCTGGACCAGTATCTATGCTAAGCTAACAGAAGAGAGTGGTATTAATCATCTAGTCTAACTACCAGCAAAAGAGCAAATATGAATTTCCTAAAATGTACTCTTAAAGGATAAATGTTTAACAACAGGAGGTCATATGTATTGTGCAACAGGTTTTGTTTTCTAATAAAAATTCAGAATAATTCAATCATCTCTGACATTATGTGACACGCGTCCCCTCCGTCTCTCTCAGAGCTTCCTGATGGACGATGGTCTCCTCGGCCTGCTGGCTTCCCTGGAGAAGGAGGAGGAGTTTGTTGTGAAGCTGGGCTCCATCCTCTCTGTGAGTTCACAGCATCGGTGCAGAGTCGGCCGGTCGGGAACAGACACTGAACAAGCAGCCGTGTCGCTTTCTCTTCCAGTCGTTTGGCATTGAAGAGGAGGATTTGCCCAAGTTGGCTGAATTCATACTGCAGTACAAACATGAGCCGGGAGAGCCGGCCGAGGTCCAGAGGGGCAGAGACGAGGTTTGCTGTGGAGAACGTGGCCTTGAGTGTTTGACGTACAAGACGGTCGCCATTAGTGCCATTAGTGCCATTAGTGCATGTTGTCTGCCTGCAGGGTGTTTGTGCCGAGTCGGCTGAATCCAGCGGAAAGGAAGAGGAAGTGGAGACCCGGTCTACGAGTCACTTGACCTCTGAACTCATCAATCCGAGTCATATTGTGCCCGCTCTAAAAAGTTTCCTCGAGCAGCACATGAGGTCCAGGTAAGTCCACGTTGGCACTAATTCAAACTATTTATTCACGAGCAATGTGTCTCCATGCCAACAGAGGCTAATGAGACCGTCTGTGAGGTCTGAACATGAATGATGATGCAACATGTGGCCTTGTGTTTCCTCAGGGAGAGCTCAGCCCGCCAGAGTTTTCACATGGTGGAGGCCCGGGATTCTTCAGCGGATGAAGCCTTCTGGGACAGTTTGGGCAAAACGATCTCTGACGACAAACTGAATCTCTGGGACGCCGCAGGGAACACACTAAAGCAGTACCTGTCAGTAACACACACACACACACACGCGCACAAAGCAAACGCCATCTGTACTCAAATGTTTTGTGTTTTTCGGTTTCCAGGGAGGTCCTGACTGAGATCTCTGAGCTCGTCCCTGAGACTCAGAGTCTGGAGCAGCAGAACGCAGAGCTGCGGATGTTACTGCAACAGTTTCTGAACTCAAGAGTACGTGTGTGTGTGAGTGTGAGTGTGTGTGAGAGAGTGTGTGTGTGTGTATATGTGTTCATGGATCTGTTTTAGTTCTCCTGTTTACGTTTCCAGATATCAATGAGAGCGAGGTAGAGGAACAGTACGAGCTATATTATAGAACAAAGTATGAAATAGTAAGGTACTATAGGTGCATGATATATTCATGTAATTTGGTGTTTATTTATTAATTATACACCTTGTATTTGCTAAAACTAGAAATTGCTTAGTCAATCGACAAACTCAGTTTAATTAAGGTTAGTAAATAAGATTAGAAAATGCTTTTCTTTACACCGTTTAAAGCACAAATTTAATAATTTAGCTTTTTGGTCGAGCAAAACAAGCACATGTGGAAACCTGTGATGTACATCTGGCAATCAAGTAGTCAAGAAAATAATTAATTATTAATGAACGTGCCTCCTCTAAAATCATTCAACTGACATCTTTGATTGACAGGTCAGCACCGAGCCGAAGACGGCGTAAACCAAACTCCACTTGGAATCGGCAAAGCTGGGACAGCGTGTACAATTATTAAGTGTAAATGATTTATATTCGCTGTAAAATAAAGCCTCTTATAGATATCGGTGAGTTTGTATTTTTAGTCTCGTCTTCGTGGTGCTGAGTCGTGTATGAAAGGTAAATGAAGTGAAGCACAATGACTGAAATGTAATTCATGCATTGTGATATTTTTTATTTGGACTACTATACAGGCATGAAAACAGGTCAGGGGTGAAAAAGGTGAGAAGGATAGGTGCGCGCGCGCGTTCCTCTTGGCTGCACTGCTACCAGCCCCAGGTTGAGATTTGGAGGGCTGGTCCTCAATAAAACCCATTGAGGACCAGCTCAATCCTCAATCAACCCCAAATATAATATATATACATTTATACACATATACAGTGCATCCGGAAAGTATTCACAGCGCTTCATTTTTTCCACATTTTGTTATGTTACAGCCTTATTCCAAAATGGATTAAATTCATTATTTTCCTCAACATTCTACACACAAAAACCCATAATGACAAAGTGAAAACTGCTTTTTGCAAATTTTTGCACATTTATTACAAATAAAGAACGAAAACATAACATGTACAGAAGTATTCACAACCTTTGCTCAATACTTTGTTGAAGCACCTTTGGCAGCAATTACAGCCTCGTCTTCTTGGGTATGATTCCACAAGCGTGGCACACCTATTTCTGGGCAGTTTCTCCCATTCTTCTTTGCAGAACCTCTCAAGTTCCATCAGGTTGGATGGGGAGCGTCGGTGCACAGCCATTTTCAGATCTCTCCAAAGATGTTCAATGGGGTTCAAGTCAGGGCTCTGGCTGGGCCACTCCAGGACCTTCACAGAGTCGTCCCGAAGCCACTCCTTTGTTATCTTGGCTGTGTGCTTCGGGTCGCTGTCCTGTTGGAAGATGAACCGTCACCCCAGTCTGAGGTCCAGAGCGCTTTGGAGCATGTTTTCATCGAGGATGTCTCTGTACATTGCTGCATTCATCTTTCCCTCAATCCTGACTCGTCTCCCAGTTCCTCCCGCTGAAAAACATCCCCACAGCATGATGCTGCCACCACCGTGCTTCACTGTAGGGATGGTATTGGCCAGGTGATGAGCAGTGCCTGGTTTCCTCCAGACATGACGCTTGGCATTCAGGCCAAAGAGTTCAATCTTTGTTTCATCAGACCAGAGCATTTTGTTTCTCATGGTCTGAGAGTCCTTCAGGTGCTTTTTGCAAACTCTAGGCGGGCTGTCATGTGCTTTTTACTGAGGAGTGGCTTCCGTCTGGCCACTCTACCAGACAGGCCTGATTTGTGGAGTGCTGCAGAGATGGTTGTCCTTCTGGAAGGTTCTCCTCTCTTCATAGAGCAACGCTGGAGCTTTGTCAGAGTGACCATCGGGTTCCTGGTCACCTCCCTGACTAAGGCCCTTCTCCCCCGATCGCTCAGTCTGGCTGGGCGACTCTAGGAAGAGTCCTGGTGGTTCCAAACCTCTTCCATGTCCGGATGATGGAGGCCACTGTGCTCATTGGGACTTTCAATGCTGTAGAAATCTTTCTGTACCCTTCGCCAGATCTGTGCCTCGATACAATTCTGTCTCGGAGGTCTATAGATAATTCCTTGAACTTCATGGCTTGGTTTATGCTCTGATATGCACTGTCAACTGTGACTGTCAGGTGTGTGCCTTTCTCAATCATGTCCAATCAACTGGATTTAGCACAGGTGGACTCCAATCAAACATCTCAAGGATGATCAGTGGAAACAGGATGCACCTGAGCTACATTTTGAGTGTCATGGCAAAGGCTGTGAATACTTATGTACATGTTATGTTTTCGTTCTTTATTTTGAACAGATTTGCAAACATTTGCAAAAAACAGTTTTCACTTTGTCATTATGGGTTGTTGTGTGTAGAATGTTGAGGAAAATAATGAATTTAATCCATTTTGGAATAAGGCTGTAACATAAGAAAATGTGGAAAAAGTGAAGGGCTGTGAATACTTTCCGGATGCACTGTATATACACATATACATATATATATATACACTAATATACATTTATTTATGTTTTATTGCATGTGTTTAATGTTTTAGGAAGTGCCTGCTGCTGCTGCTGTTCCTGGCAAGAGGAGGCAGCCTGCAGTGGAGGTGCTGCCGGACAGGAACAGATGGGCACCATGAAGTCCAAGAGTTGCTACATGGACTGTTTGCCTCCTCCTGGGGTCTGAAGGATTTCAGATTCAAGGTCTTTATGGCTGCCGGCAGCCAGATCTAGCTCCAGTATTGTAAATAAAGATTTGACGATTTCAATTTGGCGAGGACACTAGTCTGATGTTTTATTTTTTTAACAGACATACACTTTGATAATGTTGTGTCTGGGGCATCCACTCTATTCATTGGGTTTATTACGATACAGATTTTTAAATGCTGATAACAGTATTGTTGATATGTGTCCCTAAAGGAGATGAACAGTGTACTTGAATACAGGTGGCCTGCTGCACACGGATAAAGACGCTGCACACAAGTCCCCAAAAGACTGAATCACTTTATAAATTCTTTACTTTTTCAGCCGTGAAATGTAAACCAATTGTTTGTTTTTCTTTATGCTTTTAAAACATTACTTTAATGAATAACACATGTTATGCCTTGTGGCACTCAGCACTTTTCATCTCAATGGTCAGTTTTTGAACGCCACTATGTTTTGAATAAATACAAATACTGTGAACAAACACTTTTTGACTCTGCGACTATTCTGTTACACACACACATCATGTAGAATCACACAGAGTAGTATTGCAGAGGGGAGCACGCCAAAGTCCTCTGCAATTATTCACAGTCTCACAAAATACCGCATAGTGTAGCGACTAGGAGGCACAGGGTAGACGAACACTGCAGGATCAGCTGCAGATTTTCAATGAGATGATATTGGTTGAGTCTGTGGTGAACATATGCAACATAGGAAAAGACAACTGACTCATTGTTTCAGTGTTAATTTAATCATACAAATGCTTAATTATAGATGCAGGAGAAGAAGAAAAACTAAGCTTTATTTTGACAGTTTCTTGTCAGATGAATGTGCTATTTTAGGACTATATCAAAGTTCATCTCATCCACTCACCATGCCACCCATCTCAAATCCATACATAGTCACAAAGTAAAACCACAGAATTAATCCAGCAATATTCAGATTTCTCACCACGTGTTTGATGATAACGACTCGGAGAACGTTTGATAAAGGATAATATCCTAAATTAATATCAAATAAATCAGAAACTGTATGAAAAATAAAGAAAAAATAACAAAGAAAATAAAAAATAAAATATATATATACATACATGCATACATATTATATACACATACACACAGACATACATCTTCCATATGAATACGTTTTTAATCACATTTATAACTCAAGAATTGTTCTATAAATAATTCTCTTGAAAACCAAAACGGAGTTCACCATTCTTACATCCATTTCAACTTTAGTCCAAAATTGGACTCCAACAGAAATACATCTTCTTTTTATCCCTTTTTTAGCCTTTTGTACAGTAAACTTACAAACATCTCTCAAATCCACATCAACTCGAGTAAGACCGAGTGGTGGACTTCCGCCGTGGTAAACGCACTCCTCCGGTACCAGTGAGCATCCAGGGACTGGACATTGAGATTGTGAAATCTTATAAGTACCTGGGTGTTCACCTGAAACACAAACTGGACTGGGCTGACCACGCACATGCACTATAAAAAAGGGACAGAGCAGACTCTTTCTGCTGAGGAGACTGAGGTCCTTTGGAGTGCAGGGAGCCCTGCTGAAGACCTTCTTGGACTCTGTGGTGGCATCAGCCATCTTTGATGGAGTGGTCTTCTGGAGCAGCAGCAGCATGGCAGCGGCTGACAGGAAGAGGCTGAACAAGCTGCTAAAGAAGGCCAGCAGCGTGCTGGGTGTCCTCTGGATGCTGTGGAGGTGGTGGGGGACGGGAGGATGATGGCAAAGCTCTCGTCTCTGATGAACCACGCCTCCCACCCCATGCATGACACTCTCAGCTCTGCACAGCTCCTTCAGCCACCGGCTGATTCCTCCCCGGTGTCTGAGGGAGAGGCAGCACAAGTCCTTCCTTCCTGCTGCTGTCAGGCTGCACAACACACTGCAGTAGATTGCTGGAGATCCTGGCAAACTCAGCACTTTACTTTATTTTCCCCCTGCATATTTAGTATTAGTATTTTGTTGTATATTTATTTTTCATTGATGCTGAGGTGCACCGCTGCTGTGATTTTTGAAATGTCCCCACTGTGGGACAAATAAAGAAATATCATATCATGTATATATGTATCTGCAATTAATTATACAATTGATATATATATATTTATTATATATGAATACAAACATATCTATATATATATAAATCTAATATATATCTATAAATATGAAGAAGAAAGATAAAATAAATGAATTAATGAATACAAAAATAATATATATATACATATACACATTTGGAGACAAAGAACTTAAACATTTCACTTCTGGCATCTTTTTTTATTTATATTTTTAAAGCCGAAGACTCGAAAATTCCGCCACTTATCTCCACTCGAAATGCGTGCAGACAGATTGACGGAGCAGCGCGTGCGCTCTGATCGCGCGATCTTAATGAAGTATCGATACAAAAAATATGCTAAATCACATCGTTTATAACGTACGAGTATTTTGTTAGCATCGCTACACCGTGCAGCGTGACAGCAGCAGATGTAGCGGACTAACATTCAAGCTAACCTAAACCACCAAACGCTGAAGACATCTGAACGCTGATTGGCCGAGACGCGACACGTCCCATCAAAGACGTTATATTGGGAAGAGCACCACATCACTCCGTGTCCCACTCCAATCTCAGAAACGCCGGCCAATTGACCGCCCACCCCAAAACAAAAACTCTTCGGATCTACACGATTCACGTAAGTCACCTATTTTGGTTTCAAAACGGCGAATTTCGCCGAAAGGTGAGGGATTTTCATGCCTGGATATACCATTCTATACTTTGGCCTTTGTATTTTTTGACACCACCATCTTTTATGAATATATATCACCTTTCCTTTTTACATTACATATAATTTCAGGATATTATTTACATTCAACTTGCTATAAAATTAATGAAGTCTTTTTTAATGGCACACTGACTTGTGACTTGACAACATACATCAGTGAGCGCTGGAGCACCGCCTCAAGCTCACAACATGTGGCCTCAACTGCCAACTTAAACTGTCCACTTGTTTTCCTGCGTGAGTTGACGCCCTCTTTGCTAAAAGGTGTACGTCTCGCTGTGCATTCAACCAGACAACAATTTCACTGAGCTGAAGACCAGGGACCAACTGAGTGCTACAAGCTGGTGCAGCTGGAACACGGTCGTATTGGTCGTGAAAGGTGAAGTTTGTCTGTAGATGCCGGAGAACAGAGTAAAAGACAAGGCGTAGCAGTTTTTTTGCTGACTTTTATTGTGCGTTTCTTACAAAACCATCTTTTTAGTCAAAAAGACCGAAGCCCATGTCATCATCGGACCCCTCAGACTCTTCTTTCTTTTCCTCTTTCTCCTCCTCCTTGGCTGTAGGGGAAAACATGATATGGTATGGTTAACAAAGTCTCAGATGCATACAAACTACCTGTAAGGCTCTGGGAGATGGACAATTCAAAAACATTGGCTTGAGATTAAAATTCACATTTTGAGAAAACATTCAATGGTGGCCTTAAGTGCATACTACACCACATTAGTTACCAAACTGTTCCCAGGGCGACATCAAGGCTCACCAGTATGGCATGAGAATATAATCAGTTCATAAGATCATTAAATATATCCTATTTTAGCATAGCTGTATGAGACTAAATTATCAGGAGCATTTTAAGGCTACACCCAACTAAAAACACTTTTCCAATGTTCACTCCTAGTTACCTGGGGCTGCAGCGGCAGCAGCTGGTGCTCCTGCAGCAGGGGCTCCTCCTGCTGGTGCTCCACCTCCAGCACCAACGTTGCAGATCAGGCTGCCGATGTCAACGCTGGACAGAGCCTACGATGGGAGGACAACATAGTCGATTGAACTGCTGTGGACACTAATAAAGACACTTGAGATACCATGGTATTGATTTGAAGCCTGTGCATTCTGAAACAAAGTGTTATCTCTCACCTTGGCAAAGAGACTTGGCCAAAAGGGCTCCACGGTGACTCCAGCAGCCTTGATCAGAGCATTCAGCTTGTCCTCCTACAGAAAGACAAAACGGCAGTTTAAAAAAAAAAATCCACTTCATCTTTATAAACAGTATTGACTTCATAAACACCTTCAGTATTCAATATAGAAATCACAAGGTAGTCTTCTTTTAGAGCATCACATAAACAACATGCCTGTAGTTCAACTATTCCACTGAGCTTGGTGTTAGTTGTCCTTATGACACAGATGAATGCTAAATTTAAGAGAAGCACTGCTTATTTTGAAAAAAAAAATCTTGGTTGCAGCTTCTTTATTTTCATGCTATAATATCTAGCATGCTAGGTCTGAAGTGAAAGAGCGGGAGCCACATTAAGCGAGTGTTGTGCAGGATAACCTGACAGGATAACGTGAGACCACCATCCAACACCAGCAGACCAACTGAAGGTAAACCTTCAACTAAAAGCTCATCTATTGAACTGTTCAGGCAACCAGCCAACAGCACGTTGAGCTGTTGTGGGTTGACAAACTCTGGGTTAACTCTCTCCCGTCGGGAATGACAGACGGAGCTAGAGCTGAGCCGAGGGACAGCTACAGCTAGATATTGTACAGTAGATACAATTCAAGAGGTGACGACACATTAAAGTGTGGCGGACTGTCCCGTTAGAGAAACGTGGCCCAACGGCAGCATGAAGCATGCCGCCATTTTAGCCGGTAGATGTGACGGCTGGGGTATCTAAACATAAGAGTTAAAAAATATATTCATTTATAACGTTACTCGTATAATAAGAGAAGTTACTATGTTCACTCTATCATTCGGGGCTTTCGACACGAGCACAAAGCTCCAGAGGGAGCCGATAATGAGTACTTACGGTGACGGTAACTTCGTCGTCGTGGAGGATCAAAGCGGAGTAAATGCAGGCAAGTTCTGATACGGAGGCCATTTTAGATGTTGGATGTTATATTCGTTGCGGTGGATGCCTAAATCTGACGGTGCTAGTCGCCGGATTGCGGGCCTTAGCTTCTGGTGAAGAACCGAGCACCTCAGGCACGCTAGTTTCCTGTCGTGGAAAAGGGAAGAAAGAGGGCGGGCGCTCAGGATATATAGGTTGCGTCAGGAATGCGTGTCTCTGACGCGAGCACGCACACAACGTGACGACGGACGTGGACCGGATGAGTCGATGGCTGACGTCGAAAAGTCAAACGAGTACCTCCTCACGTCTATTCCGAATCACTTGTTCTTCACCTCCGTGGAAAACGTTGTGAGGCCAAGGAAAGACGAGAAGGGAATTCACGAGGAGTTAGGAAAGACAACCGCGGTTACGTATCACCAGTTTAGCTTTGCTCCACTTATGAATACTGCAACAGGGCTCTCAAGTCTCACGCATTGAGCGTGAGACTCACGCATTTCGGTCTTATCTCACGCACTCCCGCCACACATCGAATTCCTCACGCTGAAAAAACCTCTCGGCTATTTAATGCTTGAATGCAGGGGTGCTCAATACGCCGATCGATTGTTCCGTTGCACCCTCGTCAACAACTCTTTTCGGCTCGATGCCGGCGCGCGCAACGGTCAGCTGTATCGGGTGCTGATGGAAATCTCACGCTTGCCTGTCTTAAAAACTTGAGAGCCCTGCTGCAATTAGACTTTATAATAAATCACCTGCTGTCCACATCCTCCTCAAATTGAACATCAATAACCCTTGCACCGCTTCATTTTATATACACTGTACTATACACTATACACACTTTGTATTTACTTCATTTCCTTTATTAATTAACTGTAATATGCCCTGCTATTTTATTTTATATATTGTAATTGTAAACATGCTTGCTGCTGCTACAACGACATTTCCCCCAGGGGATGAATACAGTAATATAATATCTAATTCATTGATGTTCTACTACATTTATAATTACACACAATTAAAGACTCTACAGTTAAGTAACCTGACATATTGATATATTGAAATATATATGCTACTTTTTTTTTACAATTTGGTGTCTTTCCAAGGCTAATTCACAAACATTTGATATGTATCTTCCAATGAATACAATACTTAATCTTGAAACAATAATAATGGTTTGTTATATTTAAATACTTCTAAATTGAGTAAATTGTAAATGTAATGTGTATTATCATTTGAAAGCCAATACTTTGAAGAGACATAATACAAGAAACATAACCAGAGGTTTTAAATCCAATTTAAACAACATGTTCAGTCAACAATTTTATTTAAATCACAATCAAAAACACAATCCTTAGAATAAGTGAGATGATTTCAAAGGCAATTTCCTGGCAAATCTTGCCTGGTCTCATTTACACAGGAGCAGAGAACATAGGCTTGATCATTATGGACAGACCTTATGTATCCATATCGTCTTTACTATTACAAAAAGTATTTAACAGAAACAACATTAGAACTGTGGAAGAAAAACGAGATATGACTGTAACTCAAAATGTAGTAATACTTTCCTCGAGTCTTACCATTTACCGTTTCCCTCACAATGTCAGTGTCTATTTAAAACATCAGATGGATCGTTTATGGTGAACGTACAAAGCTCACAAACAGTTTGATGAATCATTCTCACATTTGGCACCAACAAATCTTCTTGGCCCCGATATGTAAAAAATACTCAAGCAGGTAAAACTACAAAACTAGAGTGGATGGAAAGGACAGTATGGCTTTGAGGAGTACCCTCCCTTGTTCCAGTGGAGTGAAAGTCAGGTTTATGTTTAGGAACATTTGACATTGACTCCTTGCTTTAGTCCCTTTAGTCATGTGTGTATTTAGCGTGTTGAAGGAATGAGTCCTAAAACCCAGAGATGAGTTTGCATTAATGCCCTTTCAGTTCCCTCGCCTTGAAGTCAGTGGGATTTTGGTTAGATGTTTGGAATAAGTTATGTACTAAACATCGGCTTGAGATATGTTTAACATCTTGCTCGACGATATAATGCCGGTCAGTAGATACCCCTCTCGTTTGGTCATCCCTCTGTTCCTCAGGGTTAAAACATGTCCACTTTAGTCCACATTATAATCTGGGATACACAACATGTAAATGACTACACATTCACACTTTCTAAAAGGCAAATTGTTAAGTCTTTTCACTGAGCAATATTTAAATATTTTTAGCACAATTCAAAATAATTTCCAGAAAAGCTCCCAAGCTCTGAATCAGGAATAATTAACTGAGCCATCAGTACATCCACTTACTGGGAAACTGATTGTTCTGAAAGCTCCAATGTATCAGACTTTAAGCTTCTATAATAAAAATATGGAAAATCAATTTAAATATGAGTTCTTCAAAGTAGTCTGAACCAGGTTCTTCTCAAAACTAAGTTAACTGGAATTTATTAACACATTTAAAAAAAAATATTATACATTTTTGATTATTGCAATTCAAATTCTGAAAATACGATAATGACAATGGTCCTCAAGAGATGTTTTCCTCTTGAAATGAGAGTTTCTCCCCGGAAATAAATCATACACGGCCACCAAGTGTGGCGCCGTTCCAATAGACAATGGATGCGACTGGCTTTGTGGAAGCACATGATGTTTGAACAGGAAGTGCTGACTTCACGAAAGTCATCCGCGTACTCTTTCAAACCAAAGCCGGTCTGGCCCACGGTAGACGAGGCCATTGTCGTGAACAGGGCGCCGGCCATTCACACCAATCACAAACACGTTTTTACGAGTTGTCGCCTCATTTTGAAATGGTGTAGAAGAGATTCATCTTAGTGATCTTTCCGTCACACGCTGCAAAACAAAAACAATTCCACTCCTGACTGCAAGAGGCAGATAAGCTGATGATGACCTTTCAACACTTTGCATTTTGGGAAAGAGCGAGAAAAAAAGAACAAAACCACAAGGATGTTGATCCAACGGGTCCATTTACAACTAACTGACCAGATGCCTCTGGCTCAGATGATACCGAATGACCCATACCAATCAGTGGAGACCAGTGGAAAATGAAACATGCAGGTACCAGATCACGGAAGCCAATGACCCGTCTTTCCTCACTCGTCTTTCCTCACTAGTCCTTATGAGTCTTTTCTTCGGGTTTTTCATCATAAGAAACTCCATATTCATTTACTCTTGTTTTATCCACTGGGTAGAGCCTGAGGGGAGAGGAGATCATTCGAGGTTAGAACACTGTTGGATGTGTTTTGTTAGTGACTTAGGAATCTGTTTTGTGTGTGTGTGGTGTGTGTGTGTGTGCGCTCATACCATCTCTGGTAGAGGTATATGAGAAACACAACATCGTCTCTGAAGCAGGCCAGTCTGTGTGACGTTGGCATGGTGATGATGAAGGCAAACACATCATCGATGAAGGTATTGAATGCCTGGCAGAAATCAAACAATATCATTAAATTAACAGACTAAATAACTAATCACTAACAAGAGTGACTTCTATTAAATAATTGATTAAACATTTGAAAAAAAACTTTGTTATATCAAACAAAATTCAGTGACTGTCAAATAATCTGTGACAGAAGACCACAACTTTCAGCACAAAACTTGGTGATTGATCAGTTTATATTAACAGAACAGTAAATTTCTAAATCCAGACTATTGTCATGAAAACATGTTAAAACAGAATAACTAACTAGTCCTATTCTTACCTTGTATGTAAAGGCTTTCCAGGGCAGGTGGGCCACAGATTTCAGCTGTTAAATCAAACATATTAAGCCAGTGGGATGTTTAAAAGACCAAAACAGTAAATTAAATTAAATGCAACGCTAACTTCCAGGAAATATCTGAACAATTTCACGTTTCAGCGAGCACATTGTACTGTAAGGTCTGGTTAAAGGTTAAAAGTTCCCCGTGGAGCGTTAGACCTGTTGGAGCGGTTTTATATCAGTAGGTTTTGTTTATCTCACGAAAGATCTTTTGTTTGTATACATGGAAACTCCACAAAGGACCTGTATACCTATTATGTAAGTTCAGTCCATTGGACACTATACCCCCCCCACCACACACACACACACAAAACTGACCTTATAGTTGACAAACAATTGAGGAAGCATGAAGAGGAAGCCAAAAGCATATACACCTGAAATCATAAAGAACATGTTTCATCAAATAATGGAAATCAACATTAGAATGACGTAATCAACTTGTAATTCTAATACTGTTAATAGTACATTAGTTAAAAGGGTGTTTCACTGCTTCCATAGTGTTAAAGAAAATAGAAAAGCTTACCATTAACCAAACTGTTGATCAGCCACGAGTACCAACTAAAACGAGAAACAAAAGAAGGTGATTGGTGAGACTGATCGGCATCACTTTAGTCATCACGTTATGAAAATTGTGCATGCTGCATCCAAACACAGACCTCTTATATCGTAGAAATATTAGAGCATACACAGCCCCTCCCATACACATCGGGTACAGGAGGTATGAGAGATACTTCATGGCCTGCAGAGAAGAACACAACGTAAGTGCATCCAGGTAAAGACAACCTCTGTTGTCCAGTAACAATGTGGTTTGGTTTATGAACTTAAACATGAGGAGTCTGTTGTGTCTTACCAGAGTATCGTACTCCTCTGTTCTCCTCTCCGATTCATCTAATTCACCAAACTGTTCCACATGAGAGAAAAACACACTTAACCATTGTAGCATTTCCATTCAAATTCACAACAAGGCAACTCATACTTTACATGCATTTGTTAATTTGTTTTATGAAGGCAGCGCTGCTTTTGTAATTTAATGAGCGAAAAAAATCAACCAAACACACACACACACACCATGAATGTTGGTTTGCCTCCTTTCCAGGAAACCTGAATTTTAAGGGCCTTCTTCACTTTCCACACCTGAAAAAAAAAAGACGATATACAGAGATTATTATGCATTAATCAACCAGATGTATTTCCATAAACTCTACACAACATCAGTGAAGATGTATCCATGGACACCGTGTATCCAGTCCGCGTGTACGTACTTCAATGATAGAGCCGACGCCGGCCGGTATGAGGACCAGCAGGCTGGTCTGCTCGTCAAACAAATAGAGGAAAACCACGATGGTGCTGAAACATCGCCACAGCACTGGAAAACAAAACACGAAATGTTGAACTGCAACCGCTCCGCCCGAGTTACCGACATTACTGTTGAATTATTTGGTGCAGCCTTTCTGCGGACTGCACTTAGTAGAGCAAATGTTTTCAGTAGTGTTCCAACATGTTGATGTAGTTGCAGAGTTATGCTCCATCGTAAACTATCCGCTCTGACATTCATGTATTTTCTACTTTAGGAATCCATAAATAAAGTTATCTCATGGTGCCAAACCTGTGCAGCAGTTCCAGTGCAGCAGAAAGGTCTGGCCCAATAATGACCGGCTTCCTGTCCATACAGCTGTGAGCGAAATATAGCTTCACAGCATGTTGCAGATGGCCAATTCCTTTCAAAACATCCCAACAAGCATTCAAGAGCTTCCTTTACTCTGTTGCTGAGCAGAAGGAAGCAGAGCCCAACATCTGGCCCCGCAGCGGACTACAACACGGCCTGGTTTCTTATAGATGCTCTCGTGTTACACTCACTGATCTGCAATGCTCTAATCAATCAGCCACAACACATTTACAGTTTAGAGCCTAGTCGAGACATTTCATAACTCTGCCTTCTGTTTTGCATTTGTTTCCCATCCAATACTGTGTTTTTCATGAGGACTAAGTCACCAACCTGCTTTGCTGGACATTCCCACCATGCTTTTCTTCTGCTTCCAAAAGCTGATGTCGTTCTTGAATGCCAGGAAGTCAAAGAGGAGCTGGAAGAGAAAAAGACAAACATACATTTGCCACGCTAAAGTTGATTGTTGACCGTTCATGATCAGTATGCCTCAATGTGTTTTTAATTTTATATTATGGAGGTATCTAGACCTACATCTCAAATTATATGCGAATATATTTAGTCATTAAACAACTTTATTACTTAGGATTGTCTGCCGTGCTGGTTTGAAAGTTGAACAAGAAAATCCAACATGTATAATCAGGAATATGTTCACAGGCATCTGTCAAGTAATTGTACATTTGAGTTTCACTCTAATTAGTTCTGTTCTCGTGTAATGTGGCGCAGAGCGCTGTGGGGAAGACTTACATGGAAGGCAGCTACTAAGAAGGTGAGAGCCAGGAAGTACAGGTTGGTATCCACAAAGATTCCTTTAATCTCATCAGCATCCTTTTCCGTGAAACCTGCAACACACACAGGGAGACAGACCAATAAAAACATAGTGTTAGGAGTGTGAAGCTTCTAGACTGTGCGAGAGAGAGACAGAGAGACGATTAACTAACCGAACTGTTGCAGAGAGAAAACAGCGTCTTGCATGTGGATCCAGAATCGTAGTCTCCCCAGAGAGATAGAGTCGTAGGAGATGGTCAAAGGGAGCTCCTTGGAGGTACTGTTGATCTCCTATTCAGTGAGACATTAAGCTTAGGCTTTATATTCTGTGGTCAACAAGGATCTAGTTTATCGTACCATTCTTGATTAATTGGGCTATAGTATACAGTAGTATACAGTATATTTCCATATAGTTGTTGAGAACATTTTAACTTTTGAATTGTCCCAAAAGAAGAAAAGGTGAATATTCATAAGTGAGAAAACTCAGCTGCAGCGTAGAGGTCTTAAATAATGTGTTACAATTGAACAAGTTTATATTATTCTTTCATGTCAGCTATTATTCACCACGTTTCATGTTGTCTGGAGACCAAAATAAGCGTTCATCCATTATGGGAAAATCCAAGAAGACCCCAACAGCAAAAACAGCCGATCGGTCATGAGTATAAAGTTCAATACATCCGAATATATTCTGCCAATGTGTTTAGTAGATCAATACCTTTAAGACCTCCTCAAACAATCATACAAACTTATTTTTTTCCCAATTGAGAAGTTTTATTAAATTTTTCTGCTTTTGTACTTTGATTCTTGGTCAATTGCACATTTTGAAAAGCACTATTATTTGTATTTGTCACTTATTTATTTTCTTACTTATTTAAAAGGGAAATGCAAACACTGATCTTTTAATGCACATTTCAGTCACTGTCGGTGTATTAAATAATAAGTGTTTAAATGTAAAAGCTCACCACGAGGTCCTTGACACGGTTGCTGAGCTCATCAACAAACAGCAGCGGTAGATAAACCATCTTCTTACCATTTTGGAATCTGAAAAACAGAAAAACAAAACATCCTCTGATGACTCTGGGTCCTAATTAAAGTCTGTGTAATCCACTCAAAGAATGCTCGGAAAAAATAATAATGCTAGTATATACTATGTATTGCGTTTATCACCTACAATCGCTTCAACATCATACCCAGACCTTTTCGCTGTCAGAGGGTATTGCATGTGTCTGTTTCGGTGTTCATGGTCTTACACTCGGAGGTATCTGTGGACGTCACCAGGCAGGTGCTCTTTGTCGAACAGGAAGTGGTCTCCGACTATGTTGAGGGTCAGGCGGGTGCGCCAGTGGGAAACTGGGGGCTCGGCAGTGGAAGCGGCACCAGCTCCACCTCCTGCCACCGGGTTACCGTCAGGCTTCTTCTGCTGGACTTCTTCTTTCTCACCCTGCACGATCGCATGGTCAGGAAGTAGTTTTACTCTTAAATCAAACACCCCATTAGTAACTCTTCTGTGTCTATGTGGATACGATACAGATGCTACATGTTCCATCAAATATAAGTATTAATAACAGTATTACAAAATAATAACTACAAATAAGCATATTCACATTCTTAGACTGCTTGAACTACACTGACCACTAAATAATGAGTATGAATAACATATCGTGATTCGTGACAGTAAAAAGAAAAGACAACAATCACAAAGCAAAAGAAAGTATTTCAAACAGTAATTTTACTATAAGAGTTAAATAAAACATTGAAGTTGCTACCTGAAGCTCCACCCCATGCCGGTACACTACCTGTGTTTCATCCTCTCTGGTTATCAAAGAGATTTCTGCCGGTTTAGGGACCATGTATGTGGTGAGCTGAGCCACCATGTGGACCTGTCGTGGATCCTGCCACGGAGTGACGCCGGCTTGATGGACAAATATCAGTGCATATAAAGTTCCATTGTTGCGGGTCTTCTTTGGGATGGAGACATTTACTATCCTGGAGGAAAAAGAGAGGAAGAGGATCACACCTCCATCTGCACTAACCCCAAATTCATTGTTTTTTTATATTGTACATACTTGTTAAATGTTAATGTTGCTAATCTCTTGTCGTTTTTATATTTCTCTTGTATATTTGTATGTCATATGTACGAGGAGAGCAACGTGTAACCACGGTCAAATTCCAAGTATGTGTACACACACACACACACACACACACACACACGTACACACACACATGGCCAATACATTGAGATTCTGAAAGGCAGGATGTTTAAGCTATGCTAATTGTTACATTTGAATGAACTGATCTGATCCGTGGACGGAGACTCATCATGCATATTATTTTACTATTCTACGCGAGAGTAAAACCAACCTCTCAAATTTGTTGTTGACGTCAAATGTTTCTTCTTTGTGGATCAAAGTGTGTCCTCCCTCCGCATCGGGCCGCAGTGCAGTGTAGATACTCAACTAGATACACAGAGAGGGTTCACAGATATTATTACACACAGTACACTACCAGCCTTGTTCCCAAACTGGCCAATTAAACCAAAACCACTCAGACAAGACAGTTGAAGCGAAAACATACTGGATTCAAGACTGGGCAGTGGGAGCATCCATCCCTCCACATGACTGACCTGTAGCTTTGGGTCCTCTGCCAGAAAGGGTGTGATACAGCCGTCATTTTGGGAGCTGTCGCAGGGTTTAGTGTACACTATCCCGAACATCACCCAGCAGGTGTGGAGCACGTACACCACAAACACCCCCACGATCAGGGTGGTGAACGATGTTTTCAGGAACATGATGCTAGTTTCGTTGTGCCTTTGCCCTCGGCGAGCTGCGGAGGCAAATAAGGAGTCGCAGATGGAGGGTCAGTGTGGAGTATGAGGCTCAATGCTGACCGCATAGTGTGAACGAATGCTGCCGACTCTTCATCGGCCTCTCCTCTTAACATTGACTAATTGCAGACTTGTCATCCGAGAAATTAAATTTCACCACACGGCAAAAAGTATGCACAAAATATGTGACAGTTGAAGATAATTAAGGCCTGGCACGCAGTCAGTGTTCATGCAAGGCATCCAAATGTGTTGGACGTGACTGAGGTCAGGGATCTTTAGAGGTCATTTAAGTTCTTCCACCTCAACCCAAAAAAGCATTTCTCATCGTTATGACATTACCCAAACTGACATCACGTACTCACCGTTTCTCAATCTGTGATGCGTCCATGCATGAAACAGTTCTGTTTGAGGACAACATGCTCATCCAGGTCATACCAGTGGACATTGACTCAACTCATGTATTCAAACAGGTTTTAGCAGCTGTGATTTTAATCTAACAAACCGGTTGTGAACACTTTGACCAGTTACTGCTGCAGTTAAGACTCATCTGCAACTAATGTACGTGTTCCTGCGCGGTCTCAGCATATAGTCCCCAGTTTGCTGGTGGTCCTCTTTTACCCCCATTTGACTCATTGTAGGTGGGCTGGATGTTATCTTCAGCCGTTCGTGTTCATATGGTTGCTTCTCTGTGGTTCTACACGATAAAAAGGATGATTTTTCTAATGTTTATTGACATCTGCTGTCTGAAACTCCTCTTTACAACGCGCCCGATAGAAAGGTTGTCTACTTATTTTTCTCTGATATGTTGTGAAGTATTAATGAAAGTAAAATTCAGACGTTGACGTTGAACCTACCGGTGTTGAACTGAATGTGGCGGCTGTCAGAGACGGGGCTCTCTCCGCTGGCTATCCGTCCATCTAGCGGCGCTGCTGCCGGGTATCGCTCATTAGACGCGACGACATGCAGTCTTCACAGCCGGCCAACGTTTTCTAGCTGAAGTCATCTGCTGTCTCCTCGGCTGGCGTCTCCATTCAAGAGAAACACGGCTCTGCCACACAAACTGCTGCCTGTAAGAGTGAGGTGGATTTACGTTTCCGCCATTCGCTTCCTGGTTGGTTTCTTGTACGGGATTTCGTGGGTGGTGTCGCGAGACTTCGAGCTGCTTGAAGAATGACGACGACCAGCCCGTATGGAATAGTACAGCTATTAACTGTGTCCATAAACATCTGTTATAAACGACTGACATATTTATTATTACCTGTCCATTTAAACTCTATGAATCGACCAGATTATCACACGCCTTATATTATTTGATGCAACCAATACAGGAAAGGTTGCGTTTTGGGTTTATAGGCCTACAGTAAGAGGTTATGAAAGTGTTACTGATGTGAGTCACAATATTGTTGGAGTTGCTGCAGCCACAACGCACAGTACCAACAACAGCTAGCCACTGAAGATAAGGTCTTTCTGGAGAGCTTCTGGTTATATGGCCATATGGCCACGGCATTATTACACGGCTAATAAGCCTGCAGCTACTTTCTGCCACATAACACATGATAATTACTTTTACTATATTTTTGATTATTTACTTCACTTTTCTGTCGACTGGCCAAATTAATTTAAGTTCTGAAAATAATAATTTATAGTCATATTGGTTTGAAATTGATAAATGCTCAAGTCTGGCTTGAGTGCTGAGTATGGTTTAAATGGCTATTCTAAAAACATTGTTGATCTATTATATATATATATATATATATGTATACAATTATTTTCCTTCTGTGTCCTGTGGTTGGACTTCCTTTCCTTGTGGTTTTTTCTCCTGTGTTGTAGTAGTTTCCTCAGCTTTGCCCTGTTCCCTTGCTCTTCTTTCACCAATCAGCTGTCAGGGTCTGTGACATGTATAATGACTCTTTAGCAGTATTTCAGAAATGATTATGCCATAAATCCAAGCTGATCCAGCTTTGGTTGCATAAGACCTTCCTGTGACTGTGCCTCCCCCCGAGGTGAGGCAACGAGACGCTGTGAGTGCTGCACATCGTTACCCAGAAGGTTGTTGTCCGACCTAACCGCCCACTGATCCATGGCTGTTTAGTATGTGACTGTGTGATTATTACCATAAAGAAATGACTGATGTCCCTCTGTAAAATTAAGATAATCTTTCCCCCAATATATATTGATTAAGAGCACAGGCTATAAAGTGCTATTCTTTACAAATATCAATATAGACTCATGGAGGGTTGTACACAGTAAATTACCCAGTGTTAAAAAATCCTTGTTAAAGTATTGACTATTTCAGAGTTATTACAACAATAGCAAGAGTAAATAGCCCCCAGTGTTGGTGTAAATATTCAGAGTTAAACATGTTTGTGTAAAATATACAGTGTTAAAGTGAATTGACCCTGTCAGAATCATAACAACTAGAGCAAGATTAAAAAACCCAGTGTTGATGAGAACGCTCACGGTTATTTTGAAAAGCTCCGCCCCGCTTTCTCCTTTCAAATTGAGTTTCATCATGCGCGTTTTAATTCTAGAAAGAATTTCTCTCAATCACTTTCTTATATCAAATGTTGATATTTCAGCAGAAGCAACATTTTAGAATAACTCTTTACTGTGTTCAACTTACACTCGAGCTGTTTTTGTCTCTTGAAATACAGAATTGCAGACGACTAACGTGACCGAGTCAAAAGCTACACGGTAAAATTAAATAGTACATTAAACACTAAGCCAGTAAACATATGGTCCCTATACAGTGTTAACGAGCCACTGTGGGTCAGTGGCAGGTCCGTCTTTCAATCAGGGGGTTGGCGGTTCAATCCCAGCCCTCGTCGATGTGTCCTTGAGCGAGACACTTAACCCTGAATTGCTCCCTTTAGCTGTGTCTACGGTGTATGAATGTAACATGATTGTAGCTAACTGCTTCTCAGTGTAGTGTAGAGTAAAATAATAACTCTTACCAGAGTTGCATTAAATCCGAAATGTTAACACTACGTTCAATGTTACTATAACACTCTGTAGATAGGGTTTGTTAAAATGTAGTCTTGAAGTGTTAAATTGACTGCCATTTTTTCTTTTTGAGCTCAGGGCAGTGGCACAGACCTCAATCTTCATAGAGTCCTTGATCTCTCCGTGTTTTCTTATCTCCCATGTACTGCAGCTCCTTGCGCCTCCTTTCTGCAGCTGGTCTACGTGTTAAAGGGTCCGCTGTGCCAACATGGTCCTATAATTTGTCCAAGAACCCCTGTGACCTCAGTGACAGCACATTTACATTAGCTGTGAATTCAGCACCATCATCCAGAAAGTGCACCTGCGGGCAAGTTTCCCAACTGAACATCATTTCATAAATCTGCTGGGGGATATTATAAGGCTTCCTGTATATCAACCATGACCCCACCTGTCTTTACAGCTTCACTGAGAGAGATATGCCCAATCCATAACTCTACTCCCTGTACACAGATGACTCCTCCCCTCTTGCTTCCTGACTGTCATTTGGCCTAAAACCCTTCGGGGCGTCATCAACACAGAGGAAAAGGACTGTCTTATGACATCAGCTGAACATGCTGCATAAACTAGAGGCAAGGATGCACAAAGAAAAACGTCACAGAAACCTTCTTTCTAAATGAACTAACTTTGAAATGAATGGACCATGTTCATACATTTCTTGTTGGTTTGGTCTTTGATGAAGTTGATGTCAACTTCTTCTTTATCCATTTTGCCATTTTTCATGGCTTGAAACCAATAAACAGGTTGAGATCCATAATTATATCAAATCTATCAATGTAATTATTAGCGGTGGACAGTACATTTACTCAAGTATGTATCTTTCTTATAATTGAAGTTTATAACATTGAATCTTCTGACCAGAGGAAAACGAAAACAAAATCTGTACTTTTTAATTGATGGGAGGAAATGAAAAGTATGAGCTTGCCTATTAACTCAGACTAAATGCATTTATTTAGTCTCATTTATAAAGTATTGAAAACAAAAGTTGTGATTTTTCAAACGTATGTCTCTTCTAAATGTCTGTTTTACCTTTCCAGTCAATAAACGGTGATGCAAAGATAAAGATGGGCAGGAACGTTCCCAACACAGTCGCTCTTCTCATGAGACAATTAAGTCCAATTGTAAATCGGATCCTGTTGGATATCATCATATAACTGTTGAACTCGTTAGATTTAGCCAGAAGAAAGAATTATGTAACTTGCTATAATACTTGGTAATCTAACAGATGTTTCCTGGAGATGGACTATGATCCTTGGTTATCTGGTGCGGTTGGGTCTTGGTCACCTTGATCCAACCGGAGTGAATCGTCTGCCAGGTTCTCCAACAATTGATCTGGTGAAAAGCTCTGATGGGAGGGGCTACATTTACAATACAAATATGCGGTAAATATTCTAGAAAGACGGATTTGTTGAACTTGGTGAATGTTGCCTTGTGCTCATTCAAACACTTCCCGCTGGGTCGCTTCGCCAAATCAATGTCTCTCTGTTCTTTATTTTGGTAAACACTTGTGTACAAGTTCACATGTTCACGTTCACTATATCTTTAAGCCACAATACATTATTGAGGTTAATAGTTCTGACATGTAACATTATCATTGTTATCATTACCCAGGATTTTTTACGAAATCAAGTATTTTTTCATTGGTCGTATTGGTACATTTACTGGAAAAGGAAAAAAAGCTAGATGTCCACGTTTAGATGTTTCACAAGAACAATATTTTGAGGACTCAATCCATTATTGTAATGATTAAAACAAAAACAACAACAACAAAAACGCAGATGAATAAGGGGTTTGCATTACAGTCGAACCTCCTAAAGTAATGCAATACTCTGAACCGCACATCAAGAGCAGTCCAGAAAAGAGAAATGCAAAGAAGAAATGGCATCACTTTGGATATATGACCAAGAGAAGGGCAGAACTTCCCCCTGATGTATTCCACGCCCGTTTACTTGTCAGACGTGATTAAAAGGCCTCAGCCTATGCCATACCAGTGATGCGCTTGATCCCTTCCCTCAGGAAACCTGAGTCACATACATTAGCTAAATTGCTGAATTTCTGGTCCACTGTGAGCCAGCGAGTAGGCAAAGATCCTCAGGCAGTCTCTCCGTCTCCGTTTGAGACTGAAGGTGACCGAACGGTTTGCTCTCAGGGCCTCTCAATTCAGAAACACCCAGCTGGGGAATGTTGCGCTGGCAGATTCAGGGTCTTTTAAATCTTTGCTCTTTATTACGTGTATTCGTAAAAAGTCATCTTTCTCTGTCTCTTTTTGCTTTTTTGCTAATATATGTTCTTTACTACAGTGTGTCTTTCCATTTTCTGAACTATATACTTCTACTCCCCTGAATATACAGGATACAGTATATATGTATATATATGAATATATATGTATGTATATATATGTATATATAATATACATATATATGTATATACTGTATATATAATCATTTAAATGTTTAACAAAACAAAAACACTATTATATATATATATATAGTTTTTTTTGTTAAACATTTAAATGATTCCTTTCATTTCTTTTGAATTATTTCTTTTACCACTGTTACTGTCATTTCTTATTTTATGTTGTGTCTCATTTTTGTGTCACTCACATTGTGGCAATAGCAAAAAGAGCATGGTGAAATTACCAACTATTTGACTATCCTTCATAATATCCATATAATCTCCATAATAATTAGAGACAATGGATTTCTTCTCCAAGACAAAGCTACAGTGTTATGCAGCTCTGCTGAAGTGCCCTTGACCTGGACAGTAACAACTCAAAGACTCCTGATCTCAAGCTGAACCTGCTGTGAAAAGGAAATGTAAAAAATAAATCAAAGGTAATAGGGTGCAGCAACGTTTTTCATGTCAAAATCATAATTTGTGTTTGTTCAAATGTTTTAGTTTGAACTATTTCACGTAACCTTGGCGGCAGTAGAGTTAAACATTTCACCACTCAGTGGCGCAACTGCTCCATCTACAGAAAACAGATGGACTCAATTCTGAGGCTGCAATCGTCTCTCCCTTTTCTCGGTTTCCCTCCGTCTGTCCGTCTCCGTCCTTCCTCGACACTCTGCGATGATCCATAATCACCTCTCTGTGTGTCTCCATCAACATCCATCACTCTTTATGGAGTTTCGCAGTGAGGGGCCCAGAGGAGAGAAATCGAGAGTGAGAAAAAAAGACAGCCTTCCAGTCGGGGGCAAAGAGAAGGCTACTCAGCACTCTATTTCCAAATGACCTCCCAGATAGTAGCGCCGGGTCCCTGTTCACACATTTTCAATTGCAATTGTCTTGGAGTATTAACCCAACACCTTGTTGCTCTCCAGTCGGGTGACTCTCTTAACCCTTCATTTGAATAAAAAAAGTATACTTCCAGGAAGGTATAGGTGCACAGACCTTTTGAGAGGCTGTTGCTCTAACTTCAAAAAAGAGGCACGCTTTCAGCTGACACCCATCAGCATGTACTGAATGGAGTTGGGATTAGTTTTACATTATATACACGAATACAAATAAATTATAAAAATAGCACATTGTTATACGTTTAACATAAAGCCCATGTCCAACGTTAACTGGCTTACTGAATCCATTCTGCAAAGAACAATCAAATTCTGGAAATATTTTGCTTGCCTTATTTTACAGCCAACATACGGCTCAGCCAAAGAGGGCAAATAGGTCGAGCTCAGCGCAGAGGAGCTTATTGCAGAATATTCAGAAATTCAGAGAAAATTATGACAAAACAAGGGAGTATCAGCTTTGCAGTTTGTATGCTCCACATAGCAGCTGGAGGGTGTTGGTGCATGTATGTGGCACTCAACTACAAAGACCCAATACCTGACTGCTGACACTTAGATTAAAGCTTCTGTAGTGAACGGTTAGTTACAGCAGCAGGGGAGCGCCGACCCTGTGGATGTAGGGGTATGACTTCTTCCCAGCTCTAGCATGACGGATGATAATCCAACTGGATCGGGGGTGCAGTCACATTGAAAAAGCTACAACAAACTTTAGGATTTGTTGTGCTGCATTAAACTGACAACCAACATATTGTAGGTGTGTGTGTTGTCTTTCGGTCAACACTGGAAGATGTAACGTTTCAGGCTTCGTCTGTCCTTAAAGTAATTTACTTCTGTCATGAATACACCAAATAAAATATGGCTTTTTCTAAGAAGGTTCTCAAATATGGGCGACATTTTTAATAAATACTCTATTCCACATTATGAAGGAAAACGTTGAAGAAAATTATGCTTTCTTGCAGTTTATTAGCCTAGGAGTGCATCATCCCGTGCGGTACTTGGGGAGCTGAATGGAGCCTTCCTACAAAATGCAGCGAGTCCTGCCAGGTGCACAGGTCCATTAAAGAATCTCTCTGTGATACGTATACACTGTAGAGATAAGGCTGAACATCATTGGAGACGTCCTGTAGGCCAGGCAGCTTGCATCAGGCAAGCTGTCTGGTGCCAAACATCATGCTTTGGTTGTCGACTCCTGAGCAGCAGCTCTCAGCTGTGAGCGAGGGTACCTTCGTGAGTTAGATGGAGGAGGGGAAAAGGGGGGTTGGGGGGGGGGGGTTGCTGAAAGAGAGCGAGTGTGTTCACTCAACCCTTTCTGGGTCAATAACACTAAAAAAGCCACCAGTGTCCCTCCTCTCATCTCAATCAAAGCTATTGCGTTGGTAATTTAGAGCGGGTGTTAAAAGGAAAATAACTTGCCTCATTTAAATGCTAATTTGTCTCTCCGCAGCAGATTCAGTACAATGGCAACAGGTTGGCAGAATATGGAATATATGTGAGAGCTCATAGATCAGATACAAAAGACAGTTTCCTTTCCACAATTCCCCATAAAAATATTTCATTTCTTTGTGCATCCTCTGTGGCCCAGCAGTGCTGCATAAATACTCAGGAACCAGTGGTCCGCACTGCCGCCGTGAATAAGAACTATTACTGGGCCTTCTTTTTACAATCACACCTCCCCCGCCAGCGGTGACAGTAACCCACGGCCTTTTACTTTTTTAATTTAACCATGATGCCATCAAACAATGGTATCTTTGCAGTTAATATATTGACAGAAGACTGTGGACTGTATATATATATACATATATATATATATGTATATATACAGTATATATATATATGTGTATATATACATATATACATACAATGATACATATATATATATATCTGTATATATACAGTACATAGAGTGAAACGATACATATATATACATATATACATATATATGTATATATATGTATCCATAATAGTGTTTTGTCTTGTTAAACATTTCAATGATTCCTTTCATTTCGTGTATAGGTGTTTTAAAAAATATATATATATATTTGATGTATTATGTCTCTGTTCTCTTACTATTTGCTGTATCTGTACTGAGATTTAGTTTCATTGCGTACTATTGAGTTATTAATGGTTTAATAAAGAAACATTTGATACTTCTTTGAAATTGATTTCAATAATCAGCAGTTAATGATCCTGTATTTCCCTTCCATCCCATCTTTCATCAGATCTTCCTTCCTTCTTTCTGTCCCCCCCCCCACCCACCCCTCACACACACACACACACACACACACACAGTCTGTCACTCTCTCTTTTTTAATTTCTCCCAGCTCTCCCTCTGGCCCGCTCCCTCGCCATCTATCTGAATCTTTAACCTCTTTCAATCTGCCTCAGTGTCATCCTCCGTCTCCGTCACTACTTCTCTCTCTCTGTCACCTGCCGTCTGCAGCCACCCTCGCTCTGTCTCTTTGTGATTGAGCGGGAAGTTTGTTGGATACCCTTGTACAGCCCTCCAAGGTTAACCACACACACACGCACACGCACACGCACACACACACACACACACACACACACACACACACACACACACACACACACACACACACACACACACACACACACACACACTGACCTCTCTGTATACATCACTGGCTCTTGCAGGCTTTTCTGCTCTTTTTATATTTGACATGCTCGGCTGAATGGATGGCGAACATCTATTACCATACAATTACATTTTATGTTTGCGTGTACAGGTGTGTGTGTGTTTGCATGTTTGCATGCATGTGTGTGTGAGAATATGTGTGGCTTGTTCAGATTAGATTGTGGACCGTATGAATTTCTATTATGCAGGGTTGACGTGGAAATGGCCAAACTTTTAATTGGCGGGGATTCGCCTGCGACACAAGGTCATCGGCTGATAATATGTCAATTATATGTGGGACGGCTGAGAGAGCAGGCAGAGAGAAGGGTGGTGGAATAAGACGAGGAGAGCAGAGGATGGACAGAACCTCATTTCACTTGTCAGCTCTGACACACACACACACACACACACAGACACACACACACACACACACACACACACACACACACACACACACACACACACACACACACACACACACAGACACACACACCTCCAGGCACATAGCAGGAAGTCTTCAAAGCACCAGTCCACTCGGGTTCTCTTGCCCTCCTTCCTCATCCACATGCACTCCCAGGTTAAGTGGGATGTTTAATATACTGAGGAGCTGCAGCATGATGTGTTTTTAAATTCATGGGGAACTATTAATGCAGATTAATCTACCAAACCAAAACCATTAACCGTTGCTGTCTTCCTCAGTCCCTCCTGCCTCCCTTTTGTCGACTCCTCAAACCTGGTCTTGATCTTCTGCTTGACTTTCTTTGTGCTTGTTATCAGGAACCATGAGGACATCCTTGTTGACATCAGAGGAATGTGTCTGTTGGGCATGAGTGGACTGGAGTGAAACCCCGTATCAAAAGCCTTGATCTGTTTCTGCTTCTTCTTACTTGTTGTCACCTCAAGGCTGACGTCTGAAATGCGAGCACTGTGGTAAGGACAGTCCATCATTGCTTTCTTCTTCTTTTCTCTCTCTCTCTGTATCTCTTCTCTTTTGTATCAGTACATCTCTATGAATGTGTAGAACAAAATTTGAATTTGTAACAATTTTATTGAATCAACAGGTGAGGACCGTTGTCTGGGAGATGGAGGGAATCAAATATGAACACAGCTTCTCAAATAAATTAAAAGATGTTGTTGAGGCCCAAAAGGTCTCAAATTATCTTCCATCCTGATATGCATGTGATACTGAGAGTGAAATAACAGCTGGTGAGAGGGGTGTGGCGTAACACATTAAACAGTCATTCAATTTAAATAAATTGGATTTATTTAAGCTCTGATCTCCATACTTGACTTAGATAGAAAAGTAATGTCCACAAGACAATAGAGGAAATGCAGATCCGAGGATGGTTACACACAGGTCTCCATTGACACATCAAGGAGACATTGTTAATACCATTATTACAAGGCCAATTGACTTTCTATATGTGATAGAAATTCAAACACGTCTTGCCTTTTTTGTTGTTGTGTTGCTTGAAAGTCAGCGTTAAAGAGTGTGGCCGTCTTAGGTGGGAGCGAAACATCAATGCTGCATATTCACCAAAGAATAAATAAAACCCGGTTGCGCTACAAACTCTTTCTTCATCACATCTTTAAGTGGACTTTTTAAAGCATTATTATTGTTATTCAAAATGTGAATTAAAAACAAACTCATCCTCAAACCCTCTGTCTCTCTCTTGATTTTGGATGCTGCTTTCGCCCCGCTGAGCTTCCACTCAGATGTGACGTCAACACTTTCACAGACCGCTGGCCTCCTCTCTCTGTCTGTGAGTGTGTGCAAAGCTTCGATTGTTTCTGTCTTCATCTCTCCTCCTATTCTCCCCTTCACTCCCCCCTTCTCCTCTCTCATCCCCAGCCTGGCTTTTTTGCTCTTTTACTCTCCTCGCCTTAGTTTTTAAAAATCTTTGCTTACCTTTCCCCCTCCTCCCCTCTTCCAATCTCTCCATCTCGACATGTGTGTCAATTTGGGTGAAGTGGCTCTCGTCGCTGTGGCGATGCAGAGATGAGTGGATCATGGAGGGAAGGCGAGATGGAGGGCTGGAGGGACAGATGCACCGAGCGAGTGGAGGAGAGACATCTGATGTTCTCTCGCTGGGGCAGCCATGAGTGGAGCCACAATCTGTGAACACACTCGCACAGTTGGGAAAGGAACACAGGGGAAATCTGTGCCCTCTCAAACAGAGAAAATTGTTTTTTGCTTTCTGTGCAAATATGACTGTGTCCCTTGATGAATGATATATAAATTCTGCGTGTAATTTATATAGCTACAAAAGAAATAGAGGGATGACAGCTTGAATGAGAGAATGAGTGAGAGAAAAAGAAGTGAACAAACTTTCACTTTTTAAATAATTAGTTGACATTTTGAGGAGAAGCCTATAAGCGCTTCGCTTTCTGTTGGAAAGTTAGAGGAGGAAGTCGGTACTACGCTCATAACTGTCCAATGAAAATATCACGTTATGAAATTTAATGATTTGGTATATTATAAAAATAATGCAAACAATGTTCAGAGGGTTATGCAAAGTCACCGCCAGACTGTAAATAATAATAAACTAGTGTAAATATGATTTGAGAGATGTAAAACAAGTATTCAAAGATGTATCTCTATTGTAGGAGTTACATTATCTAACCACGCTAACATGAATGTCAGGTTGTTGAACTTATTTTTGTTTTTCAAAAGAATAATTAAAAAAGTTTTTGTTGAATAAAATCTATATCTTTCTTTTTTTAAATCTGATTATCTTGAGGGTTATTTCATTGATAATACGTTCTCTCTCTCTCTCACACAAATGCACACACACACACACACACACACACACACACACACACACACACACACACACACACACACACACACACACACACACACACACACACACACACACACACACACACACACAGGTAAGGAAACACACACAGTTTTTTCATTTTTTGCTTTCCCCCTTTTGTAAGTCTCTGAAAGGATGTTCAGGTAACTGTGGCAACCGGGAGATCAAACACCATGGCAACAAGTGGCATCTGTGAACATCTGACCACTTTGTAGCCTGCTTGCATGTACGGTTGCGCCTGTGTGTCAGCTTACCAAGTTCATATCGTTGTTCAGGTATCTGAAAGACAATCCTAAATGGTGTGTGATATCTGTGTGTCTCGTTATTCAATATATATGTGTGTGTGTGTGTGTGTGTGTTCTTTGTGTGTCCACATGTGTGGCTGTCTGCAGCTGAGTATCTCCCGAGGCTCTTTTCTGATGGACCGCTACTGGATGCTGTGGAGATGAAAGGGATGCTGGGAACTCATCTCACGCCATGAATCCTGGGTAAGGAGCGTGTGATGTGAGTACATCCTCATCACTCAGTGAAAGAAGACTTTCATCCCTTCTCCAATCCCTCTATCAATATCTCCGTATATACTCTCTTCGTCCTCGCCCCCATTTCTTTCTTCTCACCCTCGTCTTCAGTTTCTTATTTTTTCAATTGTTATACCTTCTTTTCTTGTCTTTTTCATGCTCGTCTTCCCCTCATTCCATACATACCATGTCCTTTAACAAAGTTCTCCTTACTCTCCTCTCGTCTTTTCTGCTCTGCTTTCCTTTCCTCCATTTCTTTGAATTCCACCTCCCCCTTTCTCTTTTCCTCCCTTTGACTTACCTTGTCTTGCCATATATTTCCTATCTTCTTTTCCACATTCCTTCTTCCTTTCTTTTTTTGTTCCTCTTTACTCTAATATCCTTTTTCATTTTAAGTCAATCCCACAACACTTTCACTTTTCATATTCTGTGTTTTCCTTTCCTGTGGTTACCTATTTTTCTTCTTCTCTTTTCTCATCACCGTCTTCTTTTTCTTCTTTCCTTTATTTTTCTCCCCTTAACACCTCCCTCCTTTCCATTTTTCTTTAATGTCCTTAGTTTCCCTCTCTTCTCGTCACTGTTAGTTTCTACTTTCATCCAATCATCTCCTTTTAATCATTACGTAATGTCAGTGCAATACTACATCACTTCCATTCTTTCTTTTCCTTTCCTTTGTTTCCTTTTCTGTTTTTGACTTTTCTTCCTTTTTTAAAAACTTTCCTTTCTCATATATTCTTCTTTCCTTTCATTTCAAACCCAACCCGTGTACATTTTTTTCCTCTCACCCCCTCTCCTGTGAACATAACATGATCAAAGTACCCATTCTGGCCATGACAGTTCAATTCTACCAGGACACGCACACACACACACACACACACACACACACACACACACACACACACACACACACACACACACACACACACACACACACACACACACACACACACACACACACACACACACACACACACACACACACACACGCACGCACATACTTTTCAAAGGGCATACATGCGGTTGGTGAGCCTATGTGTCGAGATTGCAGATCTTTTATGCTTCTGCTTGAACAAGTTGGATAAGTCAAGTTTCAAATTGTCATCTTATGAGTATTCTTAGAAAAGGAGATTTTACTTTGTCCTTTTGTCACCTCAAACTTTTAAGAAAATTACATACAAACTTACTTACAAAATGGCAACAAACTTGCCATAATTTCCTTTCTCAGTCCCTGCTGCAGTGCTGCTGGCAAAGACACTTCAACCACTGGAGCTGCTCATCTAATATAATAATCCTATAGTTTATATAGTTATCTAGATTTCATAGAAATAATTTTTTTTGTTTAGCTCATAGTTTAACAAATAACTACCTTTGAAAGGATTTCTCCTCGAGATTAAAGCATTTCCATCGTCAAATAACTTGTATTGTTTTGGTGTTGTTTTAGTTATTGTATTGTGGTATTTTCTTTCTCAGTTTTCATTATATTCCTCGTACTCAATGTCAGTTAGTATGATGGGGAACAATGTTACTGCGTCTAAAACACATAAAGTTTCACCAAAGTCATTCACCTCGTAAAGGTTGGCAAACCCCCCTGTGTTGGATTCCTGGGACTAGCCTGTTAGAAATAACACCAACAAAAACACACTAGAAAAAACACGCACAGGCCACACAAATAAATGTGCCATAACACTAAAAACGATTGAAGACAGTAAACTCTAAGCTAAATCAAATCAATCCGACAAACACTAAACAATAGTGGGAAACCACCTCTATACCGCCACCTAGCGTCTGTGTTGGGAGTGATATCCGGCCAATCCAATAACGAGAATTGTAACCAATTAGATTGAGTGACATGAGCTGACTGGGTCCGCCCCCTTACAGTCAACAAGGTAAACACACTTGTGGGGGAGCAGTGGGAGCTTTGAGAGCAGAAGAGCAGTGATACAAGTCGTGCACCAGGGGGCGCTGCTCCCGCTCACAGCCTGCTTCTCTCCTTGTGGGCTTTAATTTAGCTCCGCGAGCAGAGACGTTGTGTGCAGAGTGATGTGAAAGCGTTAAAGTCATCTGTTTATCTGTTTGACTTCGACATTGATTTGCCATCATACACTATAGAGCTATACCCATTGATGTTACATTGATAGTGTACATCCCTCTGCACTAGCTGCATTATCTTTTTTCAGCCTCTGACACTGTAATACAAGTTTCAGCAGACCTATTATATCATTAGAAAATATACACCCACAAATTACCCAAACAATAAAAATGTTAAAATTAATCTAAAACACAATTTATATTAACAGAAAAACAATGGTGTGGCCTATACCAGAGCTACGAGGTACACAGTACATCCACAGCAGCTGGTTCAATGCTGTGCAGCCTTTGAGCCCAGCTCTGCAGCTCGCATCTGATTGGCTCCTTCATAGGTCCTCTGCTACATCAAGCCAGGTGTAGTTGGTATCTCCTGATTAGTGAGAAGGTAGACTTAACTAGCCAGAAGAAACAACTACAAAATGGACCTCTGGAAGAACAAAACGATGGAAGAAATTCATCAGAAGAAAGAACCTGAGAGTTTTGGTCTTGGTAGCATTGATATTATCCCGCTAAAGTATGTGCCACGAAAAAAATATGATACCAAAATCACAATTGAATTTTCAAAGAACATGAAAGCAACCGCTGTTACGAAACAGGTGGTTCTCAAGGCTGAAAACCCCCCATGAGTAAACAAGCTTACTGGTCTATCTTTGTGGAAATGTGAATTTACAAACATCCATTACAGATTAAACACTGAAAATATACTGCACAAATATTTGTGGATTTGTTTATTAATATGTCATGAAGTGTAATCTGTTGTATAATGTTTTTATTAAACAAAAAGTTAGCAGCACGGGAAGGTGTTTTTTTGTGGGCCGAGAATAAAAACCTTGGAGGTCGAGTTTACACTCTCTGGACAAAGAGGACGGAGTCAGACGACACGGACGTGAGGAGTTGGACACTTAACCGACATATCAGGACATGCTGGGATGTATTACGTCATGTCACCCACATGACGCAATTATGATTACCTTTCCTCCATGAAGGATGCCTATTGTCTTCTTCAGATACACAAACACACCCTAACTAGTATCTGCTGCCTTGGCAGCGTTCCTGATGACCCGTCGTGGCTGTCTGGGTGAATGACCGCTCTGCAGTATTGATGTGATTGTGTTGCTGCAATGGATCAGATGTATGGCTGCTCGTTTACCTTTGTCACTGCGTGCACCGCTCAGGGCCTGCAGGGCTTTGCAGTGTGGGACATGTCATATGGCCTGTCTGGTCGCTGCTTATTGCTAATTTATTTATTGTGAGTAATTGGTTTGACTTGAGGAGCTATGTTGTTATGTGTTTTGTAAGTCTGAGACATGCATTGATACATTTTGATTTGATAATAATGATTATCTAATTTTTACTCGATTAGTTTTAAAAATAGTGTTTCTCCGCTATAATTTTACTTTTTCAAACAGCATTTAGTCCTTAAAAAAATAATACAACAGATTACACTTAATGTCATATTAATAAACAAATCCAGAAATATGTTTGCACTATATTTTCAGTGTTTAATAACTATCTTTTGGCGTTAGGAGGACTTAGTGCCAACACGTTATGGAGACGTGGATTGATCGTGCCTCTTTGTTTAAGGATCTGTCAAAAAAAAAAAATTTATATATATAAATAATATAATAATAATACTAAATTATAATAATAACAACAAATAATTATAATCAACACTCGTGTCCCTCTCCGGTTGGTTTTCTTTAGCTTACACGGTCCACTCATCATAACAACAATGTCCCTTATAATTATAATTTTTTACATATTTTTGTTCTGATTAAATGTGAGGGAGCTTCTTTGCAGTGCATGCATGTGGAGGTAAATCCTGCCAGTGCCAGTTGAGTTGAGCTGCTCGGGGTCAAACTCCAGGGCTGCTTTCATCTCCACGTCTGTCAGTTATAAAGTTTGCACCGCAAGAAGACAATGCTTTCTTTTATTTTATATTTTCAGTTGTCTTCCTGCCTGCTCATGGTCCTTTCATCCTCCAACTCCAAAAACACTCGCACATCCACGTGTCTGCTCCTCACAGGTTTTCATACTGTGTGTGTCTTGCAGGCTGATTCAGGGTCTTTCCAATAGACATCTAACACACTGTCGGTATTAATATGCATGCCGAGGTTCACTCCAGCTATTTAAACTCAGCAAGCACCCTCACACACACATTCTCTTAAAGAAATGCAGGTTGTGTTGTTCTTTCCTCATTCCCTTCCTCTCCGTCTGTTCTCTATCGCTCTCTTACCCTGCCATCCTCGTCTTCCTCACCCGTTCCTCTGCGTCACTCTCTCCATACTGATGTATGATGCAATGAAAGAAAACGTGACAGTCAGCTATTTTCCTTTGCTCTATTCCCCTCAGACCCGTCTCTCCTTTCCTTTTGTTTTATTCACTCGTTTTTATATTCTTAAATTCTCTTTCTTTACTTCCTATTTTTCTTCCTCCCATTTTCTCTTTTAGCTCTCTCTCTCTCTCTGTTGCCTGTCTCCCCCCTCCTCCTTCCGTGCACTTCTCCCATCATCCCTCTTCTTCTTGCTCCTCCTTTCCCTCTCTAGAGTCTTCTCCTTTCCGTCGGTTTCATTAACAAGATTTATCTTCTCTAGTAATAACAGTATACACACACACATATGCACAGGCATGTGCACTCAGACATATGCACAGGCGCGTGCACACACACACACACTCACACACACACACACACACACATGCACAGGCTCGTGCACACACACACACACACACACACACACACACACACACACGCACACACACACACACACACACACACACTACCGTCCACCAGTCACGCATCCTTACGGTGCAGTGCCATTTTCCACCAGTCAGGGTCACTGTGGGACTATGACGAAAAGAGCAAGAGAGTGGGAGAAAGAATGACTGGATTAGAAGGTGTGTGTGTTAAGGAATTATTAAATACATGCATGTGTGTGAGTGAGTTTCTACGACACTATCAGACTCTAATCTGGCATCATGATGACATCGTGATGCGATTGCGCAACCATCCTTTTAAATGAACGCCATCCACACTGAAAAAGGGCATTCTGTCGGTAACTTCTACTTTTCAATTCATGTACGTCTGAATCCATATCACACACTCATAATGCCTTCCCGAAGGCCACAGCTCTGTCTGTCTGTGTGTTTGTGTATAGATAAAAAACATCAAGGTCTCCGATATTCTCGCTGCGTGCAAGCACTTTAGATTCAGAAACAACAGGCTTTAGGACTGCCAATATTTGCACAGCTAGATGAGCTGGGTGAGGAGTAGAGGGGGGCACTTTTCAAAAGTTCAACATTTATTTGTGTCTCGGTCTGTTAGCCCACAAGAATATGATCTCTGATATCATAATCCCTCTAAAGTAATGGGCCCCGCTGCTGACAGAGCCTGATTGATGCCGGGTTCCCCTCCAAGTGGAGCTAGCTGTAGTTGACGTTGACAGTTGACTGACGGAGAGGTTGACAGAGTGACACAAGCTGAGTGACTGGTGTTCATCATCACAACGTTTCTGACTGACACAAAGACTTGGTGAGAATCATGCTTTCTAAAAATATTATTATTATTATTTTAGTACTTTGCACAGTTTTAAACTGTAAAAGCCTGTCGTGGAATATAAACTGTGTCCTGTCACTGCGTCTACTTTGGATTAAAAAAACTCCCCAATTCCCATCGCCTCTTTCCCTTTTCCATAAACCTAAACTTTAATAACTGAAACAGAATCTTGAAATTACTACTCTGAAGTTATATTTTGAAAATAAGTAGTTACTTTTAAAATACATTTATTCAGTATCAGATTATGTAACAGGCCTCTCATCCGTGAGCATAATGTCACTGTTGTACAGTTTAAAGCATGTTTTTAATATATATATACAACTCGGGTGGATCTGTAATTAAATTATTCAGAATGTGTTCCGTCAACGTGCAAATTGGAAACACATATTTTCTCTTCTCCTTAGCTTTCTCCTCTCTTCTTACTTAAAGGCTGGATGAGACCATCAAATATGACGATATTTTAGGCTAAATACATTGATATTAATAGTGTGACGTCATTTCTCACCATTGGGGATAAAAAAAAGAAAAAAGAATGAGATTTTTGATAAATAATAAGCATTAATGTGAATATAATTAAGTGGGTGAATTCAAATAAATGAACAGCTTCAACCACCTGGTATGTCCAAACAATGACATCACTTTGCTGTAATGCAGCCTTTAAGACAATATTATGCCATTTTATTATATTACATTATCCAAAAACGATTTCTAGTCCCATATCAAAATATCATTATAACGACTGACCTACCTAAATGAAAAATAATATTGCATACTTTTCGTTCCCTTTTCCCTGTCTCACCAACAGTTTTATGGTATTTTCAAAGCTGTGCAGACTTTCTCCTGCGAGCATCGCACAGCGGTCGGCTGACAGATGGATCGTCCTCACTGAAAACACCGCGATCACAACTGAGTTTGGTCGTAGCTGAAGAACATATATAGAAATACTATATTGCATTTGACTGGAGTTTCACAGCCTTTTCTGTTTTTTGCTTCAATCCATATGAAATGAGTAACAGTAAGCCTGGGGATTTATGATACTTTTGATTGCTTTTCGTCAAGTATTTTCTGCTCTGTTTAATCATGGAGATGATCATGACAAAAGTTATTGTATTTTATTAATGATTCAGACGCTTAGTATGAGTTATTCAGTAGATAGACTTTAAATATGCAAAGTGTCACAACTGGGGATGGATAGCGTTTGAAGATCTTCAGTATCAGTCCATGTATAAACTAAGAGTTTTGGTTAAAGTTGACAGATCGTTAAGGACTAAGCCACAAGAGGCTGTGATTTACACTGACTTTACAACAGCTGAAGAGCATTTTTACGACATGGAAAACTGTGACTCTGCAAATCACTGCCTGATGTTGCTAATTGCTTTTTCATAACATTTCAGATTTATTGTAAACCTGATACGGTTTCATCAAACAAACCTACGGAAACAACAAATACAATCATTATTCTGTCAAGTAATGTAGTTCTTCAGCAACATTTAGCAGAACGGTTGCCAAGCAACACACAGACGCAGTGAAAAAGCATGCCTATAGAGATTGGGGGCGATCACTAACATTTAGGTGGATATCGTCATTAATTATGCATTTGTAGCGTGCGATCACGTCGGCGCTCTCCTTTGCCGCCACCAGGTTGGTTGACCACGGATGTTTTAATTGCTCGGTGGCAGAAGTCACGAGGATCATTCTGCAACGTCTTCCGTGGCCGTAGTTTGTGAGCCAGTGAGGTTGTAGAGATGGTTCACACTAATGTCCTGTCAATGACATCATTTCTCTCGCCTCGAGGCCATCGTCAGAAAGTGTTTTTACTGTGTCGGCTCTCTTTGTTTCTTTCTGGGGATTTTTGGGACTTCGTTGAAGTCAGAAATGTTTAGGTTCTCACCGGCCAGCACAAAAAAATATTGACATTTGCCCAACCGGAACTGCACACACACATACACGCATGCACACACACACACACACACACACACACACACACACACACACACACACACACACACACACACACACACACACACACACACACACACACAGTTTGAAAAGTATATCGAGCAAGCAAGACACACACACACGGAGCGAGACAGACAGTCACACACGTTCATATTTGCACGGTAAAAAGCATAAATAACGATAAGCTCTAAAGAGGCGTGTAAATGTTATTTGAGTCTGCTTCGTGTGCGGTCTTATTTTTCAGTATGTGTGTGTGTGCGTGCCCATATACATGTGTAGGTGTGTTTGTGTGTTTCTTAAGTGTGAGTGTGTGTTTGGGAGTGTGCAATGATGTGTGTCGTGTACTCATGCCAAGAGTGTATTGTTGTCACCTAAGGCCCTCTAACATCGTTTGTTCGGTTTCCACACGAACGGGCGCAAACACACACACACACACACACACACACACACACACACACACACACACACATGCACATACGTACACATAGGGGTAGCAGGTGTCTACCGTGTCGGGAAAGCAAAGCAAGATTTGTGCCTCTGTGGGTCTGTCTGCAGGTTTGTGGTGTGTGTCTATGTGTGTGCTTGTGCACAAGCACAGGTGTGTGTCGGTTGATAAAGTTTATCAGCTCAGGGCACGTTGCTGTCGGCAACCAGTGTTGTGAAGGGAAAAGGCCACGCAGACAAAGTGTGTTAATGTGTGTGTGTCAATTGGGAAGGAGGACACGTAAGCACTGCTGATGACCCTCATCTCATCTCAGAAACGCACACACACACACACACACACAGACACACACACACACACACACACACAAAGCAGAATATTTCAATCCATTTTGAAGAGGAAGAGCTATCATTATAATTAAAAGTTGATATTTCAAACACCAATGTCTGCAGAGTCTGAAACATTACATAGAAAAATTAAAAGCAACAACAACATGAAACAAACGATACAAATTACCTCTAGATTCAAGCCCCTCCCACATTTTCAGTGTGTCTGAAAACCAAATCCAAACATCTGGTAACTGTGTGGTTTATATGTAATGACTAACATCAGTGACCACAGATCGTCCACCATTGATGGGAAGTTTTAATCCTCACATCAACTCAAAGATTAACCTCAGACAATTGAAACTTATGCCACATTTCCACAGCATGGCACAGATCGCCTTCCCTCATTAGTTGGTTGAATTAATTGTGGATTTTACTTTTTTTGGTTCTACCTCAGTCGAGGTTCCAAGCTGATAATAGAATATTGAGTTCAAACACTGTAGGCCTGGTTGGTCAGAGAGAATCGGCATCCTGAACAAACCCCCAAGCTAAGGTCGATAGCGACCGGAACACAGTTGAGGCTATTTGTCGTGTAAAGCTGCAACAACGACTGGAGACACAAGACGAGTTCCTGTGTTTCGCTCGCCAACTGCTGATTAAGTCGAAGGCTCTGAGCCCCGAAGGTAACAGCAACTTTGGCCCAGGCTCGCTTCAGGTGGACTGTTATTGTGGACCAGCTATTCTCATTTAGGTGAAGAGCTCCTCCTCAGAGTTTTGCTCCCCCGTCATATATCTAAAGCCACATACATTCATATAAATATCCTGTATTTATCGTTGTGGCAGCGGGGGGTGTTTAGGCCTCGGCTGCAGAGTGGGTGGAGCGGGGGTGTGGTCCAGGGGACGGTGTCGGGAACAGGTCTAATTGGCCTCAGCTGGTGGTTAATCGGCCACAGCTGGGGCTAATCTGTGTGTGTGTGTGTGTGTGTGGGTCTGTCCCCAGGGAGCAGGGCAGGAGAGAGGAGAGAGAGAGAGAAGAACGCAGTCTGCAGTCTCAATCCAAGATATGACCAAATGTCTTTCTTGTATGCTCAGCCTTTGGTGCTGGAGAAACCTACCTGTGACCGCCACGGACCTGTTACAATCACATAGCTCGTTAGACAAGGTTAGGAAGGTATGGAAAATTACATATATGGCCTTAGGCTAAGGATGAAGAGAGACCATGGCATGTTTGTGTCACGGCAGTTTCATTGCGGGGGGACCATCAGCACTGGAAAATGAAAAAGAGAAAAATACCTGGACCCAAGAGGTAGAAGCCGAACCGTACCATGCAGTGGACATTTGAATCGACCACTTTTCATATAATCAACCCACATGTTTTTACTGCCACGCTATAGTTACACAACGTTAGTAATGTAAATATCCCAATTAGCCCATGCAGATAAAGTTTGACCCCAGCATTTTACCTGTTACTTTGGCTTCAGTAGCCCGCTGTGAAATCTACAGCTCGCCCTCCAGGTGACGATTTTCATCACGAGGAAAAACTGGACAAAGTCAGCCGGAAATACAAGAGCTGAGAGGACGCCAGGCCGGGGTTCAGGAAGAATTATCTACACAGATGCAACAACTGGTTGCCCAAATGAATAATTTTTCACTCATCAACAGACTGCTCCTCCGGTGACGTCATCCACAGCTGAGAATTTGCCTGTCAATACTCCAGCTGACGACCCAGGTCAGGCTGTTTCCTCCCGTTACGGCTGGCTCTTCCGGAGAGATTTTCCGGAGACTCTTCGAATTGCAGAGCCTTTCTGGTACAGTGTGATCTGCATTTTCAACACAACCCAGCAGCTTTTTTATCTGAGCACGGTAAAGTGGCGTTTATTGTGTCTCATTTAACGGGAAGAGCTGCAGCCTGGGCTACTGCAGAATGGTCTAGAGACACCGAACTATGTTACTCATTGGCCGATTTCATAGAGACTATGAGGCGCATATTTGACCACTCATCGCCTGCTACGGAGGCCAGCAGAAGACTGTTTCAAATACGCCAGCTCAACCGTCAGGTGGTTGATTATGCCATCGAGTTTCGTACAGCAGCAGCGGACAGCGGATGGAATGTTCCGCTCTTCGTGACGCCTTCATGACAGGACTTTGAACCGATAAAGGACCAACTGGCTCCACTGGAGACACCCCGGGATCTGGAATCCTCATCGCTGTGGCCATCCGGATCAATAACCGTCTTCGAAAGAGAGAGGAGCGTCGACGCAACCGAGATGTTATTCCCAGCTTCCAGAATTCGCCTCGGGGTCGCGCCGCCAGCGGAGGATTTCCAGCTCATGTTACCGGACCATCTGAGGACTACACTTCCGAATGACTCCGTGAACCCATGCAGCTTGGAAGAACCAGGCTTTCTCTGGAGGAGAGGCAGCGCCTACGGGAGGTTGCTGTTTCTACTGCGGCCAGCCGGGTCATCAACTCGCTTCATGCCCGGGAAAAGATCGTGCTCACCAGTCAAAAGGAGGCGCTGGTGAGCAAGTTTCCGCAGACTTCCCTCCTCGACCTGTTACTCAGGTAGACATTTGTATTAACAATCAGACCATTGACCAGGGTGTGTTAATAGACTCAGGGCTGACGAAAGCCTTATAGACTGGGGCCTAGTCAAACAGCTAAAAATAAAACTGTCCCGCTATCTCATCCTGTTAGTGCCAGTGCCTTAGACGGCCGCTTGTTGTTCTGAGTTACCCATTGCACTGAGCCCATACAGATTACTATAAATAGGACCATACCGAGAGCATGCAATTTCATATTTTTGTGTCGACTCTGCACCCGATTATTTTGGTGTTTCCTTGGTTGAAGATCCACAATCCTCACATAGACTGGCCTTCAGGAAAGTTAAGGAATGGGAAGAGGATTGTAAGGGCAGGTGTAAACCGCAACCAGTTAATGCACCAACAGACTCTAGTAGGATCATTATAGATCACCCTGACTATCCTGAGCTACACAAGGTACCTTCCTGTTACCATGATTTAAAAAGAAGCGTTTAACAAGTCTAAAGCCTTGTCGCTACCTCCTCACCGAGATTTTGACTGTCCCATTGATCTCTTACGGGAGCCCCATTCCCAAGGGGAGACTTTACTCGATTTCGAGACCTGAGAGAACAGCAATGGATGAATACATCTCCTCTTCACTCAAATCAGGGATTATCCGTCCTTCATCGTCTCCAGCCGGTGCGGATTCTTTTGGGAAAGAAAGACGGGTCTCTGAGACCTTGCATAGACTACAGTCCACTAAATGACATTACGGTGAAGAACCGCTATCCTCTGCCACTCATGTCATCTGCTTTTGAACTGCTTCAAACCGGCCAGATATTCACCAAGTTGGATTTAAGAAATGCATATCACTTGGTTAGAATAAAACAAGGGGATGAGTGGAAGACTGGATTCAACACTCAGAATGGTCACTATGAGTACTTGGTAATGCCTTTTGACTGTGCAATGCACAGCTTGTTTTCAAGCTTTTGTGAATGAGGTTTTGCGGAATTCTTGAATATTTCAGTGTTTGTGTATCTGGATGACATACTGATTTTCTCCCCAGACGCTAAATCTCATGTTAACCATGTCCGCCAAGTTTTGCAGAAACTACTGAATAATCAGCTATATGTCAAGGCAGAGAAGTGCGAGTTCCACACAGAAGAGGTGTCTTTCTTAGGATACATAGTCTCACCTAATCATATCCAAATGGATCCTGCGAAAGTCAGTGCAGTATCCCAGTGGCCCACACCAGACTCCAGGAAAAGGTTCAGCAGTTCCTAGGATTTGCTAACTTCTATAGGAAGTTTATTAGGAATTTCAGTTCTGTTGCTGCTCCTCTGCATGTTCTGACTTCTCCTAAGGTTCCTTCAAGTGGACCCCCAGGCGGATCTTGCTTTCAAACTTCTCAGAGATAGATTCACATCAGCTCCCATACTCACCATTCCAGATCCCCAGCGCCAGTTTATGGTCGAGGTGGATGCTTCCAATGAGGGAATTGGAGGAGTACTGTCTCAACGTTCTGCAGAAGACAACAAGATGCATCCATGTGCTTACCTGTCGGAAGTTGACAACGGCAGAGCGGAATTATGACGTGGGAAACAAGGAATTGTTAGCTGTAAAAGCTGCCCTCGAGGAATGGAGACACTGGCTGGAGGGTGCAGAGCAACCGTTTTAGTCTGGACAGATCACAAGAATCTAGAATATATAAGAAAGGCTAAGCGTCTCAACTCCCGTCAGGCCAGGTGGACACTTTTCTTTAGTAGATTCAACTTCACACTCTCTTTTCGTCCCGGGTCTCAGAATCAAAACCCGATGCTTTGTCTCGTCTTTACGATCCCGAACCACTTGCGGTAGAGCCCAAGACCATCCTTCCACTTAACCGGGTGATCGGAGCCTTTTCCTGGCAAGTGGAGTCAGACGTTAAAGAGGCAAATGTCATGAATCCAGCGCCTAGCGAGTGTCCCAACAATCTGCTGTTTGTTCCTGAGGCTCTTCACCCAAGGTCATCCACTGGGCTCACTCATCTGTGCTTTCGTGCCATCCGGGAGTAGCAAGAACAATGTTCAGGATTCAACAACGTTTCTGGTGGCCATCCATGAAGAAAAATGTGGCCGAGTATGTAGCGGCTTGTCCGGTGTGTGCGTGTAATAAGACCTCATCTCAAGTTAAGATGGGCTTGCTCCAGCCGCTGCCGATTCCCCATCGTCCTTGGTCACACATTTCGATGGATTTTGTGACAGGATTTCCCTCATCCAGAGGCAAGACTACGGTTCTAACAGTGGTTGATCGATTTTCAAAGATGGCTCACTTCATCCCATTGACCAAGCTTCCCTCTGCCAAAGTCACCGCAGAGGTCATGATGAATCATGTATTCAGGATCCATGGATTCCCTAATGACATTGTTTCCGACAGGGGTCCACAATTCATTTCCGCCTTCTGGAAAGAGTTTTGTCGACTCATAGGTGCCACCGTCAGCCTGTCATCAGGATATCACCCTCAGTCAAATGGACAGTCGGAGCGTCTGAACCAAGAACTAGAGACTACGCTACGTTGTCTCGTCTCCCGGAACCAGACCACCTGGAGTGACCACCTTACATGGGTCGAGGTTGCCCACAATACCCTTCCTACGGCGGCCACAGGTCTCTCTCCATTCCATTGTGTCAATGGTTTCCAGCCTCCACTTTTCCCTAACAACGAGGAAGAGGTGATGGTTCCATCGGCACATGCCATGATCAGACGTTGTCGCAGAGTTTGGGCTGGTGCTCGCCAGTCTCTTCTCCAGTTCAGCTAGGATGAAGGCTGTAGCGGACGCTCATCGCAGGGTCGCTCCCTCCTACAGTCCAGGCCAAAAGGTTTGGCTCTCTACCAAAGACTTACCACTCCATGTCGCCTCAAAGAAACTGGCTCCGAGATTTGTGGGTCCGCTTCCAGTGTCCAGAGTCATCAACCCGGCGCACGCTTGCAACTCCCAGGACCTTGAGAGTGCACCCAACGTTTCACGTTAGTAGAATCAAGCCGGTGTGTGAGAGCACACTCCACCGCCCCAGTTCTTTGAAGGGGGTGACGTTTACAAGGTCCGTAAGCTACTGGAGGTCCGTAATAGGGGGAGGGGCAAGCAATTCCTGGTAGACTGGAAGGGTTACGGTCCTGAGGCTAGAAGCTGGATAGCTGCTTCATTTATCGTAGACAAGACTCTTATCCACGACTTTTACAATCAGCCTGGGCCATCAGGAGTTGGCCCTAGAGGGGTACTGTTGTGCACCGACAGATATGCTAGAGAGGTTCAGGTCATTTATGTTCGCTTTCTCTCATTCCAGGCTTCCTGATTGTTTTCACCTGTCATCACACCTGTCTCCTATGCTCATCAGTGTCAGCCCCGCCCCTGATTGGTCCCACCTGTGTCTTGTTACCATGTGCTTAAATTCCCCTCTCTCCCAGTGTTCCTTGTCAGTTCGTCTGGTCTTTTGCCATGATCAGGTCGGGTTATGTTGTGCTCTTGAAAAGTTTTTGATCCCTCACTACGTGAGCGCTTTCATTTTGTTCACTGCAGAACCGAAAAATAAAGTACTTACAAATACTTTATCTCTGTCTCCCGGGTCGTGCAATTGGGTCCTACTTCCTAAGTGTCTGAGATCGTAACAGAGCTCCTCCTCAGAGTTTTGCTCCCCCGTCATATATCTAAAGCCACATACATTCATATAAATATCCTGTATTTATCGTTGTGGCAGCGGGGGGTGTTTAGGCCTCGGCTGCAGAGTGGGTGGAGCGGGGGTGTGGTCCAGGGGACGGTGTCGGGAACAGGTCTAATTGGCCTCAGCTGGTGGTTAATTGGCCACAGCTGGGGCTAATCTGTGTGTGTGTGTGTGTGTGTGGGTCTGTCCCCATAAAGGAGCAGCAGGGACTGAGGAGCGAGAGAGTGGAGAACAGAGGCGCAGTCTGCAGTCTCAATCCAAGATATGACCAAATGTCTTTCTTGTATGCTCAGCCTTTGGTGCTGGGAGAGAAACCTACCTGTGACCGCCACGGACCTGTTACAATCACATAGCTCGTTAGACAAGGTTAGGAAGGTATGGAAAATTACATATATGGCCTTAGGCTAAAAAGGATGAAGAGAGACCATGGCATGTTTGTGTCACGGCAGTTTCATTGCGGGGGGACCATCAGCACTGGAAAATGAAAAAGAGAAAAATACTTGGACCCAAGAGCGAGTATAGAGAAGCCGAACCGTACCATGCAGTGGACATTTGAATCGACCACTTTTCATATAATCAACCCACATGTTTTTACTGCCACGCTATAGTTACACAACGTTAGTAATGTAAATATCCCAATTAGCCCATGCAGATAAAGTTTGACCCCAGCATTTTACCTGTTACTTTGGCTTCAGTAGCCCGCTGTGAAATCTACAGTGATCAAAACCTTTGGACTTGCTTGTGAAATTTGCGGGAGATATGATTGAGCAACATTCCTCGCCCTCCCAGCTGCTACTGAAGTGCCTCTGGGCCACTTGACCTTCAGGTGCTCCACTTGCTCAGTGGTTAAAAGAGCATGACTATACACTGGCCACCTCCCAGCCGAGAGCCACAGGGAGCCTCTGAAATTACTCACTGACAAAAATATAGATATGTTGCACGCAATAACCAGTCTAGTTAAATATTCATAACCTTTCTCTGCACAATTAAACCAATACCGTCTGTGGTGGGGATTTAGGGGAATATGAATCTCTTTAATGAAAGCCCACACCACCTCTTGTGCCTGGTTAACCGATCCCTCTCTTCCACACTGTATATCAACCATGGTTGATATACCATGGTTGATATACAGTGTGGAAGAGAGGGATCAGTAAATGTGTGCACACATCTTCCATTCTTTATTCCTTTACCCAACCTTCTGCACTGAAGAAAAAAAGAAAAAACCCACTCTTAGCTTCCAGCTTCTCAAATGTCATTCTTTTTTCATTCACTTCTCAATCTGTCATTTAAAATAATAATAATATCTAAATGATAGTAAATAGAGCTTTTTTTATTGACCTGAAAAACTGAACCAGGTATTGGCCATGACGCACAGTGAGCTCTCTAGCCCCATTTCACCTTCCACACATTGAGCTTAACATATTTTGAATTATGGATGAAAAAAATACTGATGATTTGTGCGTCTAAAAAAAAAAAAGTAATCGATTCTGTATTTTTTTCAGTTGATTCATTTGTAAAAGAATCAGTAAAACAAAACGATAATGAACGTTACTCATCTCATCCGTCCTCTTATTTACTTCCTCCCTCCTTTCATTCAGCTTTCTGCATGCATTTTCTTCTTGCAAATAACAGGGCTCAGAGTAAACTTGGTTGACACACCAAGCGACAGTCTATCGATGAGTGATTGCACATAAACACTGCTTAGGTTTGACATACCAAGAGGTAGAACACGAAATTATTTGAATGGAAGTCCTGAGAGGTCACATTGAAGATAGATACATAAAAGTATGTTAATACATTGTTATAAACAGTGAAGATATCTGTTGTTACCTGGTGTACCACCTAATCTCTATTATCAGAGCATATTAACGATGTTGAATATCCAATAACGAAGAGAGTCTAGGAATTATCACATTTCTGTGCATCCTTGAACGCACCATGAAGGACAGCTGCTTAACAGTCTCTGCTTTCAGCTGCAGTATATCTAAAGATAACGCAAGTTGATGAAAAATAAAAAATAAGGCTGATTAAATGTCTCAGTGATAAATTACCCACATTAGCAAGTTTCAATTATCTGCAGAATTAATGTTTTTTTTGTTGTCGTAAAAAAGTACAAAATCCTTACTCTCCTCACCTAACACAGTGGACGCAACTTTAAAACAGTTTCCAAAATGAGTATTTGCACTAGATGGCACTGTTGCCATATCTTAACACACACACACACACACACACACGCACGCACGCACGCACGCACGCACGCACGCACGCACGCACACACGCACATACACACACCCACACACGCACACACACACACACACACACACACACACAGAAACACGCAGAGATTGGAAAACACAACGCTACCTAAGGCTTGAGAGATGGAGAGGCATTTTCTGTCTGTCTCTCCGTCATCTTCCCTCTGTCTCTCTCTCTCTCTTCACATACTCCCTTTCTCCGCCGGCTGTCCCCCCCCCCCCCCCCCCCCACACACTTGTTACCTCTGTCTATCAATCCACTGTAATGTATCCTTATTACAAAAACAGACTCCTTATAATACTAAAAAACATTGTTAAAGCAGCCAAGTGATAGAACATCTTAAAGATTTACAGTAGGCATGCAGTATTGTGTGATTCATTACAAAATGGTGTAGCATGCTGTCATAAGCTACTGCAGTGGAGACCGACTCTGCTTCACATTCATACACTTGCATCTTACTGCAATATAATTTTATTTTTGAAGAAGTGTTTTCCCGAAGAGCACTTCAGGAGACTGGATTACGTCTCAGTCACCACTCACGCAGATTATTCTGCCTGTGCGGATTTAAAATGTCATCTGCTCGGTCATCAAATCACTTCTTTGAGAGCTGACCCAGGAGATCAAACATGAACAGTTGAATTTCTAGTTTGCCGTGTCGTGGAATGCACTTCTTCCAATCTCACTCAAGTGGGATGAGGGTTTCAACCACAGCGCCCAAACTTCAGTAAACAGCAAGAAAACACGATCGCCTCGACTCGGTTATCAAAACAGACACACAGAGACCGTCTCACCGGGGGGAAAAGCATTGGCTGTTCTTTCAAACACTTTAAGTGGCCTCTTGATGAGAATAAGAAGCGTAAGTAGTGTGATGTTGTTGTAGCATCTCAAAACCTCACAGACAGGTTGGTACTGAGGGTCGTTGTGAGTGCAAAGTGCCCAATTTTGACACTGAAGACTGTGGTCTGCATCCCGTGCCTTCCAGCCACCAGTATGTGATGAGATATATTTAAAAAAACAACGGTATCGGTCATTTTGGAAGTCAGTGACCGGCGGTATAATCAACGCCTCTCTAAAATAGTTTCAGAAGAAATTGAACATTAAAGCCTTCATGGAGGTAGGATTTATTTCCTTATTAGACTACATTAGTTTTATCTATAGGTCTATCTGCTAAACGGGCAACGACTGTAAAGGACATCCCAATGACCGGCAATTTTACGTTAATAAAACGTTTAATCAAGATGTGCCGACAGGCCCTATTCATCATCAACATTTCCCGTCTGACCTCTGTTCATCGGCGGTGAGCCGTTGAGGACTGCCAGGCACACACACCTCTGAAGCGCAACAGCAAAACAAATGTACTCTCTTGTGGAGCTGGCAGTTAAAGTTCAGATGCTTGCCAAGCAACTTATTATTGCCCGGGGGGCAATAAAGGCAAACGGGTTAATCATAAGCTAATGAACACATTTGACCAAACTTTCCAAATAGTCCAGAAAACGGTTTGCTCCGCATGAGTGAAGGGAATTGGAGGAGAGGACCGCCTGACTGACCGCTTACAGCGCAGGACACAAAATGGCTGCGAAGTTTGGCCAGAGACACTGAGCTGTGACGGTTGAGCCGTCACATCTGATTGACCAAAGGTTGCTGGTCGACTCCTCGCAGCGGCAGCAGCCAGTGCTGCTGCTCACAATGCTCCCTGAGGAAGTGGAACTAACTGCCATACATCCTGCACAACCACAATCCTGTGTAAAGGACAGGTATCGCAACTGGCTGGCAAAGAAGCAAATGTTTTGACTGACTGAGTTCAAGTTGCATCTGGAAAGTACACAAAGTAACACACAGGTACACAACACCGATGGTAGACGTACATACAGGTGCTGCACTTCAGCAGTAGTTCAAGTTGTTCAATTATCTGCCTCTTAATTCTTGTACTTCATCATATATCGGTGAGTTTTCCTCCACTACATTTATTTAACAGCCTCCTCAATTACTTAGTATTTTTGCAGATTAAGATTTTCATTGCTAAATATGATGTATGGTTATATGTTAAACCACCGTACAATATATGCATTCATTCAAGGGGTTTCCTGGTACAGCTCATCTTCTGACCAGTTATGATGGCCTGCAGTTGCTGTGTAAATATTTTATTTTATTTTAGGCAACAATGTCACTCCACTATAAAACATGGCAGGAAACCATGAATTCTAAATTGTTGTACCTGGATAGGGTACAACATTTCCTTAATCCTTTCAACAGTAATACATCACCAATACCTTATATAACACTGACTGGGACCCGAATGTAGCCAGTGCATACTTTTATTGTAGTTACTTTAAACACATCCTGCTAATCATCCTGTACTTTTACATTGTGTTTTGATATATTTAAATATGTAACAGATCTTGAATCTCTCAAAAATCCCCCCAAAACTTTATTTTTCAGTTTCCAATACGTCAACAATAACAGTAATAGGACCTGCTGTTTGGCCATCTGCACTTCTGCAAGTCAGGGATTCTTCAGCTTTTCAAGCCGAGATCCAAATCAGTAGTCTCTCCTCCTCCTCCTCCTCCTCCTCCTCTGGTGCCAGACTACTTTCCACCTTGTACTGTAGCCCAGTGCAAATCTAAAGGCCTAAACAACAGAGCATTTGTCATGCTCTCACTACTAAACGTTTCAATGTCACCTCCTTCGGAGAGATTAAACAGTTAATCTGGACACTAAATGACCTTGAATTATCAAAGAAATAGGAAATAAAAGGTGTGTGACTGCCTACAGAGTGTTTCTAGAAGAGGCAAACTAGGCACATTGCCAGTATTTAACATTTCATCGCCATGGGAAAAACTGTGTGAGGTCAACATAAACACTTCGCTGTTGTATTTCAGGCTATTGAGAAATTAAGATTTCTTGCTGAAGCACTGTATTCCAACTCCCATAATGTGCACTAACCTGCTGCAGAGATGGAGCATGCTCCATTTACACATACACATTCCGATAAAGATGAAATACTATCTATCTTCAGGTAGTTAAAGGTCTCTCCCTCAGAGAGAAGTGTAGCAGAATGGTGGGGAGCAGATGGTGGAGAGATGCAGAGGGGAGGAAAGGAAAGGGATAAAGACAGTGTGTGTGTTTCAGCGTGTCAACACAGAGATATTTCCTCTGCAGCACTCCGTCTCTCTTCATATCTCACCCAAGTGTCAGGGGAGTGGGCGGTAGGGCCTGTCGGCAGAGACCACACACACGTTTAGCCTTCAGAAAACTAGCCTTGGCAGCGCTGCTGGTCTCATGAACGGGGCTGAAACAAATACTGCAGTTATGCACAATATGCCCTTTGTGAAGGCCTGCAAATTCACATTTAACGGTACAGTGAGTATTGTTGTTTTAAACACACAAAAGAGGCAGACTATTGGATGAATTGAGATTGTGTGCAGGCATTCCCGTTCCCCTGGAGACAAAGGTGACTTTGGTGATGAAATTTGCCATGAAATTTGTTGCCGACATCCATATCCCTTATATTATTAATCGTATCGAGTTGGGGAACATTTCAATCTAGCAACATTAACATCGGAAACAGATAACTATGATCATATCCAATGTTTGTTTTTATCACCCAATACCTGTAAAAACTAACGGCATCCCCCTCAGACTGAGCTGCACTCTGTGTGCACCGCTCGGGAGCAGATGGGGAAGGTGATGGATATGACACCCGTCGACAACAGCATGTTCGCGCTGTCATGTGGGCATGTTAGCGTGCTGATGTTGGCATTTAACTGCGAGCACCGCAGCGTCAACGTGCAGACGAGCGTGGCTGAAGACATTAACCATCATTTCGTTAATCTCTGAAGTGGATCTCTTTTATGAACATAATCAAACCTACCTTGCTGCAATAGTGTGTCACTCAATGGATCAAGTGATAAAAAACTAATTTCTGAGGGTGATGAAAATAATTTGATTGAGGAGGCAGAAGGCTGTTAAAGTCACATCATTTATGGGAGCAGAGACTTGAATGTAAACTGCAGGATTCGCAGGGAAACCCATAAACGTCTTGGATATTTGATCCATACTTTCTAATATCTCCGCAAAATAATTAATTATAGGGTGAGTTACATCTGCAAGATACAGTGCTGCCCTTCAGATGGACAACCCATGTGTCACCCTTGAACCAAGCCGTTGTGACAAGATATGAATTGATGATTTCAGATTGAAAAAACAGGACTGTTGGGAGCTTTAATACCGATTCTTCTTAATTAAGGTGTCTTTTTCAAAAGTATTAAAATGCAAAGTGATAAAGGCAACGCATTCACTCTATAGGCTACCGCCCAGACAAATAGCTAAAATCACTGAGTTATAAGGCTATTACATGTTGATTTTATGTTCCAAGCATGCATCAAAGATTACAGCCTGTCACTTTGAGTTGATTAAAGTTGATTAAATTGATTTGTAAAGTTCGCGTGATTTGTCGTTGCCTCAGATTGGCTTTTATTTTATCGTCACTGGTTTATTGGTGTTATTATGACAATGGCCATACTGAATTCAGCAGGCAAAAATAGTAATGTTTATTTGAACTATAATTGACTGTTTTATGAGACAAAGGAGACATTAAAACCACAAATATCCCATTGTACTTCACCAAGAGGAAAACAAACAAATTAGGCTACAGAGGAAACGGAACATTTGGAGACTGAAGGCATTTTCATTCTCTATATCCCCACATAGTCTCCGTCTATTAAACACAATTATGAAATGCCCCAGGAATCTTAAAAAAACTAAAATAAAAACTGTAGAATGTGTTGAAAATAACGCCGCATCAGACATAAAGGCATTTAAGTAAATCTTTAAAGAACAACAAAAGAAGAAAACCCAAATCCAGATGATAGTTCCACTATATACAATTAGAAGTTTGATTTTCATAAGTTGCATGATTGTGCACCAATAGAGAACATCATTTTGGAAAAGGCAACAGGCAGAGGGCAGAGAGAGAGAGAGAGAGAGAGAGAGAGAGAGAGAGAGAGAGAGAGAGAGAGAGAGAGAGACCCTTGTAACCAGCTGCTTGGCTCCTGTGGGGGTGGGTTGGTGAGTCTTCAGCCACGTCTCAATAGATTGTCTGGTGTCCTGTGTTGACATTTAAATGGGTATCCATAAAACTAGCACATCAAAATATCAGAAAGGCTACATTTATCAATAAGCCATTCATCTGCAGCGGCTCGTCCCCGGAGACACGGTCTCACCGAGCTGCAGCGGACGATGAATTAACAGCGCGTCACTCCGTCATGTAGCAGCAGCACAACGTGTGCATCGCCGAGCACGTGCACATCTTCAGCTTCTTTTCATTCTCCATTAGTACAGTCGAGTTGAATGATTCTGCTTTCATTGCAGCAATGTTTGAATACATCGAGCCTTGTTCTGGAAATCTCTTTTTTCAATTCAACATGTTGTGCTGCCACTAAATTATGTTTAGTCTCTATTCGACTTATAGTTGTTTGTTTAATTTCAAATCCTATCTGTTATCAAAATGTGCCAATGGAAATGGGAGTTGGATACTTGGAACAATATTTAGCATGTTTCATAATGAGTCTTGTGACCATAATGACTGTGTATAATAGATCGATAGATAGAAAGATATACTATATTCATGACCGGGGGAAATGTGTTTGTTGCAGCAGCAAACAAGGTTACCGAGTAAACATAACAATGTTAAGAATGAAAAATCCTCATTATATACAACACAATAAAATAGCAGAGCAGAACATATTACATTAAAGAAAATGAAATAATAAAGAAAATGACAAAAATGAAAAGCATATAAAGTGTATATAGTACATACAGTGAAATATAATAGGTATTAAATATACTAAGTAAACGACTTTAGTGGTGCTAGGGTTATGGATGTTGATTCAATTGTAGGAGCATCTGGCCAGAGGTGATTTATTATAAAGTCTTATAGCAGTGGGCAGGAATGTTCTCCTGTATCAGGAATGTTCTCCCGTATTAGGAAGGTTCTCCTGTATCAGGAATGTTCTCCTGTATCAGGAAGGTTCTCCTGTATCAGGAAGGTTCTCCTGTATTAGGAAGGTTCTCCTGTATCAGGAAGGTTCTCCTGTATCAGGAAGGTTCTCCTGTATTAGGAAGGTTCTCCTGTATCAGGAAGGTTCTCCTGTATCAGGAATGTTCTCCTGTTTGCAGCCAATGATGGAGTCGGCCTCCCTCTCCAGTTTAGTGAGTCGGTTGGTGTTTCCGGCTCCAATGCTGCTCCCCCAGCAGAGTATGGAGAAGTACAGAGCACTGGTCCAACAGACTAGTAGAACATCTCAGAGCACTGGTCCAACAGACTGGTAGAACTTCTCCAGTATCTTGCTGCACACATCGAAGGATCGAAGTTTCCTCAAGAAAAAGAGTCGCCTCATCCTCTTCTTGTACACAGCGTTGATGTTGGCCTTCCAGTTCAGTCTGTTGTTGATGGAGACACCCAGGAACCCGTACTCCTCTCTCCATGTCCACATCCTCTCCCAGAACTCTCTGTGGTTGTGGAGCTGTTGTCTTCCTCCTGAAGTCCACCACCATCTCTCATTTCATGGACTATATAAATATCAATGGATGTCTCGGTTGCAGATATGAACTCTTGAGTTGGTTCTGTGATGTCAAGGACCGTTATATTATTAATATTATGAATAATGACAGATGAATAAGTAGTTGCCTGCTTTTCCTATCGTGATATGTTTCAGGTAAACTTTGATAAATAATAACATTCTCTATCACGGTATACATCATTTTACAGTACACTATTAAAATACATTAATACAATTACTGTTAAATCAATTGAGAGGTTTGTAATGGATACAGTAATCAGACACAGGGTGTTTTTTTTCTGGATAATCCAGCAAATCCAAAACCTGACAAATTAAAGTACTAAATCAAATTAATGTAAAAATCATATAAAATCAATGTTGTCATAAAAGTCTTGCTCATTGATTTGTAGCATTGCCACAATATCCTTTTAAAGCCAGATACATTAAAGTCAATGCTATCATGGCACATATTTTATGAGCAAATCTCTCACCCTAGACATATTTATATTGTCTCACTATATTATACATATGGTCATATCACTCATCCGTAATGTACACAACACCACTGGGGAGCAGAGTCAGCATCTGCTAGTTTTCACAAAATAAAAGCATGTTGCAGTATATGTATTTAAGTTACTAGTAAATCTTTCAGGACATACAGACACTTTCATGCTTATTATAATCTGTTTTTAAATGACTCGACTGTGAGTGGCAACAAACGTGAACACAACAAGCAGCAGAAAGGAGGTGACACACAGTGCAACAGGTCAGCTCTGGGAAACTTGTTGAAGTGTCACAGGAAGTCCATTTTCTACTCCAGGTGCTGGAGCTCAATGAACTTTGGTGATACCTGAGACCAATTAACAATCAGTGCACATCCTGTTTGACCTGCCACTCTCCCAGAGACGGCTTGGACGGCCACACACCTCGATCCCACAAGGTTAGTTCATAGGTCAGTGACATTTTCTTTTAATGACAGTGAGCATGAGACCCCGATGTGCCGTCTCCCCTCTAGAGAAGCCTCACTCTAGCCAATATTGACCTGATAAAACTCGGGGTCAGCCCTCTTTTTGCTTTCTCTATATTCTTTTTAAAGGGTGTATATCTTTCGAGTCGACAGTTTACTGAGGAATAGGCCAAGGCTATGAAATGAGATTTATCAGGAGAACCTGCACCTGGTTCAAATGTCAAAATGCTTGTCTTTGTTTCTTATTACAGAGCGACGCCGCTTTCACTCTTCGACTGTCACACTTTGTTCAGAAGTGGGCAAAGTTGGTGAGCAAGGGAGGCAGAGATGGCACAGCAACTAAATACCGTTTACTGTGACCCGATAACCTATCTAATCCCATTTTTTCTAGGTGATCATCAAAATGATAGCCATATATTATGACCTTTGGTTAAATATGAAATACCAGTTTTAATGACAAAAGGTTGTTGGATAATAAATAACAGGGCAGTGTTTTCAAAATGAAGGTCTGACTGTATGAATGGCTCCTTTAACTCATTCCGTGTGATGATTCAGCCAAGGTAGTTGCATTCAAACACATTTGCCACAATAGAAATTCACTTTTTTTATCTTGAAGGTAGATTCACTTCACTAAATGAGTCAGTTTGCAAGGTTTTCACTTGCTGCCTTTTTGTATGTCAAAGCTTCACATTCACAAATGAAACTTATTGAGCTTGAAGGTTCATTATTTAAACAAATTAAACAAATTAAAAGCACATGGTCCTCAGATGTCTCTCTTTAAAGCATACTGTACACCTCTTTACACGGCACACTTGTGGTCTAACTACAAAAAAGCCTACGGAGCTTTCAGGTGGCCTACACTGATGCCATGAGAATATGGTTGAAGAGGTGGACTAGTCCAGGTGAGATGTTTGTGGCTGCAGGACTCAATACATTCAAAGCGGTTTAAACATTTTTTATGTACAAATGTATCTGCCGAGTTGATGAATTTGATCAAATATAAAATTCAGCACTACATGCTACCAGTCCCAGCTGTGGAGACACTGGTACGGCTGTTTATTTCTAAAGCATGTGTAGTTCTTTGTTTTTTGATTTTTACTTGTGGTTTTATATGTATTTCATTCTATTTTAATGTTTTGTACTATCTGGACCTTGAGTCTGTCATAAAAGTTTGATTAAATGCTGGAAATCTTTCATAACTTTCAGATGCATCTCATGGCCTTCAGCTGCGGATGGAGTTTGCTCAGTTGTCATGGAGATTGGTTAAGCTGTCACACCACTCAGGATATGGTTTTGTTTGGAACCAATATAATAACACATATAATACATGTCATGTTGCCAATTAATTCCGAGCATCTAGACTGAAATGCTAAATAAACTTATTGCTTCAAAGTTTATTTTCAATGCACCTTCATATTTTCCTTGTGCTCCACCTGTTCCACCATCCAAGTCCAGACTCTTTTGAGCGTGGATGTTTACTCTTGACCTTTTGCAGAAATATTACGAGCTTAAGACCGTTCACATCTCACAGTCTTCATGCAGCCTAGTTGCTGAAGACCTGCTTTTGAGTTATGCAATCTACAATCTTCCTCTTTGCCTGAAATCTACGGAAAAAACATTCTAACTAAAGCATAAGCAAGGTGCACGCAAGTTATTTAAAGCAGTTATGGCTGATGACACAATAAGATGAAGCACTTTCAAAGCTTGACTATCACAAAAAGCAGTCCATACAGTGATGCAGTGATTTGATCTGTATGTGATGAAGTAACATATTATTAAAGAAATGGGACTCAAAGTAACCAATTAGTCCTGAATTCAAGAGAAATCATAAAGTCATATTGTTGCTCACCACCTTCAGTGTTCAGTTAACTTCGCTGTTGTTTATTTTCAGTACTTTTCCACATTATCACTGTACTATAAAAACTCTGATATCCATAAAGCAACATTCACAAAACGACTAAACTGTTATCCCTTTGTAACACCATCTGCCCATTTCTCCCACCTCTTCCTCAGTCTTTTCCTGGACCCTTCATTCCCCCTATCTCTACCCCCCCCCCTCCAACCCCCCAACTCCCCCGTCCCCGTCCCCCAGCACACACACTGGGTTATTGGCAGTGCCTGGCAGTAGCCCACCTTGTCTAACTAGTGTGTATGTGGGCGCACAATATTGTGCATGTGTGTGTGTGTGTGTGTGTGTGTGTGTGTGTGTCTAGAAGTAGTCTAGACGTGGTTTCCTCTCCTGTGTTTGTCTTTCTCCTCAGGCCAGCTGATCTGTTCAGCCAGGAATGTTACTGCTACTGCTGCCATACTGTCAACACACACTCTCATTCTGTGCAGCTTCTCCTTTTTTCACTCCCCCATTATCTCTGCCTTCATGTTATTTTTCTCTCTTTCTTCATCTACAAACATCTGTCTTCTATCTATTTGCCTAACCCTCTTCCCAGTCTCCATCTTCCTCGCCCTCTTCTTCTTTCTATCTTGCTTTCAAAAGAACTGATTCACAATTTCTCTTTCTCTCTCCTAAAAGGCTTATACCCTCATCCACTTTCCCATTTTATCCTCCTTATTGTTTCGCTCCTCTCTCTTTCCTCCCCCCTCCTCTCTTACTTCTTCTCTTGCAGACAAAGTTGTCTTTCACTAGATTTCTGCTGGCAAAAGAACAGCACTCCTCAGCGTGCGTGTGCATGTGTGCATTTATAGAAATATTAATATTCCGGTAAGTCCTTGTATGGTCGTTTTTGTACGTGGGTTCCCTGAATTTGATTCAACTATACCGCTGAATGAATTGTGCGTTTGTGTGATTGTCTCACTGCGTCATCTATGAAGTGTGTCAACAGATGTTACGATAATCAGCATCAATTATAATCCATCAGTAATGTTGACGTTTAGTTTAATTTGGTTTATTTGGGCACAAATGAGGAGAAAATAAAAGTGAGAAGCCAAAAAGGGGTCATCATGACCTCCATCTAAATAATAAACAACAAATTAAAATGGTTAAAAATGAACTTTATGACATAACTTTTATAGTTAAAAGTAGGACTGCATTAACGCAGACAAATAAGAAGGATCTTTTTCTGAGATGATTAAAAAAAAAAAATCCTAAATCGGCAAATGCTATGACCACTCAACAAAAACTGCTTCAGGGTTCTAAGTTTACTCTAAAATAACGAAGATTTAGCACATATGCCGTAGATCACAAAGCCAATTAGCCTGGTAAACTGGTTCCCACCATATTCTTTGGCTTTGTTTTGCAGAGTGAACTGCAAGGTGTCGGGCACAACACACATCTACAGGCCTGATTGGAATTGAGAAGACGAGCACGAAGGCTCTGCATACGTAACATGGATCATTGTACTGTAGTTATTGTGATTCGATTTGTTTGTTATCTTCAGGATCCTGAGCTACAGAACGATAAACCATGTGCAAGTGTTTTGGTTGTGGACTCTGAGAAGTTGCTCAGGTGGTTGCTCGTGTCTGTGTTGTAGAGAGCAGAGTTTCGGTCCCTTTTGGCCCGACACAGGTACAACCAAACACACCGGCCAATCACCTGCCTCGTGGCAAGGTGAGAGACAATAATGTGCCAGAGATTTAGGGAAAAAAGAGTATTCTTCGGTCACCTGTGCACCAGTTAGATGTGAAAATATGCACAGAAGGCTGTGTTCTTATTTAGTTAAACCACCAACAAGCATTTAAACTCACTTTCTTATTCCTTGTATTAATTCCTACAGTGATCCTTCCTTATTTCCTTCACTTTTGTTTTTTTCCTTCGCTACTTACTTCCTTCACTTCTCACCTTCACCCCGGCTCTCTCGCTCCTCCCTCTCTCGCTACTTAAGGCCTTCGGGTTGTAAAAATGAATCTTCATGAAAATAATTTGTTTTTTTTCGATCTCCCTTGGTCCTCCTTCACAAAGACCCCCCCCCCCCACCCCCACACACAAACACACACTCTCACTTTTAAATTAAACTGATAAAATGATCTTTCTAGTTGGCCTTGACAACGACCTGCACACTCTGAAACACGAACGCACGCACGAGTATGTGCACACGCACACACACCTTGGCACTGGCCACACATCTCTTATAAATAAGCAATGGGCATAGGCACAAAAAAAGGGAAGAGGAAGAAAAAAAAACCAGACAAAAAAAACCTGAATAAAATCTAAATGTAAGAGATGACTTGTGTCCCAGAGTTTCGGTCCGGCCGTCCTGAACAAATATGAAGAGATGAAACATCTGTCAGCAGATATTTAGATGAGACTCAAAACAAACGTGTTGTTTGTTGTTATCATCGCTGCTCGCCTCACACAACCTGAACCACGGACACGGCTTTTGTCCCCAATTAAAGGGTCTTTAGTCTAAAATGTGTCCCTGAAGTTAGCCTCAGTCAGGAAACACACACACACACACACACACACACACACCGCTTCTCTCGGTCTCTAACCATCTGGTTAACTTATCAGCTCTCACTCTCTCTTTCTCTCACGGTTGCCGCAGCAACCAAAGCAAACAGCGACTGCCACACAGTACAATACCTCTCTGTCTTTCTCTCCTCCTTCTCTCTGTGTACTCCCTTGGTCCCTTAATCCCTCCATCCCTTGCTCCCCCGGCCTGTCACTCCTTCTCTGCATCATTTCTTCTCTCACTCTCTCACTCCTTCCCTGCATCCCTTCTTTTTCACTACCTTCTGGCTTCCCTCTCTCGTCTTTCCCTCTTTGCCTCTCCAGGAATCTGCATTGCTCCATCTTTTCTCCTTCCTCCTATTCTCTCTCTCTCTCGACTTAGTTATTTTTCTTTCTTCCTTTCTCTCTGTCTTGCGTTCTCTCTTTCTCTTCCTCCTTGACTGCCTTTCTCCCAAAGGCAACTCAGCCAATCAGGCTGCTAAACTGAATTTATGTTTCTGCTCTCTCCATGAAATGGAGAAAGAGTTAAGGTTTTCACAAAGTGCGAGAATCAGAAGTACTGTATGTGTGCGTGTGTGTCTATATGTGTCTCTGAGATGAAGCGAAGGAGTTGGAGAGAAAGTGTGTGTGTGTGTGTGTGTGTGTAGACATCATTAGCATTAATATATGCTGCTTCTGTCCCATTTTTTCGTTGCTCTTGTTGAACTTCACATTCCACCATTTTCTGTCCTCATCTCGATGTGAGCATGTGTGTGTACGGCTTGGTTTGGACTCTATTAATCCTCATTGTACCAACCTTTCTGTCATATTAAACAGGCGCTTTGTGCTATCATTCACATTTTACACGACTTTGTCAGTCAATGTGTTGCTCATGACTTTGGGCCCTTTTTTTCTGTTTCTGTTTTAGTACTTTTTAAAAATACAAACGTATTGGGGGTCCCGGGGATCCCCAATCACAAGCACCCAATTGCAGCTCATGCAGTGATAGATGAAAAAAAGAAAAGACGTATTACATGTTTGCCATGGGTCCTTCAAGTTTATCACAACATCAGAAGGGAAGGAGCACTCTGTCATTTGACTTTGGTTGTATATTTAATATATGTTTTGAGAAGAAATACGTTAACATTTTGTGATGATGGTTGTGTCCCGTAATGTTTTATTCCTAAGGTTTTGTGTATTATATGTTGCTAGAATGTGGATGTTTCATCAGGAATAGTTTGAAGGCTGCATAGAGTTCATTATTTAATCTCAGATGCCTCAATTTTGCATTTTCTTCCCACTCAGTGATGATTTATGTTCAGTTTTTAATTGAGATATTTGGTTAATTTTGACCACTCAGGGATTCTAGTATAATGTGTGACCTTTGCTACACAGTGTTGCATAACAAAATGTTGTGTGGCCAATTTACGACTCTTTTTTTCTTCTCATTTCAGGAGGAATGTAAACAGCAGCAACAAAACATTCCCTGGACAGATGACATGGCTGTTATCAGTGAAATACGGAAACATCTTGACACATTTAATTTAATTCCCAAAAATCTTGTTAAAATCCTCCCTATTTGAAACACTTTTGAATACACTTGTTGAGAGGCGCTGTTTTAGTGAGCATAAGACTGGATCAATGAGACTTGGATTATACTGCGCCAGCTGTTTAAGAGTTTGAAACAGATGTTTTGATGTAGTTATAAAAAGCATTTATTTCAATTCATTGATATGTGTTCCCCGCAGTCATGCAATAAAAACCAATCTGGTTTAAAAGAGTTTGCTTTATTAAATATATTTCTTTCTGCTTTTTCTTATTATTCAAATGAATATTTTTAGAAATAAGTTTCACTTTCAGTTCATTTTCTGGTCTGTAAAGTGCAGGACTTAACTTTAAAAAGGTCTCCGCCCTCGGAGACAATTTATCTAATGTGATAATAATTATTTTCTTGTTGGGATCACTGAACACTGCTTTCCTTTGTGACAAACAAAAAGAAAGACAGAGTTTTCTAATGTTGTATACGTTATTTAAAAGTTAAACAACCAAACATAGTCCTGTGGTTCCCAGTGAACCCTTCTGCCGTAAATAATCTCGTCTGATTTCACGTGAAAGCAGACCAACATCAAGAATCACCAGATAGTAACGGCCTCGTCTGCTAATGGAGATCGTATTGGGGCGTCAGCATGACATAATGGATCTGTTTTCTAACCAGTTAAAGAAAAATCCCTGACGAGAAGGCCGAAGTGATGAATGTCTTTGCAAATCCCGTTTTGCACTCCTGTGTATGACTGCTGGAAGGTGTGAAGGTCTTTAAATCAACCATATTTGTTCCTGATTTTGTACGTGTGTGTACGATTGTAGCTGCACTGCAGCATTATGTTTTGCATATTTGCATGTGCAAGTGGGTGTGTTTTCTGCACTGCCCTTGCCTATGGCAGTGTACGTGCATGTGTGTGTGTACGTGCAAGTGATGGATGTGTTAGGTGAGGAGGTTAATCTCTTGTTAATGTAGATGAATTGTTCACAGCCGATGTTACACAAAAACACACACCCACGCACACGATTACACAATCCTAATCGCAAAAAGAGACACAAGCACACGCACCCCCCCACACACACACATACACACATACACACATACACACACAAAGATGCATTATCATTGTACCATGCAAAGTGCATGCAGGGTGAAGGGCACTGGGCAATCAGCAAGTGGATGCTGCATTTTAAAGTGTTATTTTAAAGACTAAAGAGAGAGAATGTCAAACTATCTGCAGCGAAGGGATACGCTTCTCTTTTCTTTTCTTGTCTCTGTTTATACTCACACTGTTTCCTGAGGGAATCTAGCTGTGATTCTTTTTTTCTATCTCTCTCTTATATAGAAATAAAAAAGTACACACACACATGCAGTGATTCATTGCTGCTGGTTTCTTGTCATGGGCCACAGGAGTAAGTCATAATTTGGGCGCTGGAGCTGAGACCTGCAGCTCCTCTGGGGCAGTAAGACTGACAGACAGTCAGACTTTGAAGTGGCTCTGCTCGACAGCTCAGAGCCGACACCAGACGGGCGTCCTGCCACCTGTTGATGATCCGGCAGAAAACCTCATCAACACTCCCGTTTGCTCGGTTATTGATGCCAGGAGTCGCTGGCCTTGAGCCAATCAGTGCAGTTAGTCATCTTTACGGGCTTTTTTTGCTGGGCCACAGGGAATAGTGTTATATGGATAGGAATTAGAGGGTTTATTATATGGGGAACTCTGAATTGATGCTGTTTTTCTTCAAATTGATTTTGATTTGTTTCTGTAGTAATTCTTTGGTATTGTGTTGGTTGGCTGGTGGTTGTTTCAGTAATGTTATCAGTGACTGTAGTGGTGTGCAAGCGTTTTCCATTACATGTTACTTTAGGATTCAGGGTTTCAGTAGGCTATATAGTATATTGTATGTGTGTGTGTGTGTGTGTGTTTATGTGTTTTTACAGTTTTAGAGTTAAAATTGTTGAGGTTTATGTGGTGTTCTCTTAAATATGTAGTTATATTTAAATAATCTTGAAACTCAAAGCATTAATCAACAGAAAGTAAATCGGCAACTGTTTTTAATGATTAATTGAGTGTTTACATATTTTATCAAGCACAATTACCTGCTGATCATTTGTGAGAACTTTCTGCTTTTCTTAGTCTTGATTGATGACAAATCGTATTTTGGTGGATAAAAGCAGCAGTTTGACAACATCATTTTTCTTTTGAACTTTTTATGGCGAAAACAATTAATTACAATCATTCATCAAACAAATTATTTTCAGAATCATTATTGTTGTTTTTCAATGTTTGGACTGTTAAGGAATATTAAGTTGTTTTAATTCAAGGTGAAGGTTACAGTTTAACATACTGCATTTCATTAAAATATTCTTTTTTATTCCCAATTGTACTCTGTGTCTTAGATCATGATACATACTCCATTTCCACACATCCTGCAGGGCACTTAAATCCCATCAGGGCCACATGGAGATTATAACTATTGGCCCTAGTTGGGCCACGTTGGAACTTTGAGGGGAAATCTGGCTGAAATGTTTCCCTTCTTATCTTGACAAATATGAATGGATGGATGATGATCAATATTTAGTTTTAAATCGTATTTTCTCTTGTGCATAGCAAGAGAAGTACAATTAATACATGTTCAAAGAAACATTGCAGAGCATCAAAATGCAAAAGCTAAGGTGAAGATGTTTTTGAACTTGTGTAAATGATCTTTGACATTCACAGGGTCCTAAAGGGTTTCAAGACGTACAGTTGATAAAAACAACTGCTGCAATCTGCGTTTTATCACCCACTGGCTGAAAACAGGTAAAGAAAGAGACGATAGCAGCGTCAACATTTCTACAGCTCCTTCCTCCAGAGTGTCAGAGGTCCTCAGTGTGTTGCTGACTGTGTGTGTGTGCGTGCCCTAACATGTTGTGTGTGTGCTGCACTGTGCACTCAATTGCTATAAGCATTCAGGAATGAAATGTTGAATAACACTACATTCCCGCAGCGAGAAGGCCAGTCCTCCCTTTGGAGAAACGCCACCCAACGAAGTGCCCGCTGGTCAATCACACACCAGGCGTTCCAGAGCCTGCAGCCCTGCCACGGGGGAACAAAGACGGTCTTCGTTGTGTAGTCGCTTGGTGTTAAATTGACCATCAATAAGTGGCACTCCCACACTGCTCACAGCGCCTGATTTGGTGTGAATGCAAGCTTATACTGATTTAGAACGGTTGGATGCAATGTGGAAAATGGAGAAGGAATGGAACAACAATGGAGCTGCAGTTGGTAAGAACATTGCACAAAAGAGAGAAAAGTAGAGTATAAACCTAGAATATTAATGTTGTGTTTTACCTTATACCTACAGCTACTTCTTCATCTACTTCTTCAAACGAAAAAGTAGCACGTTATTGAAATTGCAGCAGATTTTTTTCTTTTATTGAAAAGTACATAAGTATCTTTTTTTATTTGATATTACTCTATTGGCTTTCCCGTCGCTGCTTCTCAGACTTTTATTTGAGCAGGATGAAATAAAAAAACTAAAATTGTCTCTTGCGTTTCTGCAAAAAAAACCAAAGTCTTATGTTATCTTATCCAGACTTGAACCACCTACACACACACATACTACCTGACACACGTAGACACACACACAAACACACTACTGTACGTCCTGGGAATAATGTGAATATGTAAGTACAGACTGTATTCACTCACACATCGACGGGGAGCCAAAGAACAAGGTGTCATGAGCCGGGAAGTGTTTCTGCTGTGGAGAAGATGGATCAGCAGAGTGTAATCAAACTATTTATTACAGACTCAAGGTCCAGATAGCACAAAACATTAAAATAAAATAAAATACATTTAAAACCACAAATAAAAAAACAAACAAAGAACTACACATGCTTTATAAATTGACAGCCGTACCAGTGTCTCCACAGCTGGGACTGGTAGCGTGTAGTGCTGAATTTTATATTTGATAAAAACATTATGATCTCATCTTCGGAGTCATCAACCCGGCAGATAAATTTGTACATTAGATTTCTTAAAACTGCTTTGAATGTAATGAGTCCTGCAGCCACAAACATCTCACTTGCACTCATCTCTTCAACAATATTCTCATGGCACCATTAGGCCACCTGAAGGCTCCGTAGGATTGCTTTTTTGTAGTTAGACCACAAGTGTGCCGTGTAAAGAGGTGTACAGAACGCAGAACTCTTATCAAACATTCATCACAAGCTATGCCCAGCTGTAGCCCTCTGACACTGGTTGTTACATCAAGGTGATTGTGGCTCACTAAAGAATCCCGACCGGCACTGTCCGGCCCCCGGAGCAAACTCATGTCTCAGATCATCACTTGTGTCCATCTGTATTGCTGTGTTTGGGCATTTACAGCCAGGGCTCAATTTTAGCCACCCAGCTCCTGCAGACTCAATCAGTAATCTGTCTTTGATGCGCGGTGGACAACAACACTTGGTTATCTGCACGGACCAGGCTTTCCACTCCAGGAGGCGGTGGCTTCTGAAAGAAAAGGGGTTTTAGATTGGTCTAGCTGTACTGCTTACTCATTTACATAAAGACTGGGCAGCGCTGTGGACAGTGATGGACGCTTTCTTCTCGTAGTGAAGAGTTCATGAAGAAGAATATTGAATGCACGCCTGTTTCCAGACCACACATAAAGTACACCAGGCCAAAATCGATCAAATTTTTCCTCAAATTAAGTTTTTGTATGCTGAGGGTGTGAAGTAGAGATACGCGGTCAGTCCCGTAACATTCTGGGCACGTTCAAGACATCCTCATTAAGGATGTTGATCAGTCTGTAGTTTATGTTGCTGCTTAATAACTTCTCCAGACTAGTGCACGCACATCTAGCTCAGTAATTACTCCGGTTCAATTGTCTCCACTCTTATAAAATGTGGATATATTCCCTTGAGGCCAGCTGTCGACGAACAAAAATGCTTCGCCGAACGCGAGGCGGAATAACGGGAGTCTTGCGGCATGCAAATCCATTTAGCTGCTCATAAGCATCTTATTAACGCGATCAGAGCTGCTCGCCGCTCGCTTTTCAGCACACTCATCGTCATGGCCGGTGCAACACATGCGATTAGAAAGTTAAGTAGTTTTAGATTTTTTTTTCAAATACTTCTTTGTTGTTAAGTAATTGAAATGGAGATTGTGCTGTAAGGCTGGTGACTACAATTCTGATTGGCGGTGACGGGTTTGAACTATTTGCAGAGTAAACCAACCCTCCTCTAGTAATTCAGAATTCAGTCTTAAACCTGAGAGGCAGTAAGGCGCCAGAGTATTGTCTCGTCTGCTGCAGATAATAAGAGTAAGATCTTGTTTTGATTGGGAGCAGAGCGGTCGACCACACATCAGGACGTCTCTGGGGATGCTGGGCTACATTTGTTCGATGGCAGGTAACATGTCAGTGTAATTTGTAAGCCTCAAAACAGGTTTTCTCTTATCAGCTCTGATGCTTCAGCCCGGTCTCGTCCCCAAGTCGTCCAATACCAACGTTTTGTCTCACCCCTCAGAATCTGAGACCAGCAAGGCACCGAACCTTCGAGGCACTCCAATGTTAACTCATCCGCAGCGATGTTAGCCACTCAGAGCAACTGCCCGAACTAAAACTGATCACATGTTATGTGATTGATATGATTCAACGGATGTATTGCTCAGTGCTAGTTTTGTTTGGCACAGATATAACATTTTTGTGATGGAATATTTATTATGATAAAGCTCACAAACCTGTACATCGCAAGACAAACGTCTCATTCATCCTCACTCTGTGATGATGTGGCCTACAGTCCATGCTCGGCTCCTCAGACTAAAGCAGGCGTGTACTAGTGCTGAAGGCAATGCTACAGACACAGTTAATGCTACAGACTCAGTTAATGCTACAGACACAGTTAATGCTACAGACTCAGTTAATGCTACAGACACAGTTAATGCTACAGACACAGTTAATGCTACAGGCTCAGTTAATGCTACAGACACAGTTAATGCTACAGACACAGTTAATGCTACAGGCTCAGTTAATGCTACAGACTCAGTTAATGCTACAGACACAGTAAATGCTACAGACTCAGTTAATGCTACAGGCTCAGTTAATGCTACAGACTCAGTTAATGCTACACACAGTAAATGCTACAGACTCAGTTAATGCTACAGACACAGTTAATGCTACAGACACAGTTAATGCTACAGACTCAGTTAATGCTACAGACTCAGTTAATGCTACACACAGTAAATGCTACAGACACAGTTAATGCTACAGACACAGTTAATGCTACACACAGTTAATGCTACAGACACAGTTAATGCTACAGACTCAGTTAATGCTACAGGCTCAGTTAATGCTACAGACTCAGTTAATGCTACAGACACAGTTAATGCTACAGACTCAGTTAATGCTACAGGCTCAGTTAATGCTACAGACTCAGTTAATGCTACAGACTCAGTTAATGCTACAGACACAGTAAATGCTACAGACTCAGTTAATGCTACAGGCTCAGTTAATGCTACAGACTCAGTTAATGCTACAGACACAGTTAATGCTACAGACACAGTTAATGCTACAGACACAGTTAATGCTACAGACACAGTTAATGCTACAGACACAGTTAATGCTACAGACACAGTTAATGCTACAGACACAGTTAATGCTACAGACTCAGTTAATGCTACAGACTCAGTTAATGCTACAGACACAGTTAATGCTACAGACTCAGTTAATGCTACAGACTCAGTTAATGCTACAGACTCAGTTAATGCTATAGACACAGTTAATGCTACAGACTCAGTTAATTGTCTTCACTAGAGGGCGGGCAGATTAGGGTTTGGCTCTCGTGTGCATGTAAAATGAGTTTTCGGGCATTTTGATTAGTAGGAAAGTCGGAGGAAGGAGATTTGGTACATTTTCGGATGAAAAACCAACTTTGATATCTTGCTGTGTTGATTAAATATGTAATCCAAGTCCTGCAATTTGCATCCTGTATTCCATGTGATGTTAAGTTACTTAAACAGATGGGGAGAAATTAAAGAACTGTCACTGCATCTCGTCTTGTGCTTCAAATGTTGTCTTCTATTCAAGGTGCAAAGCTTGCTCCAATTAGGTTTCTGTTTGAATGCAATACAAAGAAAGAATGTGTAAATGTTGTGATTTGATGAGCTGGATGACGGGAGAAGGGGAAGGAATCTCAGAGACAGAGAATATTAGAAAGTGAACCAGAGAAACAGCACGAGTGCATGTTTTCCATTTTAAACTCTCAACATTTGACTTTGATACCCGGACTGCTTTCAAGGAATTATAATTTTGTATGTCAGCTCGGAGAGAACCAATTAATTTGGTTTCGTTCATTTATCTGTGCAGCTGAGTTGGAAGTGGGGAACAACTGTTCCAGACAAAGCAAGCAAAACACAATACAAGTTCAATAATTAAATTAACCTGGCCACAGTCAGTGTCTCTATCTTTAATAAAACTGTAATTCAAACTTAAGTCAAAGGAGTAAAGAAATGAGTGAGAAAAGAGAGATTGGAGGAAGAGGAAAGGGTCAAATGAAGCAACATGGAGAGTTAAAGACACAGAAAATTATGAAAATGTTCCTCTGATAGTCTTTTCAGTGCTTCTTGAAATATATTTTTAGCACATCTTTCAAACAGTGACAGAGAAAACAAGAGAGGCCGAGAGGGAAAAACACAGTGACATTCTTTCAGTGAAACATGAACAGTCAGCTTTCGTATCTCCAGAATGCACTTTGTCTCCGATAGTCATAAATTACTTATGACCTTATGAATAAATGATAACAGTGAAAAGTCAGTTCCCTTTGATCAATGGGTAAAATCACATTTAGAGTCACCATTTTACTCAATTGTGTCATCCCTCTCCATTTTCTATTTCATATTCTGTTCTCCGTTTCCCTCATTGTTCCTCAATTCAATCTGTCAGCTCTATTGAGTTAGTTTAATTTAACTGTATTCAATTAATTGACCTACCTTGGCCTGAATCACTCTTTGGCCATCGGGTACAAAATGATGGCTCGATTTACTTCACAAAAGACGAGCGTCAACCCAAACAGCCAGAGGATATGCGCTTTTCTCCACCCCCGGGTATCTACAGGTAACTTTCCCTTCTACACAGATTACACTTTATTCTAGTGCATACAGTATCTAGCTGGGAGATAATAGTATCCAGCTAGGGACCCATACTAAGTAGTGGGTTTGAGGTCCTACACAAGGACATTTTCAACTCACTTTACTTTCTACATTTTGGGGGATTTTTCCCCCCACCAATTTATGGTGGGTAAAAATATATCTGCAATGTGTTCCCCATGCACTTCAAATAAGGAGTGTGTAATTTAAACGTTTTTTATCAGGGAGGATTTCTCATTTATTGTCCCCGTGTCTGCTGTAAATGGCTCTGGGTGTTCCCGCTGTCCCCGACCTCAGCCTCCCAGCCAGTGTTTGAGAATTCAGTGTGTTGAGACATTGTGTGTATAAAATATCTTGCTGCCTTGGGCAAGGTGATGCAGTTAGAGACAAGTTATAGTTATGGCTGTGTGTGTGTGTGTGTGTGTGTGTATTGGACGTTACGTGTCAGTTACACACAGTATTTATAGTTATTAGGTGATGTGAACAGAGGACACAAAGCAAGTACACACAAACACACACCAACAAAGTTAACTATACATTAAACTATCCTCACACATTGCACACACTCTGTAACTCACACACTCACACACACACACACACACACACACACACACACACACACACACACACACACACACACACACACACACACACACACACACACACATACGTACACACACTATAGAATATTTTATAGTTGACAGTAAGCTATCAATTGTTGCCATGTAGTGCTAATCAATAGTGTCTCTATTGGACACATACATCATTGGCAATGAGCTGCACAGTGTGTTTGTCTGCGTGCATGTGTCGTTGTAATGGAGGTGTAGATCAATGACAACAGGCTGTGTGTATCTCCGTGTGTGTGTGTGTGTTTGAGGGATTCTGTGAATGTTTGTTTAGTGTGTGATACATTTGCATTAAAGAGCTAATTATTTGTTTTTTTGTCTTTAATTAAAGCTAAAATTAATGCATTATTTTCATTATTGATTAACCAGACATATAATTCATGCATGTATTGTTTAATCCATAAAATATCAGGCAACAGTATGTATGGCACAAGTTCCAAGAGCCTTATTTTAATGGAATGGATGAATAAAACCTGGAAACATTGCCATTTCAGAAGCTGCAACATGGGAATTAAAACCATTTTGTTTCAGCTATATTTATAATACAGGTAAAAAAATATTAAAACAATAATTCAAACATGATAATTTGCTAAAACAGATAATTAATGCTAAAACATGAGGGTGAAACATCAACATGTAAAAAAATCCACAATTTCTAGATCTCATCATTTACTTTTGTTGGAATTTCTTTGCAGTTTTTCTTCACTTTCTGTCACATGATTCACATTCTTAGCGTTCCCTTCGGGCATGAAACACAACATCTTTTCGGTGTGTATTACTGTGTTGAACTCAGACCAAACCTCTCTAAATTGCTTCGTGTCATTATTTTTGTGTCTGTCTGTTGCCAAGAATGCTCAAACGGAAGATTCACAACATCATTTGTTTGTGTGCATTTTTGTAGCTGATAAAGGTTTGCATGCTTGTTTTGATGTGTATGCCCGTGCATTGTTCAGCAATACATTATCAAGCAACAACACACTGACCGTCTTTTTATTTGCCTTTGTGGTGTGAGCAATAGCATATAAAACACATATTTGTGGTCATACTTTTATAATGATTGGCACTTAGCTTCCACTGTGATGCAGCTTGGCTAACGAGGAGCACAGCGGTAGAATAAGCTTCAATTCCTCAATCATCATTAGCAACAACCAACAGGCCGTGGCTCAGAGCCCTGAAAATCCTCTTCTGACCCTGAAACGGTCCTCGGAGAGATGAGCCGGGAATAAAAAAACAACCTCAGAATAAGCAAAGAGACGGAGAGTACTTTTACCTCTATTTGTCATGGGGAAAACAGGCCCATTCCATCTTTTTACCATTTGCTAAACCATTTCGCCAAGCAAGACGAACAACAACAATGAACAGCGCCATTCTTCACAGATGCAGAAGCTGATAAATAAAATATACGGTAATGCAATGCCTTCCTCAAAAAGACGCTCGAGCTTGGAAAGTGGGCCGGCAGCCAGACCGTTACTGCTGCTGGACCGACGGAGGGGAGGGAATGAGAAGTCCTCCACGCTCCCTCAATGGTTATATTCAAAGGTTCCCATCGAGTGTGGCGTTGCCATGTAGCAGTATTTACTTTTTCTTTGTGATCATACAAGCAGACTATTTTAAAGATGTATTTAAGAAGCGGAAGGTCGATTCTCTCCCATCAATGCGTCACGATTGACTTTGAAAAACTTTTTCACGGCTGTTTATGGCTTTGTTACCCCCGACAACAAAGTTCTTCAACACAATAAACATAATAGCACAATGTCTGCGTAGTTTTACAAAGGTACTCGAGAGTTGAACTGCTTTTACTCAATACACATTCATAAAAAATATTTGTACAATGCTCAAAATTTATTGAATATGCTGATTAAAAAAATATTCTGATCCAACCAACTGTCTTAACTTCACAAACATTTTAATTTCCCATTTCAACCTGATGGATGCCACCTGTTCACGAGAAGGTTGGTGGGATTTGATAATTTACATTATCAATGTGCCAAGTTGCTATAATGATCTATCTGTTTCGCTCTGTTTTTAGTTTTCTTCACAACATAGTGAAGAAGTTCACACTGCGGTGGCGTTACGTCCGACTGTCGGTGAGTCAGTTATACAGCCGGTGAGGACTCAAAATAAATATGAACCTAGATATTTATACGTCAAAAACAGTCTTGCAAAGTGGGCCCTGATAGGAGGTTGTCAAGGACCCCTTGTCTCCCATGTGGACTGAGTGGCCCGGTGGTCCCTGCCCCCTTCAAACCACACTGCATAACCATAAGACGTTCGCATTCAAAGGCAGACTGTTCGGCTTTACCACACATCTTGAAAGGAATGAAGCTCGGGGCTGCATGTTGTAAACGGTGTCAGGCTGTAAAACGAAAAAGTAAATGGAAGAGGTGGAGTTGGGTTTTCTACTGGAATGAGGATTACATGAGCAATATTTCCAAATCTATCTGTCTTGCCTCCACAACAGGGATAATAAATTCAATATTCCAACCAGATGCACATGACTGCATTATTCGCTATACCTGCCTGTGTGTGTGTGTGTGTGTGTGTGTGTGTGTGTGCAGAGATGGAGAGGCGTTGCAAGGGAATAGGTGTGTGTAGGTTAGTGCAGACAGCATATGTGTGTGTTGCTCACTACTGTTTCTGATTGCAGGGCCTTTGCTGTATTTGAACCACATGTGTTACATGCCTGCTGCTTTAGATCTACGTTGATGAAATGTGTGTCCGAGTGTGAGCACACAACCTCGCTCCTGCTCTGGAGTGTTGCAGCTATAAAATCATCACACAACCTCATTGTTTCTGACATTTACCCAGAAACTCTGGAAAAGGAGAGGAGAGGAGAAAACATCCCGAGGGAAACATTCTGCTGTGGTTAAGGGTTTCAAGTCAGAGCGATTTACTCTGGATGTGATGGCAGGTTTATTTTCATACTAATTTCCAAGCATCACCGTGTGAATCAGATATCTCCGCCTGCAGACGCTGCTCGGGCAACTCGCTTCCAGCCGAGATGGGAGGTTTGAAATTGGGGGAGTATATTCTTGTGTCAAGAGATGATTTGTTTCCGTTAAACCTCAGAGTTCTGTTGTACGATACAAGCTCGCATTGTCAAAAGTGCTTACAGTCGATGGTAGAACTGGACACAGAGGAGAACCTATCAGATTTCATCTCCTGGCGGGTGGCAGTAAATTAATGAAAGCGCTATTTGGACAAAACCAGTTTTCCAAATAGCGATCTGATAAATGGAATAACATTCTTCCTGACACTGAGGTAATAGGAAAACAATCACCCTATAAATACTCACAATAACACATTTATTAATTTATTCTGCATGCGGGCCAACTTCCTTGGTGGATGCTATTTTTCCAGCTTTATTTTCCGAATGCATTTTTACTGGATTTATTTTCCAATTGAAAATAAACAGACGACATTTACAACGATGGAAATGAATCGTTTATTGGGAGGAGAGGAACAAAAAGTTTCTATTAAAATAACTTTCATTGATATCACAAAAATGAGACTTTAACAAATGCATTTAAAGAGCTACATAGTTAAGGATGCTTATATCTTATCTTAGTGAAGATTAACCAGAGGAAACATCCTCAGGTATGTCTCTAGAAATACGTTCTACGATGATACGCTTATTATAGGCTCTACATGTCATCCAGGTTCAAATGTATTAAGAGTTGGGCTTTTGCTACTGACATTTGTAGTTATTACCACAACTCAGTATTTATAAAATCCTGTCTTCTAATAAGAAGTTTGGGAGCGCTTTTCATCCGACTAATTACCCGTCATAACATTCAGATTTCTGCATCATTCCTACTTCTGAACAAAGACTCTGACTGACAATCAATAATCAGAAAGAAGTGGAACTCTTTATGAATTTCTCCTCTCATGGTTGCCTGAATAGCCCATAATGCATTGCAGCTTCAAGACGCGTTGCATATTTACAAAAGCGCGTGACTCATCTTTTCTTGACAGCAACACATCTCGCCCTCCTGCCTTCACTACTGCTCTCTCCACCTCCACACAAGAAGTTCATTTATGATCCGAAGGGATTGTTTAGAGTCATTCTGGGAAATGCAGGAAAGCATTAACTGGAGTAGGAGACAGGTTGAGAGGGAGTGGGTAAAACAAACGAGTAAATTGCAACACTTAATCACAAAATAACTGCTGGATGCACTGAGCACTGCAGATTGATGGATTCTATGAGCGAGAGAGTACCTGAGGGTCGAATTTTCCTTTAATTGTGTAGTCCACATCGACTGACTCAGAGCTCCGACACGGTGACAGTGGGAAATATAAGGGGACTGCTGTCCAGCTGTATGCGTTATGTATCTGTGTGTGGGAGGGCAGTGGCGGCAGTGGCAGCGCAGCCTGGAAACTAACTGTACCTCTGAAAAATCAACACGCTGTGACCAAGTTTCAGCAGAAGACTTGCGGTGGCAATATTAACGATGCTGCTGCATGACAGAAACAGTCCTGAGATGAATCATTTCCATTTTGTTTCACACATCTTTCATGTGAACCAGCATAAAAGTTTGGAAAGTTATACCCTCCGAGTTTAATCCATTTAAAGACTGATTGCCTGCTTTAAACGGGAATCAGTCACTTAATTCAGAGGGTAACTTTAAATATATTTTTCATTACAACCTGTTTTTGCCTCCCCAACCTGCAGGACAGTTATTCAAGTCTCTACATTTAAATACCGCCATGACATGGTGACCAAAAGTAGCATATACAGTATGCTCACTGTCATTTGTTCTTGTAGCCCCAGGAATGTTTCTCCCACTGTTTTCATGCTACATTGATCTTTCCTCTGCTTGTTTATTGTTTTCACATCACACGTACCACTCAGTCCAATGTGATTCAAGAACCTGGACTCCACCTGGTCATCTACAAATAGGCTATAAAATGTGGTTATTCTGTTAAGACTATTTTACATTTTTAAATTTAGACAAATAGACAAAAGACAATAAATAGACATAACACCTAGAGGACGACAAAACAGTGCGGACGACAAAACAGTGGACACAATATTTTAAAGTCAGAGTATTGAGAAAAAAATCTATAAAAAAAACCCTAACCCTAACCCTAAATGTGTGCGTGTGCGTGTGTGTGTGAGCTTTTTCTATTTTGTATTTGAAGAAACAAAATGCATATATGAAGGCAGATGTATATGTATGAGCGTATGCAGGTACGCGGAAGACGAAAACATGCTTCATCGTGATACATAACGTTATCACGACCTGTATCGGGATCGTAGATTTTGGAGATTCAGCGCTCTCCTTTTATTTTTCACGCAGGTCAGCTGCTCCACTGGACGTGGTGTCAGCTCTCATTGCTTACTCTTTGCCAGCTTTGACTGCGAGGCCATGCACCAAAAAAAGTAAACAATGAGAACCATCAGACTTTATCAGTGTCACTTCAACACAGCATCGGGTTTTATCTTCAAAGCTCAAATGTGTTACGGGATACCAGAGGGTTGCTCTGCTGTTTCTGTTCACAATGTATTTTGTCCAAATGATCAAAAACGTCACTCCTGATACCTGCAGAGCTGCACATCTGTCTGTACTCTCATTAAAAGGAAATGAAATTCATGTGGTTTTTCTTTCCTTTTATATGAGAGCAGGAATAAAAAGTACAATACGGGGTATTTTTTCGTCCATCTCTTATCGAGCTTTTATTGAATACCTGACAGCTCCCTTTTCGGGAGTTTCTGAATAAATACTTTTTACTTCTGCGTTTGTGTAGTCCATAACTAAAAGCTTCAGTCAAAATAGTTAATTAATTTCATTACAATAAACCTTTTAATATTCTCGACAAAAGCAGTTGTTGTTACGACAAAGCTTTGAGTGTAAAGTAATGGCTTTGCCATGTGTGTGTGCACTAGGGTGCGAGTGTGTGTTCTACATGAGTAATTGTGTAGTATAGATGAATTATTGGCAGCAAACCATGACTATGCACTGCTGCGCCACAAAGGTCTTTAACGTGTGTGTGCTTTTGTGTTAACCTGTGTGTGTGGGTATGTGTGTGTGTGTGTGTGTGTGTAAAAACCCAAAGCTTTTATAAACTGGCTGACAGACAAAAACAACAACCCAAGGTAAAGGAGACAAATCTAATCACAGAACACAAGGGGGAAGGCAACCACACACACACACACACACACACACACACACACACACACACACACACACACACACACACACACACACACACACACACACACACACACACACACACACACACACACACACACACACACACACACACACACACACACTCAGAGTACACAGGCAGTCTTTCTTCTTTCCCCTCTTCTACACATGCTACACATGCTCACAGACCTGGATATATGACAACTGTGGAAAGTCTGGGAACTGGCTCGCTTCTCAAGAAAGTGTCTGTTCAGCGGACCGTTACCATAGTTCAGCGACAGCTCTTTTCAGCCCCCTTCCTTTGCAAAATGCACCTAGATAAATAAATACGCTTGTGTATTTCCTAGTCATGTATTAAATGTAATAAAAAAACATCATATTTAGAATACAACCGCACTCTGGTCAGTACAGTTGGTGGTAAAACAGAGAAGATAAACCTTGTAAGTGTAACAACCGTCATTTAAAATGTATGATGTACATGAAACAAACTCTGTGAAACAAACTGCCATGAAAGTTTGATATAAAAGAAGAGCCACAACAAATACACAGATACACAAACATGGAAAGTGAGAAAAATGGTTCGAGACAGCATAACCGATTAATACTGTGCATCCTGCCACATGGATTGTTTTAAGAAATCAAGAGGTCGAAGCTGAAGTAAAGGATGTGTCAGAAACGTATGGTACAGCTGTAGTTTTAGATTTACTAAAGTAGAACATTCTCTTTCTCTCTGATGACATATTTTCGATCATTACACGCCACTGATGAGGACCAGCTTGCACAAATATGATGATAAGCACAACATGACGTCTTGCATATTTTTTACCGAGGTAATTAGAAAAATAAGAGCCCACACACGAATACATGACTGTAACACGGCTATGAGAAAGGAATCTGGTCACTCAAAACATCATTTGGGTTGACAGACGACGGAGAGAAACAGACAGACAGCAATAATCTAAAATGGCATAAATGCATCACATCAAGCAAAGTGATGATAATCACATATAGGGAACAACAAGAAGAAGAAAAGATGAAAAAATGCGAGCGAGTCTGAGAGAAAACAAGATTTTCAAAGAGATATAATGACCTCAAACAAAACAAAAAGCACAATGATGGGTCAAAAAGATAAAAGAGAAGGTGCAGAAAGTGCAGATGAGGAGAAGCGCTGCGGGTGAGAGAAATACAGAGAAAGTTGAGGAGAGAGAGAAAGGGAGAGAATCATAGTTTCCATTTTCCAGTGCGTCACATGAAAACAGTCTATTCATTAGAGCATCAAAACTAACACGCAATGTTATAACCACTTCAAAGAGTGGTATGAATATAAACAGACATATACAGAGGGAGAGAGGGAGGGAGGGAGAGAAGGAGAGGGGAATAACAAATATGGTCTCTGTCTCTGCAGCCAACTCAAAGCAGGAGTGTGTATGTGCCGTATTTATATATGGCTGTAAGCTTATGTGTATATTTGTATACATACTGCAGAGTGGGCGGGGACACGTCCAGGGTTGAGGAGGGCCACTGCAGCCGCTCTCACTATCAATCTATTTATAAAAAAATTATACTAATATGTAATGCAGATGGTGTATTCTGCCGGAATTCAAGAAACATCTGAAATCTTGATCTACTTGTTTGTGTCTCAAGAAGAGTGCAACATGTTAAAGGAGACGGCTCAGTAGGAGGTCTGGATGTGACAGGCAGAGCTTTGAAGGCATTTTAAACTGTTCCCATGATGTCAATGAAGGCATTTGAAAAACGTTTATTGTCTGTAATCTCCAGAGTAAGGCATTCCTCCAGGCTCCCTGAAAACAGCCTTTACTTATTTCACATGCTAACAGTTATTAACTCGAGTTCAAGCCCTGACACACACACACGTTTTAGATTTGTATCCTTCAGCCTGTGCCCAGCGGCCTCCGAACGCCAGTGGCCCTCAGTCCTGCCCAGACTGCCCCCCCCCCCCCCCTGTGGTCAGATGTCCAGGGGCAATTCTCCCATTGATCTGATTGAATCCTTGCCCGCTAGGTATAGGGCTGAGTCCAAGTCCAAGTGTGTCTGTGTGTGTGAGTAGAGGTCGGTTGCCAGAAGGGAGCTTTGTCAACTTTGTCAACTTTGTCAACTTTGCTTCCTTCCTTCTTTATTTTTTAATCGACTCTATTTTTTTTCTCCTTCGACTGGTCCGGTGTTCTGTCTTTGCTCCCCCTCTAACCCCAACCTGCCCCACCGACATGGGATCAACCCCAACAATGGAAACGCTGCCCCCTTACACGTTTGTCAAAGAGTACATGGCCTGGGGTTATTTTGAAGTGCAGATTGTCTAAACAGACATTTCCATGTAAACGAGGATGTATGGGCCGAATTTATCAGTTTATTTATCAAGCGAGGGCTCGCAGCTGTGCACTAATTTAACACACACTGGGACTTTGGGAGATTGGCCCACCGATTAACTTGCATGCCAAGTGATGAGAAGATGAGATCCTTTCATCAGATGATGAATAAATCAATCATCATACAGAATCAACTGTACACACATCCTCGATGCTAATTACTTTACAGACGTCAACATAGCGTATTTAACGTCACACTATTGTATCAGATGCTCTGGCAAGAACACAAAGAAATACCACGAGAGCTGCCGGCTGCGTTGGGAGCACCGAGTCTGTGCGGGCATCTCTTTCTCGTAAAACAATTTCAGAAACAGCATGCTGAGTTACAATAGCTGATAATATCTTTTAATCAAAAGAGTTAAATGATCCTTTTGAATTATGTAACTTGACAGTCTTGTGGAGATGTTTATTTGTACAGATCAGAATCTGAAACAACACAACTTAACATGTCCTCAAAGGCAATGAACATCATGGTGTTTTAATATACATGCTTTTATCAATTTATTAACACTTTATACATTATCTCATTTAATAATTAATTAAGTAATAATTATATAATAAGATATATTACTTAAGATACAAACGCGGAATCCATCATTTATATAGTATGAAAACCCAATTCTAAAACGCATAATAGTCAAGCTTATTAATCAAGAATAATACATTTATAATTGTGTTTATGAATGAGTCTTAATGTTGGAATAATCCTTTATACATGATGAATTAAGTGTTTTCTTATACTTAAGTAATGTTAAATAGCATGTAGTTATTATAAAGTGTTACCTTCACTCTTTATTTAGCTCTTTTTTGGTCTCCAGGAAGTTACCAAATGATTAATTTTGTTCCACGACTTCAGCCCAGATTACATCGGGCGCTCTAGCTCTGGTGTGGACTGTCCAAAGACGTGAGTCGAGAGGCTCGCCAATGCCCTGTAGACAGATTCACTACAGATCCAGCGTGCTTTATACCTTGACCTCGCCCGGTCTGCAGCCTACCTGGTTCAGCTATCGGATTGCATTTGCAGTTGTTGCTCTTGCAACTGGAGTGTTGGATGTTTGATGAATAAACATAACACTGACCGCATTGACGCGGCGGAAAGTCGTTTCTTATGGAAATTAAAACTGTCAACACTTGCAGACAAGGCTGATGTGGCGGAGCTCTTAAAGTGAATAGAGTGAAGAAAAAAAAGAAGCACATTACAGTCCAGATGTAACATAAAACCCAGTTTACACCAGTGAAGACACAAAAGTAAAGATGTGCATCTTCAAAATGTCCATAAATCAGATTGAATGTACTGTAAATACTGGTGAAAGTACACAAACACTGCTGCAGACAATAGCTCTTTATGTCATTCACATACACACACACACACACACACACACACACACACACACACATGTAGATGCCCACCGCAACCAGAAGAAAAAGCCCAACAACAAACAAATAGAAAAACACACAAATCCACTTAAATCGAAATTAAACATCTTATCATGCTTTACGCTCATTTCACTCCAGCAATCACATAAACATAAACGTATTTAGAAATATTTTCCCTCAGTTAAACATTGTAACGATTATTGGATTAAAGTATCGTTTCATCTTTTGTTTTGGTGGATCTTGACTCCTGATTTGAAATTCTAAACAACTCGGATACAAAGATGCTTTGAAGGCTGATGCCCGTTTCACTTTGGTTCTCCTCCTCCTCCCGTTTTCTCCTTTTCGGTTCCTCCTTGTTTCTGGCTCTCGGCTCTCGGCTCTCTCTTTATCCGTCTCGGTGTTGGTTCTGTGTTTCTCGAGATGAGGTAAGCTTTGTTCTCCGTTGAGACATCTCCAACACACTGCTTCTGCTTCTTGTACTCGGCTGGGTCCACAAATGTTGTCTCCAGTATTGATCTCTTAAAGGATCGTCTGCTTTCAGAGGGCGGGTCAAAGGTCAGATTGGACATTTCAGCCGGGAGATTGATGAATATATCTTTCTTCTTTTCTGTTCTTTCTCCACTTGTATATCTCTTTCTTCTTCTGCGTGGTTCTCTGCCTTCGTTGTTTTCCTCTCACATATGCTGCGGTAGTGACACTAATTGACCATACTTAAACATCCCATAACCTAATCCCTGTTACTATGATGACATAATTCAATTCCATAGTCAGATTACTGAACAAATTCCTCCAAGAAAGAGGTATACAGGCTCATAAACACTGTGATGCACACGCACACACATCTGTTTTGTCACTTTTCCAGTTGGCATCTTTCTCCAATTGAAGTAAATAATAAGGAACACCAACGTAGAATCAACGTGTGTGTGTGTGTGTGTGTGTGTGTAGAACACCAGCATTCATGGTTGATAGAGAAATGCTGGAACTATTAAATGAATTAAAAGACAGATTCGGCAGTCATGCTTTTCTGGGACACCGATACAAACATGCAATGTCAGTACACACACACACACACACACACACACACACACACACACACACACACACACCCACACACCCCTATACTTGTTTTGCTAAAAATTCTAAAAAGGAAATATATTTATATTCCCGTCTTTTTGTCTGAAATGGCCCAGTTCCCTGCAGGGAGTGATTATTCTTTAATTTTACATGTCAAGAATCGACTGTCAAGTTGATGGAAAAGTGACGCGTCACTCTTTTGTGTTGAAGATGACATGTATTGTACAACATGGTAGGTCTCCCAAGTGCAGCAACATTAAACCTCAGTTTTTAAACCAACGTAACTGGGAGTGTTTTAAAAGAAAACCCACAGTGACAACTGGGTGGATTAAAAAAGTATACAATTGTTTTTAAATGTGCTCGGCTGTATTATGTTGTATGTTTCTGTTGGAACTTGTATCAACGGTATTAGATTACTCTGTACAGGTATTTTGTGTATCCTTCTGTTCTTCTCTTGCATTTATTTCAGTTCCTTTGTGATCTCCAGATATTTCTAAATATAATGTGAACAATTAAGATGGAAAAATTACTCGGAAAATATATGTGTGAGATATGGATGCGGTGATATATATGTTGTTGGAAAACACTTTACGCCAACACAGCATCAATGTCCAGTGAACAATGATGTTCCCGGGACGTATGCGCTCGCCTCTCCTTCTGACAGGAAAGATGAGCTTGAACATGAAGACTCAGACTCAGTGATGACATGGGAAAGAATTGGCAACTCAAATTGAATTACTTGTCCTGGTAGCCGTCAGACGTGGTCATTTTAAACATTTAATTACGTCAGCAGAGTCTTGTGTTGCCACTTCAAGAACACCACACACAGCATTGTCAGTAGCATACCTCGCTAAGGGGATTCATTGATTAAATCAATTGTTCGCCTCCATTCCGGCGGCCGGCTTCGTCTCAAGTGGACGGCACAACTTCCTGTTCTCTTTCACTCTCATTGAAAATGCCCATTTGAACCTAATGCAGCAAGAACAGAAGTTCAGAGCTGAGCCCCCTCGAGAGACGCTCCGATCCATTCTTCTAATTCAGCTTTAAAAGTTCAGGCCCCGAAGTAGCAATAATGGTAAACTTTATAAATGATTCATGTCGTAGTAATGATTCATTTCATCCTCCCCAACACGCACAGGCATTGTGTTTAGCCCTGATACCCCCCCCCCCCCTCTCTCTCTCCCCAGCACACGCACAACAGGGTTCATTCACACCAGAAACAGATTATGGAAAAGCATAATTAACGTGACTCTTTGCAGCACCTTTAAATGCAGACGCACACAGATGTGAGTGCATGCTGGTTTCTCTCTCCGTGAACACCGGGCCCGTCGCTGGTTATCATTCATGTCGACATTTCCCGTCTGTAATTTGAATGCGGGCGCACTGCTGAACGCCAGCTTGGAGCCCAGTGACCTGAAACTTGCTAAATGACAGACAGAGAGTGAAGCGGGCGAACATAATGACACAGAGACGTGAGATAAGCCAGCCCTGTTAATAAGAATATCTGAATGATAATCAGCGCCTGTGATCCCCGCATGTTCACCCAGAGGCTGTTTGCTGAGGGCCCAACCGCTCCATAAGAAATGCAGAGCTTCACATTCACACAGATCAGGGACTTCTGTTATGTAAAAACACATGACGCAGCCGCTCCACTAGAGGAGCTCAAACTCCCTTTCTCACGCACACCGGAGCTTTATTTAGCTTCTTGTCGCGCATTGTTTCGTCTTTACTCCTGATGGATGAATCTCAGCCGCTCTCATCGGTCCTTGTAGTCAGGGACCGCTTTGATAAACGCCCCACAAGCAGCAGACTAAGCATCTGATGAACAAGACATCGAAAGACCCACATAGGTTTCTGAGGAGATAAAAAGCAGAGTACTTATTGAACTTAATCAAGTGACTATAGAACATGTCTCTAATTTGATGACAATGAAGGTCTGTTCAGCTGGATGTGTACTTAAAGGCTCTTGGCAATAACACATATTGCCATTTATCTGTCATGTTTTACGGATGTCGGCCCTCTAGAGGCCAATTCAGCCTTAATTTATGAAAAACGGTGTCTTCTTACTTCAGTTCTATTGCACACACATGTGTCGCAAAGATAAATGCAATTAGGAAACAGTGCAAATGCTTTTTACTCCTTCAACGCCTGAGAAAACTATAACGTTAAATGCACCACGATGTTAACTTTGCCTGTCGGCTGTTTGCTGCTCAGTCGTTAGTGCACTGTGGGGTTATCAGAGGGAAAAACAAACACACTGCATGTTGCAGCTGATGAGAGCTGTGACATGTGTAGTCTAATAGTGAAAAGTAAATGATCTGAAAACTGCTAAAACGTGATAATTCTCAGTGGGTTCATGACTTGAGGCTCTTGACACACATTTGACCCCCTGTTAATATAAAAGTGTCGATGAGAGCAGCTTTACATTTCTCTCTAATAACGTTGTAAAATGTCCTGCGCATTGCAAAATATCCCAAATAGCTCTCCACTGTGTCCTGCTGTACCTTTCCTCTCAGCTGGACTCGTTGCTATAGCAACATTGTGCATTATCGCCGAGCTATTAATACAAAACATCATATTATAAAGTTCTGCCAGCCGACAGCAACAGTGTACTCGTAAGCATAGATTACTCATTCATGAGTGCTCCTGCCCACACTTTCCCAGCCGCTGCGGGGCTCTGACCTCTTGACCTTTCACGTCCCTCATCAACGTGACGCGTAAACACGGTTTCTTCGGTCTAACACGACCACGAGGCGCGCTAATGTCCCTTAATAGGACTCGTATGCAAATGATCTCATAATCACACTTCACACACTTTGACGGCTGGTAGGTTTTGTAGAATCTCTGTAGAATGTCGGAAGTCAAATTAATTATGTGCACACACCTCATTTGCATATTTTCTTTCTTGAATATTTTTTTTACAATTATGATGCACACTTATTCACACACTCACACAACCCCCCACACACACACACACTCTCTAGTACATAGGCAGTCTTTCTTCTTTCCCCTCTCGTGTCACAGTTTAGGATCCTGTACGTAAGCACTTGTAAACACACGTGCAACACTCACATGCCTCTGTCTTCCTGTCTGTCTGGGCATTAGTGATTTTCTGATCAAAAGTTTCCTTCGATCATGTATATTCATGTCCAATCAGCACTGAGTGCAGTTAAGCATAGCCTATCAGATTTTACGCAAACACTCCTCTATTTGCATATTTTAATTGCTGTTGCAACAAGTGTGTTACTGAAGCACCTCTTGCCAAACACATGCACGCATGCACACACGCACACACACACACACACACACACACACATGTAGACTTTTAGGATCCGTTGCGTTCCTTCTTTAATCGTCTCTCTATATCTATATTTCACTTTGGCGAGTTGAATCAGTATTTATTCTGGCCACTTCTCTATAGTCTGCTTTAACTTTAGGTTTAGGTTTGAATTGTCGTGTGTTTGTGTGTCTTCTAGTGTCTCTCTCTTCCTGTGTGATTTCCGGTTAAGCCGTTTCAAAAGCAGGTGCAGTTTGTCTGAATGACTTCTCTGTTTTACAAGAAGCTAACTGCTTTAACCTACCAACTTGTGTGTGTGTGTGTGTGTGTGTGTGTGTGTGTGTGTGTATAATGAGGGTGACGTCAGTCATCATGTCTGAAAGCTGCCTTCCTGAAAACCCACCTGAGAAAACACACGCTGCCGTGCACATGTGTCGGCCCACTCACAGTCCCTCACAAACGCATTCGTGGATTTTCACACACACACACACACACACACACACACACACACACACACACACACACACACACACACACACACACACACACATATGCGTGTGTACAGGCAAACATCACACAGACACTCTCTTTTGCAAACACAACACACACGTTGTGTCGCTGACAGATGAAAACATGACATCCGCGAGAAGTAAACATTTTGTTCGGCGACCTTTTCTGATTGATAGATCTGTGAAACCAAACTGTTTAGAGAATTCAGTTTTGAAAGGGTGCATGAGTACTTCAGAGTAATCATAAAGAAACCTATGACACTTTACTTTTAAAGGTATAAAACACTACGATAACAACAGATGAAGTGAGACAAAGTTTTGTGGGTTTTAGATGTAATTTAATGAAAATATTGCAGATAATGTGTATTTGTTTTGGTTTAAAAATTTTTTTTAAATTTACTTGCAGATGTAAATGTCCTACTTTGTTATAATATTTTAATACAGATATTTCATGGTAATTAAAAATAAATACGTTCAAGGAAAAATGTTTGCAAAACATATTTAGGGGTGGGGGGGGGAACAAATCTTAAATTTGATACACTTGAAGCAACATACGACATGGATAAATCAAACTAAAGTAAATGACCCGGTCGGACGTTTAAGCGCTTCTCACGTAACGCTGATTTCCTTTTGTCATTAGGTGGTGCTTTGAGTGAAAATAGGCTTGTCGATATCCTCAGACCGTGACTTTTATCAAGCATGACAAGTTTGGGGCAGTTTCGAGGAAGTCCAGTGGAGTTCAAAGAGCCTGTTTAATTTGACACACGTGTAAAGTTGCATGAGTTTGTGAGCATCCTAAGGTACTCAACATCATAGTATAACAGTTGTCATTTCATTTTGCCAGTAGGTGGCACTATGAAAATGTGAAAATATACATGCATCATGTGTCTCTAGTGTATGGAGACACATTGACACAAGTGACACAAGTGTATGGAGGACAGAAAATGTATTAAGTATAAATAAATAAATAAATGTAGGAATAAATAAATAAATGTAGGAATCAATAAATAAATGTATAAATAAATAAATACAGGAATAAATAAATAAATGCTTACATAAAAGTATAAATGAATACAGGAATAAATAAATATAAGTTATACCTAAACAGGACATCAGTAAATAATCTATTTCTACATTTCTGTATTTCTTCATTCATTTATGTCTCTATTTAGGTGTCCACACGTATTTCTTACGCCGTTCGTCTACAGGTCCAAGTGCTAGGGATCGGTTGCTTCTGTCTTGCTCCCCTACTTGACCAATCCTGTTTGTCAATGAGGTTCGGACCGCCCCAGCTCATTCACATACAAGGACACATAAATTTCACGCATAAATAAATGAAGAAATACGCCCATATCATACGTCTACTTTCACCAGACCTGACTAGCGTGCACACTTAGGTGAGTTTTAGAGATTGGAAAGTACCACAAATATGAGTCCAACATTTTAAATGAAAATACAGAATAATAAAAAACTTTGCCATTTCAATATATATAATGACAAGTCCTGAAATAATTATATGAAAGACACATTATTTAGTTTAAAGTCTACCCCATTTAGTGTGTGGTTTTAATGAGAAAGTGCGCTCTAAGTAGTGCTACTCCAGCTAAATAGGACTGTCAGCTCAGGTTTGGTTATTTCTCTTTTTTGCGCTAATTAAACCTCTTTGTGCCACCAGGTTCACTTACAGGTGAAATCCGCTGCAAGGGCTTTATGTCACCACACAGCACGAGGATTCTGTTAAAAATAAGCCAGCGCTTTCAAAGATTCTCTCAGGGCTTAGTTTTGAGAATAAGTATCTTATTGTTTTCAGAAAAGCGATGCAGACATCAAAGGCAGGCAGGACATATCCTCCTCATTGTAGCAGTAAGCATCAGGGTTTATGAGAAATGTGGATTGAAATGCCACTGACATTAATTCATTAACTGATAATTGAATACAATTATACGCTAATGTTGAATACGATACTCAAAGCCTTTACAACCTTTAAAATAATCTGTTGACATTTTTGGGGAACATGCACATCTGTTTTCTAACTGTACCGCTCTCATCTAAAATCTCGTCTAAAACTACTAAAAGTGCAATGTGTGAATTGGTGAGCTTTAGTGGAGCTGGTGGTTATGCTAAGCTACGCTAACTGGCTGTAGCTAGATTTTCCATAAAGACCTTGAAGCTCATTATTATCTTCCTATGTCTCTTTTTCTTTTTCTAAATCAGGTTCATGATGTGTGCATACGTTTGTTCTTTGAATGATGTATCCTATCGTCCTCGTCAATTGAAGGCATGTGCAAGTTGATCCTACTTTGCATAAGTAAACACCTGCCAGCTGCCACAAAGGGCATGAGACTGCCGGGCCAAACGTAAACAAAAAAACACTTCAGTCCCTCTGAAGTGGAGGTAGGACTGCAAGAAGTGAACGCCAAATGAGCTGTTATATTTAGTCACGTCAGTAGTGGGTATGAAATAAAACAAAAAAGATGAACAGGATGCTTTTACGTATTCAGTTGAAGTGTTAGTGTGATGTCGATGATGCGATAACAAGTCTAGAAAGTCTAAATGTCTTTACATGCGCTGTCTCAACAAATAAGATGAAATGTCCTAAATAAAGGCCCCCTACTGAAGGAAAGGAAAGGACAGACAGAGAGACAGAAGGAGAGACGGACAGTTTAAGCATAATAGAAACAAGAGGAGAGTCAGAAGGAAAAAAAGAAAACAACGTGGTGCCGGGTTTCCCTGCATTCCAGCCTGTCTCATTGTAAATTCCCTCATTTAAAAAATGGTGAAATTCATTTCTCACACAGATGGGAACAGGCAAGACTGATTTCATTAAAATACCCCATCTGTTGAAGAGAGAGAGAGAGAGAGAGAGAGGTAAACAAACAAGGGAGAGAAAAAACAAAGCAGTCCTCCAGTCCTGGAATAATGTGTGTGTGTGTGTGTGTGCGCGCATGTGTGTGTGTGTGTGTGTGTGTGTGTGTGTGTGTAGTACTGATGGGAGTTGAATTTGAACAGACAGGCTGCCATTTCTAGGGCCAGCTAAAGACAGAGAGAGGGTGAGAAACAAAAATATGTGTCGGGTATGAGAGAGAAACAGGCAGCCGCAGCGATGGAGTGGGTGGAAGGGCAAAAAGGAGGGCAAGAATGCAGATATCAGACGATTCTGCAAACTTCAGATCTCATTCTGTGTCTTTTATGTGCGATGACAACATTTACATGTGTCAGTTTCCACTTTCTAGAATATATGACATATATAAATGTCGGACAGCTAAAACAGATCGAGCTTCAATCAGAAGTTGTGGCGCCTTAGATTAGTCTGACGCACTCCACCGACCTCCACGCCCTCGCTTGCATAGCGCCGAATGTCAGCGTGCAACTCAGATATTGAGTGGTGGAATTATCCAACATGGAGGTAATTCCCGGGATGCTGGGAGGGCTGTCGACACTAAGCCAGGATTTATGGTACCTGCGAACTGAGCCTGTCATAAACACTCGACTCGCCAGACGGGCTGGATCTGAAAACAACAAGCGAGGCTGGAGTATTGTCCTCGCCATGAGATAATCAGGGAATAGCTGCACCCAATCAAGGACTTCTAAATTATCCCCTAAAAGATAATGCTCAAGTTCAAGAACTTGAGCTCATTTTTATGCTTGTTTATTTGTCTGTATGTGAGCACAGCGTTCTCTTCAGTTCATTGATAACAGCGGTTAAACCAGCTGTGGCCAGCTGTCTGTCCCACTGCTTCCCAAATGTTGATGTTATTAGGCACAATTTGTTTTTTAGCTGAAGATGAAGAAGTTAGATTTTAACAGTTTTGACGTAAGACGTAATTTAATATTGGTTAGATGGACGGAGAAGGATGCGAACGAATGATATGTTTGTTTGTTGTTTGTATTTTATTCAGTCAATCAAATCAAATACAATACAATATTATCCTATATAATATACAAAAGAGAAAGACTGAAAAGGTAGAGGTAGAAGCAAAAAATGCTTATAAATTCCTATCCTAAATTGAAATCAAAATAAATCAGAAAATTAATATAAAATAAAGAAGAAAATAAAACAAAAACAAAAACATCAAATACAAATATTTATATATACTACCACACACATCTTCCATATTAATACATTTTTAATTACATTTATAACTCTCAAGAATTGTTTTATAAATAATTCCCTTGAAAACCAAAAAGGAGTTCACCATTCTTACATCCATTTCAACATTATTCCATAATTGGACTCCTACAACAGAAATACATCTTCTTTTATATCAGATGCTTTGTTTTATTGACGCCTTGTCTCTTGTGTGTGTGTGTTTGTGTGTGTGTGTGTGTGTGTGTGCGCGGGCAAGCATGTGATTGATGTCCGGGTGGGAGTGAAGGGTGAGTTCACACTGCTGAATAATTCATCTTGTTTCCTTTCTATTGCATTTGACCAACAGAATTTCCCTCCAGTGGTAATAAAGTGGATTCTACTAAAAGGCAGAGACTGATGAGGAGGAAGATGAAGACATGCAGACAGAAAAGCCTTATTAACAGCTTCTGCTTCTGAACCTTTGGCCCAGATCAGCCAGGCGGCTTGCACCTGGACGGGGGAATCTGGTCGAAGACTGAAAGTCACGACTCTTCCAGAGCTTCAGTTTGACCTCATGACCTCATTTGCCCTTGAGGCCCCAGAGGAGGAGACTCGTTGTAATGCTGGTTTCCACTGACTGCAGATCAGCTGATTTCCAGTAGGATCTGTAAACTGTCACCACCACAGAACAACCTCAGAGGAGAATATGTTCTTTATTGAGTGGATTGTACTGATTCAAGTTTTCAA